>NC_134378.1:15961250-16565000 GCF_035582795.1 Mycteria americana
CGGTTCGCAGGGGTGCCGAGGAGGGGATGTGTTGTTTTGGGGCGTGCGTGGGTGTCGGCGGGGCAGGGAACTTCTGCAGGGTTTTGCTCTCTGGGAAACTTGGAGCTGGCGCAGCTCAGCTCGGGTGCTGATGCTGCACAGGGGTGGCAGGTCTCACCTCTTATGGTGAGGTAGCTTCAAGACTCGTATTTGCTGCGGGTCAGATCTAAATATTGCCAGGAATTAGCAATTCTTTTGGAGTGATGGCTGTAAGAAATGCACTTTGTTGGTTTGGTTTCTTTGCCTTCTATTTTGTGGTTAATAGTATAAAACCTGCGGGAAACTGCTGTTAGGACAGTACTTGGAAGGGGTTGTTAGCAATAGCAGTTGTCTGGGTGGGTTTTTCCCACCTGGAGGTGTGGTCGGCATCAAGCCGATGTTACTAAGCCTGCCCGGGCTGTGGGGAGCTGCAAAGGCTCAGCCTAGAAGTGGAACTTGTGCCTTACTTTTTTCAGACTGGTGCTGGGATAATTGAGAATTTTTGTTCAATAGTGGAACTGAAATACAGGCGATTTCTGTGAGAAAACAGAAAGGGGTTGATGAACGTGGGTTTTTAAATCTGTTTTTGGTCCTTTAACTAGCAAAGCACTTGGGGAGTGTGGGACAGAGTAATCCCTGCAGCTGGCTGCCTCGGGCAGGTCGCTGGTCTCTTCTGCAGGGCTGTCCCGGCCGCTGCTCACGTGTCCGGCAGTGAGTGGCCCACGAGGTGACATTGCTTCTGCCAGCACTTCTGTGCAGAGACGGTGATACCCTCTGGGATGCAAAACGATGCAAATGTCCCCAGACTGCAGCTGTGGAGGGTGGAAATAATTCACAGTGCCCCCAGATCCCCACTTTTAGTTGTGCTGATTTAAACATGTGGCAGGGATTTTTTTTTTTTTTGCATAGAATTATTTTTTCTTTAATTAAAGCAACTACTTTTAAAGTTTCCTGTACAAATAAGGGGATCTCTGACTGCCTTAACCTCCAAATCCCCTCTGAGCACACAGCTGGGGCAAGTGGGAAGCAGTGTCTCCCCCCCCCCCCACCATTTTCCAGGCCCTGGAAATGCCACATGCTCCATGTGTCGCTGTCTCCAAATTCCTTCCCTGGGCAAGTAACAGGAGAGAGGCATCGGCGTGCCGGAGGCTGTCTGCCTGCCAGCAGGCTGATGTCACCGTGGTCCCCTCCGTCCCCGGGTCCGCAGCTCAGCCTGGCGGGATGGTGGCACCAGCGAGGGCAGAAATGGATGGGAAGGGACCGTGGAGACCCAGTGGGGGCTTGGGGTCCAGCAGGTAACCTGCGGAGCAGGACCTCAGCAGGGTGGGGAAGAGAGAGCTCCTCCAGCCCTGTATCTTCCACCCTTCAAACAGGTGCATTTGTTATTCCTGCTTTACAGGTAGGAAAATGAAAGTTGGCAAAGAAGCAAAATAGTGCGGGGTCTGCCTCTGAGCTAGGAAGAAGGGATGAAGTCCCTGCTCCTTGCTTTAGTCGCAGTAAGGATCCATGCCCGGGGGACTTACTGGATCCAACCTGGGTTAGCACTGAACTGACACATCAGGGTGGAAGCTCCTGGCTGAATCGGACCCTGCAGTAAGCCCGGTTCAGTGCAGGCTGGAGAAGCCCGTGTGTTTATGTCACTGGAATTCGGATATGTATAACCCTGCTTAGCATGAAAAGATCATACACCATCCAGTGCTTCTGCCAGAGTTTGGCACCCTGCTTGCCAGCACAGCCACGGGGAAGTCGCAAGACAATCAAGAGCAGCTTAGTGGCATTGCAAAATGGCACAAACGAACTTTTGATTCAGGGAATTTTTCAAAAATGCAGTCTTCTTGCTGTTGTTCGGCACGTGTACCTCTGCAGCCGGGGCAGGCTTTGTTTTTCTTGAGGTGACAGTCAGATTCCTGAAACCCACCTGTAAAATGTTTGCTGTTTTTTATAAGCAATGACTTCATTTTATTAGCTGGAGAAAAAAGCAAGTGTTGCCCATGGCTAAGGGCTTCAGTTACACCACAGTTGTTCTGTATAACCTGATCTTCAATCAAAAAAAAAAAAAATCACAGACTGAGTAAGGTTGTTAACATCTCCCTGTTATAACTTGCATATTTCTCTATTCATTCTTACAGCAATTTAGAACTTATTTAAACCCCAGGAGATCATGGCTGGGTCATTCACGTGCATATTTGTTTTTCCTTGAAATCTCTAAAAAGCTGACGTATTTGAGGGGAAATAGGCATTTGCCAGGAGCCTTTAAATACCTGTCCATCAAAATGAACAGAAGTGAAATGTCACTGCAGACGGCGGTGGAGGAAACTTGTGTATGGTCTGCTTCTGCCAAAAGCAATAAGGCTGAAATGTGTAACACAAAAATGACAGATGCCAATGATGCGTTGCAAAAGGCCAACAGCATGTGTTTTAAACCCGGTATTTTGAGACTGAGACGAGGGGGAGGCACTGTTTCCATCAGGGTGGTTTTATGCTGACCTGACATTTCTGACCCAAACTGAATAAAACTGAAATCCGGGCCAGCAACGATAACTGAAGGTGCTCGATGTCCGTGGGCTGTAGGCTGGTTGTCCTTAGCTAGCCAGATTTGGCAATGCCGCAGAGGTTACTTCTAAGTCAAACTGATCTCTGCCGTGGTTAAGTCTGTAACTGCATCTGTTTTCAGTCTTGTTCAGGTGAACAAGTTAAAACAAGACTATCCCAACAAGTCCTGAATGTAACTTCTCGGGAACTCCACCACGGAGAAGTAAGAAATAAAACCCTTGTTTCTAAACTGTTGAGATATAAATTCAGCTAGGTCTGTGGTATCCCTCCTTCTGCATAATCGCTTTATCACAGCGACTGCAGGGTCATTAAACCTGTGGTGTAAGGAGCTTGTTGGCCAAAGAGTGCTCCTCTAAATGCTTTTCCCCTTATGATCAGTGCGTGCATTGCAGGGACATGAGAAAGGTGCTGTATGTTTGTATACTTATATTGATTTTGGTCATGATAATTGGAAATAATTACTTCTGTATTATTTAAAACAGAAGTTGTTCTGGAATCTATGTTTGTCCACTGATTGGGCCAACGTTGCTTATTTCTGTGATCAGAGCAGAACCCAGCACGTATTGTACCACTGTTGAGATCGTCCTACCAAGAGGGCAGTGCCCACCTCCAGGACCAAGCAGGCTGAGAGGAGTACTGGGTCAAAGCCTGCTCCCCATCGGGTGTATAAACTCCATTTAGGCATTGAACAGCTGTATTGGAGAGACCAAGAATGTAAAATAATATATAGGATTTGCAGGAAAATTCAGTATGTGCTTCTCCATCCACTCTTTCAGTGCTGTCAGGGATGTATAGAGCTGTATCTCGGCTTGTAGTCCCTTAACTGAGGACTGCAAAAAACCTGGGTATTGTCATGGTGAAATGTAACTTTTAATTCTCCGTCCTCATGTTTGCCTTCTCGTAGGTCCTGGTCACCATGCTGATTCACACTTGTTTCTTTTTTGCCTGCCTGCCTGTGGCGAGCCATGTCTGGGGACGAGCGGGCCAAGGTAAGGAGCCCTCCTGCCCTTGCTCTGTGCAATTCCCTATGGTTTGGCTGTCACCTGGGTTCACTTGCCCAGCCCGAGCCCTTCCCGTTGGCAGTGTCACCCCATGCGAGGGACGTTCCCATCATACGCAGGGTTTCAGGGGGCTGCTGTGCTCTGCTGCCTGTTGGTGAGGCTCCAAACAGCCTGTTCCCACACATGAAGAGCACCAGGAGATAAGGGGGCCCATGTGGGGAGAGGTCTCCATCCCTCCCCACCCTGCAAAGCCTGTCCTCGTCACCAGCAGCAGTTCAGCATGCCGCTCCCTCGCACCAGGAATGCACGTCAGCCTGTACAAGCAATGAAGGGTGCTTATGTGATCTGCAAATGGAGCTTGAGAAATCGGAAGAAAAAGCGGTGTTGCTTCTGTTAGTCACTGCATCTGTCCTGCACGCTGAAACTCTTGCTTTGGACGTATATGGTGATATGTGGTGCAACATCTGGGTAAGAAAGCACATGAGGTGCATTCCTCCTGTAACATCTAGGGCTCCCATAGTACCATAAATAATCAGGAAATACTTATAGCACCTCACCATAGCCTTTCTGATGTTGAAGATCCGCCTTTATATTATATTTGAACCTTCTATGGAAGTGGTCAGCACAAAGGTTTCTAGAGAGTTGATGGCACTTCAGAGTATCTTCCAGACCAGCCTCTGCAGTTAAATCTGGGCTTAACTCCCTATCAGCTGGAGATCAAGGTTACAGCATCAAATAGCACACATCCAACACAGGGCAGGGAAACAGTGGAGCTTTCATGGCACTGGGGTTCATTTGCATCCAGCACATAATGGCGCTTTAGAGGATGCTGTCCTTTCTGATCTGTCTGGGGACATTCTTGCCTTTTTAGCTTTCCAGCTCCTAGAGTGATGGCCGAGGAGCTGGACCACACTTGGCCAAAAGAAGACAGCTCCATGTTTAATCTAACTATGAATTCCCCTCATTGTTCCACGATCTTTTACCATTTCTCTTAGGCATGATTCTGGGATTTTATTTTGCCCCTCACCCCTCTTCCCCATGTTTTCTTTCTTGCCCTTCAGATTTGCCTGGGGTGAGATGTGAATCTGAGCTTTGTTTCCCCAAAATAGTTATCTGCTTGTTGGGCAGCCTGCAGGAAGTCTCCATGAGGAAAGGTTAAGGCACAGATGTTGGGCTGAGACAAGCAAGTCCTCACTGCCAGCTCTCACTGCTTTCCTGGGCCGTGACTTCACGGCAAAGATGTCGGGAGATGTCTGGATGTGATGCGAGACCAGATTAGGGACCTGAGGAGTCCCGTGCAACACACAGTTTGCCAGCCCTGAGCTGGACATCCAGGTCACCCTAAGCTTTTTTTATGAGTTATGGTAAAGGGAAAGAGATCGGTAACAACTGCAAATGAGGGTGGGCATTCGAGTGCAGATGCCTGTAATGTGCGGGCAAAGGAAGCGCTCACTCATTGCAAGTTAGGGCAGCCTGCAGGAAAGGCAGCTGTAGGTACAGTGTCAGGAAGGAGGGGCGATAAATCTGCTGAGTTGCCATCCTATGTCCAGTCAAGTGAAAAAGTTTCATCCGGTGACGTTTGTACAACAGTACGGCTATGTTTTACCAAGGAATCATTGATTCAGAGAGTGACACATGAGTTCAGACATCTAGCTGGGGTTTAAAAGATATCTGTGAAATCTGGAGATGACAAGGGAATGTCTCTTTCTTCTTTTTACCTCCTTGTGTGATATGATATTTTTCCTCAGGATTAGTCATTTAGTTTGCTGCTCCCTGCAGCAAGCTGATACAAGCTGGTGCCCATGAGTTATGGTCCTGCCGGAACTGTTATTTACACTTTATCAGGTTTTCTTTCTTTTTTTCTTCTTCTTTTTTTTTTTTTTTTACTTTCTAAACCCAGCTGTTCCTTGGAGCTGCCTCTGAAATGATCTTTCTGCAGAAAGTATGGGATCCATCACCTTGAGAATTTCTTTATTTCTCAGCATCCCAAGCCTATTGAAGAGCCTCACTGGGCCCTTTTACCTGTTTCTTGCCCTCCCATTTCAGATGTTTGCACTAAACACACTTGCTGAAAAAAAACATTCTGCATGAAAACTCGCGGGAGAGTCCTCCAAGATGCGAGGGGTGCAGAGAAAGCCCTCAGCTCTATGGCAGGCTGTTTGCAGCAGTATATATTGAGGTCTCATTTGAGCACCTGAGAAACTCCTCTTCACATAGGGTGGAGGCTACAGATTTGCAGTGACTTTGGGCAGGTTTCCTGGCAGAGGTGCAGGGGGGCTGCAGGCGTTGCTGTGCAGCGTGAGGGGATGCTGAGGACTTGCATGGGATGGTGAAGGTTTCCTCTGCACTGCAACTGTTCCCGTGTCCGTAGGGGAGACGGCGTATGTGGTGTTTTGTGGGTGCGTATACAGAGGGAGGAATTGCATCCGTAACAGCATGGACATGTCTCCTCCTCCCCAGGGTCAGGCCGGCTGAAACTCACTGTCCTTTCAGAAGACAGGCTCCAAATGAAATGGAAAGAGACCGAAGGGAACATCAATGGCTACAAAGTTCGGGTAAAGCCCATGGCAGGTATGTGCTAACGCGTTGGATGTCAAACCCAGCAGAGATTTGTGTATGAGTGAGGGACTGAGCTCCGCCTTTTGACTGGTGGACAACAGGACTTAAGTAAGAGCATTATTTAGACTTAAGGTGATAGAGGTAAGGCAGAGGGAATTACCTGCTGGTTGTTCTGGTTTCAAGTCTTGATTGCCCAGATCAAAATTTCCCACTGGGCTGTACACACGGTACAGACAAGAAGCTTTTCTGGCCACCACGAGAGCAGTCTGTAGTGCCACGTCAGTGCAGGCACAGTCCCTCTATCGCCCATTCACAAGAGGAAGATGAAATTCATCCCTCTTCCCTTAGGGGAAAGCCTTAGCCAGAAAGTGTTGCTCTTTGGGACTGTGTGAGAAAAAAGATGAGGAAAGTTCATTGTCTGGTTCTTCTGCGGGAGCTCCCAGCTCTCCCCCAACCTGCAGGGACATGGGATGGGAAGTCCTTGACCCTGTATGTGTGTGGGGCTGAGCCCCCTGGCTCCCTGCCCCAGCCGAGCTCCAGCTTTCCCTGACTTCGGATGCTTACACTGGTGGTGTTGGAAGAACACGACATCCCTCGGTGGGGAGCAATTGTTGGAGGCAACCTTAGCCTTGGCTGGCATTTGGCTTTCAGTCACCGCCGCTCTCCCAGCGAGCCAGAGCAGGGGGCTGCCAGGCAGGAGTGCGTGCGGCAGAGCTCTTGTGATCATCCACCCGCTTTTAGCTCAGCCCCCACCTGTTTCCCAAGCTGGAGCAGGAGGTTTCTCATTCCTTCCCTGCCCTGCTCCTCCCTGGGCCTCAGCTCGGTGGAGAGCGATGAGCATCCTGGGAATGCAGGGAATCCCCGGCCGGCGCTCCCGGCACATGCCTGAGGCTTTCCCTCTGCGTAGGCTGGGGAGCTCCGTCTCCAGCCCTAGGCATGAGCACGTGGATGGCGGGGTCAGAAATGCATCCGTCTCCATAATTTAAAGTTTGTAGACCTTTCTTAATCAGAGGATTTTTAGGGAGCTAGTTTGCCTCTCTCCCTTTGTTTTGTATAGCACAGAAACAGTGATGCAGCGTTGGCTGCTGCTTTGCAGAGCTGCATTGCTTCATCTGCTCAATGCCGTGCCAGCGCAGAAATGCCTCAGGTCCTGGCTGATCGAGGTATCACAGCCCCAGGACAGGTCCCACAACCACAGGACATGGCTGGAGGGGTCTGGAGGCAGTGCCGGCCCCAGAAATGAGCTGTCTCCCCGCAGAAAGCAGCTGCCCTTGGGAGAGACGGGGCTTGCAGAGATGGCACAGTGAGAGTGGCTGGGATAAGTAAGAGGCGTCCCAAGTGCCAGTGATGACCTCCAAAAACACCAAGCCGCTTCCTCACTTTGTCACGTATGACATCAAGCACATCAATTGGTTGGATGGTTTCATAAGCAGTATCTACTAGTAATTGCCCAGTCTTTACCCTCTGAAGACCAGCTTTTCACTCAGCAACTCCTGGAGAAGTTGGTGAGAGTTGCACTAATGCTGGATGGGAACTGGTTTTCCATCTTGGGCATGTATCAGGGATTTAAAAAAAAAACCCAAATGTTCTCAACTCTGGATTGGGAAAAAGGGTAAAAACCAGAGATCCACAAAATTAAAAAAGAAATAGGAGTCGACTGAGGTCCCTAGGCAGACATTCCCTGCATTTCAGCAGCGCTTTTGCTACTTGTCAGCTTAAATTTAAGCTCTAACAGTCTCTGACCTGTGGTTTCATCCCACCTCAGGGGACTCGGAGCAAGAAGTCATGCTGAAAACCAAAACTCCCAAAGCCACAGTGGGGGGGCTGAGCCCTACCAAGGAATACACGCTGCAGGTCTACGTGCTCAACGGCTCCCAGGAAGCCCTGTTTGCCAAGAGGAAATTTGTGAGTAAGTGGAAAGTGCTACATTTTACAATTCAGAGAGCTCCTGAGGCTCTTGGAGATGTGGCTCCTAAGAGCTCATCCTCCAGAGTATGCCCTGTAGACTATGCCGCAATCACAGAGCCTGTTACTATCTTGGTTGGAAGGTTTGAAAGGGGGATGGTGAAGACCCAGGAGATGAAGGACGGACTGTGACTCACAAACCCGTCTAGACTGACTCTCTTTCCCTGTCTTTGGTTTTCCTACAGTAGAGGAGCTAAAAAATGCATCCCAGACTAGAAATAACCGAAGAAACTCAGGAGCTGCATCAGGAAAGAATCTCACCTCTTTGGGAACCTCAGCAGCTGAGCACAGGGAGGTGGCAGAGGCCACCCCACCACCCCTGAATGCCGTCTTGACACAGCCAGGTGGGTGCACAGCTGTGCCTAAAACCACTCGCACCCTCCCCCTGCAACCCCTACTTTATCAGGGACGTTCATTCAGTGGGGCATGCTAGCCCAGTCTCATGTCTTGCATGCATCTCTGAACTACAAGAACACAGTGAGCAAGCTAAAAATATTTGCCCCTCATGCCAGCCAAACTGTCCAGCCTGATAAAGCACATCCATGTCTTCCTGGGGCTGACAGGTATTCAAATTAAGCAGATACAGTCAAATCCTTCAACTGAGAGCGGATCCTTTGAGAACAAACTTCTCCCAAAGCTCTGGGGCTAATGATGCCTGATTTCCTAGGCTGCAGATGGTCTACAAGAAGGTGTGAGCTCTCCCCTGTGGCTGAGGACTGCATATAACTGCATAGATTGTCATGTGTCTAACAACAAGGTTTGCACGGGTTCAAAAAAGCACTTGTACATGTTGATGGAAAGAAGATCCATCAGGGCCATTGTACAAAAAGACTGGCACTAACACGGGATGTTTCTGAGTCACAGATTGCTGAGATCTGGAGAGTACACTGGGTATCAGGTGCCACAGTATGTTTTCCCGCATTTATATTTTATAAACATTCATTATTTTTCATCATCAAAGATAATGGGAAGGACAAACTTTTGATGTCATCTGTTACTGACATTATTATTATTAACTCATGAGCCTGCTTGCAGCCCTCTCAGAGAGGCATGAACGAAGATGGTCTCCTCTATCTAACTACCTATTTGCAAAAGGTTGTAGGACTTTTATCCTCTCTGAGCCCCCTATGCCTCTGTCGAATGTGGCTGAAATCAGCTGACAACTGCAGCAGGTTGCATGGGGATAACACAGCTAGGGACAATGGGTTTTTTTTTCTTTGGAGCACAGCAAAGGACAGAGCTGAAAAGAAAAGGCAGAAGGGGACTCAGCCAAAGGGCTCAGGAGAAACCACAAGAAACCAGCCCAGCGCAGAGGCCAGCGCGACAGAAGCAACACCAACAACCACAAGATCATCCCAGCGCGCTCCTGCAAACTCGGAGCGAGAGTCTCCAGGAAAAGAAAAACCCACAAAGGATTCATTGAGGCGAGGTGAGAGGGGTTTCAAACATGTCTTGCTCCTTCTTCCCCCCTGTTTCCCCTAAAGCTCGTTGAATACAAGCCTTCCATCCCACTCTCTGTCACCAAGATTTTCAAGAGTACAAATGCTGCTGATAGTGCTTTTAATTGCTAGGTCATGCTTTAGAGAACTGCCAGGAATCACTGGAGAAGTTTGGGAGATCTGCAGAACATCACAGATTTTAAGGCAAACTGGAGCTAGGCCAAAAATTCCTTCCAGATGGTTTAATTTATTGATTTGCCACTATTCTCTTTATTCATGTTGCCACCCCCCTGCTTCTGACAGATCCATGTAAGAGTTTGTGTACTTCAACAGACTCCCTAGCCATGGACCTTCCCAAGCCTTCAGAAGGGAAGGAGCGCATCAGTGATGTTTGTTGCCCAACCTGCTCCACCTCCTGGACTTGTTCTTTGTGTTTCACAGATAACTGATCCATGATGATCTTTCAGATTCACCAGTTGAGATCATGGCAGGGCAGATGGCTCACAGCACTGTTGAAGTGGTGGGAATGGGATTGGCCAGGGCAGGCTCATTTGGTCCCTTGAGACCAGTAGGAATCCATGGCTGTGAAAAGAGATAGGAGAGTAACCTCTTTGCAGCCCACTGAATCTTGACGGGATCATCTATTTCCCTCCACCAAAGATGGAAAATCCCCCATCCGAAAAATATTCGGGGAAGATGCATTCGATCAGCAACATGCCCTATCTTATCCTCCGCTAAGCTGCAGGCCTGGGGTGGGGAGAAAGGCAGGGCTTGAGTGCCTGTGATGCCAGCAGGTTTTTACGGGGAGATTGGATTTAATATAAAGCCACGAAATAATTATAGCCCACAGGGGATCTCGTGATGGAATGGAATTAAGTAATCACCTGCAATTCTTGGAGCCTTAGGCTAGATAAAAGGGAAGCACTGGGCTGGGGCTGAGATGTAATGGAGCTGACAGCTTGCAGACAGTGGCGCTTGGGTTAGGCACACACTTCCCGACAGCTTTAACCCATTCTTTGCAGAAATGCAGCTGCACACCACTCAGTTTCTTGGTACTGAGATGGGTTACCCTTAGCCACGTGGTTTTCCCAAGATGCTGGGATGCGTCAGGCTGGCAGATGGTCCAGTCCACCACCCAGACAAGGCCTTACACTGCAGATTTGCTTTTTATCTTAAAAATGAAGCGGATTTTCCTCCTTTACAATTGCTTCTCTCAATATCAAACCTTATCCCCCCACCAGGTTCCCAGTTTCAGTGTGACACATCTGCAATGACTGATATCGTCCTGCTTGTGGATGGATCCTGGAGCATCGGACGCAACAATTTCAAGCTCATTAAGGAGTTTCTGAGCAATTTGATTTCCCCATTCAGTATCGCCCAAGACAAGATAAGAGTAGGTAGGACACTTTCCTGTTTCCTGACCTTGGGAAGTCCGTGCTCGAAGGGGTCTTGGTCTCTGTTCCTGTGCTTATGTGCTCCTCTGAGGAGCTTTTATTCCTGTAGGGTGGGGTCCTGCTTGCTGCTCTTGACAGCTTTTCCCATCTGGTAGCAAGCTCTGGCCTCTAGTGGCTGTAAGAAATAGCTGCACAGTGAACAGAAGCGATGTCTTCTGGGCAGCACCAGGTCGGGCATTGATGCTGAGACACATTTGGGATTTGCTGCCTACCTCTGACGAGGTGCTGAGCCTCCACACCGCTGCGCAGACAGATGTGGTGGCAATGCTGCCTTGGAGCTGCTTTGAGGTCAGCTAAGAACGGTGCTGCTTCCAGTTCTGAGTGATGCTAACCCCAGCAGATGGCACTGGCCAGGTTGTGCGTGAAACAAAACAGTGTAAATCCTTCCCACTCCTTGCAGCCGACTAGTTTGACCCTGATTAACACTGAGACCTTATCAAATACTTCAGAGCACCACCGCAGGGGTAAGTACCACTGTACCCAGTGGGGCCTGAGACACCACCTTGCTGTCTGCATGACAAGGACCATGAAGAGAAGAGGAGCTAGAAACCAAATCTGCTCACCCCCAGTCCCATTCATTATTTTGTGTCATCCTCCCATGGCAAGCCTGATGCTGCCTCCCCAGAACGAGTTTCCTCTTGCAGCTTACCTTGGCTTGCATGATGCTGATAGCTCTTGCCTTCCCCAGGGCTGTCCCAGTACAGCAGCGATCCCCGCACAGAGTGGGATCTGAGCGCTTACTCTACGAGGGACCAGGTCCTGGAGGCCGTGAGGAGTTTGCGGTACAAGGGCGGCAACACCTTTACAGGTAACTCCAGCTCTCACGTCTCTGCTAAATGATCTGTGCAGCTGCAGAGGGGGAAGCTGCTGCCATGGGATGACCTCCATGGGGACCAAAGCCAGTGGGGGCAGAGACAAGAGTAAAGGTGGGGGGGGTTGTCTGCAAGGCTGTAGCACACCATCCATCTCTGCTCCTCCCCAGGCCTGGCACTGACCCACGTCCTGGAGCAGAATCTGAAACCAGATGCTGGTGCCCGGCTGGAGGCTGAGAAGTTGGTAATACTCCTGACTGATGGAAAATCCCAGGATGATGCCAACCTGGCTGCTCAGACATTGAAAAACCTGGGCATAGAGATATTTGCCATTGGTAAGATCACAGCCATCGATAAGCTGTAGGACTAAGTCAACCTACTTTTGATCTTCTTCAAACTGAAGGTTATGTTCGCTCAACTTTGATAGGAGCATCCTGATGCTTTAAAACTAAGGTAATGGGTAAGACCTCATTACATTGTGGCTAAGATGAAAATTAACTCATTTATTCAGCACAGGCAATGTCTTCAAAAGGGAGTTTGTTTGTTTAGAAAAAACACTCATTCACATGAGATATTTCACACCCCCTATCCATAAAGACCTTTGCGAGCCTCAGAGGCCTGTGCCATGAGAACAATACTCTCAGCTGTGGAATTAGGCAAGAGAACATTGTATTGGGGAGGGCAGGAGACCTCCTTTATAATTACTGCTGCTAACAACTTTCCATTTCTCTGAATAATAACATTATCTGCTCTTTGCTATCTGGCAGCAATAATGAGACATAAAGTGGCCTTGAGCAGCTCTGTCCTTGATGACTAAACAAGTCTGCTAGACTAATATACGGGCAATAAAGTTACATAGAAAACTCACCTAAAATTGCAATCTCCAAAACTTTAAGTGCTAGATTATGTTGGGAAGACACAAGCAAGGTTTTATTGCCTAGGATTAGGTAGCTAAGTGGCTGGCACTGTGATTACTTTCATGGACCGAGTGGAGCTGCTGAGCCTCAGCTATAAGTCGTGCGGCACAACAGACTAATAACTGTGTACCTGAAATCACTTGGAGATCTGTTCCTGGCTGGGGTCTTTGCCTTTCCTCTCTGGTTAGAGGAAGATCACATTGTTTGGTCCTTAGACATCAAGACCTCAGTATTAATCTCAATAATGCCTTGGTTTTCACTGCAGGAGCAAGGGGGAAGGAGGCTAGCAAAGCTGTTGAGGTAATGGTCTTGGACTTGAGAAACCAGGTGGGATCCCCATCTGGCAATGCTACTGCTTGACAATACTAGGGTGACCTTGAGCCTAGCACTGGGAAGCAAAATAAGTTGTATGCTGTGGGGCTTGGTCTGCAGAGGGTTAATGAGGATGCAGAGCAGAAGGAGAGGGATGGAGGATGCCCTGTGTTGGCGAAGTTCTGCTAAACAAATGGTCTTATTTTTGCTCATCCCTGACACTCTCGAAATGCAATGTGATGTTCTGATGAACAACAGACTCTCTGTGGGGTGTGCTGGCACCTCATAAATATAAAATTGTTGTTTATTCATTCACTCATTCCCCCGTTTATGCCAACTGCCTCTTAGGGTGAAACATATCTGCTTCCTGGTAGCAAAGCCTGCAAGTGATGAGGAGGCAGGAAAATAGAAGAAGGATTCACTAGACTGTCTCCAGGCCACAAAAGACCTTCTGAGCCCACAGATTTGAAAGCCCTTCCCGGGCTGGACTGAGACCTGTTGCTGCAGGAAAGTCCAAGGCCATTCTTAGACACCAACACCACCCCCCCACTGGAATGACTGGGAGGCCATCTGCTTGGAGAGCAGGATGACAGTGGACCCATCCTGCCCCTGAACAAACGACACAGAAGCAGGAGGCAGAAGCTGCTCCTCTCTGGGGAGTTTTCTCAGTCTCGTTCTCTGCTCTGGTTGCAGGGGTGAAGAACGCGGACGAGGCAGAGCTGAAGCAGGTGGCCTCGGAGCCGCTGGAGCTCACGGTGTACAACGTGCTGGATTTCCCACTGCTGAGCTCTCTGGTTGGCAGGCTCACTCGGGTCCTGTGCACCAGGATCAAAGAGAAGAGCAACAAGGAAAATGCAGGTGAAGTGAAACCTCCTCAGTGAGGGCTGAGGTTCCTTCTGCTCACCATCCACCTTCCTTGCCATCAAGATCAACCCTTTCTCATACCTTTCCCTCCATGAGCTCCACCACCCTGTCAGCACCACCTAACTCTTCTCCTCCACTGCTGATCTCCTTGCTTAGTCCTCTTGCTGCCTGACGATGCTCCTTGCCATGTCAATGTGTTGGCCAGTTTCTCCTGTGATCGTTGTCTTCTACAAGACCCTCTGGATGCAGTTCTTCCACTCTCACTCCACTGCAGACTCCCTGCTGCCTCTAACCAGTCACAGAGAGACGTTACCTGTAGATGTCTCCATTCTGATGCTCTTGGTTTAGTTATCTGCTTTTGGCCTGTCAGCCAATACAGACAACAGCCATTCCTACCAGGGGTTTGGATAACTCTTGGTGTATATAACCATCTAATGACAATAACTACCATTGTAGGGAAGAGGGGACTTCTTTTCCCTCTTCAGTTTTCATATGGTCTGAAAAATGCATTGTAACCATCTCCTTTTCTGAGTTTCTTCCAACCAAGAGGAGGCAGAAAAAGCAAAAAAGCTAATTTGAGAATATATTAGGAAGAATGTACAGAGGAAATGTGGAGGTAGGAAGAGGAGATGATAAAACATCTAAACACATTTTTTTTTCTCCACACTTTACTTTAAATGATGGATCTCCAAGGCATTTTCAAGTTAAAATCAAACAGCCTATTTCTTTCCTTTGCTGGAGAGCAGCTTGTATGACGAACAAGAGAGTGAAGAACCACTCCAGATGTTAGCTTAGATCCTCAGGAGAAATATTGTATACATATTTCCATCTCTGCTCTAAGATTGGCCTAAGGAGAATGGGAAAGTCTAACTTTCAAGCATACTTTTATTTTAATGCTCTGGAGATTCATATAAATAAATTGATTCATCCTTATTAATTTGTACTTGTTTGATATAATTAGGCATTTTTCAAAGGTGCAGATTAGGCTAAAGAAAGATGGGCTGCTCAAAAAAGAAACCAAAATAACTTCTGCTTGTTCATTTTGACAAATTTTCATGATTGAGGAAAGCTGGGTCATCTTTCGGATACACGCAAAAATGCAGGCTTGTGTTGAAAAAATATTCCCCTCACCCAGAAAAATACACAGCCTGTTCTCTATGGAGTATTTATGTTCTCTGTATGCCCAGTTTTGACATATTTATTTCAGAGCAGTTTGGAACAGTTTCTATGCTCTGTAGGGAAGGAGACTGTAACTTGATTTGAAAAATGTCACTCATATTTATGAGCTGGAAAGTACATTTGGCATGAGAAGTCTGAATATAAGAAAGTAACTGTGTTTTTAATTCCTAGGCAGCACTGTGAAAGATATCCCTGTGAACACGGGTCCCCAGCTGAGCCCAACTGACCTTAAAATATCAGCTGTGACCTCTAAGAGCATGCACTTGACCTGGAGTCCTCCTCTGAGACCACCCAAGAAATATCGGATTGTGTATTATCCATCTAAGGGTGGTATCCCCAAAGAGGTGAGAGACCTTCCTCTGGACATCTGAGGCTGCAGTATCTTCCAGATGGTGGCTGGGAATTCAAGTAGACTTGAGTAGACAAAAAGATGAGGGTAGAGGTACAGTTCTTGTGGGACATCAGCTAAAGCCAGAGATGAAATTAAACGCATAATGAGTGTAAATGTGATCAGCTGATAGGATGACAAGACAGAAGAGGAAATGGGATAAATATCATCTTGCTAGAAATACTGCAAGACATGCTGATGCTGATTTTTCTCTTATGAAGTGTTATCCCCTCCCTAAAGTCTCTGTTTTGACTCAAAGAGGACACTCAGGTACACAGACCTGTCTAAGGATGCTCATCTGTGATGGATATGACTTAGAAAGCAAATCCAAATTGTTGATAGATTTCCATTGATTTCAGTAAGAGCACGATTAGAGTCTTGTGCTTGGTGTTTGCACAGATCCCAGCCTTAGAGGACAGGAAAGCTTATTGCCTCCTATTTTGGGGAGATGCTAGCTGGCACAAAATTCAGAGGGCAACTGGACTTCATGTTTCTGGGCACAGATCTGCCACAAAGAAGCCACGCTTGCTAGGGAAGGCCAGTTCAGCCATTCCTTTGCTAAAGAGTGGCTAGCACCTCCCTGTCTTGACAGCCCTCCTTTGTGCTTTCAGGTGGTTTTAGATGGAGCAGTCTCCTCTTTGCGGCTTTCCAATTTGACCTCGCACACGGAGTACCTGGTGTCGGTGTTTCCTATTTATGACACAGTTGTTGGGGATGGGCTGAGAGGCGTCACCTCCACATGTAGGTCGTGAGTAGAGAGAATTATGCCGATGCATGGTTATGATAGGTGAACAAAGCTCCTTCTTTGTGACCATCTCAGACTGGAGCCTGACATTGTATTGTTCCCCATTCCTCAAGTTCAGTCTGTCTACAGCTATCTCTATCTGTGGAGATATTCAGAACTTGACCAGACAAGCCCCTGAGCAACCTGCTCTTTGAGCAGCAGGTTGGACCAGAGACCTTCAGGGGTCTCTTTCCACCCACGTCATTCTGCAAAGGAGACCACTGACGTTTCAGTAACACACCATTCTAGAAATATCTTGCAACCCCTTGCTGCTTTTTTATCCTTGGACTCCAAGTGAATTAAACCTATTCTCTGTAAAGTGGCTGCTCCACTGTGTTAGATGTGGGGTAGATGTCCACCAGCTTGCAGTAGCTGTGGCAAAGCCAGGTCTCCTCTGGGGTTTGTGCTGTCGCAGACCTCATACACTGACGATATCTTTCTGCCTTGTTTTTCCCTTCAGTGCCTTTGCCTTCCCCTCGCTCCCTGCGCATCTCTGAGCTGAGCCACAACAGTATCAGGCTGAGCTGGAAGGCAGCCCAGGGAGCCACGCAGTACCTGGTGCTCTGCTCCGCAGCCCCCAGTGGAGCAGAGGACTATACGACAGAGGTAGAGTTCATAAGAATAATGATAATATCGTTTTTTCTCTGTCTGGGCTGAGTTTAGTTCTAGCTCTAACCTTTGTGAATTGGTATCATGTGTTTACCAAAAAAAAAAAAAGTGTCAGCATTATTACCAGCAACATCTTTCATGGAAGATTTTTTTTTTTTTTTTATGGTGTATCTCAAAGCGATTTATGACTGTGAGGGTTTCACGTGGGAAATCAAGGCAATAGGGAGAGAACTGACTGCCTCACGGGGCCCTGGAAACCCAGGCACTGAACTCACATCTTTGCAGCCCTAAGTGTAACTGCCGTATTCTTGAGGCTGTACATAAATGTCTTTACTGTGTTTATGTTAAAATGTTAATTGAAAATTTGTTAGGGCAGTTTTTGCTGACCTCTAGAAACAGATCTATGACACTGCGTAAGAATGAAACAACGCTCGATGAATGGAAAATCCTTAAAAACATCTAAGAACCCTTTGTCATGTGTGCATTTTAATGAATTATCTGGAGTACCTGTAGGTTGAGGATATGAATTAAAAAAAAAAAAAAAAAAAAGAGTGGGGAAAACATGTATTGCCTCTGACTCAGATTTCCCCCCTGAATGCACAGCAATAGGAGCCATTGCAGGATGGTTTGGTTTTCAAAACAGAGCAATTAATGCTTATACTCTGCTTTCAGTGCATAATTGTGGTTGTTTTTTAGATTCAGAACATTTGAAGAGAGACCAACTTTTAAAATTGTATTTTAGCATATTAGAACATTTCTGCAGTTACCCGTCTTGCAGTGCAATGCTCTCAGGCTACGAGACGTCTGCAAAACCAGCATTAAAATGTTCCCAGCCTTTTATAAAACTGTGTTCCGTTGTGTGCAGACTCCTAAAAGTCTCTGGGGTGCATTTCTGCAGCGAGCGGGCTGTAGGAGGAGAGCTGTGGCCGTGCTGTGTTAGCGGCAGGTGGCAGCAAGCCGGCTGCTATGGATCTGCTTGCAGAAGGCAGCTCTTCTGCAAGAGCTTCCCATGTGTCTGAGCAAAGTGGGATCACATCTCTCACATGCCCCCTGACCCAACCCAAAAGCAGCATCATTTTTGTATAAGAGACTTACGCCCCTGCAGACCAGGGCAGGAGAAGGTGATGTGTACCTCCAACGTGCTTGGTGTCCCTTGGGAAGAGAGGCAGAGCACTGCCCACTGTAGAGCACCTACCCAAGCGGTGAAGTCCCAAAGTGGACAAGTCCCCTTAGTGTAACCAAAGGGACCTTGGCCTGTGTCTCTGTTGAGGGCATTGGTGGGTACCCCAGAACTGAAGGGTACCCCCAAAGCATCTCTCTGTTGACAGGTGAAGGTGGCCCAGCCTGAGGTCCTGCTGGATGGGCTGTTGCCCAGCACGGAGTACTCTGTCGCGGTGTATGCGATGTATGGGGAAGATGCGAGTGATCCAGCCAGCATCCAGGAAACCACCTGTAAGTGCTGCTGCTGCTTACTGAGTTGTTATTAAACACTTAAGGAAGGAGAGACGTGTTAAGTGAGGTGCTTCCCATATTGCGCATGTGGCTTGTAAACACGATGCCTCTTCCCTGCCTGATCTTAAGTGAATATTGGTCCCCGAGGGGATCTCTAATTACATGGTGAGCTGTGAAAAAGGAGTGATTTTCCCCTGCTGAAAAAGGACTCCTGAAAGAGCTGTTCCCTGAGGTCTTTGTTGTCTGGGGAGAAAAAGGTAATTATTTGGCTATTTCTTCATGTAAAGCCCAGCTAGCCTTTCATGACATCCCAGAGGCATGTATGGTAGTGACATAAAGAGAATATTTTCCCACGAGGTGAATGAGTTTCTTAGTTCAAGGTGGGGTTGTCTAAGAGTAGCAGGAGCAACCGGTGGCATTGCAGTCGTGCAGCCTGTGAAGCCTCGGAGTGCTGTCACTAACTGTTGTTGCAGTGGCCTTGAGTCCTCCCAGATACCTGAGCTTCTCTGAGCTCAGCCACGCGTCCGTTCGAGTCAGCTGGGAGGCTGCGTCTCCGGCTGTGAAAGCTCACCGTGTCACCTATGTTTCTAGCAGAGGGAGCAACACTGGGGAGGTGAGTCCTCAAGGGGCTGGTAGAAGGGAAAGAAATTTGGGAGGTCGGATACTGTCCTGTTCTCCTTCAGCTGCGTGGTTCAGGGAGGGCTTATCTGCTGGCAGTGTTTTAACTCTGAAATGGGCACTTTGGATGCCGTTGCCACCCACGTGCTAACCCCTCTGCAGCTGTCCCCACGCTCCTCTCCTAATACTCATACAACTCCTCCACTGCAGGTAGATGTTCCTGGCACTGCAACATCCACTGTCCTGAGACCTTTGTCCTCCCTCACCCAATACTTCATCAGTGTCCGATCTACGTATGATGAAGGAGACTCCTTTCCAATTACTGGCAATGTTACCACCTGTAAGTAGGGAATGGAAATGCTTTTGGTCCCAGTAACGGGTGACAAAATTGGCTTGTGTGTGTCTGAACCAGAATGCTTTGAAGGTCAGTCCCAGCAGCTTATGGCCAAAACCCTTGCACAAAACCCAGATGACTGTTGTTCTTTGGGTGTGAGTATGTCCAACTGTGTTATATTTAAAATGAGGTGGAAGGAATAAAGAACGGCAGCAAATGAAGAAAAAGCATGATGTATCACTAACCTCTGCGTCCTTGAGAGCCCTTGTGGCCTTCTCCCCTTTACAATACCAGTGTGCTATGTGTCCTCTCCACAAATGAGATAATCCTCCTTAATTAGGGTTTTAAAAATAATGTACCCCTTTCTGTCCTGATGGCTGTTGTCATATGGGTCTGAAGAAGTGAAAGACAGGCTGGTCTCGGACATCTGCCTGGTTGATGTTTTGCTCCCCAACCATCTGCTTCCCACCTTGGCTCTGACAAAGCGCTGTCAGTGCCTGCGCTTCAGCTGGTTTTCCTTCTGCATCCCTCAGTAAAGGTCCCCCCGCCGCAAGCACTGAAGGTTACCGAGCTCTCCGGGAACAGCCTCCGACTGCAGTGGGAAGCTGTCGCTGCCTCTGATGTGGTTGTCTATCAGATCAAATGGAGCACAGTCGGTGGAGAGAAGCCTCAGGAGGTATGGACCCATGCACAGCTCTGGGGAGGCTGGGTTGGCTTTGTGCCTGCTTGATGGCTCTGAACTCACCTGCAAGAGTGGCATAGGGAGGGGCAAAACTATTCAGGTTAATGCACTCAAGAAATTAAACAGTTCAACACCCAGCCGAAGGAGGCTGTGGAATAAGACAGGGTCTGTCCTGGGTCTGGCTCTGTCCAATGGAGCTGTCACCTTGAGTGCTGGAAGCAGGAGGGACAGCGGGATGGCACGGCCAGAGTCCTACAGGCTCTGGGAAGATTGCAGAAGTGTTCTGGAAAATCTCAAGGATGAAATTCAATAGGGACAAGCAGAAAGTATTAAGCTTAGGCAGGAATAATTAATTACAGGTATACAGGATGTAGAACAAATAGCTAAGAAGCAATTCTGTAGAAAAAGATCTGGGCTTGCAGAGAATCACCAGACCACAATGTCAAGTTGTTGTAGACAAGACAAAGGTAATACTCAAGTATTTATAGCTAGAGGTATCGCCTCTAAGTCAGGTGAAGCAACCTTTGCTTTCCTCAGTGCTAGTAAGCACCAACTACTTTTTGGGATACTTCTCTTCAAGAAGGATGAGGTCCAGCTGAGGAGCACACAGAGGAGAATGACCAGAGACAGAGCTGGTGCAGGAGGGGCAGGGATGGACCAGGTGACCTCTTCCATCTCAAGCCCCTATTTTCAGTATGAGCGCAAACAGCAGTTGAAGTGGGTTAAATACACAGGTCTCGTACAATGCTTCGTGTTTGGGCTGAAATAGGGGTGTACCGGGGCTTCTGCCCCAGCACATCTAAAAGCTGGAAACTAAGCAAAGGGATTTCATGCCCACGGCAGGTTGACTGCCCTGTGTCAGAGGGCCACATTGTGATAGTGAAGTAGCTGCTAAATGTAACTGGGCAGCAATACATGGGCATCTACTCTGCATTAATCAGGGATGGAATTTTGCCTTTGCTTAGATGTGTGCAACCCACAGACGCTTGGATGGCATGAACTAGCTTGGGGATGCTGGGGGACTTGACTGACTCATTTCTTCCCCTGCTGCAGCTCTCCGTTGCTGGAAATGTGGCAACTGCTGTCCTGCCAGGTTTGCAGAAGAACACTGACTATAAAATATCCATCTGGGCCTATTACAAAGATGGTGCTCGAAGTGACACAGTTTCTGTTCAGCACAGGACCAGTAAGTGATCGGTGCTCGGTATCCACAGCCTAGCGATAATAAACAGGGCATGGGATGCCTCAGAACCCATCACAGACCAGCAGCTCAGATCTGGTCATCTCCAGCTCTGAAAACCCAAACCTGAATGTCTGAAAGTGGCTAGAGATATTTAGCCTTCTGTCTTAAAGTGTTCTGAATTTGTCCTGAGAAAAATAGGCTGGGCAAACACAAGCAGGCTGGTGCATCTTACAGGCATCTGATACCCTTGCAATGTGTTTCATGTAGAATACATTGCTTTCCCTCCCTGCTTCTGTAGAGTGTCTTGGTGCAAATCAGTTGGCTTTCTGTAGGGTGTTCAGCTGAAAGTGTCACTGTGCTGCCTAATGGATGTTTTCTGTTAGTAAAATATCGTCTGTTAAGGAGGGTAAGGATTTCTTCAGCTACGTCGTTGCTGAGCTGTGCTTCATCTGAGGGCACTTACAAAAGTAAGAGAGAATCCTGCAGGCAGACTCTGCCTGGAAGCATTATCTAAATCTCGCTTTGTACAGGCAGGATAGGAGGTTAAAAAGTGGCACTCCCAGAGGTCCTCTTAATTAATATTGCTTGTATAATGGCTTTGTTGGCAGTGAATGGAATACAAGTCATTCAACTGCAGCAGTCCTCTCCTCCATCTCCCAGCTCTCAACCTCCTTTGCAGAATGAACTCATTTAGGCTGGCGTTGAGCTGATGA
The DNA here is from genome assembly GCF_035582795.1 of Mycteria americana. NCBI lineage: Eukaryota > Metazoa > Chordata > Aves > Ciconiiformes > Ciconiidae > Mycteria > Mycteria americana. The sequence continues at coordinate 15,983,087 of NC_134378.1, forward strand.
AGCTCAGAGTAAATGGCAATCTTGGAATGAGAAGGTCAGGTTTTATTAATAATGAATAATAATAACATGTTTATATAAGGCTACCTCAGGTAAGTACCTAGGAGCTGCATACTGACAAGAAAAAAAAAAAAAAGAAAGCATCCTACAGGTATATAATGATAAAGGGACAATTAGAGCTGTTTAGAGGCTTCGGAAAATGAATGGCTATGTTTTAAGCCGTGAATTACAAAATGTCAGAGGAGCTCCCTCAGCCCACTGCAAATGGCATGCGATGGTGCCCTTCTAGGCATATTTGACCAAGCCAGCCCTTGCTGGCATCGGCACCCTGGTGGGACAAGGAAGGCAATTTGACTCCTGCTTGTCAGCCGCTGTCCTTGTTCAGGAACAAGGATGCCTTAGGCATGTCAGACTTTGCCTTGCTGCATGAAGAAAGCAAAGCACTCAAAGAAATCAGGCGTGCAGCTGCGCAGCCAAACCAGAGTCTCAGTGCCTGGGTGCTGCTGGTCAGTTTGCATGAGGACTCAGGATAATGCCACACAATTCTCAGGGCCAATATTTACATGTGCAATCAATGTCTTTGGTGATTTTTTTCTTTTTAATGTTTAAAGTAAGAAGTGCCCACAGGGAAGAAGTGGTACAGGAGAAGGGATGGGTGATGATTTCCAGGAGGCAGTGCTGATCTTTGGTGGTTCAGAGGAAACTTGTGGATGCCAGCAAATAGAATAAGGCTTGTGCAATGGATGTGTGGGAAGACGTGGCATTAGGCAGGACTCCGGGAAATTCTGGGATATGGTTATACTTCAAACCTTTACTGTTTCAAGCAAAAGCTACCATCTTGTACTGTGCAATTACGAGTGGTTAGGATGTCTAACAGGGTCAATCTGTGTGTCAGAGCTGGTGAACGGTAACTCATTCAGTTACAGCATAGCAATTTATGATGTTATCTGGAAAAAACCAAACCTTTGGCTTGATTTTTACAAGCCCTCTCCACCCTAATTTTCATCATAAAATGAAATTCTGGGGGTGAAACACCAACAAAAGCTACCTAGTTCTCCTCAGGATGGCAGACTTCGGGTTGCAACTTGGTGAATAGCAATGATCAGGCTGTGCCGAGCAGAAACAAAAGTGTGCATTAGAGGAGGTTGAGAAACCACTCTTCCTTTCAGCATTGCTTTTCTCTTTTCCTCTCTTGGCAGCATCCCCTTATATAGGAATAGGTCAAGTCATGGACTTCCTCTTAAAAAAGTCTCAGTAGAATTTGCAAGAAACAGTGAAGTTTAAGGGCAACGACTGAAATGAAACTCAGCAGGAAGCATTGGTAACACAAGCTTCTCTCCCCATCCTTAGTCCTCCACGGAATACTTTCTTCTTTGAAGGTTAGAGGAAAAAAATGCCAGGTCAGAGTGATGCTCTTTGCACGCTGGTTTTGTGAAATGGAACCACGTTCCGCCCCTGAGGGTGAGGTGACAACACCGAGTTCATTTTATTCAGGACCACTAATCCCTCTCGCCCCACCTGAAACACCCATTTCAAGGCCAAAGGACCCTGCAGACACCAGTCTCTCACAGACAATAGGTCATCAGAAACATCATCCTACTTTCTAAGACCAAAAACCATTTATCACTGTGATGTGTCATTCAGTAGGCTTGGGTTGAGGGTTCTCTTCTTCCTAGCAGGCAGAAAATTTGTTTCAAAGTTATGGCTTGATATTTATCCTCAAAATGTTTATGAATTCAACTTAAAATGACTGAATAGCTTTAGCTGGAAAAGGAACAAAAGTTGGAGACAGTGATATGGTGCAGGTCCCTTCTTATCTTCTTCTCTAGCTCAGCACTTAGTGTTTGAGTTGTAATGGTGTAATTAAATATTCAGAGAGAGCAAGAGGGAGTAAAAATTGCTTTGGGAGTTAAGATGTGTAGCTGGAAAAACTCAGATCCTCAGTCTTCTTAAAAAATTATTATCATTTATTTGACTATTTAACTACTTACATGGAGTGAGATCATTGCAACATAAAGAACTGAGGTGATACCTTAATTTCATTCCCACCACCAGTGCCAGGTGGTCTGGGCATCCTTCTGGGAGGAGGCACCCCCGCCGTGGCTGCACTAGCGAGGGAGGGCTGGCAACCACCCCTCTGCTTCCGTGAGCCTAGTCCCTCTCTGCCATTGCCTTACTCACATGTTAGCCTGAAACCCAAGCAAAGACCCCGTGCCAAAAGGAGTGCTTTAGTTGTCGCAAAATGCATGGAGCAAGTGGATTTTTTTCAATTCTTAGTCTTGACTAGGGAAAAAAAAAGTTTAGGATTATTTTTCAGTAACCCAGTTAAGCAAACCTTTCTCTGCAGACTTACCAAGAGGCAGAGCAGGAACAAAAGCACACGTGTATTTCCCACGGATAACAAAATTGTTACCATGTGCTTATCCACAGTTCTGATGTTTCTTCTTGTCTTTCTTTTATATTTAGACTGAAGTCTCCTTTAGGTTAAGAGCTCTCCTTTCAGTATGTTACTATAAATTCTCAAGCGTAACAAAGTCCGTATCCTTGACCAAAGGCTCTACATAGCGATCATTTGTCATATTAGTGGTACTTCAAACGTATATAAACCTTTCACACAAGCTAGTGGGAGTGCAGACGATGCTCTTTGGGAGAGGAAGCTGCTGGGACACGGAGGTGTTGCTGACTGGCGATCCTTGGAAGGTGCTGGAAGGGGTAGCTTTGATCCTGCTGAGAAGCAGACAGGGACCTCTCTTTTGTACTGAGAGGAAGTTCTTTCATCCAGGCTGAGGAAAAGGAGCTTGAACAAAATAAGAGAGTCACCTGTTTGTTCTGAAGGACAAGGGTGTTGGGGTCTCTCTCTGCCACAGTGTTTCAGGATTGAGGCTCTGAGGCAGCGGTGATGTGAATGAGCATCGGAGGACACGTTAGCAGTCCATGGTGACACAGGGACTCTCCCCACAGCAAAAGGACTGTGGCATGACTTGGGAACCTGGATGCAAGGGCAGCACTTTAAAGTCTACCGTATATGTAACTGAATTTCAGCAGTATAACAAGTTATTCAAGCTGTCAGTTGAATTATGCTGTCACCAGAAGTGTTTAGGTATTGCTCGCCATCCTTGCCCAGCTTAGCTCAAATCCTGCGCAGAAGTTTAAAGTGAAGTTGCATTGTGTCCCAGGCTCAGTGAAGGAATGGTTACACGTTAAGCCACCATATCCCAACTGTGTTTCTGAATCTTACTTGTTTGCTAACACGGGCTTTTCCAGGCAGAGGGACAAATGGACCAGGCTGCAATAGGGCAGCCCATGTAGTACATTGGTCTATCAGACCACGAACCACAGACGTGGGGCCATGAAAAATGCCCCTCAGCTTAGGCAAGATGAGACAAAAATTAGTAAATATGGACTTGGGAAGACCTTCTTCACAAATCTGGCAATGTTACCCCTCCCCATCCTCCCCAGCTGCTCAGATAGTGTCTCTTGGAAGTTTCTGCCACCAGGGCAGAGCACGCGAGCGTGTCTCATTCTCTTCCGTGTGAAGAACGAGAGAGCAGTTTGGATGGGAACTGCTGCTGAAGCTGGGCTGAGCCACCCTAGCTGACTTTGCACTGAAGTGGATTACGAAGTGCTTATGTGCCCTATTCCTCTAGCTAAGCTGTGCCAGAAGCATCTCCAGCCTGGGGCTGATAAATGTCTTCAGGTTCTTTATCCAGCTCCTCAGTGAGCTCTTCCTACCATAGCATACATTGCAAATAAAAGGAATTAAAATGTGGGGAAGAAGCTTCAACCCATGGCAGTGAGGGAAAAAACATGACCTATATAATCATTGCAGATGAGTATTTTGATGGAGAGGACTCCAGGGTTTTACTCTTATTTGAAAATGTGCCTGTGATGCTGGTTAGACCCGAGAGCAAGCAGCCTCCTGTGGGGAGGGATTCCTCCTGTGGAGAAGCAGAGGTTCAAGAGGTAATGGAAGGCACAGATGGTGTCCTCTGTGTCAGAGCTGCTTCCTTCCTCCTGGGCAGCTTCGGGAGGTGACCTTTTCCCTGGCTGTCAGATCCATGCCATCAAATTCTGCCAGGCCTGGGGGCTTTCCAGAATAAACCCAACTCAGACGACTTTCCCTAACTTTCCTTTTGTTCACTTAAACAGAGTCTCCACTTACCTCAGCTGAAGGAAATAGCCAGTGCAGCCAGCAAAGATGCAGACGTATAGCACAGCACTAATAATAGTGCTGTTGAAGTGACTTTACCTCCCACACTTGTTTTCTTCTCTGCTTTACCTTGCGGTGATGCACAGCAACAGCCTCCAGCCTGATTCAGCTGCCAGCAAACTTGGTTCAGCTTCAGTAAAAGTAAGCTCATTTTATACAGAAAAGGGAAGGAGGATCAATGAAGATGCAAACGATCTTCATTCAACCTGTGCTCTAAGGTCACCCTAGACTTTGCTGGGTGGGCAGAAGAGCCTTACAGGTAAAACTGCAGAACAGAAATCTCATAGCCTGGGTGCGTGTCCTTGACTGTCTTTAGGACTCACCCATAATTTTTAGTCTCTTCTGAATAAAATGCTTCCTTTTCCCTGTCCAAGACTTCTGTGTCTTCACACCAGCATGGGTTCAAGGCCAGACACATGCATTTATGCAGAGCAAGACGCTGGTTGGAAACAAGCTCCAGGAGCAGATGACTCCATGGGCTCGAGCCCCTTGTTTGAACAGCGGATGGATTTAGCCCCTTCTGCCTTTCTCTTATTCACTCTCAGCCCCTGCTCAGAGAAATCACTCCAGCATAATGGCCTCTGTCACCAGGTCCAGTTTGCTACACAGCAGGACCCTAGGGAAAGAAATGCATTTACATAATTAAAAATTGCTCATCTTTGCTCTCTGGCAAACTCTTTTGTGGCTGACCGGGGCTCAGCCCATCACCTATTTGGGATACATCCATACATCGCAGTGCAGGGCCAGAAAAGGGAGAGTAGCTCGGGGGCTGTACGTGATCCCCTCCTCGAGGCTGTGGGTGTTGGTGTGGGAAGCGTCAGACAAAACTGTTGTGCGCTGGCTGCTCTGGGTTTTTTTTAGAATGATTTTAAAAGAGAAAGAAAAAGCTGGAAAATATTAGAAATTATGACGGATTAACTTTGACGTGTGATCCAGGTTTAACCAGCAATCAAGATGTTTGTCCAGCCTGTCTCCAGCTCTTTGACGAAATTCAATTGCAGTTCGGGTCTTTATGAAGGGTATCCTTTGGTGTTTGTCCCCGATGTATACAAAGGATCTCTTTTCCTTGTGCTTCCAGGACTCTTCCCTCCTTCCAAGATTTTTTTCCAGGTCCTAGGATTTTAATTGTTGAATGCTTGAGTTGTACTGTGCCGTACTCGGGCAATCCTCATCCCTCCAGGATCTGTTTTCTCTCTTGCCTGGTCCCCAAGGTGACTGCTTCTGCTCTGAGCATTGGTTAACAGCACAGCAGAGCACTGAAGCATTCAGAAATGGGCTTGGAAGCAAGTGCTGCTGGCCCTGTTTATAGACATTACTACCTGCCTTTTATGCTCTTCACCTTTAATCCTTGCTGCAGATTCCCGGAGCCCACCCACCAACCTCTTCATCGACTCCGAGACCCCCACCAGCTTCCAGGTCCACTGGACCCCCCCGGACGGCCGCATACAGCACTACAAAATCACCTACAACCCTGTTTCTGATGCCGCTGCTCAGCAAACAGTAAGTCTCCAGCTCCTTTGTATGTGACCGGCACTGGACCAGAGGGACATGGGGACAATTTCATGCCCAGGGAAACTCTGCTCACTCCAGTAGGGTTTACCATAAGGATAGCTGGTTCGCAGGAGTACAAAAACAAGCCTCTTCCCCTGACTTGCTGGTGTGTTGTTTTGTGAAGAAGACCTCCAGGCTTCTTCATGATTAAGATATTTGCGTCCATCAAAGCTGCTAATAACGCAGCTTTCTCCCCTCCCTGAACTGGAGTGGGGAATTCTTGGAGGCAGAGGGGTTGAGGATAAACCTACTGCCCCTCTGACTAGGGAGGTTAAACATTAACCTTTTAAAACCCAGGTTTTCTACTCAAACCCAGACTGGTTACCATGTTATAAGGCACTTCTGACCCATTTGCATGGGAAATATTGGGGTCTTTACACAGGGAAATAATCTTTCCTTGGACATGGCCGGTCTGATGGCAATGCATAGCCAGGCTTTTCCTCGGTTTGCTTTCACTGTTGCCTGAACTAAGCAGGGATGCTGCCCTGAGCCCCGCTGTCCCAGGACTCGCCACTAGAACCCCTCCATGTAACTCTGGGGTGTGACGAAGAGCTATAACGGGAAGCTTGCCCAAATGTTGGGCTCTTTTTCCACCCCACTGTAGATCATGGCTTCTGGCAAAAGCAGCAGCGTGACCCTGCAGTCTCTGCTGCCTGATCGAGCCTACAAGGTGATTGTTTCTGCCATCCACTACACGGGAGAGAGCGAGAGCACGTCGACAACAGGCCGGACGGGTAAGTGCATCAGTCAGCACGTGCACGTTCTTCATAACCTTCCATCCATCAGTCTTGAGGCAATCCCTGTCACGGCAGCGATGTCCCCGCTTGCACAGGGCTGTGGCCAAGGCCAGGGTTTTGGTCAGCAGGGCAAGCCTTGAAAAGGGTAAATTCTGCCTCAACTTCTGCACTCCTCCCGTGCATTATCTGCAATTCCAGGATGACCGGGAAGGGCTGGTGACCATTCAGGTCTCAAGCCAGGCATTGTTGTCCTGAATAACAGAGCTCATACGTGCATTGCTTTCTCTTTCAGCTCCTGTGTTGTCTAAATTCCCTTCAATACGAGGATTTGTTCCATCTAAAACAGAGGGTAAATTATCTCCTATAAAATCTTGCTTTGGTGTTTTTTTTGTTTTTGTTTTTTTTTTTTTTCAGTAACAAATTGCACAGCGTGGGCTCTGCAGGGCAGGCAGGAGTGGGTCTGTCATTTCTTGACAGATGCCTCTGGGGATTGTCCAAGGACAGCCAGAAACCACATAACTTCTTAAAATTAGACTCGCTTAGTAAAGAGACTGATAGTATTTTTAGAGGATTTCTGCACAACTTGACCAAAATGGAGCAAAGGGAATGATGACATGTTTTAAATTGAAGTTCCCTGTAAAGTCCCTTATTAAATTTAATGAGCATATGTTCTCATATGCTGATAGAAAGCAAACTATGAAATGGATTAATGGGGTTATAAAAAGTTGTTAAGAAGCAAATATTAGAATACAGATATTGTGGCAGTAATGCCTTTCCTGTCTATTTGAAATGATTCTAAACAAAACTTCAGTTTTCGAATGTATTGAGGGAAGCCACAAAGGAAGAATGAAGCAGATTAGATGAGACAATTTTAGTTTGTACCAAACAAAGAACATATCAGACTAAATTTTCAGGTGGCTTGTTGAGAAAATCTACAGGTGTTCAGACCACAGTGGAAAAGTCCTGTGAACTTTCAAGTAGAAAACAATCCTCCCATAAGGCAGATGAGTCACCTTGTAGAATTTAATACAGCTGTTTGGCTATGATAGCTGAAAAGACAATAGGAGAAATATTAAATTCTGTATGTTTTATAAAGCAACTTTTTTTAAGAAGTGGAGATGATATGTAATAATGCTGGGAAAACTGTTTGATGTTCAGTAAAAGACTCAAATATTGATATGTAACCAAATTATTGAGAGAAATGGTCTGACATTGCAGGAGGAGTGAATGTTTATTGTATAGTGAATAATTGGCTGGGACTTGGGGAGAAAAACAAAAACCAAAGAGAACAGAAAGACAGCAGGAATCCTAGGCTGGAAAGTCTAGGAAAAATCTTCAAAGCAGAAGTGCATACTGCCAGTGTTAGGGATCCCTACCCTGACTTTGATATGCTTTGTCTAAGCTGAGCATTGCCAGATCAAAGAGCTGTGAGCAATCCAAGCGCCTTCAGCCTGGGAAGGAGGTGGGGATTGCCAAGGGTGTCAGCAAGAGGGACCCTGGGGTCTGGGCAAGGGTCAGAAAGAGCTCCCTGAACCCCAAGCAAGAAAGTCAGATACCTGGTAAATGAGCAAGTTTATAGCCTGCTTATATGACTTTGGGGGGAATTTCTTTTTTTTTTTTTCTTCATCATGCTTCAATTCTGAGCTATGCTTTGCCTTTGGAAAGCTGGTTGGTTTCTGGAAGGGGAAGGGAAAGAGCAGTGTATAGCTTGTAGACCTAAGGCAGATCATCCTGGATGCAGGACATCATTGCTCCACAACCAGAGGCTGGTCAAGCTCACAGAGATGGTTTTGAAGCTCAAGTTTCAGTAACTGATTTCTTAACTGATTTCCATAGATCCCTTCAATAGTTTTATACCCAATTCTACAGGAATTATGGTATGTATGTATAAAACTATGCATCAGGTTGAATAACGGAGGTCACGGCACCTTGTAAGTCTCTGTGGTTTAACTCCTGGCTTCAGCAGTCCTATGACCATGAAAGTCATAGGTTTGGGTGCCCTTTCTTTGATGTATGTCTTGATCATGAAGCATGGCATTGAAACTCCTATAGACTTAGGAATCTCAGGTGCCTTGGGGAGGGTAAGTCACTCCCTTTAAATTTTTTACTCATTTTATGAAAGTTAGGTATGGAAAATTGGAAGCTTTGCTTTCCTGACGAGGTATGAAATGGTATTGATGCAAGAATAGCAATAGCGAGGCTATAACGAAGCCTCAATATGATGATCTGCTAGATTCTATTATACTGATGACCTAGAAAACCATTTATGGAATAGCCCATCTTGTCAAGTGTCCTTGATTTTCAGGGACGTTTCTCATTGCGTCAAGCATTCCCTTCGTCCCAGCTCCATCTGGCATCCATGGCCTGGGATTTACATGGCAGCAGACAATTGAAAGTAGCGTTCGTGCGCTGTTTTCTAAAACACCCCCTTACCTGAGCCTTTTAAATGGAGAGTGCTCATAACCATGGTGCCTCGTGTTCCAGCTTCTCCAGCAAAATCAGAGGAGAGTTTTCTCCCCTGATTTTGCTTTTTGTCCTGTGGCATCTTAGAGGATTCATCAAGGGAATTTCTGAAAGGCAAACTGCAAAACTTTGCCAAAACTCTTTGTGTTTCCCTAAAGAGTTCAAAAGCCAAACTCTCAGATTGAGATATATATTTTTGCTGTGTGTATTTTAAGTTTCAGGTACAAAATTTGGAACTGCAGACATCTTTCTTTATTTTACAATGCCATTAAGGCACATGTTGCAGTAAAAGCACTGTTTTAAAAAAAAATAGTGTTTTGATGTCTGTTTTTAAAAAGAAACTTGGAGAACATGACGCTCCCTTGTATTTCTTATTGTAAGGTGCCAGGGGAGTTAGTCAAAAGAAAGCGATCATGAAGAAGTTTGATGATGAAAGTCAGTATTTTTATTTTTGTGATGGGCAAGCCAAGGAACAACCTTTCTGTTTGCATAAACATAAATTCTCTTTCTCTCTCTCCATATATATAAAAACAAGGTTAAAGGCCAGGCTCTGAATTAAGCTGTAGAATATTCTAAGTTTTGCTGTGTTTTTCCATTGCTCTGCCTAGAGGAACTGTGTTCATTTTGCTTCCATAATCCCTTACCGTCTTTTTTTCCTTAATAGTTTCTCCCTTTTATTTTCTTCTCACAGCCTGCCCCACCATCAGCTCTTCCGAAGGCTCCGTACGAGGTACAGTAGCATATCAAGCCCCAGTGGTGCTGGGCTGTGAGTGTGCAAACACTACCTGATCTTCACTTCTGAGAACTATGCCAGAGCTGAGCAGGGGGGAAATGGTTTCCCTAACATGAGGGAAAGGGGAGAAGTCTGAGAACCGAAATAGGAAAATATCCTTTATCGGGTAGAAGAATATTCTGCACTAACTGAGCTGGTATGCCCCTGCTGTTCCACCAGCTCGTGCTCTCAGCTGTTAGCGCTTAATGCCGGGATTTTCACTGGCCTTAAGGAAGCTAGGCTTCAAATGGCTGTTGAATTTCAAGAGGATTTAAATTCCTAACTCATACAGGCTCCTTAAGAAAAACTCTCGGTCTGTCACCTTTGCATGCTCTAGAGGAGGTACGGATACCCAAAGATACGGATACCCAAAGAGCTCTCTGCAGGCCGGCTGTACAGCCTTTGCCAGGGCAGCAAGTTCCCTTTTCTCTTGTCTATGCCGTAACCCCTGCTCGTGCTGTTGGGGTTGCTGTATGTATTTGTCACTTAGAAAGCAATTAGTTCTGCTTATAAAGTGATACCACCTCCTTCCCAGAGAGCTTTGTGATACGGGTGAGGCTGAGAAACTGCCTTCAGTTCTCAGCTCTGCTATTGCTCTGCGGCTGAGTCACTTCATCTTTGCTCTGCTCCCACCCCTGACCCTCGCAGCTCATGGGGATGTGCATCCCCACCCGGGAGGCTCTCGGTGCTGTTGCCCTGTCTATGGATGCAGAAGCCAAAGCGATAAAATCATAAAGCCACAACAAATGTTGACCTCTCCTTCTCCTCCTTGACAAAGGTGGCAGGAGTAGCCCATTTCCTTAGCAGCTCACCGAAACCATTACATGGCAGATTCACGATATGATAATATGATTATATTACAATATGTTTATAATTGTGACTCAAGCCTTATTTTCAGTCTTTACACTACAATATTTCCTGCACATTTTAAAGGAAGTTCCAGTGCCAGAAGCTCCATATCAGAGATAAATGGCTCTCAAGTAGGTAATTTCTTTTGGCAAACTCCCTAGTACTGTTGGAAAATGGGGGGGGAGGGGGGGAAAGAAAAGCACCCTGGACCAACCCCCAGGCAAAATAAAAACTCAAGCCAAGAAACTGTAGAAGATTGTAAATGGTGAGGGGGTGAGGGAATCCAGACTGAAAGCACCGTGTTGTAATGAAGTTGTAGCCTTTCCCTTTGCTAAAGAACAAGCTATCTCCTTCATCCCAGCCTGCTTCAAACTCAAATGAACTAAAAAAGAAAAGAATCCCAATTGCAAGATCTTGTCTTACTGAACAGAAAACTGAAATGAGAAAATGACTGGCAGCTTTCATGGTGAGCTGGGAGAGTGAGATGAAGCTGCACGAGCCAGGGAGGCGATGTCAGAGATGTCAGGAGGGAATCTCTGTAGACCACATAAGGCAGGTCACCCCTGGGCGTCTCATGAAAATAGAGAGAAATGGAAATGCTCATGTTTTAAAGTTCTTTCCTAATTTTTCTGACTCTTACATATAAGGCATTTCAGAGCAGAAATAATTCTCTCTCCCTGGTAGCAATTACTGGACTGATTCCATGTCTTTTGAAGATAGTATTTTTGCATCTAATTGAAGAGGAGAAATTGTTGGAGTAACTTCTTTCTCGTTTGTTTTTCATTCTGGAGATTTGAAACCGCAATTGTGAAAGTCTCCATCTTTAGTCTGCTCTTCTCCAAGAGGAGAAGATTACAGCAACTGTGTGCAGGGGGTACAGACACGAACCATTTTCCTTGCCTGCCACTTGTGGAGTACGCTCCAGGTTTCTAGTGAGTTTGCACAGCCTTGCTGGTGTCCGTGTTGCTATGGTGTTTTCTCCTATTGCCTTCTCCATGCTAGCTAGAGGCTAATTCTACCCGCTCTGCAATCACACTTCTTTTGCACTCTTTTCTAACCACTTATTTTTCTGTTTTTCTTTGTCTGTTCCAGGGTTTGATATGATGGAAGCTTTTGGCTTAGTAGAGAAGGAATACGCCTCCATTAAAGGTGTAGCCATGGAGCCATTCGTATTCAGTGGGTCCCGTACCTTCACCCTGTTCAGGGACACTCAGCTCACCCAGAGGACCAGGTGGGAGTGGAGCTGTGACCGGTGTCATCCTCATCGTCGGTCTCATGCATACACATTAGCTATGCTCACAGCAAAGGAAGATCACTGATCTGGGGATGAATGATGCGGCCCCACCGGCAACTTCAAAATGAAATGATAAAGATGATGAGCTAAGTCAAACCATAGCTAGACGGAAAAGAATGCCAGAGTATTTTTTCCTTAATATATTAAGAAATTAACCTCTGACTTTCTTCAAGATGAGTATGGAATATGTCATGCAGAAGTTAAGGGGGCACAATAGGGGTATTCATTATATTTTTGTGTGCAGCCAAACATTTTCACAGTGAGGTTTTTCTTTTTTACCAAATCACTTTTTCCAGCAGTGTTAGTTGCTGTGATGGACATAAGGATCATGTCATGTATGGACACTGTACGATTCTTCAAGCATTCTGTCCACAACCACGTACACTTTGGTGATGGCAGTTTGAGGTCACATTTTCATCTTGCAATCCCTTCTCCCAGAATCTCTGGTTTGGAGACAGATCTTTTCATTTTCAGACAGATGCTTTAGAAACATTTGTCTCACAGCTGCTCTCTGCAGCTTGGTCCTTATTGATGAGAGGGAATAACCACTGACTCTGGGTTGTGACTTGACCCTGTTTCATCACGTACGAGGCTTCTCCGCCGGGTCCCAAGTGGGCCAGGCAGCTCCCATAACCTCACTCATATTTTACAACTATAAATCAGGAATTATCTGACTCCTGACATTCAGTGCTACTTTGTTTGAAGCCTAATTACGGAGGCGCTGGCTCAGTTTAATCTTAGTTAAGGAAGCAAAGCTTCTTAGAATAAACAGAGTGGGGGAGATTCAGAGAACTCTTTGGTTTAAATACTCAGAAAGTTATGGGCAAATCCTTTTGTTCAGCTGGTATATACGCCTTTCAAGGACATTGCTCCTTCAGAAACAGAGAGAGAAGTAAGAACCTGGCATTACTTATGAATCAGTCCTGAAAAGATGCTTGATGAGTTGTGTATATGCCCATGCAAATGCGTCCTGTTTCAGATTACAGTTGTCTTTCAGGCATAACCAATTTGACCTTCCTCGTTGCCTTGTATCCTCTCGCTGCTGCTCCTGCCCAGCGTGCTCTGACAGGTTTGGCAGCGGCTGCAGAGAGAGCCGGGTCGTGCCACCAGCTGCCGACGGGCATCGCTGCATGGTCATGAGCTCCAGCAATGAGCCCAAATTTTGCAGCTGGGACGTGGGGACCCGGAGGGGGCTTTCTGTGGGCTCTATGCTTATCCCTGAAGGGCACTTACACTTATTTCTGCCAAGGCTTAAAGATTTACCCTGTGATACATGGTGACAATTCCTCCTCCTTGAAGAGGAGACCTGGGGGAGTGTTTTGGAGGCTGGCAGGGATGTTTTGTGAGCTACCGCTGGGCTCTATTCTGAAAAGCATTAAGGCTGCACTCGCTGTGTCTTGGCATCCCCGAGGCAGCTCTGGCAGTGATGGGCTGACACCGACTGCTCCCCCCGGGTCTCCCCCATGGCACAAAGGGAAGGCCCCCGAGGGCTCATCGCTCAGCACAGGCTTCAACAGCCTCAGAGGGGTGCACAAAATAGGGGCCAGGCTCTCTCCTGGAGTGTCACGTTCAGCTCCCTTGGGTGAAGCTTTTCCAGGCCACCCTGCCCAAGAAACATGATGGATGAGCCCTGTCTGTAGGATGCTGCTTGCTGGCTCTTGCTGCTTGAAGCCACTGACGCTTGCTCGGCTTTTCTCCTTCCAGCGATGTCCACCTCTTTGCAATCCCACCCGAGCACACCATCAGCATCCTCCTGCGCCTCCTGCCCGAAACCCCCAAGGAGCCCTTCGCTGTGTGGCAAATAACAGACGAGGACTTCCAGCCCCTTCTTGGTGTTAACCTTGACCGTAAGGTTTCTTGTTGAATACATTAAATTCAGGTATTTGCGTACATTTCTGTGAGCAGCAGAACTCATTTTGGTATTCACTTCGAAAGTTTTAATGTTTTAATGTTCTTGTTATACACTGGCAGTTTTGGGAAGCTTTGCTGTTGCTGCCAACCTTGCATTTTAAATGCTTCCTAGTGCAATTAAAAGACATATTTTCATTTTTATTCTACTTGTAACATATTCCTTAATTTTACATATTCTTTTTGTTTCCACTGTTTAGAAGTATTTCATTACAACATACGATGTCTTTCACCATATTTAAGCCTATTTATTTGCTATTGTTCAGTATGTGGGTGAAATCAATTTCTCTTTTAATTCTAAGCTGTTATTTGTCCTATTTTCCCTGTAGCCGGTAAGAAATCCTTGACCTATTTCAATCATGACTACAAGGCTGATTTACAGGAAGTCTCCTTTGACCAGCAGGAAGTGAAGAAGATATTCTACGGGAGCTTTCATAAGGTCCTTATCAAGAGAGGGAGAAATGTGGCTCATGATCTCGCGCCAGTGTGAGAGTATTATGCCATCAATGTGTATTGTTCAAAGTGAGGAGTGATTATACAAATGCTTTGCATCCAGATTGCTAGGGAGCTGGCAAACCTATTTGATATGCTGAAGTTTACAATTGTGATTTCCACATACTGATTGTTTCCCTTTCCCCCCAGAAACTCCAAAACTGAGGGGGTTTTTTGAGGTCTTATGAACCAGGAAAAATTGAAAAATCAAACTTTTTTTAGAATTTGGGATTTTGGTGACTATTTAGTGTGCTGGAAGGAAGGAAAAAAAATAAATCGAGCCTTGTGAGAAAGCCACCTTATCACTCATAACAGGGGTTTTTTTTGGCCATCTGTGTTCTCAGAGCAAAGGTATTCCACCCAAATAAGCAACAAGCACTTTCTATCAATATCTGTAGGCAGCTTCATTATTCAGCTAGTTCCGAAAACTGAATTAATTAATACTACAACTCCAGAAAGGCTTCTCCCAAGGCGAGGCGGGGGGAACATCAGGGAAAAGTGCAGTGTTGCACACCAGACACAGCGTATACCGAAACTTATTCCTGAGCCCCCTTGATCCATTTGGTCATTAAAAATACACCACTAGTAACAGCAGCAGTCTGGGAAATGGGCAGAAGGCATTACTGTCTTTAAAAGACTCCCTCATCTCATCACGGAGCTCCAACCCGCCTCTTTCTACCTGCCACCCAGGTGCACGTGGCCGTGAGCCACTTCAAGATCAAACTCTACCTGGACTGTAAGAAAATAGCAGAGAAACCTATCAACACCGTCGGCAGCATCTCCACCGCTGGCTTCATCATGTTGGGAAAAGTGACAAGGACCAGAGGACCCAGGAGCGGGTCCGCATCGGTGAGTCCCCAGCGGTGTGTGCTGTTGGAGAGTGGGGAGGCTTAAATTTGGAGCCGGCTGGGGTGGGCAGATGGAGAGCAGTGCCATCTCACATCATTCTCGCTCTGAATGCCTCCAAATGCTGCTGTGACGCATGTCCGTGTCCTGATCCCGCTGATCTCTGCGATTTTAATGAGCTTTCCTAGCGCGGTGTTTCTCCCCCTTGCCTCCCACCTCTGTTTGAGGTCTGTGATCAGAGGCAGTAGCGTGAGCGTGTCCCGGAGGTGCTTTCAGCTGGCTGCATCGTCTGGGGACCGGGGAAGCACGGATCCTGCACTAAGATGCTGAAGCAGACAGGAGGGTTTGGGAATTGCTTCTGCAAGGGAAGGTTGTGCACATCAGCCCCCAGCCAGCGGTACCGGGAAATGCCGGTGACTGAAGGCAACAGGGCTGGATGTGCCTCAGTCTCCAGCGTGTTTGGGCTTGCCTGTCTGCATGCAAATGATAGGAGAATAATCTTCAGTATAGAGGCTCTTTGCCAGCTGCTACTTGAAAAAAAACAAACCAACCCAAACACTCGGTGCCAGCCTGCGGGTATGTCCTTACTGCGTCACACGGCACGGCAGAGAGCCTGCTCCCTACAAGAGGGAAGGATAAGGGAAAGTGTGGAGTCAGTGCCATGCCCTGTGACAGCCCAGTGCACGGTCCTAAGGGCAAAAACACCCGTGTATGCCCTCGCCTGGCAGTCTGTTGCCATACTTACTCCACAAAACAGGAGTGTTAACTATGTGCAGAATAAGGGGCAAGTTCATCACTCACGATGTACTAAGTGCGACTGTAGAAAATAATTCATGACTTCTGTGGAGCTTTTGTTCCTTGGCTCTGCTTTTAGATCTAGGAGTCCAGGGGAAAAGAGCGCATCAGGTGATTTACAACTTCCCGTGCCTCAAAGCAGTGTAGTAAAAGCAGTTTGTCCCATATGCCTCCCTAACTGCAAAGAGAGAAGCAGAGGTCTGGGATGTACCAGGGAAAAAGTGGACATTGGAATTGCCTGGAAGATACGGGGTCAGCTGTATAACAAACCAGGGGACGGTGGTATTCAAGCAGTATTTACTTATTTCGTAAATAAATTCTGTGGCAATTTGGTCACCAGCCTGTGGCCAGCAAGGCAGGAATCTGTGATTTCCTTGTCCCTCCCAAATTCCCCCTGCTAGCAGCTTAGCTAGACAGATCCAGCTAAGTAATGAACAGCTTTGTGCTGTCCCTACTCCCATTGCCTTTCAAGCCCAGCAAAGCTTCATGTCTTCCACGGCTCTGCTGCCCTTGAGAAGACAGAGTGTCTCATTACTGGTTATTGTGGAACCTTATTTAATTTAAGGTATCTTTAAATGTCGCTTGATCTACAGGGCTCATCTATATCTGTATGCTGCATGTCACACTCCCTGGGCTGTACAGCTTGCTCGCTGTTAAATGCATGGAGTGGAAGAAAAAAAAGATGAGAAATGGTGTCAAGGAAAGAAAAAAAATCTCTGCCTCGTTATTTTGGTTTGGCTTTGTGCAGTGTGTGCTCCTTTGTTAATCAGAATGGGGAGATGTGGCAGTTGTGAGGGATGTGGTGAGAGAGACAGGCTGGGGGTTCTTGGGAGGGGATCCCATCTGCCCTGAGAAATGCTGCTGCCACATCTACTCTTATCTCCATGCCCCTAAGGGGAGCAAAGCAAAGTTTACTTTCACATTTTGGTGATGCTGAAGCCCAATTACTTGAGAACTTGTCCGCTCTTGCAGGACTGTGAGTAAATTGGACACTTGGCTTTTGCTGGTGTGAAGCTGCTTGTTGACTTGCTTAGCAAGACAGAGACCTGAGAGCTTGTAAAACACTCAATGGCCAGGGGTACTTTTCATGTTGTGGCTTTTTGGGGCACAATTATAGTTGGGACCATATGGAGGAGAGCTGTCAAACCGCCACTGAAGATTATTTTTAGCACTTGAATGTCATGAGATTTGGTGATGGACTGTGCGTGCCAATGCTACTTTCTCGTCAAACTCTCTTTTTTCCACAGTTCCAGCTGCAGTCTTTGCAGATCATGTGCAGCAGCGTAGGGGCAGAGGACGACAGATGCTGTGATCTCCCTGCACTGGTAAGACAAGAGGGACCACTCTGCTAATTGACACGAAGCTGGGGATGATGGAACAAGTCCATGGCACTGAAGTGACACTGCAAATGATTTTGATAGACTCGAGAGGGAAACCATCTTTTTTTCCTCTTCTCTTGGGAATAACATCTGTGTGTTTCTTGGTGAAGTGAACAAAACTGCGTTTGCTTCAAAAGGAAAGAAAACTCTGAATCCCTCCTGTCATGAACTCATCTGTGACAGCAGCCCTGACAGTCCTATGGCTTTGCTGCCACCTCTGCCCTGAGTCACAACATCCCCCTGCTCTTCCTTTCAAGTTTTCTTCTCAACACAGAAAGTTGCTTTGTGGGGCCTATAAAGACTTAGCAAGGAGAAAATTATCTTCCAGTATATGTTATGCAAGTTTCAGGCAGGGCTGGTTCATATATTTTTGTCTAAACTTGTTACTTGACAGAAAAATAAAGCACTCAGTTGTTCACAAAAATCTCTCAGTGGAGTAGAGAAAATTTCTGCTTTTCTCCAACTGAATTTCAAAACACTGAAAATGTTACCTGTGAGCCATCCCGCTCTTGCTACGCAGCTGCTCATGCATCTTTGGCTTGCTCTCGTTTCAGAGGGATGAGGAGACCTGCCCTACCTTAGCTCCTGCCTGCTCTTGTACTTCTGGCCGCCCGGGCTTGCCAGGACCTCCAGGGCCCCCTGTAAGTCCACCCTTCCACGTGTTCCTTGAAAGCAGTATATTGCATGCACTGGTGTTGCTTTGTGTTTTTTGGCATGCCAGGCACGAGGACATCCCTGAGGCTTTAGAATCATAGAATCATTTAGGTTGGAAAAGACCCTTAAGATCACCAAGTCCAACCATTAACCTAACACTACCAAGTCCACCGCTAAGCCATGTCCCTAAGTGTCACATCTTTCTAATACCTCCAGGGATGGTGACTCAACCACTTGGGCAGGCTGTTCCAATGCTTGACAACCCTTTTGGTGAAGACATTTTTCCTAATATCCAATCTAAGCCTTCCCTGGCGCAACTTGAGACCGTTTCCTCTCGTCCTACCTTGAGGAGCTTTGATGTCCTCCCCGTGCCAGGGCAAGGCTGAGAGGTGTCTCTGAGGTTTCAGATGCTGATGAAATGGGGAGACGGGGAGTTGGCAATGCAACAGCTGCAGCTGGGAACAGGCTGAGCAGTTCCTGGTGCCACGTTAATCCTCTTAGGAGGGGAGGATGGGTCACCCTTGGTGCCTGCAGAGATTTCATGGATCAGAGGCTCTGAAACTCTTTGTAAATGAAAACAAACCACCACAAAACCTTCCTATCTGGTTTCTGTGTTAAGTGGGAGCCTTGTAAGTGTCTGTGTGGGAGGGCAGTGTAAGGAGAAAGGGGACTGCAATTCTGTCTGTCCCCAAAGCTCTCTCTCTTTACAGTGAATGTTACCTGCAAGAAAACCCTGAAGGAAATGGGGGGGGAAGTGATAACAGCCATTAAGTATGTAACATGTTCAGGGATAAAGGCAAATGCAATATCTTGCCCTCTCCATTATGGACGCAGGAGAGTCACTATGGGCTTAAATTGCAGGAGGAAATATTCCAGCTAAACACTAGGAAGCAGCTATCAAAAAGTTTGCCTTTTGGAAGTTTGGGGAAAAACATTTTATTTGTACAAGACAGCTGAAACCTGACAACCTGTCCAGAGGACCCCATTTCAACCACTCCAGGTGCTTTTCTCCTGGAAAATAGCCATTAAAAAACATCGGCCTCCTCGCTCAGGTGAAAAGGTTTCAGATCACCCCTTGCATTACTATGGTTTAACTGTGAATTCAGTTCCACCCTTTGCAAGGAACAGCGCCTCATTGCAGCGTAATTACATGCTCATTCCAGTGGAATTTTAATTACACAGCACACTCCACTATCACAGTTTGCTTCAATATCCTAAGTGCATAATTACCAGCTTGCATTGCCCTGTGGTTTAAACATCTCCGCAGTACAACTCTTTAAAGAGCAAGACTCTTTTAAGCATTAGAGAAAATACGGTTTTGACACATAACCTTATCCTCACACCACTAAACCCTTGGTAATTTGCTGCAGTTACAAGAGCACTCGTTGCTATTTTTAAAACTCCAGTTAGCAAGACTATGTCCCACCTTGTATTTATCACTGCCCTTAATGAGTGTTTTTGACCAGGTCCAGCTGACTTCTGAAATGAGCTTCTGGAAGCTTCTGAAAGCACCTTTCCCAAAACTCCTTGCCTGTACTTCTTAATCCAAATCCATTGTTTTTTTAGAGTCAAGAATAGAAACTTTCAGACTAAGATGTCAAAAGTTCACACAATATTGGTTCATGCCAGAAGACTGGGTTCTGCTCTCCCTCCAGCAGTTATGCAGATGCAGAGCTAAGCCAGGTCTCCCCAGAGCTGGTTCCTGTCCCTGATCTCAGCATGTGTCTGTTTTCTTGGGGTGATATTAGAAAAACCAACATAGTCCCAAAGGCCTGTAGACATGAGCACCTCTTCTTTTTCTTCTTAAGTGTGTTTCCATGTTCATATGTGACCCCCTCCCCAGCAAATCCATGCTGAGACAATGAATGGAGGAGTTGGAGGGAGGAGGTTGAACAGGTTGAAAGTTCACCTCTCCCTGCTGGTGGTGAGTGCAGCATACCCACGGAGAGGTTGTGCTGTCCTCTCTTCTCCCCTTTTCCACGTTTGCTGGATGACACGATTCATTTTCTTCTTGTCTCCATTTGCCGCAAGCTCTCTGGGCAGGAAACATCTTTCACTGTGCGCAGCAGAGTGCACCAACTTCTGTCCCCTAGGCTCCTGGTTACACTGCAATAAAGATTATGATCTTCGTAACAGCAGCTTTGTGTCCTACTGGCAGGGCAGCCCTGGGAGGAGAGGACCGCAAGGGGAGCAGGGCGAGCCAGGACCCAAGGTGAGCCCTGATACTGAGCACTATCGCTGGCTTTGTTGGCTTCAGGCTGTGTCGGAGGCATGATGCAGGAGTGCAGACTCCTCAGTTAGTGCACCCAGATGTGTTCATTCCTGGTCTGAGCTGGACTTCTTAGACGGGGGACTGTCTCACTGACCAAGCAGAGCCCAAACAGAGCCTTAAGGACTGATGCATTGAGAAGGATGGGATCACTTATTATTCATTAAATGCTCAGTTGGGCTTTGGAAATTGAGATGATGAGCCTGATTGTGCTGAATTAATGCAATGTATGTGGTCAGCAATGTTCTCTGAAAGCAGCCTTGCTGGAAAATGGTCAGTCTTTGTGCTGTGCTTGTTCTGGCTGCCAAGCCTCCAAACCAGACAGATTGGTACTGCTCTGGGGCAGAGCAGCGTGAGGAGCGAAGCAGAGCAAGAACCACACAAAGCCTCCAGAAGCATCCCTGAGGTGAGCATAAGGAACGGCTGGGTTTGAATCCCCAAACCCTCGGGACTGGAGCAAGCCCTGGTGTAAGTGTTCACTGCTCCGCTGATCAACACAGGGCAGAGCCAGGCCAGCCCAGTGGTCCCCTTCTTTGGGATAACATCTGGGAAAGCAGCATGGTTATAGGGGAAAGATTTTGGGGAAGGAATGAGCATGGATGCAGATCTCAGCCACGGGTTAAGGAACATTTCCCTTTGCTCTCTGGCCATCTTGAATAACAGGAATGACCCGCTCCTTGGGAAGGTGGATTGTGCTTTGCAAAGCACTATCTGCAGCTTTGCCGTCTTCTCCCCTGAAAGATGCACCAAAACCTTGGACCGAAAAGGCCAAGGCAGCTGAGGTTACTAGAGATCCCCTCACTGTCCTGACTTCATCTTGAATCCTGTAGACAGGTCATGCTGACCTAGGTCGTGCAGTGCAGCCCATATGGAGAGCAGGAACTAATTGCTTTCTTTCCTTATGTTTGATGTCATGTCTTTGGCTTTAGGGTGAACCAGGCCCACCTGGACAAGTAGGGCCAGAGGGTCCTAGTGGCCAGCAAGGCTCTCCAGGTTCCCAAGGAATCACGGTTCAGGGTCCTGTGGTATGTGATCTCTTCCACTGCCTTTTTTTTGTCACTTGCTCTTTGCAATTAGAACATGGGTGTCTCAATAAAGCCCCCAAAACGTGATCTGTGTATTTACATCATCCTTACTAACAGCTGGACAGCTGCACTAGAGAGAGGTGATGATCTTTTTTTTCATGCTGATGAGGCCCTGCACTTAGTCATTCTGGCAAAAGACAGCTTTTGTCCAGACTCTCCCTAATGTGCCTTTAATGAAAACAGCCCAGTGGAGTATTCAGGCATTTTTCTCTGCAATGATCATCGCTGCTTGGCAAGGAGTAGAGGTGGAGGCTGCTGTGTGCATGTCTGGGATGGCAGAATCTCCACGCACTTGCTGTGGCTGTGAAGTACCCTGTAGCACCACAGAGAGCAGCAGCAACCTGGGACGTGGATGTGGAGCAGCAGGATGCTGTTTGCCTTAAAGGATGCTGCAGCGTGCCTAACTATGTGCTTCTGTTTTAATCCAAGGGACCACCAGGAATTAAAGGAGAGAAAGGAGACACTGGAAGTCCTGGCATGCAGGTAATGGTAGACACCATCCCTTCTAATTATCTCAAAGATTTGCCCGTTTTTCCCAGTAACTACTTTAAGCAAGATTGAAAAGCCATAGAGTTGTTACCGTTGTCTGCTTGGAAACTGTCTTTCATTTTGGAGTGTCATCACTTTCTCAAGGGAAACTGAGTCAGTTGGTGCAAGAAAGATAGACCTATCTGGAAGCTAGATTTAATGAAATTAAAGGTGGGATAACAGTGATTGCTCTGTTTAATGAATAACTCTGTTTCTTCTTCCATATTTTTCTTAATTCCCATGTTACGAGATGAATTAGGGCAATGATAATCAGATGCCAACTTTACCCAGCAATTCTGATTTACAGGGCATTCCTGGTGTGCAGGGAGCTCCAGGCAGGGATGGTCTTCAAGGTGCAAAGGTAAAATACCTCACCTCTGAGTTTTCGTGTATGAGTGCCTAAAGTTCTGCTGTAAGCGTACCAGCAGAGACCTGAAACATCCAGCTCTCCTAATGCACTCTGTGCATAAGTGAACGGTCTTTTCACAAAGCCAGAGGGATTGGGGAAAAAAAAAATGGGGTCATCTCAGGTTTGGCCAAATTTGACCAGGTGCCACCCTTCTTGCCTGCTTGGCAGATGCATTTTTTACCCGTTCCCAGCAAGCTCCTGTTAAAAGCGGCACATGGCAAAAAGACCTCACTGCTTACTAGGTCTGTTTGAATCCTCTTGTTAATAAATAACTGGATTTGGCTTTGCAGGGGGTAAGGGGACTAGAAGGCACAGCTGGGCCTCCAGGACCTCCTGGACCAAGGGTGAGTACTCACTATGAGTGATGCATATTGAAATCTCTTCCTCAGCAGGGGCTCGTGGTTTCCGCTGACTAGCCGTCACCCAGAGGTGTCAGGGCAAAACCCATTCGTGGGGTATCACGGGGAATACCTGGCACATTGTGCAGATGTCCACTTTCCCTGCCAGTGTCAGTGTAAGAAGAAAAACCTTGGCTGCTTCTGGCAAGTTCTGGGGAAGCTTTGACCCAGCAAGGAGATGCTTGTTTTGCTATTTTTGCTTTCCTGGTGCTACTGTTTTTCAGCTGTTGGTTGAGTTTGAGGTATATGGGCTTGTTAGATTGAAATCAGCAGGAGCTGGAGGATGCAGGCAGGTTTCCCCCACACCATTTCCAGTATCTGCTGACAGGGCCGTATGTAGATAGGTGTATTTGCACTCTGTTGTGCCCAGGATAGCAGAACCTTAAGATCCGTTGATTTACATCCATCTGCTAATTTGAAGGCACCACAGCTCTTCCAAGTTCTGTGAAACAGGTACACTTCACTTTACATGGGAAACTGAATTTGGGTTTAGATGATGAGTGGTGGACCTGACAGTTACTAATTCTCACTGCTGAATTATAAAGAATTTGGCAGTCCTTAATAGTGTAAGATGGAAATTGCTCACTGCTGTCTTTGCATTAGACCCCACAGTAGTTGTGGTGAAGTCAGGTGTTTATGGGAGCTGAGGTTGAATTCAGCTCATAACTTTGACTTGCTCATCCTGGGAAGATGTGGATCCGGCAGGGTTGAACCTCAGCTTTCTAAACGTGAGGAAAGCACTGTAGCCTTCAGAGCAGGCTCTGAGAGCTGTTCTGGTGCTGCCTTGAAGACTTCTTTCATTTTCACTGATCAGAACAGTTGCTAATCTCTATTGAGCTTAAACATAATAGCTGGAAAATTATAAAAGAAAAATATTTCTACTGGTTGTTTTTGGCTTGGTTTTTTCTTCCCTTTACGGCTCCAAAGGGCACAGAGACTTCACAAAGAGATGACCAAAGAAGGCACATCCCACTCTCTAAGCTGCTGTTACTGTTGTAAAGTATTAGAGGCAAACACAGGTCTTAAAGGAAAAAGAAAACAAGAGCATGGTATTAGGAGGCTGAAGAAAAGGGTTATGCTTTAGGCTATGTCTAAATCTGAATATATAATGAAGGATCTAAAGCCTGTAGGGTAAAAAACACATTGCAGTTTGTTGGCAAAACTCAGCTTTGCTGGCTTGACCGTAATTGAGGCAGTAATAGGAAATGATGTGAATATGACTCATGCACAATATACTCTTAATATTGGACTTATGGCTGGACGAGGTACTGACATAAACCTTAAGGCTACAATGCCCTTGCTAGAGTCCTCTAAACTCAAACTGCTGGTGCCCCTGGAGCTGTAGGGAGATGTCAGCTTTGAACAGAGAAACAAGAAAGTTAGGAAGTAACTGGACTTTTATCTGTGTCTTGTAATTAATGTCTGCAGGGTTTCCAAGGAGTGGCAGGCTCCCGAGGCAGCAGTGGAGAGAAGGGACCTCCGGGTGACGTTGGGCCAACAGTAAGTTTCTGCTTTTGGGTCTCAAAGGAGGCCAAGACATGAAATAATTGAGTGGAAACAAGCTGTTCCCACAGCAGCTCTCCCTCAGAGTCTAAAGAATAGTTTTAATTCATGCTCATCCTTCTTAAGGAGCTGCCTGGATATGCAAAGCCCAGGCTACTTAATGTTGATAAAGCATTTAACAAATCCCACCTCCCTTTGCTCTCTGTAGATTCACAAGCTACATGAAATCCAACATCCAACCAAATTTCTGGTGTAAGATTCTAGAATAAAGCAAGAGAGTCAGTCCTGAGCTGGAGTAGCCAGTGTTGGGCTTGTAGGGGCAACCGCAGGTCTAGATGTCACAGTTATTTCTTCTTCTCAGATGTTAAAAACCACCTAGTATGTTGGGAAATCTGTTCTAAGATTGTGTCTGAGGAATTTCTGCATCCCTGTTGATGGTGCTTTATGCCACTGCTCCAGCTGCTGCTTTATTATTCTTTTTCTTAAAAAAGACACCAAAATATCCCTATGAGCTTGAAGCTCTCCTAGTCACCGTCGTGAGGTCAAGGAAATGACGAGAGTGTGGGAAACAAACTTTGTGCTCCATGTCCCACTAAAGTAACCCACATCCCCATTGATCTTTTTTGTTTTCTTCTGCTCTTCCTTTCCCTAGACTTTTATTTTTGCTTTTCTTTCCTTGTAGGGGCTGCCAGGTCCAAAAGGAGAAAGAGGAGAGAAAGTGAGTTTTTGTGGTGCTAGGCTGCAACACTGTCACTGTATCCTACACTCAAAAGAGTGAATGTGGTAACGTGCTTTGCAAGCTATGCTTACACATACACACCTTCTCAGTGTTGAATAACCTCGTGTACCTATAGCTTGTTGCCTTTCCATTCCCCTGCACTGGCTATGCTGGGGCGATATAAATAATCCCGCAGCAGTCAGGAGCTCCCTGGTATCAATTGCGGTAATGAAGAAGAAATGCCAACTGAAAATCCATTCTTTGCTGAGAAGGAAAAACCAAGAACACTTGACTTGACTGAGCTGCTCTTTTTTAATGTATTGCGTAAGAGGGGACTCATTTGTAATAATCCTCTGGCATGCCCCAGCACAGAGCATTTGATGTCAGGAGATCTACGCTGCCTTTGAAGGTTATTTTATTGTGAGAGGAAGTTTTTCTCATTCTGACTTTTGATTAAAAAGAAACCCTGTGTCTTTCTAGGAGTCTGAGCCTCATTGCCAAGATTGACTTACGTGAATTAGGCTTCAGACAGGAGTGAGCTGCTTTTGACAGACTGCTTTTGTCTCAAGTTAACGCTTCAGTATTAAAATTTTTAACACCATTCTCCTTCCATTCCCACCAGCCTTTCCTTTTCTAGACATTTTTTTTGCAGTGGAACTTTCCTTTTTCCCTCCCTTGGGTGTTGTGCCAAGCTTTTGTTTAAGCCTGGGTAATCTGCACAGTGATCCACCAGAGATGTATATTTTATAAATGTTTTTGGAAGTATGCAGTGTGTTAGTTATGAATTTTCACAGATAGAGTCAGTGTTTATTTTTAAGCAGCTTTTTGCATTTTTATCAGTTTTTCCTACTTTACTAAAACTTTCTAAAGAACCCCACAGATATGGTTTATTTGGAATACAGTAACGGTAAGAATCAATATTCATAAAAGATTTAGAGAAAGATAGGACGTTGTCATATCTGATCATATTAAATGTTTTACATATCACAGAACATTGAGTTATAGACTTAGCATCTTTTTTGATAAAATTTGAGAGTGAAATTTACTCTCCCTTTTTTGGTAGCTTCAGTAATTATTGAAATTCGGTCTGGGCTTTTTGATGTGCAAGAGAAGAGCAATTATTGATGTTTCCCAATTTCAATTTTACGGCTTTAGAGCTTTGTGATAAATAAATAAAGCTGCATTTCACAGTAATTAATATCTCTGAAACTCAAGCTGACAAAAAGAAAGGGCAGGAAGCTATCAGGCGTTATGATATCGATCCTCTTAAAAAGATAGTAATACTTCCTTTTTTTTTTTTTAATTAAAAAAAAATGTTTCACTTTAGGGGGAACCACAGTCCTTGGCCACAATTTTCCAGCTCGTTAGCCAGGCTTGTGAGCGGATGATTCAGAGTGAGTATAACCAGCCCAGCTCCCGAGTGCGTTCATGCCTCTCCAGCAGCGGGGTACAAAGCTAGAGGGGAGACAGCGTGAAGCTGTAGTGACCCCAGGAGCTCCTCCATCCTGTGCCGTGCTGAGCACCACGCATAGCAAATGTCCCATCACAGGCTCTCAGTGCTACATTGGTTTTATTGGGTGGCATTAGCACAGAGACCTGGGAAATATTTCTTTGGAAAACCCTTTGGCACTTTGCAAAGACTCCTTTATTTCTCAAATGGAAAAGCTTGAAACTTATTTGAAAGAAATTATTCTTTCGGTGATTTGTGCTGATTCCTCTTGAGACGAGGCATTTTTGGTAAACCTCCTGTGCTGGGATGCATGAAGAGAAGCAGAAGTTTGCCCAAGGTCAGGCAACAAAGTCATGACTCAGCTTCCCGTTTTCCTCTTCAGCTTCTGGCTTTCTCAGTTTGGACTGACAGCCTTTTAGCACTAGCTGATAGTTTTAACTACCTTTTCTGACAACATCTTCTGGTTTTGTCTCTTTTCTGAATTTCCCAGCCAAGGAAACATTCTTTTTCTGTCTTCCCTTCTTAGCTCATGTGTTGAAATTTGACTCATTCATTCATGAACATGCAAAGAAGCCAGTTCCTGTTTGGGAAGAAAGGTTAAAACCAGGAGAACCAGGACCACCAGGTCCTCCAGGTCCCCCTGGGAGCAATGGAGAAAGAGGAGAAAATGGCATCCCTGGACAGCCAGGCAAAGATGGGTATCCTGGAGAACGAGGTATGGATAGAAGCATTCGTAAGCATTTTTGACTATGTCTTTGATACTTTAACTAAACATTTTAGTGCCTCAAGCAGTACTGTAAAGATAACCCATGATATTATCTCATCTGATTACTATTTTCCTTTTGGACTTCTCTCTTCTAGGAAGAGTAACCCAAGTTAGATAGCTCAAAGAGTAGGGAGAAGAGAGATGCAGCCCACTCTTTTTGCAAGCTCTGCTTTGAGAGGAAGGTCAGTTTGTAGATTTTGAAGGATGGACAGTTTGATTTTAGAGGGCAGGATGCTTTTCCTAGAGAAAGGCAAAAGAAACAGCCATTTGGATGAACACGTGGTGGTGGAACGGATCACCTCTGGGCAGAAATGCCAAGTCTTGGGAAGCACTGAAGGAAGGCATGAGGCAACTGAAGTAATGCTGAAAGTGGAAGTAGGTTTCTGGAGCAGTAGTTCCAACAACAAAAGCCTCACACATGACTAAAGAAATAGATTAATGTAATCTCAGAAAGTGGCATCAGTTATTGCACATGAATGAGTGAATGGCAGCAATATGTTTTGCTTGGATTTGCAGACAACGTTTGTCAGTGGCTCGAGTAATTGTCTGTCAAAATAAAATGAAAAACATTGGTTTCAGCAGTGTCCTAACACCTCTAAGTAACTAGAGACCTTCTGTTTAACTCCTTGCTCTGGCACTGTTCAGTCTTAGCTGGTATCTGCAGAGCTTATCAAAACGTCACTTAAGAGAAAAGGGAAGTAACAACCTGCAGATGTTTCCAGCCTGTCGAGCAAGGAGATGGGAGAAGACAGATCTCACTGAAAACCAATCTTAAGGACATGGCTGATCAAAATATTTTCATCTTAAAAATATGAGAAATGCTATTTTGTCAAAATGCACCTGTTTCACTGAGATGTACTGGTTTCGTGAGCAATTTCATGCGAAAACAGCAAGCCTGACTTACCAGCACCTGGTCGAAGAGATGGTTCAGCTTTGTGATTTGTCTGATCCATGTGAAAAGCATGGGAGTGGACCTCACACTCAGGCCAGTGCACTAACACCAGCGCTATGAATTTATCTGTGAAAAATCTCCATTTTCACCTATATCAGGCTGCAAATCAATGCTGGTTGGAGCCCTGTTGGTCATGGGCAACTGGCCACTCTGGAAAAGAAAGTAGGTGCCCAGACAGAATTAAAGGAAATGGGTATTTCTCTGTGTTGCCAAGGGCTGTGACTCCACTTCAACGTCTGAGAGGAGCCTGGTGGGAGTATTAATTCGGGGTGAAATTCAAAATGCAGTGAAGTGACACTTACCTCTTACTTGTCATTAGGTGCTCCAGGACCCAAGGGAGAAAAAGGGATGCCTGGAGCCAGTGAGGAAGGGATCCAAGGACCCAGAGGCAGAACAGGTAGAGTGAATACAACCTCTTTGTATTGACCCAGTGGGGCCATCCAGAGCTCACCAGCTGCCAGATTCAAAGCACCATTCAGCCATAGGACCACTGTGGTGGGGCAGACTGACCTTCCTACCACAGCACTGTGGGCAGCATCCTGGATGGTTCCTCTCTGCTAAGATGTAAGAGATTGCTCCAGGCAGCCTCCTCCCTCTGGTAACCATTCCAGGTAATGAGGTATTTTAAGGACCTGAGACACATCCAGGGAGCTTTAGTTTTGCTGCCTTTTTGCATGCAAGACCAGATGCTCGGGGGATAGAAACTCCGAAAATTCAGCTAGTGAAACACAAGGGTTTTTGAGTAATCTGTTAGGATTTGGTGTACTCCTCCATCCTGATCCCTGTTACTTGCAATCAGTGGGAGGTTTGCCACTGATGTAACAAACCAGGCACTATCAAAAGAGTGTGGTCAAACGTATTCTTCCGTATTTAAATTTTTATAGTTGAGATGTAAAGACACAAAAAACCAATGACTCTGGGGCGGATCCTGGGGTTAAGGTGATTTTCTGCATTGACACGTAGGTGGACTTTGGATTCTCATAACCAGGCTCCATTTTTAGCCAAGCTGGGCACCCTTAAGGTCAAGAATAAGCCTCTGGGATTCAGAAGAGGTTTTCCAACTGAGAGGTCCTATTTTTCCACCCAGATGAGGAAACAATACTCAGAAAATTAACCATGATGTAGGATGGAGAAAATATAGAAGAGGTATTACATGGAAGCAGCTAAAGTAGATGTGCTACAGCTTACAGTGCTTCTCCTTCTTCAGGCCCACCAGGAGAAGTTGTGCTGGGGAAACCAGGTCCGAAGGGTTACCCTGGAAATGCTGGTCCTCAAGGTTCTCCTGGTGTCAGAGGACAGCCTGGGCAGTCTGGATATCCAGGAGGTTGTGATATCTCTGGATGTTATGGGGCAGGTAGGAGAGGTAAGTCCTGACTATCTCGGTGCAGAAGTTACGATTTTAGAACTGGTCTCTCTGGTTACTTCTCTTAAGCTAGGCAGAGACCTCTGTTCATCCTTCAGGCACCGTCAGTCCTGCAAGAGCCTCCTTTGCAAAGCAATCGGGATGATTCACGTGCAATTCATATGGATAAAAGGCAGTTCAATTGACTGCTCCTCAGCCATCCTTCATAGACTAACACATAACTGCAGCAGTAGTCGAGCAGGTGGAGTGATCATGGGGGTATCTTCAGTTCTTAAGGTCCCTAGCAATGTTTCCATGGTGGATAGAGAGGAACAATATCTCACTTCCTACACATACATTTCATGGAGGCTCAATTGTACAAAGTCCTGGGAAATGAAGAAAATCACTGGCACCGAACAAAAGATTTACAAGGGAAAAGAATTAATTCTACACCATTCCTTCTCAGTACTTGACACTGATTTATTCATTTGCTCAGTGGCCTCATCTCCTTTCACACACAGATTTCATCCCCTGACGGCTGGTGCGGTGGCAGCTGAAGACATTGCTTTGCCCTGGAAATCTCTGAGTGAAAGCTCCACGTGCTCCAAGAGAAGCAGCAACCAGAACACCAAATGCATTGTGGGTTTTTTTTAATGTCCCATCATTTCTATATGGACAAGTCAGTCAAACACTAAAGCCACCAAACCAGCCTGTGTTCAGATGAGTCATCTGTCTGTTTTCCAGCACCGGACAACTGCAGTGTTCAAACTCACGTTGCATGTCCCGCAGCAAGACAAAGACATAGTCAGAAGTGCAGGCTGACAGACTTGTAAGAAAAAGAAATAATGTACTGAAATGCTCAGAAATAACAGATAATTTTTGCCCATTTGTCTGCTTGTGGTTTATTTTTGTCACTTGTTATTCGGGGTCCCCAGCACAGAGAAAAACAGCACCTCATGCCCAAAGATGTAAAGCCACTGGAGCAAAACTGCATTTTCTGTTGGTTGACAAGGTAACAAAGTCTAGCACCGTTTTGACTGTTTCTGCTTTTGGCAAAATGCTGATGGCTTCCTTGCAGGGGTGTTATGTACACAAGCACCGCAGACAGCGTGATAACCTTCCCGTGATGTGACAAACCCCACCATTTACCCTCGTTCTCTGGGGCTTGGTAACTGTCAAGCAAAGCCTTAGACCAGACAGAACACAGCCATGTACCGAGAGGAGCTGGAGATTAACCTGCTGGCCTTTCCCATCTCTGCCTCCTGCACTCGGAGTAGCTACTTTACATTTTATAAGGTAGAATATTGAATAGCTCTGAGTCTGACTTTTATCTATATGACATGGAGGTAATTGTCATGTTGCACCCCGCTCCGTGCGTGAGCCATGGTCTAATATGTACCCACAACAAATCTTACAGATACTGATAAAAATGTACCTCCTCCTTTGCAATCGCTACTTCAGGCTGTGCTCGGTTACGCTCCTTGTAAACTGCCCCTGCTTCAGAAACTCTTGTGTCTGAACTGTGATTTAAACCTGGAGCAACAAAATATTTCATTTTTTGCAAAAGTGGAATGAAGCAAAAAGTATCAGCACAGATTTTTTCAAAGATGCTAAGAGGCAAGAAATGGAGCATCATGCATATTCCTGTGCACTTAGTTTGGATGTGCAGTTTCTGCAGCTACATGGAGACTGGTAGCTGGGTATTCATACGCCTATAGCCAGACTTTGAAAACTTAACAGAAAATACAGCCACATTTAGAAACGAGATTGTCACATAAATACCAAAGAGAAAGAGGTCTACCTTAAGAAAATTAGGTTGTTTAGACATGGAATCCAAATATTGTTTCTTCTTGTCTTTATGGAAAAATCCTATGGAACTAAAATTTTTTGTGAAAGGAACATTTGAACATATCAGACTTGTATGGGAGTCATCCTACAACAAAAGTCAAATAAAAATATGATTACTGAATCCTGTAAGTATTTAAAGTAGTCCTTAGCTTAATGTATATTCATTCTCTAGGAACTCCCAAGAATTAATGTTTTCAGTATGACATACATTCCCTTTGGAAAATGTAGGAAAATGCCTAGAAATACCACACCGATAGAAAAACATTTCTGTTCACTTTGGAGCTTTCCAGAGTTGCCTTGACATGTAAAACAGAAATCTTTCTAGCTTAGATGAAGTGTCACCGCAGACAAAGCTCCAGCCAGAAGAAAAAGGAGAGGTCAGAGGGGCTGAAGTATACAGCATATTGGGAGCACGGTGCTTGGAGGAGATGCATTCATTGGGATAGACACCTTGCATACGTGTTGTGGAGTTGTAGATGTTTCCGTTTATACAGGTCAAAGTGCTTTTGATCTGTCTTTTCTCTATTCTCTGAAAAATTGGTAGATTTTCAAGTGACATTTGCTTTTGTCTGATTATTTCTGATACAACGTGAATGGTCAGACTTTAACAAAATTGGGTCCCAGAAGGGCTATTGATTAGGAGACCGACAACCTGCACAAACACCTTGTCCATCTATGTTCCCAAACTTTGTCCCATGAGTGGTTTTATTTACTTGAAATCATGGATATTTAGTCCACCTACTATCACAGAGCATATGTGCAAGTGCTTTGTAACCCAATTCTTTGAAGCCAAGAAGCATTTCTGCTGAGAGATTTTAGGCGCTGAGAATGTCCTAATCCAGCAATGAACATTGCATGCTATTAAACAGCAAAAAGAAAAGATTTCAGCGGTTGGAGGAACACAGCAGCCCTAAAGGTGGAGGCGCAGGGAGGCTCAGGAGACCCTGCCCAGCCCAAGTTGCAGTTCCCTCCTCTGTCAGTGAGTACAGAAACCAGCCATTTGTGAATATTAATATCCCACGCTCTTTGCTGAACACAACCTGTTGTTTTCCCTCTTGTGCTGTTCTTTAGCACGCTTTGTACTTTTCTGGCCCAATTTATCGCTTTTAATGCAAACTGTAGTTAAGAACAGTGTCATTCATTAGCAAAGCAGTTTAAAAAACTCTCTTGCAGATCTTTCCTTAGTAGGGACTTTGTTCTCAAAGCTTTAATTGCTACAAATAAAAGTTTGGATATTAGTTTTTCTGGATTTAAACCTGTTTTCTGGATGAACCTGAATTAACCTCGGTGCAGAAATTTAACATGTCCTTGTGCAATCCCACAAGTTCCTACCATTTCTTCACCTTGGCAGACTAATGCCTGTTTACCTCCCCTTCTGTTCCGTCCTTATTAAAATCCTTTGTCCTGATTTGCTCATTCATTACCCTTAAGTAATCTGTGTCATAGAGACTTTCTTTTCCACACAGCGTGTTGTGTGACAGCATATCTTCAGTTTCTTTAAAACTTCTATCCTCCAGTCCTTAAATTGTGATAAATTTGGATTTTTATCCCTGCTGCAGAGTTTGACCCACCTGGTGCAGCTGGATTCTGGCAGAGGCTGAGGACCTTTCGGAGACAGATTTTTTTTTTTTTTTTTCTCCAAGCATCATTTTAAGGTATTAAATTGGTCTCAGGAGTAAGATACAATGAGCACAGAAGACTAACCAGCAACACTGCTAACAAGCAGCTCTGAAAAGGCTTTCTCCAGGGCTCAACAGCTTGGCTTGACCAGATTTAAAGGGCTGGATCAAAGACAACATCCTGGGTGGGGATGAAAGGTCTCATAAATGGACATCACGGCAGTGGGGGAGAGCCCACAGGGGCTATCAAGGCAGGCGGGGCTGTTATAGGGGGATTTTCCTTAGTACTGTATGTGAATATTACATCTCACACGTGCATCTCTCTGCCTGTCTCTCTACACAAGTGGATTTCATGGAGTCTGGTTTCTTGATAAATGTCTAGAGAGAAACTTATCCAAAAGGGAGGTGATACAAGCTATGTGGATTAGCTCACTGGAGAATGAGATGATACGGTGGAAAACAGTCCTGAAAATGCTGGGGAAATGGGGATTACTGTTGTGGTTTAGCCCCAGCCGGCAACTAAGCACCACGCAGCCGCTCGCTCACTCTGTCCGATGGGATGGGGGAGAGAATTGGAAGAGCAAAAATAAGAAAACTCTAGGGTTGAGATAAAGACAGTTTAATAGGGAAAGCAAAAGCCGCGCACGCAAGCGAAGCAAAGCAAGGAATTCCTTCACTCCTTCCCGTGGGCAGGCAGGGGTTCAGCCATCTCCAGGAAAGCAGGGCTCTATCACGCGTAACGGTGACTTGGGAAGACAAACGCCATCACTCCAAACGTCCCCCCCTTCCTCCTTCTTACCCAGCTTTATATACTGAGCATGACGCCATATGGTATGGAATAGCCCTTTGGTCAGTTTGGATCAACTGTCCCGGCCGTGTCCCCTCCCAGCTTCTTCTGCACCTGACAGAGCATGGGAAGCTGAAAAGTCCTTGACCAGTGCAGCAACAACTAAAACATCTCTGTATTATCAACACTGTTTTCAGCACAAATCCAAAACATAGCCCCATACCAGCCACTATAAAGAAAATTAACTCTAGCTCGGCTGAAACCAGGACAATTACATAGATCATCCTACCAGCCAACCGCAGATAAAATACCCCGCGTACCCTATGGCTGGGAAGATGACCCAGACAAAGTGAGCATTAGGGAACCAGAAGAAAGAGGATGTAGGCAAAAACAGAAAAATGGTGGTAACTGAGGTTATTACAGCTGGGTTTCTATGCCTTTGGTCTTCTTCCATTCTTGGCCAATGGAGCTGTACTGGTGGGAAAACGTGAAACACTATGGTGAGGATACGATCTCTCCTCCACAAGTAAAACAGAAAAGATCAGCATCTATGTCTGCTTTCTGTGATGCCTTTGGGGTCTCTGAGCTTAGTTTTGCGCTCCCAGATCCTGAAAACCAGCTACTTTGCTCTGGGTCTCTTCCAAAGCAGTTTTAGAGCTCCTGCTGTAAAACTTGCTTCCTTACTCTTCCTCTGATGTCAGCTTGTTCAGTCAAGTCCTGGGAATCAGTTCTGAGCTGGGAACATTGCAAATGCTAACTGCATACATTTTCCTGGAGTCTTTCATATGCTAAAACCCTCTCTCTTTGTGTTTCATGGGTTTGGAATAGCAGAATTATTCATTATTCTACAGTTAGAGTCTGGTTCATGTCCCAGTTTTATTCCAGTTTCTGATCATTGAATCCTATGGAGGGATAGCATCCTCGTTAACAACTTCCAAGATGGAATAACCTGTCTAAGAAAGAGCAGTAGCTGTTGATTTCTATTTTCTCCCATTAGATTTTACAAGGAGGCACATCAGAAGCAGAAGGCAAGACTTTATTTGAACTTTAAACTGGGGAACTATTAGTACCACGTGAGAAGAAATGGAGTTGCCACTGTACGAAAAATGTTATGACGTTAGGAAAACAGAGGATGCCAGTGACCTGCATTATCTGAGCTTCTCCCCAGACGCCAGGAACTTTGTAATCGGTTTCAGCTGTCACTTCTCATCTTGTCCTTCCCCGTCCAAACCCCAGGATCCCGCAGTGGTGCTGACTTCTTCAGGGACAAAACCGCATCCCTTAGCACTCCCAATCACACCTGATATTTTTGATGTGCTAATGGAGCAGATGCGTGTGGCTTTTTCCTCCTCCTCCTGCATGGCAGGGCAGTTCTGCCAGGGGCTGCATTGCAGTTTCATGTCCTTGCCACGCGGTCCTGCTCTGCTGCTGTCACCGTGCAATGCTCCCCTTGAGACACTGCCGTTCACGCTGTGTGCGCTGGCAATAACTTTTTGCAGAAAAGGTGAAGATTTGAGATGGGCCCTTTGCTGTGAACAAAGTACAGCCTATGCCTGCCCCTACTGAATTTCCCAGTATGCCGCCTTAAATATTTGGCTCTTAAATCTGTACTTAAACCTCTCCTCTGTGGGTCCCCACCCCTGGTCTGCTTTGGCCATTGTTCCGCTGCTGCCCGAGCCCACGTTCACCGGGAGACGTGAGCAGAGACTTGAGCCGCTGCTGACTCTCCAGCCTAGCTTGGAAAGTGCATGTGGTTTTATTGCTAAACACGTGCATGCACAGTCAAGCCGCCCACCTGCTCTGTTGCTCTCAGTGCTCATGGGCTCGGGAGAAGGAGGAGGAGGAGGTAGCTCTGAACAGCCATCACGGGCATGGCTGCAGTCTGGCGATAAGGTGCCCCTGGCCCAGCAATGCCCAGGGTCAGAAGTTGTCCCACCTTCATGATTACTTTATCAGTGCAGTTGAAATGTGAAAAGGCGCTGGAGAGGGTTCGGGCCACCTCCGTGAGCCCAGCCCGTCTGCGACACAAACCATAACCCATCCCTCTCTGCGGCGTGCAGCCGCCTCGATGCAGACTGCAGCTGCGTTGGTACATTTACGCACTAGACCTTGAAGATGTTTGACTGTTTGTTTTCCTTTCAATGCCATAAGCAAACTCACTGACTGTGAAAAGGGATAAATTAGCATCTCCAAAGACTGAGTCTCTCTTTATTCTGAAAACAAGCAAAGAGGCAGCAGCAGCTCAGGCTCCCTCATCCTCCCTCCCTGTGCCGTGCCAGCACAGCTCTTCATGGAACTGGCCCAAGCCACGTATGTTTTTGTGAGCCATACAGATTTTAAGCACTTGGCTGGGTCTGTGAACACGGAGGTCAGTTGTAGCTTCTTAGATGAGGCCAAACAGGCTGATCACTGCATTGATTTTTAGCCTGTACTGCTCGGACTGAGTGCAGTAACTTGTATTTCAAAGTCTCTTTAAATCATATTGTTTCAGTTCCAGCATTACCGTCACAAGCCTATGCAGCTTTCTGCTGCTCAATGAGCCATGTGGCATGAGCAAGCCTCATGTGCCAGGCTACCACGCAGGCATGTCGCATATCTCACCTGGGGCTTCACCTACCCCAGGCTCTGGCTTCTACTGGGACCTTCTGTGCTGGCCTCCAGGCAGCTGCCTGCCTCTCCCGCTGTGCGTTCCCCAAAGCTCTGGGCTAGCCAGAGCTGCCGAGCAGTAAACTTCAGAGTGGCCGGACAGTCTCATGCATGCTGATCCCAGCTGAGGGGTGCGGAGGAGAAGCTCGGTGAAGCCCAGAGCCCCTCAGCTGCCAGCCTGGCCTTTGAGTCATGCAGTCACAGCAGGTCCTGGGGGAAGCCTGTATTTTTAGACTACGTCTGCCTTTCCTTGCACGCCGTGGTAAACTGTTTATAAGCCCTTCTGCTTATGAGACCTCTGAAGTAAGCAGGGAGACGCTGGGCTGGGTGCTGCTGTGCTGATCCCACCTGGCACCCAGCAATCAGCAATGAGGATGGGAACGGTGGGTTTGTAAGTACCAAACAGAGGAGATGCTGAGCTGGATGGACTTAGGGTCAGTCCAAGTGTGGTCACTGCTGTGGTAGCAAATGCATACAGAGAAAAGGCAGAAGATAGATGAAGCCCGTGCTTACCCTCTGTCTTCCAGCCTTTCACCCACACATCTGGCTCAGCTGTGCCTTCATGCACCTTCATGTGTCCCTGTGCTAGGACAGGGCTCCAGCATCCCCCCTTCCTCTGGCCGGTGGTGCCTGTCCCTGACTTCTCGTTCCAGGTCCCAAAGCAAGGAAAAGACATGCAAAAGGTTGGTTAGGTTGGATAGAGCTGGGAAGAGCACAGTTGCTGAAACAACTGGCCAAATTTAAAGCCATAATACCTGTAATTTTTGCAAAGTGCCATTCTGAATTCCTAAGCGTGGCTGTGTGTCCTGTCCCATGTACTGGCACATTTCCTTATTACACTAATGCACCGTCCTGGATTTCTGCTGTGGCTTCCCCATCTCTAATACCTTCCCTACCTACATCAAGGGGTTTTTGGCTCAGGGTGGCCCTCTGCTATTTTGCAGCAGCTATAACTTGGATCCAGGAAATTTCCCTTGAAAGCACACTAAAGTGCTACCAACAAGGTCTGAATCTTAACCCCAAATCCTCCTTTCATTTGAATGATCCTCACTCAGCTATAATCCCCACGGTTTCTGAAGGGTATTGGCCAAAGTAAACTCTGTCAATATAAAGACCGTTAGCTATTGTGTTTTGGTGGGCTAACGATCACTGTTGGTCCCAAAGGGGCTGAGCTGCCTTGAGGAATTCCTTCAGCCTTTCCAGTCTGTCCATCTTTACCAGCTGACCACAGACCACATCCTACACAGGTATCCCAAATCTGGAACTTTATTTATAAAATGACTCATACAGGGACACGCAGTCCTGAACCACTTCAGCTTAACAGGGCAAAATTACTAGGCAGGGCACACTGCGACCTCTGAAGATGACTGGAGCTAATTTGCCAGGGGCTGGTTTGTAGATGCGAAGCCTCTTTATGTGCTGCTTGAGGGAACAAGCTCGTGTTCTTACATTGCTGAGTATATGCCAATGAATGCCACCATGCTATGTACAGACTTTAATAAGAACTTTTCCCCTAAATTAGATGGAGGAGATGAAAATGGCTTGGCAAAACGATGCAACCTCAGAAAGTATTCCCAGAGAGCTCTGGAGCAACTCAACCGCGGACACGCAGTAAATTATTCAAAGGGCTGCCTCCATTTCTCTGCTCCCTTCCTTCCAGGTGAACTACAATCCATAGAGTGGGATATACTTTCTTCCTTATGTAGCTATATTTAGATCATTCCTGCCAGCCATGGTGGGAGGAAAAGACCAACAGTTCCCAGCAAACACACAATGATGAACATCCAGAGGAAGATCCTATCAATGACCATTGCAACGTACTTCCAGTCTTCCTTCACCTGGGAACACAGAGATGAAAGGCCGATTATTAACGTTTATTTGAGACTATAACTTATGAAGACTACTAGTGCTTTATTCCAAAATAGGATATTTTAATTTAAGTCCAGAGATAGGAGGGGAAGGTCTCGCTTACATTTAGTGGTCCTACATGATGGCAAAGATTTAGTCTGTCAGTCGCTGATGTGGGAGAGAGGTTCCCAGACTGCGTGGGTGTGCATGTGCAATTGCAAACCCTGTTCACAGCTCCCCAGGGATGACGTACGCCCGTGGATAATTAAGCTCGTCTGCACACTCACTATCCCATTTTCCATGAGCAACAGCTGTAACTGGGTGTGTAAACGAGGCTGCAATTCAAACTGGGGAGGGTGGGGTGTGGGGGGGAAGAAATTACTCATTTCCCCATGCTCGTAAACAGATTTGCTTACAGATTAAAGAAGCCAAACTTTCTGCGAAGGGATTTACAGCTTTGGGTGAGTAAGCAGTGAAAATGAACCAGAAAATAAAAGAAGTGGTCTTCCTCACTCTGCTTTTTCCCCACTTTTGTCTTGCTGTGAGAGGATTTTCCAGCAATTCCTCTCTGGGGAGGGCTAGTACTTATTAATACCATCAGGCAAGAATTGTAAATGGCTATTTCATTAAGTAAGAAACCACATACATATGGAAACCTCTTTTATTACATTGCTGTTATTAATTTCTTTCCCAGGAAAAGGACTGATCAGATGGCAAAGTTTTATTTGATATGGCTGTACCCATTATAATTTCCTACAATATACCACTTGGTGATTAATAGACCCGAGGGCTGAAATTTGGCACGCTGCCTCGCTCTTTAGGGAAAACATCTCAGCGGGAGCTAGCTCAAACCTCTTCGGTGGCTGTGATTGCAGCAAGTCAGGAGTGTGGTGTAAGGAGGAAGCAAAGCCAAGGCTGTGCTTTGCTGGGGCTGCTTTACTGCACCTACCAGTCTGCGACCCGGAGCAAACAGTGGCTTCGCCATGCCCAAAGCTGCCACCTACATTGGGCTGTAGCATGCGTGAAAAGCACAGTACAATAATAATATAACACTAATGGTACAGGCCTTTTCATCCACAGATGCTACATTTGTTTTAAACAGATAATAATAAGGGAGCAGCCCAGAACAGTAGGTGTGAGCTAGAACACAATTTGTATGAGACCTGGTTTGTTTGTTTGGGTTTTTTTTAAGGTTTTTCTGATTATGCTGGAAATTAATTTTGGTAAGGGAAGAAATCCAAACATCAATGAAATAGCCATTTGCAGCAGATGATGTTTTCACAGGTACAGTGGCAACTTCAGGTCCTAAAATATTATGATCTGTCAAGCACCAAACAAACAAGCTCTGAGCACAACGCAGTGACTCTGAAAACTCACCTTGAGTCTTCTCTTTCTTCATCAGTCATGGATGCACCACTAGATTTTATCTTATACCTCGTGGGTGGTGCAGAGAAATCATGATGTGTCAGAGGGAGAGAATATACAATCCTGGCTTCTGTGACCAATGTCGTGACACTTTATTGAGCTAAGAGAACAATTCCTTTCAGGTAAGCTGTGTGCATTTACCTCATTTTGGCGTGCTGAACCCTTCACAAACCGATCGTGAATCTTCCAATGTATTTGCAAAGTACCTTTTGTCACTTCAACACAGACAACGTTCAGCTGAAGCAATGTCAACAAAGCGAGCTCTTTAACTACGCCTCTCGTTGTTTGCCATGTGGACTGCTTGGTTAGGCCTTTAACTCATCTGGGGTTGCTCCGGCTCCTTGGCTCAGTAAGCAGCGTTGTAAACTGGGAAACGAGGCACGCACTGGAGAGCGTATCATATTTTCCCATAATTTGTTCTCTGAACAAAGCATCTTAAATTTCTGGAACACCTGAACATTTTCAGAAGTGTAAGAATCGGTTAAATGTTTTCGTGCAATGGATAATTTTGTTCCCTTTAAAAACAGCACCAAGTTAGGCAGGTCTTTACTATTCAATAGGCAGAAGTAAAGAACTGAGGTTCATCCTGAAGCTTGTTATCTTCTTGGGGGAAACCATGTTGTTTTATGATTGTACATAAGCCCTTAGCACATCCATCTATAATTAGGGAGAGTAAAAGAAATAGTGACCCTTGAAATCAAAAAGAATTCTCTCATGCCAAGGATAAGGTCTCAGTGGATAACTCCCCTTTGCTGTATGTTTTCTGACTTATCACTTGCTGAGAGTTGGAGTGAGTCTCTGATGCTTAAAATTCCTGGTGAGAGGGCCAGCTAAGCAAGTTCTGGATGATTGTGTTTATGGGATTAGTGTCCCACGATGCAACCAATGTGTAAAGAAAATCTGAAATTTACCATCTGATGTCCAACTGGAAAGCCGGGTTGAGTAAATAGTGCCCCGTTCTGGCAAAATAAGCTTTTTTGAGTATTTGTGCTAGTAAAAGTAAGTGCTAGATCACACGAAGAAAATAAATGAACTAGATGAGTTTCTTTTAGAGAAAAGAAGGGGGAAATGAGAGAAGAGGAACAACTTGAAAAGTTCAACAGAAATTTGCTTTCAAATGTAATGGTGTATGCATAAATACTCAGCCCATCTTGAAAATGATGGCTGGGAGTGCATCAGATGTTTGCAAAATCAATATCCAGCTTCAGACCGAGAGCACAGAAGGGTGAAATTGGAAATTATGGGAGACAATGAAAAAAAAAAAAGAGTAGGAGGAAAAGAAAATTATCTGGATTTTTTGTTTTGTTTTGTTTTCTGACAGCGCTGTAGCATGTCCCTGTGGTCCAGCACCTCACGTGGAGCATGATCCGCAGAGGCCTCTCTGACATCTACGCAGCTGTCAACATCTGCCACCCCAGCTCCTGAGCTGTATTTTGATTAGTTTTTAAGAAGCTCACTCAAAACTATTTTCAGGAAAGGATCAGGGGCAGGAACCAGCTGACTTCCCCACCCCCAAATTCCCAAAAAGTAAGGGAATCTGCAGCTCTTCCCTGGTCCATCTCCTTGCAGGTCTGAGCAGTGGGAAGAGGGCGTCCTGCCCCAGGATCTGAGTGGAGGGTTGAGGTGCCTTGGTGACATCTGATCCCCGGGACCCAGAGCCTGCAACACAGATTAGAGCAGTACCGGGTGGTTTTATTGTATTTTGTTAAAAATAAACCGGTGAGATTATCCCATGCTTCCCCCCCCTCAGCTACATTCTCTCCCATTTTATTTTTAAGCTATCTTCCAAGTCTTCTTCTTAGAGTAGTCCGGAGATGCACACAGGCATGAGGACAACAAGGCTTTCCAGACGGTGCTGTTGGTGTCTGTTTTGGCTCGTGTGTGACATGCAACTTGTTTTGCTTCTCAGTCTGTAATTAATTTCTAGTGGCATTTCTATGATAGGCTGGGACAATTTGGTCTTGCATTTTCCCCAGCGTACCGTTGTGCTCGTACTGTTTGCAGATATCTTTTTGTAACAAACAACTGCCTCTTGCATTTCCCATTTTCTCTTTGCTGAAGCACTTCATTAAATGAGCTATTTACTTTTAATTTAGAAGCACTGCCCCCGTGGCAATGGTGCTTTAGAAAAAACCCAGGAACTTCAAAAGAAGCTCTGTTCTTATTCTGGGAAGGTGCATGTCTCTGAAAATATTACCCAAGAGACAGCGAGCTGTGTCTCAGGGGCTGCAGCTGCATCAGAGGTGCCTGCTGATAGATTTGTCGAAGACTTCCATGAAGAAATGGCACAATATGATTTTAAGATGAAAGCAAATTTCTGAGTACTGATAATTTCCCCAATAAATTCTCATTTTATTAGATCAGTTCTGCTCCTTACAGTACATTTCAATTCCAGAAGATATGTTTCCTTCTTCTTTGTCATTTCCACCTGGAGAAAAAAATGTGCTTTCCTACTTGACATTACTTGGATCCAGAAAAAGAGAATAGTATAGCCTCAGACCAGGCTCAGCAATTATTCCCTCGAATCTGAAAACCCAACCTCTGCCTACTGTGCCAACCACAACTGCTGCGAAAGAGCAGAAAACTGCGGGCAGGTTTGCAGGCTTTTCCTGGGGAGCCTGGTGCATCGGTGGTCCTGGGGGTGACCCTTCTCTGCTCATTGCTGGATGTTTTCCTGGTGCCTTTGCTCGGAGCCTGGACTGGCAGGAGGTCTGGTCAGAGCCCTGAAAGCTGCTCCTTTTCTTCTGCTTTTGATGTTTAGTGCTCTAAATAGGATAGTGCTTTCTCAGGATAATCACTTCATGTCAAGAGGGAAGAGCAGTGGAAGGTATAAGAAGAAAATTCGTGGCTTCTGAAGACTGTTTTCATTTTAAAGAAAGTTGCAATCATGGATTAAAAGGAAAGAACCCAAGATATTCATTGACTCAGTTCTTGATGATACCAATGAGCTTAGCAGAAAGAGAATCAGTTGAAATGGGAAGTATTATTGGTGTAATATTCTTTCATTTGCACCACAGGGAAACAAGTGAGTTAAAATCAACTGACTTCCATGGGTTTACTTGCAATTAGGGTTAGGATGAGCGAGCAGAGTTTAATTCTCACAGTCCTAATGTGCTTGTGAAGTGCTTTAGCCCAGCAAAGAGTGCTGGGCTGTCAACTAATGACGATGGGGATTCACAGCCCATCTCTGCCACAGATTTGTTCTGTGACCTTGAACAGGTCACCTCATCTCTGTATTTTGGCTGTCACTCCTCAATATGAGGAATAAACAGTTACTTCCTCAAAGGGATGTTGTGAAGTGAAATACATTACAGAACAGAGGCCTCTCAAACTATGGTACCAAAGAGTATATAAATGGACAGTAGCACTTAATCTTTTGTTGTTGCTGCTAGAAGTGCTCAGTGCTGTGAAAAATACAAATATAAAGACACTCTTCATGCCCAGGAAGTCTTGCTTAAAAGCACTATGACTTGCACTGATGCTAAATCTTGAGATAATCAAACTGTAAGCACAGCTGAAAAAGTACCTTTTGCTGGCGGATCCCTCTAGGAAAAGCTAGATAAGACTTTTCTTTAGCAAGAACACTAACTTCAGGTTATCTTGTGGCTTACTTCATTATGGCCATAATTAGCTACCACACCGTATCCATAGTATTGCAGGGGAAGAGCTACAAGAGGTGTGAAAGGATGTGGCATTTGTACGTGCATCACCATCTCCATTAAAAGAAATCCTTTCAGCCTCTACTCTGCTTCTCTATTTGTAGCCATATTTACCCCTTCAGAGTAAGTGTGAAATTTGTCTGTCCACCCACCTTCCTGCACAGAGCCAACTGCTCCTGTGGAAGTCCACTAATGAGGAATCGCAACACGCAGAGCTAAACATACCCTGCAACGTCTCCACGCTACTATGCGCTTCCCACATCCACAACCTATTTTGGAAATTTGCTTTCCTAGGCTCAGTAGCCAGAGTCAATGCTTAATAAAAAACAGAGAGTGTGAATTCCCCGTCTGTCAGAGGCTTCTCTATAAAGAATGGCTGCTATGTTCCCATCAGATGACTGCTTTTTGGGTCTCTCTCACAATCTCAGCTGCTTCCTTCCTACCTAACAACAACTTCACTCCTATTTTGTGCTGGAGAATCCTATTGTTCTAGAGCAGCCCTGAGCATGGTCTGGTTGTGCTAGCTCCTTCACCCACATGCTTGCCAAGACCCCAAGGACAAGCTCTCCAGCCGTGCCTATAGTGGCCAATGTGTTCAAAAGCCACAACATAAGGGATGGCTGAGCCTGCATCAGCAAGTATACTCTCTGTATAGCCCCAGGTTTGGTGGGGCTTCCTTAGCAGATAATTTTTGACTTACCCAAGAAGAGCAGGCTAAGTTAGCATACTTACTGAGAAATCCGCGTCTTCTGCTCGCAGGTGGTCTGCAATGTAGTGAACCCCTTCCACTGCCAGTTTCAGGGCTGGGGACATCAACAAAAGATGTTGCTCTTTAGCACTGTGAGTCTTGCTTCCTTGAGCTGGTGTGCCAGCTGCCTCGCCCTTTTTGCATTTACACTTGCACTGCGGGGGCTTGTGAGGGGGCTGCTCTTCATTTAGGTGGCACGGCTGGGATGCTGGAGAGCCAGTGGATTGGCCATTGGTCTGGGAAGAGTCCTCTTGCAGGTAGCAATACTGGATGCTCCGGGACCTACAGCGGATACTCCCTTCCTCTGCCTTGTTGGGGCTGTACATCTGCTGAACACTTAGTGATCTGCC
This sequence comes from Mycteria americana, assembly GCF_035582795.1. NCBI lineage: Eukaryota > Metazoa > Chordata > Aves > Ciconiiformes > Ciconiidae > Mycteria > Mycteria americana. The sequence goes on from NC_134378.1 coordinate 16,027,384, forward strand.
TTTTGAGATGGAGGTGGTCTGGGTGTCGCTCAGGGGATGGCATGAGGGCTGTGGAGAGGAGCAGGTCACCTGTACAGGCTCTGGGTGCAGCACCGAGTACTGCCCAGAAGGGGACTTGCAGATAGGCTGAGGCTTGGCTGGCTCCTCGAGGTGGGCACAGAAGGAAGATGTGGGTGATGGCTCATTAGTCTGGGGGCTGGGGGAAGATGAGGTAGTGAAGTTGGGTTCCACGTCGATCTCAGACCAAAGCCTTGGTGTATTCGTTATTTTGTGCATGGATTCAATGAGCTTCTTGCAATTGTCTTTCACTGCAGAGGGACGTTTCATGAAGAGGAGGCGTGGGACTATGTCAAGGAAGATCCTCCTCACCCAGTCAGGCATCGTGTGGGTACGTGGGGAACGATGGTGCACGTTGAGCACAAAGACAGTGATGATGATAGACAAGGTAACAAATATCATGGTGAAGAGAAGATACTCTCCAATCAGAGGGATGACCAAGGAGGTAGATGGGATGATCTCTGTGATAAGCAGCAGGAACACAGTGAGGGACAGCAGCACGGAGATGCACAAGGTTATCTTCTCTCCACACTCGGAGGGCAGGTAGAAGACCAGGACAGTCAGGCAGGAGATCAGCAGGCAAGGGATGATCAGATTGATTGTGTAGAACAGTGGCAGCCTCCGGATAATGAAGGAGTAAGTTATATCGGGGTAGATCTCTGTGCAGCATTCGTATTTCTTGCTGTTGTAATTGCCCACAGCGTTGATGATGACCCATTCCCCGCTCTCCCAGTAGTCCAGCTGGTCCACATGACTATGCATGCTCACCAAGTCTATCTTGGCTTTGTCATAGGTCCAGGAGCCAAACTTCATTGTACAGTTTTGCTGGTCAAAGGGGAAGAAGGTAACATCAATGCTGCAGGAGCTCTTATAGATAGCAGGGGGCATCCATTTAATTCTCCCATCATAGAAGAGGTGGGCCTTGGTCAGGTGGGTGACTGCAAAGTCACCATCAGCACTGGGGAGAGATAGAAGATAAAAAAGACTAAGGCTTCTCTTGAGACATCTCAACTCCGCTAAAGAAATAGGACATTTAGTGCCTGCTTCCAAAAATGCACTCAGGACACCTGAGAGATGCAACAGGCACATCCTGTGCAAATACTGGATCCATCCACTCTATCCAGTGGGTTGTGAACTCTGTTGGCTTATGCAAGCACTGGATTTGCATGCAAATGTCAGCCCTCACCTTGCATAAGTCAGGTCCTTGAGGTGAATGTACACAAGTTTTCCTCAAAAGTGTCCCATAAATGCCCTGGAAAGGGTTGAGTTTGCTTTAGAGAGGTGGAACGAACCACTATCAGGTAGTGTGTCTGTGGGCTCTGCAGAATTAATTGTGACAGCTGCTATAAATGAAACAGTATTGGGTAATCATTCAGTCTCTTACACGAAAAACAGCAAGAACATCCTATTAATAGGAATAATGAAAGTTAATCTCTTGATTTCCCAGTAAGGAGAGAGCTGTCTTTTACGGTGTCTTCTTACAGGGACTCTCAATTGGGGTCTGTGTGCTGGTATAAGATAAATAGATAACAACCCAGGATTTTATATCAGAAAGCCATTTTCCAGCCAGTGAAAAAGCTATTGCATAAACAGCATTTTTTTGGTTTGGATCTGCTTTCCTCAGCTGGTCAGTGCACTGATTTCCCACAGCACCATGCCATGTACCCGTGACACCGGCTGCTTCCAGCTTGTCATGGGGACTGGGATACAAGTGAAGGAGATCAAAAAAGGCAACAGGACAGGCAAGGGCACTGGAGATTTGGGGGAAGAAAGAGCACCAAGAAATGCCATACTTGAGCTGTAATAGTGTTGCAGAAAGGAGGGAGATGGAGAAACTCTGGGAATGGGCTCCCCAGCCCTGGAGACAGCCCTGTCCTCCACCTGCCTCAGCATCACCAGCCGCAGCTCCGCTCCTTCCTCACGGCTTAAACATTGAACCTGCCGCTTGTCCCAGTGCGTGGAGGCCACAGAAAGAAATTAGCTCATTAATATATTCAATTAGCACAGCAGGTAATTAATGCCCTGCATGGCTATGCCGTCAAGAAACGCTGTTCCTCCCCTGCTCTCAGTGAGGAGGACATGTGGACTGTGACACTTAAACTCCACGTCTGGGGCCATGTCCACAGGTACCTTCTCTACAGCAGCGTCCTTCCTCCAGGCAGTGTCTGCAGGATCTGCAGCCTGCGTTTTACCTTACACAAAGAGGCAAAACTGAAGCGTTCAGAGCTGCACAAGCGGCATATCTCCTTGTGCAAATAATTATCGTGATGGAGACTGGATGTTTGAATCAGAAAATTACACCTTCACCTGAAAATGAGCCAAGCCCCTACATCTGCAGCCCCTTTGTGCAGTGACTAGCTGAAACTTCAAACACTCTCTCTCCCTTGATTTCTACTTGCAGACAGAGGATTTTGGTATCCTTGGATGGTCACAACCTGGATCAAACACCCTGGTTCAAGGAGCCTTAAAATGTGGGTGAGGTTTGGATAGAGCTGCAATTTTTTTCATCATGAGCAAATGTCTGAAAGGTTGAAATCCCAACCAAAAACAGCAGGTGGAATCTGTTTGTAGAGCAATGCCCTCAAGTCTAGCTACAGGATAGAGAAAAGAGCATCCAAAAGCAGGGAGGGAATTGGGGACCATCTTACACGCTCGCCTCAAGCCTCTGCAGAGCTCGGGGATAGAGAGGAAGAAGCCTGTTGTGTGATGCCGAGTCACAAACAGCAACGCTGCTAAACAAAGGGGAAGCTGAGCAGGGGAGGGAGAGCTTCTGCTAAAAACTTGAGATGAATTATTCAGGCTGATATAGATAGAAAGCTCTCTGCTCCTGCCCAGCCCTCCCGGCTGGAGCCGATCCAGCCTGCAGCCGCTTTCCCAGCAATCGGCAAACTCCCGTGGCCCCGCTCTGCTGCTGCAGCACTCAGATGTGCCGTGACAGCAGCGGTACAGCGACGGGGCGCATGGGGGTCTCACCCCTCCTCCTCCTCACCAGCAGCAAGAGAAACAGTGCAGGGACAACTCGGCGGGGCCCCTCAACCTGCTGAAGGCAGAGGAACTTCCCTAAATTTATTTCTTTAGGACATCATCCACTAATTCGTATGCAAAAGGGAAAAAAAAGACTTTCTGATATTTCACCTTGTCCTGTGAAGCATCCTCATCAGTCCATGACTACACTGGCTTCCAGTGAGACTGGTGTAGTATTGCTCATTTTGGGAAACAGTGGCCCGCAGTGAGCTGTCTTGGCTAACACGGTATCTGGGCAGAGCTGGCACAGGCCCCCGACCCCCAGGATCACAGCCCAGATCTTTGTCTTTTGACACAATTTTCCAGGTTGCTTGAATTAATGGAAAAATAAACTCAGAATTACTGTGTGGTGGAGAACCAGGTTTTTACTAAGCTGTTCTTTGTTTCTATAATGGAAAGCCTTTGCTCTTTGTGGCATATTTTGGAAAAACAAAAGAACACAAAAGGACCCAGTGCTTTTTGACCTCTGAACTGGACTTTTTCTAAAGGTTTAAAATGTCTTTTTTTTTTTTTTTTAGACAGCAAATCTAAAACGATGTACAAACCCAGACTGCTGTCTCAAAGGGATCAAGGCAAAACCACCATTTTGTTTTACTCCGATGCAAATTAAACCGAAAAAAATGCCATTATACCATCCACCCAACTCCTTTCTTACCTCTTCTTTCTCAAATCTAATTTACACTCCAGGACCACTTGCTTTGCATGAAAACCATCTTTTTTTTTCTCCTGGGTTTTGCCTGCACTGTAAAGCCAGATTGAGACATGAAACATGCGCAGCAAGTGACAGTCCAGTGTTTGCTGTTCTCAGGGGTTTTCTTTCTAAATCTCGATAGGAATTTGGAATCCAATTCTGCATTTAATGAGATCTCTGAGGCATGATTAAATCATTCATTAATGGAACATTATGTTTATAATTGGACTCATATTACGGAAAAGGGATAATGAGCATCCACTGGTGATTCCCTTCTTAGGTAGAGCGATGTGTAAGTGGCTGGGTAAACACCACAGGTGTGTGCTTTCCCTTATGAAAACTGTTGGAAAAGGGCATGAAACTCTTGCTAAAAATTCATCCAGGAACAATAATAATTCACGTAATTGTGTTCCATTCCCAGAAATGTCTTGTCTGGCAGTTTTGCAGTCTCTGCGTGACTAGCCACACGCCTCTCTTCTGCAAGCGTAGATGTAACCAGTGTGATGCTGCAGATCCTGTCTGTCAATTATTTCCATAAATGATCTGCTTCTTTGATGAGGAAGATATTTTTTAATTGCTTGCCTAACAAACCCAGCCTCATCCTGGGTCCTCTTCGGCTCACACATTACTACAAATAACACTGGTACTGCCTTCCAAGCTGGATTTTTTTGCCTGCAGTGCCATGGCAGGAGTGAAACCAGCAGCAGAATAGCTTCTTGTATTTGAGAACCAGCTAATGACTCTGAGGAGCCATAAAACACCCTGGGATCCTCCTGCTTCTCCCTCACCAATCTAACAGGGCTGCGAAACAATTCCTGACTTTACTGGGCACATTTGAACTTCTCATTGCAGTTCAATGTAGAGATATTTGAGCAATTTGTAGGCAGGGTAAATTAGCCATGCTGCTGTACATAGACTGTATCCAAGCCAGCTATATTGTGCAAAGGTAGTGTTCACAGTTGTCTTAACTCTTTGTGCATACATATATTTTTGCATCCTTCTCCAAGCTTACCACCCACACTGGACCTTCAAGCATATGCTTGCTGGATTGGAAGCTATGCTTGCTGGCGCCCTGCCATTGCAAGGTGAACCTAGAGAGATGCTTTCATCCTCGGTGAGACTTCCATTCTGCTCCTCTTGACATGAGGAAGGGAGCAAACAAAGTCATCTGGCTGTCGATGGTCTTCCAAAGCCTTTCCCCAATCTCCTCCAAGGGATGAAGTTGAGACAACCGACTGCAAATGAAGTCTGCAGTTATGAGATTGGGGAAACTCTGTTTTCTTGTGGAAAGCTTTGCTGTGGGAAAACCCATTCTTGGCCCAGTTGTGCCCACAGCCCTGACTGCATAACATGAATATTTCCTTAGACGGGAAGGTGGGAGATCTGATATAGTGGGATGGAGAAAATCTGCAGTCATTCCTTTATAGTGGTAGCACATTTTCATCTCATTCAGTCTAGACCACTGTGTTGTGACAGTTGTCACGAAAAACCATTTGGAAGAAGGAGCAAGCGCAAGGTAAACATCACAACAAGAACTTGACAATTAAGATAGTCAGGCTCTCCTGATTACTCTGACCTGACAGCTCTAAAAATCTGTCAGTAATAAAGTACTGGAGCTCTTATATTCTCATGTCAAATACAACAGTGCACACCAATAAAGAGAGAAGACAGTCACTTATTCCTTTGCCAACGGAAATAGTGCTGCTGGGTTCTGCAGCCTTTGATTCCTCATTTTGAGAATAAAGCCTGCTCTTCTAAAATCTTCTAAGTTTATAAGGGTTCAAGAATGGCATTGTTCTACTGGCAGCCATCAACTGTATTTCATTAGAAAGCTCTGCTGATGGAGATTTTTTTTTTCCCAGTTTCTATTTTCCTGCAGTTGGGAGATACATCATTTCACAAAATTAAATGTTTTCAGAATGCATGTAAATGAGGCACACATTTATTTTAATTTCTGATTATACAATTTAAATCCAAACAGAGCTTTAAAAGCCTGAAAATTAGCTATATACATATACGGATATAGCTAGACTGTCCTCATTTAAAGCATTTTTCATGGAACAGCAGTAACCAAGACAAATTGGAGTTTCAAGACCCCTTTAAAGAATTTACCCTGCACCCTTTTTGTAGACATTAAAGAGATGCTTCTGTAATCTTCAGATTAGAATACTCTCCAAAGGCAAATCAGAGAATATTTTGTATAACGGTTGTTTTGTGCTACCAAATGATAACCACAAATTCACAGGTTGGAAGGGACCTCTGGAGATTGTTAAGTCCAAACTCCCTGCTCAAAGCAGGGTCAGCAACAAGAGGATCAGGACCTTGTCCAGTTGGGTTTTAAAAATCTCCAAGGTGTTGGCAACTTGGGTACAAAACAGATGTGCGGATCTTGGGTACATAGATGGAGGTGTCAATGTGCTGATGAGTACTTCCGTAGGTCCCATCCCAGCTTCTGCTTGCTTCAGATGTTTAGAAATCATTGGTAACTGAAATTTTGATCATTCCTCAGTAAAATAGGCATCTGTCTCAGAAATGTCTGCTACGCTGATGAAATAAGCACAAGTTTCTCAGAAGGCTCTAACAGTGCTAAATTTGTGCATTTTCCTTTGACTCTTCCCTTTGCCAAGCATCCTCATCAGCATTTTGTAGGCAAAACTCTAGCTCTGTCCTTAGCATAATGGTAGGAGAAGTCCTTGGATGCTAACTCAGCAACAGCCCATGAGAGAGATCCCTCTTATGAATTTCTTTCTCAGTTCCTGTATTACTGGATAGACTTTGGCAGCAAACCTCAAAAGGCATCTAGAGATACAATTCCTCTCCAGAAACATAGTCGTTTAAACTCACAGAAGAATCAGGAAAGCTTAAGTGTGAAGTAGCGATTATGGGCCTATAATAAGTACAATCTGGTGCAAAATGACACGATCTGTGCAAGTACACACTCAAACACAAAGAAAAATGTCAAGAATGTTTCCAATATTTTAAAGGTTAGACTAGGGCATCTTTTGGTATTTCTCCTCCAAACAGCTTTGGGATGAGTCAGGAAACCAGTGTTACTCTGTAAGTCTCCCTGGTTGCAAACATCATAGTATAGTTCAAAAGAGCAAGCCGCTATGGTATAGTTCAAAAGAAGTCTTTGCTTTCTCATGATTTTCAAAAGCCACCTGCCAGATGATCTTCTAACCCAGCCCAGTAATCCTTTGTGTCCATATTACCAACGGGTGAATTCCTCAAGATATTTCCTGCTCCTAATTACAGAAATTTGTATTTGAATTCCCTTCATGTATGATCTTGTCTTTTATTCTTTTTTTTGGTGACTATGGAGGCTAAGGCAGGGATTTCTTTTTGGAAAAGCTAACACCAGAAAATATTGAGAAAAAAGAAAATTTTGAAGTCTGAATGTTCCCAGTAGCTTCTTCCCAGGTTTTACAATTGTCAAGCTAGAGAAGATAAATGCTATCATGAATACCCGGTTGAAAACTAGCCAGGGAAGCTCACATTTCAAGTTCCCTGTCCATCCATTAGGCTCAAGGACATGGTCTGGCATTCCTCTGCGCAGCCTTTAGCAGCTGGAGCACCTGGCTGCCAACCTGCTGTTTCAGGGTTTTCTTCCCTGGAGTTTCTATGTTGCATGGGGTCCAAATGGCTCAACACAGTGGTGCAGAAGCAAAAAAAAAAAAAATTGAAATGCAGCCCCAAGGGCTTATTCCCTGATTAGACAAAAAAAAAAGGTGGGTTGGTTTTTTTTACTTAAAATATACAAAAGAAAACTAAAATGTGCTTAAAGTCCATTCATGAATGGGAAAATAAATCAATGCAGAGGATTAGATAATCCATTTATAAATGATTTTGTGGTGTCTGAAGAGCCTTTACAGCCTCAGATAAGGAACAGCTGGCCTTCTTGGCAGAGAAGAAGAGGCTTTGTCGCTTCACTATTAACTCATATTCCTCTGTTATACATATGTTTTGTCACATCTAGTAGAAACTATTTACAGAGTCTTGGAACTTATCTCATCAAGCCTGAGAATTCAACAGCATATTAATTTCCCTGTAGGATATTAATTTGGTTTTAGATTCCTTATGAATGTTGACAACTACATATACTCTCTAGGCCAAACCAGCTGAGTTTACTGATTTAATTTGGGCCTCTAGAGTGGGTAAATGGAATTTTTTGACAATAATGAGCTTAGATATGAGAATAACCTCACAAGAAACGGTTAGGTTTCCTTAAAGATGTAAATCTCAAATCAATTTAAATTTCACCATTTCTATATATACCCCAAGATGAAAACAAAAGAGGCATTTGTATAATCTCCTGTCCAGAAAGTCTTTTTTCCAAAGCATACCATCCCAAACAGAAATACCATACTTCTGCCAGAGCATGTGATAAGCAATAAATAATTCACATTAAAAAGCCTGTACGGTGCAAAAGACTGGTGTGGCCACTCTCTCTCTTCCACCAATGTCTCTGCACACAATTCTCTTGCTCTTAGGGACCCAGAATTCTGTGCATGTACTTCAAATTCCCTCTAAACAATACCTATATTATATATATATGTAAAATACGAGATGGAGTCCTTGTTAGTCACTCTCTTTGAGCCATGACTAGTCACTCTCTTTGCAAAGCCTTTCTTTCTGAAACATTTCTAGCTGAGATGCCCACAAGCAGAAACGCTGTCTGGTTGTGCAGTTGGTGAGCTGCCGTGCAGAAGAGCCTCACCTTGGTGTCCCATCATGCTACAGGTTTTGCCTTGCGTGCATTGCATTTGCCCTGCCTTGCCCTGCAACCCCTAAAAAACATGAAACCCGAGTGTTAGAGCAGTGCAACTAAGATATTGACTGCAGCTTCAGATGCGTTTGATAGGAAGTTAGGCAGAAGAGAGAAGTATATCCCAGGGCAGAAAACAGTTTACATAAGACTGTATGAAAGAGCATGGGCAAATATAGCTGCAAAGAGGTATAGAATTAAAAAATAATAGAATTAAAAAACCCATTACTGACTGGCTAATGGTTGGCGCCTACATCCATGTTTAATTCATCGATAAAGTAACCAATTAAAAATGCATGATAGACTCATGATAACCAACAGAGGAATGCATGATTATTGATGGTAAGTATGGATAAAGGGAGAAAAGGAGCTTGGGTTCAGGCAGCTGGGGCACTAGGCCTCCCTGCGTGGTAGCAGGTCAGCAGTATGGTTAGACTTGCTATCTGCCATACCTCCCTGCAAGTCAGACCAAGTCAAGCGACAAGGTAGGCAAGGCTGGAAGACTTGCACCCCAGACGAGGTTAAGGAGGATATTCTGGAATAGCTCCTGGGGCCAGCAGATAGGCAGCTGCTCCCTGGAGTCCTTGTAGTTGCTCAAGTGACAGCGGCAGTGAACTAGGACAGCAGGGCAGAGCATGCAAGGGCAGAAGCCAAAGGCTACCCAGCTCAGAGGTCTGGGTGCCCATTGACCTCTGGGGGCTGCTTTCAGCATGAAGTCCCAAACAGTCTAGAGCACAAAAGGATACCAAGGTTTCCTTCTTTAGTGCTAGGGCCCTCCTTGCATGGACCATGCTCATCAACCGTGATGAGCTTGGTGAGCCAAGGGAGCAGATCCAGAGATGACACCTCAGGCTCTTGTGTACCAGTAGCTCCAGCAAATGGATGGTTTGAAGCACAAAGGTCCCATAGACGATGGAGATTTGTGTAGCATTATTTCCTTTGGCACTACGGTCCACCACAACAACCACCAGAAACTCCGAAAACAATAATCCTTACCATTGTCATTAATTAAGCAATGAGAAGGTCAAGGACATTCATTTTTTCCAGTGGAAGCTGTGAACAGCTTTCTTGGCTGCAACGTGAGGCACTTGTAATATAATATTCACGCTCAGAGTGTGTCCCTGTAGGATAGGAAGGTCCAAGTGCCTATGAATTAGTCATTTCCATTGGTCTAATCTCTGAAAGGTGCTATGTGAGGATGCAGTGATTTCCAAGAGGTTTGCAATCACTCCACACCACTGAGGATCAGAGACAAGCTAATGGGAAAGATAACAATTTCCATAGTCTCCAAAGCTCACAATCCCCTGGACAGATTCCTCCGTCAGCCTTTTTTTTTTTTTTTTTTTAAACAAAAGCAAAATCATATCAAACTAGAACCAGGCAACTGTTTATTAAAAATGAGCCTGGCTTCCGCTGTGAGTGTTTTCTCTGAGTGTTAGCCACGTACAAAGATGGTTTTGTTTGATGCTTGCAGCAAGTGTTTTCTCTGGAGCCTGTGCTGGGGAGGGAGACTGGGATATCCTACATCATAGGAGACTGGAGAGCTCTGGTATGATAAGCCAAGGAGAAAACAGTCTTGGCACTTGGACAGTCTTTCTAAGAATATCAACACTCTCCAAAGGAAAGAAAGAAAATAACCACCTGCTCCCTAGGAAGTGTCCATACAAGAGACACATTTCAAGCATTTGGGATCAGAAACAAGTACTTATTTAAGAATAATCCTAGAATGGTATTGAGCTGACCTGAAACCTGTATTTGTAGACACACAAGTCTGACTTGTTTCAGCATATTTTCCTTACTTAAGCCCATCCTCAGTAACTGGCTTTTCCAGTTGATGGTGATGAATTAGGGGAGAGCTCCTTGGTGAAATGAAATTGAAGAGGACTGAAAGCTCAAATCCAGCTTAATCGTGTATCTGACATGTGAAGAGAAAACAATACCTGGCATCCCCTAATAAAACTCGCTGTCCAGAGAAAGGATCATTTGGAGAACAAAGCCCTTGTGATGAATGTTAGTCATGTCATTTAAGGCACGTCTGGGACAGATATTATGAGAATCTACATGGAATTCAACCGTAGAGAACAAAATAAGGAGGAATAGTTGCAAGAAGCACCTTTACACCATGGGCAGAGAAAATTTGCAAGGATGAGTTTGCCCTCTGGCCACAGTGCTCACACTCACTTGTTGTAGAGGACAATATCTGGCCTCCAGATGAGCTCCGAGGGGATTCGGATGGATGTGACATTTTCGTATTCTTGGGGGTCCCAGCGTAGCTTGTAGTCATGCCACTCCTGCCAAAAATGAGGCGGTTACAAAACTGGGAGAATTCAGATTGCAAAACTGAAAAGGAACATGGAAAAGCACATATTTTGGTGCACCCACCTGCTTCACCCACACGTTTGTGGTCATCATTTGATTTTTCTCATCCTGAAATGCAAGATCAGATATTGGTTACAGAAGCAGATGAAGTGGCCCAAGGAACTAATTAAATTTCTCTTAATTGTACTTCATTTCTGTAATTATAAATTGTTCTGCGATAAATGTAAGTTCCGTCTTGGAAATAAAAAGCAGATGTTTCTGTCATTTAACATGGGACAGGGCACAGCTGCCTGATACCACTGAACAGCTGAGCCTGCACCTAGGCAATCTTTTGAGCAGACAGACTTGAATTTATTGGGATTTTCCTCGGTGCTGATGGATTCAGCCTAGGACGATGGGGCCAGGCAGAGGAAAGAGCTCCACAGATTGGCTTCGACCTGGGCACTGAAGGAAGGGGAGTGATGGATATATATATCCTTACTCACACACGTGTGTGTGGATTACAATGCTCAGCTTTGTCTGCAAGTAGTGTTTAGTACTTCTACTGTGAAACGTTATCCGTGAACACAGTTCTGGAAACGTGAAGCTCAGCAGTGTTTCTCCTTCTACCAAATACATGAACTTAGAGCACTATGGATTGGATTTTCTGAATAAACCCAAGCTACTCTGCCGACACGTAACCCTTGGATGGCCTGGGGTATACCCATGCTGTCAATTGGTAGACGTTTTCCCAACTCTAAGTACAAATAGTATGGAAAGGTACTACTGTATATATATATATATACACATATATATATATACACACACACACACACACACACACTTTTAAATAATGTAAGGCAAATATAATGCTGGCAGCGCTGTAATAGAATGAATTACTGCTTGCTGCTTGCCATGTATGCTTGTTACAACCCCTGTGTAAATAACTAAGACAAATTATGTGGGGCAGAGCCTAGTGCTGGTCTGATTTAAGTGTCACACCAGGGCTCAGAGCTTATTTGTGTGGTTTTTTTCTTTTCTCTCTCTCTTTAGTCGGCATCAAAACCAGCTCAATTGACAGGGCTCATTTGGAAGCAAACTGCTTGTCATTAACCTTGCTCTTGTGGCAGTTCAGGATTAATTCTGAACATTAAAAGCCAGGAGATTCGGGGGGGGTGGGGGGCTGTGCCTCCCCCTTGCTGAGCCTCCTCACTGCTGTTGTGGCACCAAGTGTAAAACCTGATCAGAGATACCCTGGTCTGGGCTTAGGGGCCAGAAGCACATGGAGGAAGGAGGAACACAAAAACATTCAAATGAGCAACAAAGAAAGGAAAAATATCCAGCTACTTCTTTGGGTGCCGATGGGAGATGAGGAACGCCACTGGAGGAGGCTGCCGTGCCCTGGACTGGACCAATCCTCGAGCGTCTGCTTCTCTTACCACTTTGCAATCCAAGCATCTGAGGGAGTCCACCACAGTCCCTGCACTGGGGATCCCAGTTTCGCAGGTGCTACCTTTTACTGGAATTTTCCTCCCTGGCTGGGTGCAGACCCTTGGTGGAAACTCCTGCCCATCCCTACTCCTGAGGGCTCTGCCATCCTCCTGACCCAAGCGAAGAGTGACTCTAGTCCCATGGGTTTATCTCGTAGGGGGTTTGCAATGTGCTAATGACTGACTGCCGCCTCCGCCTGCACGGCTGACTTCTCCTGCACGGAGCCAGCCCAGAGGACAGTGGGTGATTCTGCAGCTGACGGTGGTGGTGCACTGCCTGGCCTCTTTTCTCAAGGTGAACGCAGCACGCAAGGTCCTGCAGAGACACAGGCTAAGGACTCCAAATGTGTTTCTCAGTGGCTGCTACTAGACACATGCTTGATCCCTTACCGCTTTTTTCTGGGCTCAGAAAACCCTCAGCACACCAGGGTGAGGTAAGGACATGCAGGGATGTCAAGTTCCACATTGATTTTTGTTCCCCCATGCCCAGCTTTTGTCAGCAGGAGCTGGGGTTTGAATATGTCTCTGGTTTCTCTTTCAGACTTCTTGTCGTTGGGAGCTGAACGTCAGGTCTAACAATTGCAGTGGGGTTTGCACCAAAACAGTGTCACTGTCGGGAAGGGGGAGAGACAGCTGAAGTGCGGCAGTGGTGGCAGAGGGTGTCATCAGTCCCCAGCCGCACAGACTGGGGCAGCAGGGGATGGGAGCTCTCCTCCAGCTGTACCCACCAGCCCCGGCACAGAACTGCCTGCTAGTTGCGCTTCTAACCACTGACATGATTTTAAGAAGATTAATTCTTCTTAAGTAAACTGGGAAAAGCACTACGAAGCAGGTGTATCGATCCCCCTTCTTCCACAATTCAGCAGCTGCATAATGGAAACTCTCTCATGCCTCCACAGTCACTAATGTCTCATCTTTAGTCTTATCAATTATTCAGATGAGAACCGTACAACTTCAACATTAGCAACTGCAAACAGCCCTGGATCCCTCAGGCTGACGTAAGAGAGAGGAGGGGAATGGAAGACCGTTTCTGTGCTGCAAAGCTGGAAGCTGATGGCTTGTGCACAAGGAGATGCAACTCTCCAGCAGCTAATGTCTTTGATTGCCCACCTCCCCCACCACCTCGGCTCTGCGTCCTCTGCATCTCAAAACTCTTATCTCAAAATATGAAATGTTGTGGCGAGTCATCTGTTATGATTGTCCCACGCCAGTAATGTCTTTAAGTTGCATTACACTCTCCATTATCAACCCTTTTACTCTGCCACACGAATACAGTAAAAAGCGACAGCAAGCCTCCAACAGCGAGGCCAATACTTGTTCAAGAGATGCGTATCTACACAAACACGCTGTCCTGGGAAGTGTTGCGTGCAAACAGGGACAGGAGAGAGAAGCATGCGGGAGCAAGATCTGTACAAGCTGGAAAGCCTGTGTGTGTGCTTAACATCTGCAGCCCTGCAGGGATCTCCTCTGGATTCCACACTTGACCCCAACACACTGTGACAGAGTAAATCCTTTAAATACTGTTTCAGTGCGCATCGGTCCGGAGCGCAAACCACTCCGTTTTGTACAAAGCATATGCAGTTTGCACATGTGTAACTTCTATTTGAGCAAGCATTCAGAAACAATTTTCCTGTTAATATCTGCCGGCTTAGCTAAAAACCCTCAAAACTTTCATTTGCAGAAAGCTCTTCAGGCAAGCTGTCTTCCAGAGATGTGTAAACCACTGTTCCTATTATCTTGTGTAAATTAGTGTTAATAATTATGGCTCAAATTCCAAATCAGCTATCAGGATTCTTCCTTAGCCAGGACTCTCTGGCATTTATGACAGTTGCTCCACTGCTCTGCTGTGAACGGTCCCACAGGTTTTGATAAGGAATTTGGGATTTTGCCTATAGTAAATGCAGAATAAAGGATCCACTTTGATGACCAGCCACTCACATGAGTCATCCCTCGTTCCAGCAGAGCTGTCTGCATGATAACTCTTCTCTGCTGAGAGCAAAGTCTTCCCAACCTGACCCTGGATCAGCCGGTAAAACCCACATGCACCAGAAGCCTTTCCCTGAGCCCCGACCCAGTTAATCGTGGCAGCTTGTTGCACGAACGGGTTGCACTTACAACATCGATGAGCTGGGCAATGGACAAGCCGAAGCGGACGAGGACCACATCGGAAATGTTGGCGACGGGGCGGGACCACTTGTTATAACCAGAAAAGAGTTTCTTCAGGAGACGCTCCTCCGCATGGGCTCGGGTTTCCACGTGACCGAAGGCTGTGGGGAAGGCATGGGGCACGGCAGCGTGAAACACGTGCAGCTCCAAGCGCCGGCGGAGCTGGAGCCTTCTCCGGGAGGGATCCCCAGGCTAAACCCAGCGACGGGCAAGCAGGGACACATGGGAGGGTGATGCCACCCTGGTGACTTGCCTCCCCGCTACCCCAGGCTTTGCCATGTATTTCTCACTCTGTTCACCCACCGTGGCCAATTCCCAGTGTAGGGTTTCTACTGCAGAGCAGGATTGGTCTGCAGAAAGTGGGGGCAGCAGTAAAACCATTTGAAAAACACCACATGGGCTATTGTCCCCTGAATCTGCTTTAATTTTTATGGCCACTTCGCAGCAAGTTTCCAGCACTGAAGTCTGCGAGCAGGAAAGAGGGATGCTAGAAGGGCAAGACAAAAAGGAAAACGCAGCCTCCTGCCAGGAGATAGGGATTTTGGATCAGATTTA
This sequence comes from Mycteria americana, assembly GCF_035582795.1. Classification (NCBI taxonomy): domain Eukaryota; kingdom Metazoa; phylum Chordata; class Aves; order Ciconiiformes; family Ciconiidae; genus Mycteria; species Mycteria americana. Next base: position 16,042,430 of record NC_134378.1, read on the forward strand.
CACATAAAAACTGGCATCAAATGCATCAGAAAAAAAAAAAGGCAGACAGAAATTCAGCTCTTCAAACTAACCTTCATAGCTGGTCTTTCACAAAAACGGTGGGTGAAGGAAGAGGATGGGGGAGAGCACAAATTGGATAACAAGAGGGCAATTTCCCTCAAGAAAGACTTTAAAAGTTGGAGGCTGCAAGGAGCAGCCCTGACCCTGCACATACACTACAGGAACCGTCGGAGGTGCCTGTTGGTTATTAAAGATTAAAGCCACCTTTCTTCCGGGGGGCTGCCGGGGGGGCTGCGCTCCTGTGCCGGCTGCACGCAGACGCATCCTCCACCACGGACGGCGGGGAGAGGGAGCCGGGGGCTCTCCCCGCATCTCTCGTGGAACATGGCTCCTACTTAGTCTTTAGCTGCCCTGGATTATACAAAGGGAAGCATTAGCCGAGCGCTGGCTGCGCTCTCCCCAGCTGGAGCTGTAGCCCGGAGACACATTAACACACTTTACCCAGGGAAGAAAAACTCAAGCAAGAAGCAGGATGCTAAGCCCCTGCCTGTATTCTCCCTCCTGTCCCCTTCCCCACCGCAGCTTTTAACCCTTTCCCCAACAAATCAGGCAAGGAGCAGAAAATAAAAGCAAAGCGTTGCTCAGCAGAGGCTGGCGTTTAGGGGACTTGCAGTGATGGGGCAGGAGGACGCAGGAGTGGGGGAAATTCCTTGTTGACAGGGACCGGGCTTCGCAGCATGCCTTTGCGAGGCACAAGGGAGAAAAGAGCTAAAGAGCAGAGCAGGGGTAGCAAAGCTTTCTCAAACTTACCGGGGAAGACGCTGGCACACAGCAGGAGGAGGAGGTTTCCTTTCGACACGAGAAATCCCATTGTGGAGCAGAGCTCAGGCTCTAGTACGCAGAGTCTCCCGTCAGGGCAACTTTTCCTCTCTGAATCTCTGGATCCTCCAGCTTCATTCCCCTAAACTCCTTTCTCTCTCTCCCTCCCACCTGCCAGGGGTAATAGCTGGTGGTTGGTTTGTTTTTTTCTTTTCTCTTCTGACTGATTCCCAGCTCTTCCTCCTAGAAAGATGCTCTTCCCTCGGACACTGATGCACATATACTTGCCAGAGGTGCGTAAGGGCTGCAGAAAGCTCCTGTAAGGAGACACGAAATGCCCAGCCTCCCTGGGCTCTCCTGCTTGCTCCTCTCCCCTCTCCTACGGGGTGGTTTGGCTGCTTGGTTTATTTGTTGCTGCTGCTGCTGCTGCTGTTTTCACCCTTCCCCCAGCCCTTTGGGCAGCCTCTGCTCAGATTTTGCTGCTGATGGGCCACCGATGCCCACGCCAGCCCTTGGTGGAGCAGAGCGGGAGCACAGTATGTTTGTGTATTTAATGTAGTTAGACCTGCCCACCTCCTGCTTGGGAGGAGGAGAGAATCCGTGCGCTCCAGCAAACAGGCTGCAGGGAGGAAAACTTTTAGCATGAGAAATAAAGAGGGAGATGCAGACCCCAGCTGTGGCCAGAGGTGGTGGATATGGGGCCATCTGGGATCTTTATAGCACCTGAAGCCCAAACAGTTCTAAATTAACAAAAGCTGTCTGTTTAATCTTGTCCAAGTGCTTTTCAAAATCACTCCTGTAGACTAACAGGGTAATTAGCCTGAGAGATATTTCTGGCCTGGGCATGTATCTTTGCTGTTGACAGTTATTGGGCTGATGAATCTGCCCATGAGAACAGGGCTCTGCTGTGCTTGACGCTATGCAAACACGTAGTACAAATACAGATATTAGTCTCTGCCCATAGGCAGTATGCAAATCAAAGGTGAGACTGAACCAGGAGGTTACTTGAACGTATCTATATACTTGATGCACCTCAAATCTACCCCAACTAACTCTGTTGAAGTCATGAGGACTTTTTGTGGAGGAAAGGATAATTCCTTTTGTTAGCAAGGAATTATCACTCTAGCTCTTCATCTCGCATCCCTGATTCCTCGCACGGGAGACATGGAGTAGAGCCCTCTCCATTTCATTTTAAAACTAGCTTTGATATTAACACAATTACTTCCACACGGATAGCAAATGGATTTCATTTTCAGGCAGGGGTAATTTTGCCAGCTGCAAAATTAATCAAAGTCTGTTCTAATAATACGAGCTACATATTTTATGTATAATAATTTCCCTACTCCCAAAGCATCTCAAATATCTTCCAATATAATAGATTGCTGGCTGAAAATGGGGAGGATTAAAGCCACAACAGAAATTAGGGCTGTAGTGAGATTATAAATAACATCAGTGTAGTACCAAATTCGTCTTGTCTTGTCTTTTCTTGTCTCATCTCATCCTCAACAGTTGTCAGCCTTTCAAATGACAAACCCCACCATATTTTCCACTGAGTGTATGGACTCCTGTATGGTTTGCCTGCCTTGCTTTTGGTGTCCTGACCCTCACTGCAGCACCTGAGCACCTGTGACATGCTATAAAAATCTGTAGTGTTCGTTCCAGGGAACCATCCAGCATTAATTTAATAAACAGCAGATGTGAGATCAAATTAACTTAAAGCTGAAGCGTGGGTTACATCCTGAGAGCCAGGTCCTGTGCAGCACTGAGCACCCCTCCTTCCCACAGCCAGCAATAGGGTAGCAGAAGGACAATCATTCCTCATCAGGGTAAAACCAGCATCACAGAGTCACATACTGCAACCACACACTCCCAAACATCCATGCGGCAAACAGAAAAGCCCATTTCTTTAAACCCTTTTGCTCTATGAAATCTGGAGGGAGGGGGACTTCACCGCAGTTTGCACGCCCGTCTGCCCCTCGCTGGGTCCAGCGCTGCTCGGTTCGTACCCAGCAGCGTTAAACGGGGAATCCTGGGTTGCAGCCCGCCTAGTTCCAGCAACAAGCACCAGATACAACAAATCTTACAAATTCCCAAAGGCTCATGGTGGGAAATAGGATTTCTAAAGGCCATTTTTCAAGGAGGCTGCTACTCTGCACAGGTCACACATTGGGCGACCAAGCCCAAGGGATCCAAGATCAGCTATTCCCTTTTGAAAACCTTGGCCATAAATAATACAGGTATCCTTGACTACAGACCCTCCTGCATAGAGCTGATTCAAATCCCGTGGACAAACCCCATCCATCTTCACCTTGCCTTGGTTTCTGTGCTGGCGAGCAAGGGAGCTGACGAGCAAATACTGCCTTTGGATTAACCCTATAAATAATTTTGATTAAAAAAGGATTTCCTTCTTTTGAAAATTAATCGTAAATCAACATTTCCTATAAGTGAAAGGTTTATCCCTCACCTCCCTGGCCCTGTTTTTATATGATGTGGGGAATGAGTATATTTTACAGAGGTTTCTGTGCCTTGAAGTGACCTTGTTAAATCTCACTGCCAGTTTCTTTCTGCATCATTGGGCCATAACAAAATTTCCATCAGCTCCTGTGTGTATTTGGAAGGCAATGTCTTCCACTGGTATATGTGCAAGGGACTGAGTCTGACTGGGACAAAAGATGCCATTTAAAGGTTTTAATGATTTTTTAATTGTGGGAGAAAGCTGCGACTCTGGCCTGATTCTTAGGCACCCGTCTCTGAGCCTTCTCATTATTATTATCTTCCTTTGTCTAAAAAAGATGTGGATAATTTGGGTAATCCAGATGTTCACAAAAACTGAATGCAAACATCCCAGCTATTGAAGATTGTAGACTGAACTAAACAGAACTAAGGCAGTGTTTCCCCCAACGTTTTCAATGAAATCTCAGACTTGTCATTGGAATAAGGACAAGCCAGTATCAAGCTCGGGCTCAAGTGTTTTGGGTCAGTTAGTGGAATTCCATGATTTTGCAAGGACCTGGTAACTCTTGAATCCACTGTCTTGCATTCTGCACTCTGCCATATCTTTTCCCTATTTTATCCTCTTTCTAGTTCAATATGGAAAAAATTCAACTGCTCAAGGAAGCAGAGGCACTAACAGGGAATCCTAGGACTGCACGTTTTCTTTGAATTTGCTCGCTCTCTCCATGGTCTTGTCTTGGATGTCACCGCCAGCTCTCCAGGGCAAGCCCTTGGCCTCTGTTTATTTTGTAAAATGTCATCTGCGTGTTTGAATCTACAGAAGTGGGACATAATAATGATAATATCTCCTTACTCGTTCCCTGTTTGGGCTTGACACAGGAGACAAAGCCAGTTAATGGAATGCTTGAGAAACATCATCTTTGCATTCAAAGGTGATCTGATCTTTTTCCTTGTTTCCATTCCTGCGATAAAGAAGGATTTCTCTCTCCTGTTCCTAACTGCTTTGTCATCAACAGAGACTTCAGGTGGAGCACAAGCAGTAGGAAGAAAACCAACAGTGAAGGGGGACAGATCTCCTTTCAGTGAAATGTGCACTGAAAAGAGCAGAGCAGAGGGACGTGCGAGGCTGTTTCTCAGAAGAGCAGGCTCAGTCTGCCTCTGGGGAAATCTGCAAGGTACTGCTGGCCTCACAAGAGTGACTCTGATTTATTCAGATTTATTTCAGATTGTCTGCAAAGTGCCAGAAGACTTTGAAAGACATTTTGAACTAAATCAAACATTCTTACTGTGTAAGAGACTTTTGGCCATGCAGGGAAGCTGAGACACCTGCATGGGAGTAAAAACAACAGAGAAAAAGCAAGTGTAGTAATGATTATTTCCAAAGCTGTAGGTATGGTTACGAAGCCCAGGCTTCTTTCCTTCTTGGAAGTTGGCTGTGGAGTGGATGGGTTTCCAACCATACAATAGTACTGTAGCCTCTTACTATTTCCTGGAGCATCCTCATGGCAATGATCAGACTCTGGGGACAAAGGCAATGTCATGGCTTTACAACAACTACAGCATCTACTGCGAAAAACCAGCTTTCCATTGGTGATGAGCAATGCATCTGACGTGAGACGCTCCAAAGCTGCATCACCCATGTGATTCCTTTCTAGACCAGTTTCCATCACAAAGTGCACACAGTGAGCAGACAAAACTGGCAGTCCCTTGCCTGGCAGCCCAGCCCTGGGTACTCGGGGCCGCTGCAGGCCCATGTCCTCCAGCCAGGGCACCACAGTCCTGACCCAGGGCAGCCCCCACGGTTCCAGCCACGCAGAGATGCTCAATGGGGCATGGAGCAGATAATATATACACTTCACAGCAAGGCAGTATTGCTAATGCAACATCTCTCCCTCCTCTCTGTGAGCTGATTAAGATTTGAATCCAAGCGCAAGAGCCCTAATGCATTAACCTATTGTGTTGCCTTCAAATCCTCATGCATTACTGAGCTGGGAGTTAAGGCAGCTCAGCACCCTGCAGGATTAGCTCCTTAATGAAGCTCTGGGGAGCATCGAGTTGTATTCACCTCTGGACAGGCTGTGCTGATGGAGAACAGGGGGAATTCTCTCACCACCTTTGTCTACTGGCTGGTTCCCACCTCTCTCTTCTCCACAGCTGTGTAACATGGCGATGATCTTTTTTCTCGGACCACCGACCATTGACTCATGGGGTCAACAAAATACACTAATCCACACGTTTCTTCTTCTCTGTATTTCTCCTCTTCCTGTTCCTTACTCAGACATATCTTGGGAATTTCTGAATAAGGTTCATTATTAATAAAGCAACAAGAGGATTTGTGATTCTAGCTGTGCTAAAACAAAGCAGCAAACAAAGTGAACCAACCATTGAAAATGGAAAGGAAGCAAAGCAGCAGTCATGGCCTCATTAAGGCTTCCAGCTCTACAACTATTGAAGACCTCATGTTACAAATCAGATGAACCTCTACATCTTATTTATAAATGCCAGACTTCATTGTAAAGAGCCCGTAAAGAGCAAGGAGGCAGCTTTAGCTTCTCTTGAGATCCAAGAAGATGGATTTTTAAATTAGAGAACAGAAGCATGTCTCTCCAGACAAGTTTGTTCTCCAAGGATAGCTTTAGTTTCACTGCTCAGCTTTGTAGATCTAAATTAGGCTCTTGTCCTTCCTCACCAGAGGGCAAATACTGCCCAATTTATTCGCTAAAGAAATCTGGAGTTGACTGACAAATCCTTTCCCTTTTCCCTCCATAATCAGCACCAGCTACAGATCACATCTTCCCAACCAGTACAAACCTGTCCGAGGGCACTACATACTACAAACAAAGCAGGGCTTGATCAGAGCCACAGTGTAATTAGCCAGATAAGGTGGCTGAATAAGTTACAACCTCCCCCGAGTTTCTGGCCTGATGTATTAATGTGAAGTGAAATACATCTGCTGAACACCCCAGGCTATGAATGTCAGGGGCTCAGTGGTGCACGTACCATCTGTCCAGCTGGAGAGCAGGAGCCGAGAGCTTCTCCATCCACCTCAGGTTGAATTGGTGGAGCTCAGGAGGTGCCACCCTTATTTGAAGCCCTTGATCTCAGTGCACAGACACCATCTAGAACAACACCCATGCCAGGCATCAGCACCTTGAGCAGAGGGCATTTTAGCCAGCCGTGGAGAGCAGAGCAGAGCAATCCAGGCCTTCTGATGTCTACTTCAAGCGCTCTCACCGAGGCTGCTGTGAAGGCAAGGATGAGATTTGCTAGAGATAAACCCTGCTCCAGGCTCTGTCTTGATGACTTGAGGCTTCGGTTTCATGCCCACATCAGTGTGAATGTGATCTGTGTCCTCTGTGCAAAAATCAGCATTAAAAAACGCAGTCAGTGCTAAAAAAATTGGTCATAAATATTGTGCTTGGCACCAAGCTTTGGCCATAAATATTTCCTTGGTTAACCAATAGCAAATGATAGCTCTTAAATCTCAATTATAGTTGAGTAGCAACTGGCTCACACTCATTGGCACTGGGGTCCTGCCTTGCTTGTGCGGGAAATAAGGGCAGCTTTCCCACAGCTTCTGAAGAAACCCTGAAATGCTGATTTCTGGTGATTCCCAGAATTCAACAGCATTTTGTCCTTCTCGAGTTTGGAAGAGCTAGAATGAGAAAAAAAAAAAATACTGCCTTAAGATCCGTCCAAAATCTTCCTGCAGTGGATGTTGTAATGACAGTTCTGTTCCAGCTTCTTATTTTTCCATCAGTCTCCTCATTACTGGCTGGATTCATTCATATAGAGCTGACAGACAGTCTTAGGATGTGCATTTTCAGAAGTACTGTCCAAACAGGGGAGGAAAGATTTTGTTAGGAAATCTATGGAAATGGGAGTCATCGAGTTGCTACCATCCTGTCTAGCAGACTGACTATAATCAAGCCAGTTGAGATGACCTTTGGTACCTACTATAAAGTCTGCGTTCAAAGTTAAAAAAATAAAAAAGGGGGTTCAGAGCATCATCTTTTTATGGCTGCCAGACAAGCTGTGGCCACACTCACTATCCAGGCATCTGATCTTGGTGCTGCATCTCTCCAATGTGCACCTAGGGAGGTGGAGAGCGGGCAGTCCAAGAGCTCCAGAAAAAAGATATCATAATAGTCTGAATTAGGGCCAAAGATCCTTTCTCTCTTCACAGACCCTAGCACATTTCTTTTTGAGCAACAGATAAGAAAGTCTTTTGATGACCAGGAAGGTAGCACCTGGTTTGTCTGCATCCATCTCCCATGTTACCGGTACGTTCAGGCTCACATCTTTCTGCTCATTAAGACACATGCTTCTTTTATTTTCCTGCTGACTGGTCTACGTGAAAAGAAACATCAGCCATCTGTTACTCCCACAGTTTTCTGGATCACAAGGGTTTCACTGATTAAGGAGGAAGGTTTTCAAAAAGGCACCCATTTCCCACTGATTTCCAAAACCTGTACTATCTTTCTCTAAAATTACAGCTTCTTTGCCTGCTTTCAGAGCAGAAGTCCTGCATATTAATAACACACCGGCCTTTACTCGGGTCCAGATTCATGTACAGCATGTGTATTTGCACAGTAGTTATTTACAGCACTACGTAGTGCTCAATCTGAGTAGTGGAACACAAACACTTGATTTCAAGTGCTTGAATATCTTTGGAGATCTGGACCATGCCCATCAAAGTATTGTCTGCAAACCACAGCAGTCTCTTGCTACTTAAGAACACAGTTAATTTTTGCAAAAATATTTTATCATCCTGCCACTCTAAATATCCAAAAGCATAGGGATATTTATACCTGTGATGTTTCTTATTTTGCCAATGAAGATGATTGGGCTGGCATGACTACAAGAAGTCCTCTCCCATCACGATGACTGTAGAGCTTGAAATTAGCGTGAAGATACTTTGACGTATTTTATTCCTGATTCAATTCTTCTTCATTTGGCATAGACTAACGTCCCATATGGCCTATTGTTGGACCCTGCACCAGCTGAAGAGAAAGCATCTTTGATTGACACTTGAAAATACCAAGTTGTGCCTTTGGGCTGGCTCACGCTGAAAATGCTCTTGGCAAATGGAAATAGTCATGTCATTTTTATTTCACTGTTCAACAGGAAGAAGACATTTTCTACACTGAGCAATATACATAAAAGTTTATTCTCTAAAGGGATAAAATATTCCTCTTTTGATCTCCTGTAGCATATTTCCAACTGGAAACAGGTTTCAGATCAGACATTCAGTTCTGAATGGAACTTGGGGGCATAGAAATCCATTCCCAGCTCTGGCCTCCAGGTTCAAAAAGCAAATGGCTGCTACCTTTACAGAATAAACCCCTTGACCTGAACAATCTCCTGCCCCATAAGCTTGAAACCCTCGCATGGGGTACCCACACCCAAGGTACCTTCTCTCATCTGTGATGATAGAAATTCAACCAAACTCTTGAGAAAGAGCTGGTGGTAGAAATTGAGAGAAATGGGCACTGGCATATTTCTTTCTGTATACCATCTCCAAAAATAGTGACATGTTTTGACTTACTTTCTTTGAAGTCCTCAGGACTATCCAGACCATCAGGAGTAAAAGTTCATCCATTCTTTCAAATTTTGGCATTATGGACTAGGAGAGAAATGAAAAAGGACTCCCCAGACTATTTCACTCAAAAATAGGTATGGATAAATGAGCAGCAAATAACAAAAAAACCCCTGCCCTTGTTAGTAGCAAGGCTTGTGCTAACATTTTTCTTGTAATCCTGATGAAAGCATTTTAGTGCAGTCAGAGAGGAGCTGACTAATTTGTGGGCTGCAGCAAGAAGCAAAATTTGTGTAAAAGAAGAAAAGACGGGCATGGGCAAATTATCCCTTTATTATAGAATATTATAGAATATTTGGATTCCTTAAATATTCTCAGTCATGATCTTGTTACTGGCAGGGGAACCAAATCAGGCTCTTGGAAGAGGAGAACATTGAAATCAGAGATTACATCCATTTTGTGGGATGAAAATTTTGGTGGATGGAGAGCTGTTCCCATGTGGGAGCAGTCGAGTTTGATCCTATGGCCTAGGAACACCTAACATATAACACACGCATAAACTCCTTGAGCAACGGAGTTTTTAAATGAAAATCAGACAGACAGCTCCACACAGCACAGAGTGAAAAAATCAAATATAATAGCTAATATAAAATGCCATGCTGCCAGGACCTAAGAGCCATTTTGCTCTCTGTATTCAAACGTCTCCAGCAGGAGAGGTTCCTGCGGTGCGTTCTCTCTGCCGAAGAGAGATTTCTCATCTTTGTCCTTAATGAAGACTCAAATCATTGAGCAGAGCTTTGCTTTGTGCAAGGAAAAAAGTGCTGACCACTTAACACAGAAACAAAAGAGCCCACAAACATGAGTCATACTCTAAAAAGCAGGAGGTTTTCTTATAAATCAGAGGATTAAAACACGTATAGGAGGTTCCTTTCAATCCCCTTTTGTCCCATTTTACAGAGAGCGTACGCTTCACTTCTTGACCAAGACTTTTTACAGCTATAAGAAAGAAAAAACCCCAGAGGTTCTTAGATGCTTATTTAACTTCAGTAGCTGAGGCTGTTGATGAGACATTGCAGCCCTGCAAGATAACCCCGCGACCTGGCAGTCCCAGCTCCCAGCCCTTTACCCAACTCTGCCAGTGCCGCTGCTGCATCATTTCGGGGGAGAAGCAAGCTTAGAAAGCCAAATCTCTGGCTACATTTCGGCATGGCTTGTTCTACTCTGGAAATGTTGTTTGCTGGAACTGTGGAAAACTTTCTAGATCTGAAAACAGTAACATTTTTTGTTGCTGGGGTTTGCTATTTTTTATTTTCTTCTCCCACCAGTGAAGGAGCTTTGGAATTCACGAAAGTGTTTCATTGAGGGATATTTGCTTCAAAGGACTGCCTCTGTGAGCAGACCCAGCCATTGTTTGCTCCATTATTCACAGAAGGCAAACACAAATGTATAAATTATGCAGGCAAAAATCAATGAGGCTTCTGAGCAGGGATTCACTGAAGCTAGTTTTGAAGGCAGAGAGCCGTTCAGCTCTGCTACAGCCAGTGACTCATAAGTACTGATCACACCAGCCCTGCAGTTTATTAAAAATCAAGTCAGGTCCCATGCAGAAGTGATGTTATTCTAATACCGCAATCATTTCAGCAAGGTGTAAATTGCTAGGTTGCAAGGAATGACGTTGCCTAAGGCAAGCTATCAGTTTTGTGGAGGGGGCTGGAGATCATTTGTGGAAGAGATGGCACAAGAGCAGGCGAGGAGCTGACAGTCTGAATATTCCCATCAGGATCCCAACGGTAGCAGCTAAAGCTTCAGTCAAAGACAATCATTGCTAGGATACAAGAAAATCTGTCCAGAGCCATAGCAACAACTTATTACAAGCAATTCCCCAAACGTTCGAGGGGATGGATCACCCTAGATCAGCACCTCAACTTCTTGATGTTTATCCGAGATATAAACATCTTTGCCCAAATGATCTAGCTGGCAGCTGTGAAAATTGATTAAACGGGGAAGCAGACGCCTGCAAAAATGGTCCCTGCAAAGATCTCTGTTTAGGTGAGATCCAAGTGGGTTGGCAATATTGGTCCCAACACAGGAGCTCAGAGCCATGCACATCCTTTTCCTTTATGCACATCAAGATGTGCAGCCCTGGCAAGGCTCTCCTTGCCCCTCAGATGCCATTGCTGTCTTTGGTGGAGACTTTAGCCATGTTTAGGGAAACACTGCACCAAAAATTTAAATTTATACCCCATCCCCAGTGAAGCTGTTGGGTGTTTAATGCAGCCAAGGCTAGAGATAGCCCCTGGCTGGCTACGGGCATCGCTCGCAGGGTAGATGAGGGTAGGACCTGTCCCACCGTATCCTCCTGCATGGCAGTGCTGGACACAGTAAAGATTCCCATGCAGCTGGCAGGATCAGCAGTTCATAAATGCCAAGGCCCTAGTGCAGTGAAAGCACAAGAAGCAGAGCCAGAAGAAATCAATTGGAGAAAAAGACGTTTTCATAGAAAACCTCCCCTTTTACCACCCTGAGAGAGTCAGACAAGCCTTCCAATGCCATGTTGACCTGCCTTTTCGAGTGCTGCTGTGTGCTGCCTCCTTTCCTTGTTTGCTGCAGCTAAAGTTCCCATCAGACCAGCACTGAGCAGCACCTGATAAGGGAGCACAGAGCAGCGTGTCCGCCGTGGGACGATATCTATGTGTCAAGGGGTTCAGCTGCCACTGAAAAGGTGTTTGCACTCAACAAGGATGATCCTTATGTCCAGGGCTAACCATGCCAGAGCAACCTTGTGCTTTGGGCATCAGCTGTCAGCGGGGATGTACGTCAGGATTTGTGGCAATTCCGAGCTCTGCTGTCCCTCGTGTCGTGGCCCAGGGTGCGGCCACGTGCGGTGCTCAGATTGACTTGCCAAGATGCCGACTTCCACCAGGGTGGCTTTGAGATCTTTTTACCAGGCTGGAACAGAGCAATATGTGCCAGGACATTTACCTGCCTCCGTATCTGAACAGTCAGCCCTGACCAAAGGGGAACCTGGGAGGAAATCAGGCATATGGTGTTTCTAGCCAAAGCGGGGGAACTGCACACTTCCGAAGACCTTCATCCAAAGGCTTCAGGGCTGGAGCTGCAGCAGTAAACAGAGTTGGGAACAGAGACTGCAGCAATACGAACAGGGTTACAAACACTTGCCCAGAGCTGCTTGCCTAGGTTTATTTCATTTTTTAAAAGGTTTAATTGCCAAGGAAGGCTCCACACAGCTGTTGTGTTATCCACAGGACTCTCTCTAGTTCCTTTGTAAGCTCCCAGCCTGAGTCCTTTTAAAAACAGCTTTTAAAGTAAAATTCAGTGATGTAAACGATAGGGGAATTCAGGGAGAAAGGTGACTACTGTAGAAATCAGCTTTAACTCAGAAAGGCTGTGAAGGCTCAGAGACACAAGAGATCCCATCCCTGCTGTGTACAGCAGCAACACTGGCCCTTCGGAGCAAGATGCATGACCTGGCCTTGGGATAGTGGGAGCTTTGCCAGGTGCCTCCCGCCTAGCTCCAGGCACTGGTTCCATTATCAGACCATTCGATATTTTTTTAGTTGGTTTTTTTTTCCCCCAAGGCTCTCAGATAGTCATTAATCATATAGTGACAGGTAATATTGCCATTGTTGTGCTGGGGCTTGACTATTTGCAGCACACCAAAGCTATGGAGAGGCTAAATGCCCTGCATGAAAGCCAAACGAAGAAGCAGGGAAATGCCCCATGTTTGGTGGTGGTGGTGGATGTGGTGAGAAAGCATTGCCAAGGACTGGTGCCCAGGAAAGCTGGGATGCTGGTCGGGCCATAACGTTTGGGGAATAGTGCTCCATAGGGAGCGTTTCCAATATCACCCTGCAAAGGAAAGGGCCATTTCTGGGTCAGGTGCTGCCTGGAGGTGGCTTGGAGTTGGGAGCAAGGGAATAACCCCCTACCCACGGGATCTGTGCTCAGGGTGACACAGCCACCCCTGGACTTTCTTAATAAGGCTCAACTCAATGCCTGAATCTGACTTTAGCCCTTCCTTGGACAGGGAGGACCCAGGTACAGGGGAACTAAAAAGGCCAAGTTGCCATGTGGAGCAACACTTTCCAGTGCAAAGATCTGCAAGTGCTGTATAAATCAGAAAAAAGAATCACGGGCTGAGCACAGTCCCCGAGACGCGTCCTCTAAGGCACGGGGGTTTACTGAGAGCCTACACCTGGGGAAGCCAGGCCTGACAGCATCTCCTGCAGAAGCCGTCATGCTGCTGCTGCCGAATCATCATCCAAAAATCAGAATGTGGCCAGCATCAGTCTTGGGGCACTTAATTCCGGGCAAAATAAGACCCAAGCAGGGCAATGATTTCCATGAGGATCCATGTTTTTAGGCTGTGGTCTGCACCCAGATGGTGCTGGCCATGCTCTCCTCCCAGCTCACACTGCTGGGAAGCAGCTCGATTTCCCTGCATTTCCCAGGCTTGGCACTCGCCCCTCACCTCCGGCAGGACAGCCCCTTTCCATTGGGTCCCCATTTTAATTTACCACCTCCCTTTCCCGGATCTGCTCTCCCGTGAAGGATGCTGCATGTGAGGATGCTGCGCATGAACCATGGCACTGAGATGGAGCCGAGAGCTGGTCTTTAGGGGAGGAAAAAAAAGACAATGAGAAAAGTCTGAATTAGTTAAGTGTGCACAAGGGAGGCTTTGGAAGCCTAATTAGAGGTAATTAGAAGTCCTCTAAAGCCATCCACCAAAGCCCTCCTGAATATTTATTGCCCTATTAGGGACTGTTCAGAGGTATTCTCCAAAAGGACTGGTAGTTTCTGGGGGAAGGCAGTGATATATGTACTTTTAAAGCAATTCTTTTCCAGAATTGCCATGTGCTGTGGCACTTATATGATTTTTATTTTTATTTTTTTAATTTTACAGGGAAGGGCAATGACTTTTCTTGGGATATCTATGAGATGACCTGACCTTAATAGAAACAGTGATTCACCTGCTATTTGTATAATAGTTTGGACACACACTGAGGAATCAAGGTGTTATTTGCACCCTGGGCTGCGTGTGGCATTCTGTGCAGGCACAGGGAAGCCACTGGTTGTATCAGTCTCTCAGGAGGAGGGAAAAGTTTCTGGAGCCAGAGCGTGCAAGTCAGACAGTGATACGCATCGCAGAGTCACAGCAGCCGCAGATTTAATGATGCTTACGTGTTTGGGACATGGGCCATGAAACCATGAGAAGAGAGAAGGTAAGTTGCTGGGTTTTAGTCTGGGCTACAAAGGTGGGGTTTTGAAGGTCTTCAGTGATACCTGCCTGAGAAAATGCTACACATGAATAAAACTTTCGGAGCGCAACTCTCATGAGGCTTGCTTGCAAAATGCCTTTCCTTTAAAATTACACATTGTGGAGCCAGAAAACCATCCTATTTTTTATATTAACTTTAATGTAAATTTGTAAATCTGGTATTTGCAGGTAAAGTCAAAAAAAGGTTAAGAAATAGCAAGCAAATCAAACATGAAAACAAATCTCAGCATCATCTTTAAAGCCTCATGATTTTAAGCTTCTCTCAGGATTTTGGAGGAACTGACACATGGGTTTGGAGAAAAGGTGCTATTATTAAAGTCATTCGTCCCTCTCCCACCCACCATCACACGTTGCCCCCAGTAAAGGCAGTACCTGCTCCATCTGCACTGGAAACCAGCACCCGCATTCCCATGTGAGAAAGACCGAACAACCAACACCGGCAGGGAGGAGAGGGAGGGAAGGAGAAGTTTAACATCTCGAGAAATCGAGGCAAGAATGAAAGTTGCTGCGGGGCATGTGCTATGCAGAGGGATGGGGTGGGATTTCAGTGGCTTTTGTAGTTTATTTTAAACACAGTGGATGTGATTTGGAAGTAAAGATCATTTCCCAAAGTTGGTTTTCATGCTCCTGATCCAAATACCGGCAGAGTTGATATATGAGGCTCTGCACACGCAACAGCTTTGCTTCTGCAATTTCAGCACTGAAAGCGTTTGACCCATCTCACCGTGCAACTCTAGTTAAAATTATGGGACTCGTGTCTCTGAAAACATACAGGTACCTTGAATATTCAGGTTCTATGTAAAAAAACCTTAGCCATTGACCCCTACACAGCACCTATCCTTCCAGGGAGACGAGGAGAAAAGCTTATGCACCCTCGTGGTTACACAACCTGCAAATCAAACCTCCTTTCGACATGCATCTCTGGAAGACACACAAGATAAATATAGAGAAGGCAGTATCTCAGCTAATTAAGCTCTCACAAAGGTGAACTGCTGAAAGTTTAATTAGCTGAAGCACAGCTCGCCAATGTTCCTACTGCAAGGGTGTTTAAATCAAAGTCAACTTCATCTGGATCTAATTTGTAATGTACAGGAATCCAGAGGGGTGACTAGTCTTTCACCTTTTGTTGGAAACAGCACATCATCACAAGCATAGGGAAAATAAGGAAATGACATCACCAGGGCTCCTCTAGGCAATGTGTTACATTTTTCTGTTAAATTTATTCATCTGTTATTTAGCTTAACATTGCACCTGTTTTTACTGAAGAGGCTCAGCTCAAAAATCCTATTGCTCAATTCACTTTGAGTTTCAGTCCTGGTTTAGTAGAAAAATGCTTACAGAGGGGCAGCAGAGGGTCACGGGGCATTGGGTGACTCTTTGCTAGTGAATCTCACCGTAGGGGATCCAACTGGAGGTTACCCGAGCTACTGGTTTGCTTCCCCACAGCCTGAGCTTCTCTTAATGGCATTTTAAACAGAAGATTAATTGGAGTTTTCCAAGAAAGGCAGAAACTTGAGGTGGGGGAGAAGGGCTGTAAGTAATCGCTCCTGACTGCACACTTCACCTTGGAACCACAGTCAGAGCTGCTGATCCAAGCCAAGGCTCTTCCCAAAGCTGGAGCAGCACCGTTTGCTCTACATCAGCAGTTTGGTGAAGGTACTTCCGTGTGCAATAAGGAAACTTCATAAATCAATATGAGTGTTACTTTTAATTAAATCTTGAAACCATCATCTTTTCTAAGCTAAAGTGAAAATACTAGACATCAGTTGAAGACTCTCCAGAGCTTGAGAGCAGAAGCGATCAAATGCACATGGAAAAGAAATAAACACATGGCAACTATTCAAATTTGCAAATTAGGTTCTTTACTTGCTATGTCGAAGCTTTCTTCTCTCAAAAGTGTACATCTTCCTTTGAGAGTGAAGTATAGATTGTGACCAAAATTTCTGGAAGCTCCCAAACTTTTTTTCCTCCCCTTGAAGAGGGAAAGTCCACTGCTGGCCACCACCAGCCCTGCCCTCCTCCACCATGGTTACTGCAGTCAGGCACCCTTTTGTGCAAAAGCGTTGCCTCCATCTGAGACTCGTCCACTGCCCACACATTTACAAGGAAATAAGAGCATGGAGAGTTTCAAATAGGTTTCTAACCATTTATCTAAATTCGGCCTCTTTCTGCCTCTCCAATACAACCCACTGTGGTGCTTCCCTTCTGGCACCGTGGTGCCTCTGTCTCTGTCACTACTCGTCCCACAAGGCTGAGCCAGACGATGGGAAGCTCAGCAGGAGCATCCAAGGAGAAGGGAAGGTCAGAGACCATCATCACGCTTCTTGAGCCAAAACCTGCTAAACAGGAGGTCTCCTGGTTCAACATTAACAATCATTTTCCATGGGTAGAAAACCAGCATTTTACGAGTTATTCTTCTATGAATGAACAGACTCCTTAGCTGGGCAGACAGTGGCTATATAGATGGATCAATTTAAATATACAGCAGTAACAAGATCTCTTCCATCCCTTCTTCCTTAGATTTAAAATCAAAAAGGTATCTTAATTCTGTCCATCTCTGTCTGAACACATCAGCTGTTCTGGTCTACCCATATGCAAGCCCTTACCCCACAGTAAGTGAGAGCTAATTGGAAATGGTTTGCCATGGATGATTTAAAAATATTTTTTCCAAAAGCAAACCTTGTGAGTCTGAGGCTGTCCTAGACTCAAGTAATTATAATAATGTTTCTCCTCTCTAATTTAATCTTATCCACAGTCCTTTGATTCCACAGTAGCATCTTCCCACCAGTATCAACAAACAATTAGTATTTTTGCTGAAACTTGTTTACGCTTGCTTTACTTTAAAATGAACAGAAGGTATGGCTTCTTAAATTTTTTTTTTTTTTAAAAAGAGACAAACAGAATATGCTAGTAGGAAGGAATTACATAGTGCCTGGAAGAGAACAATTAATATCCTCTGCGAAGTTGAGTATGAGCCACAAAATTAATTCGTATCCTAACAGGATTTTCCTTTGTAAAGGAAAACATGAAATATAAATCAGCAATTGACATTTCTCCTTGGGGAATAAGAGAGAAAGAGTGACATATGACAGATGGCAGAAAAGTGACAGTACACTTTGCAGAGATGCTCAAATCATTTGTTGACAAGGAGAGTTTAAAAGCTTGAACAAAATAAGATATTTCTGCTCATGCATTTAGTCAGCTAGTGCTTAACTGGTTTTGTGATGAAGGCAGAAAAATGCTATTTAAAGTTTATGAAGACCTGAGAAAAATAGCTCATGGACGATCATTTTCTTTAAAGTCCAAGTTGTGAAAAAATGATAACGCATTGGCATAACATTTTCTCCAGGATAAGACTTGAAAGCCAGCACAGGAAATAGGTTAAATAAACATAGCTTTACTGTCATACGAAATTATAGGTTTGCATTTTCCCTAAAGATTTTTTATTTTTAAGCAGGCAATAGAAACTCTTTAAAGCCTGACTTTAAAAAGCCCATATATTTATGTATGGGGTGTTTGTGTATATATATTTATTTATATAAATATAAACCCCATATATATTTGTTTACATTTAAATGTATATTTTTTATTTTCACTCACTGAGAGGCACACACACTAGAGCCTGAGCAATGAGGAACAGTGAGAGTAAACTTCAAAAGGTACCAAATGGGATAGGGGACAAATGAAGTGGAACCAGGCTTCAAAGTCCAGTCCACTTCTTCCAGAGAGGTTTCTCAGGAGTCCAAGAAGACAATACAACTCTGCATTCGTTTGTGCAAATCAGCTTTGCAGATACTTGCAAAGCTCAATCTGACAAGAACAGGTTTGGATCATCCCAGACTGGTTTCCTGTTAGAAGAGAAGTTAATGACATGAGTTCTTCAAGAGCTGAGTGAAATTTGTTTCTTGTACACTAGAGGAATGATTCCTATTTAGTGCTGGTTACACGTTCCTAAGATAGCCATGGTAAAGCTGAGCTGACCAGTACCAAGAGAAGATTTGATGTCCAGAAACTGTCTTAGGAGATAACAAATATGATTAGGCAATTACAAGTGATGGGTTGTAACAGTTTGAGATGCCACCAGTCAAGTGAAACTTGATAAATAGCTATGTGTGCCTCCAGCCCACGGTGAAATATGTTATCCCATGTATTTAGCTTGTGTGTGGACTCAGAGCATGCATCTGGTCAGATAAGGCAACTTCTCAGCTTAATCCAGTGCCACCATTTGTAGTCATCTTATGGATGATCTACATATCTTAGGGATGAGTCTTCTGCTGCACGCAACAGTGTGCTCCAAGGACTGCTCAAACTAGCAAGCCAGCCCTCTTCTACAGCATTTGCAGGCAACAACCTGCTATGACCATGTGTAAGAGCACCATCTGGTGACTCTTCCCACAGCAAGAGCATCTCTCTTCTTGCAACCTGTGTGCAATAAGTGGAAACGGAGCCTCCAGAACCAAACGCTGCTTGCAGTTATGCACCATCCATCTGGCCAGCCAGGGACAGGGGATTCCCTGACTGATTCCTCCTGATGCAGCTGAGAACAGAGATGGCTGCTCTTGATGTTAAAAAGTGGAAAGTCCTGTACGTATAAAACTAACCAAACCACTGCTACTACCTACCTCAAGTTGTATCAAAAGAGTCTTCTGTCATCCACCACCCCACTCAGGTTCGTCTCCTAGCTGCCGTGTCTTTTCCACAGCCATTAGTATCCAGCACAAAGTTCCCTCTCTTTAACTGCGCCAGCAATACATGCTCCTTGCTGCATGAACTCTAGCTCTTTTTTTCCCTCCTTCTCCTTTCAGGAGTTTGTTGCATTATTTACTGGATGCCATGGGGAACATTGGGGTTTGTCATTTCCCTTCTGCTCCATTCTCCAGGAGCTTGAAGATGTATTTTACTTACTTTGCCTGTTCTGAAAAACCCTTATGGGCTTTTTTGGTTCTGCCCATAAAGACCCTTGCAGGCTCCACTATTGCATGAAAAGAAAAATGAAGCAAGTTGGTTTTGAGCAGGACTTGGGTATTTTTATGTGCCTGTTCAGGAGCTTTGACTCCTACCCGCTCTGCATGAACAGGACTGTAAGCAGACGGTTTCAGCAGAGCTGATCTTGCCTTATGGTAGGTGAATGGACTAAGCAATCTTCCAAGGTCTGGGAGTTCATATCTTCCTCTCTGTTCCAGGGATACAGCCCACACAGCAGGTGCTTCCCAGGGGGTTTCTTTCAAATGTAGACAACATACGCCCCCTCCTCCCCGAGCATCTTCCCACCCAACCACTCAGACTGCCTTCACAACCTCCTCTCCCCAGCAGGAAGGCTCTTCCATCCCCTTCGGCCACCTCATATCCCATTGGATAGAAGGCGGCAACATTTCAGCCTGAGCACAGGGAAAAGGGCTTCTAACAAAACCTGTCAGCTACGGAGAATAACCCCTGCTGTCATCCCTAGCCTTTCCCTGTGGTGAGTACACATCATTGCACACTAACTGGACCTCAGAGATAAAAAACAAGCTTGACACTCAACAAGAAAGCATAAACTCTTACTAGCAAATCATGGCACCATGGTGGAGCGATTGCTTACTCCCCTTGATGGCAAAGTCAGCTACGAGCCACTGATCCAAGTGAAACCTTTGCCCCAAAACTGTGCAGACAAAAAGGTGGCAAAGTCAGGATAAGAGCTCAGGGATTCTTGACTTCTGGCCATATTCAGACACACTTTGGAAAGTGCCCCAGTGTAGCAAGTATTTGGGGGGAATTAATCATAAGAAAGACAAGGAAAAAATGACCTATGCTGTGTTATGCTAACGTTTCCGTTCTTTCCAGAAGCCTGGGATGCTGTGATAGCTTTAAGGAGACTTCATTTCTTGATAGTTCTTAAATCTGTCTGAGATCTGACAGGGTTGCTTTTTTTGGCACTGGAAGCCCATTTTACCCACCCAGCTTATCTGGTGAGGTGCAAAATAGAGATAAACTCATTGCTTTTTTCTTTTCTTCCCTAACAGAAGTCTCAACAATTTATTTAGATAAAGTTGGATGAGGTAACCCATGCCAGCCCTCACTTAGGGAATGGTATTGAACAAACCAATAGAAGTATACGGTGTCATTCATCAGCCTCACGCTTGCTATGAGGCATTAGGTTTTATTTTTGCTGGAGCTTGGCTTTAAGTCATGCTTCCATTATCTGTTTGCTGTGATTTAGCAAGGAAAAAACTTCAAAGACCGGCCTAAATATTCAAGAGGACTTGGGCAGCAATAGCTAAAACTAGGTCCTAAAGCCAGCTAACCACACTTGTGGCTAATCTCCTTTGACATTCCAGCACAAACAGTATTTGCAAAACATATAACAGTTTAACCCACAGTTTGTCAGAGCCCAGACCTTAAATTTCAGTTACTAGCAGCAGATTAAGGCTGGCTCAGATGGATTGGTTGACCTGTTCCACAAGCTCAGCACTAAAACCAGCAGGTGATGGATGGAAACTGGTTCATCTGCTCCCTTCCTCATGAAATTTAAAATTGCAAGTGACCAAGAACAGACTCCAAAAAGAACATTTTTCAGCTTTCAACAGAGGTCATCTGCTCTCTCTGCATAGAAGAGAAAAATCTTTTATCTAGATACTTTTAAATACCATGTGCTGTGAGCTGGAAGTACTCAGACAGGACAGGGAGGGTGGGGTGTGCACATGAAAACCAGCACCGGGTGGTTTCTCACTTGACAGCTGTATGACCAACCTACTGGACTTTTGCAGCATGATGCAGGTTTCAAATCTAACACTTAAGCAAATAATAATAACAATAATTAGCAGAAATACTTGACAGCCTCTGCCTGAATAAACCCGTATGCACACTTAGTCTGGAGTGGATTTAAAGTCTTGAGAAATGTGGGACCTTCCTCATAAGTGGATCATCTCTGTGCAGGATCTGCTGCAGAGCAGAGTTTGAGGTTAATGCTCCACCTCTTTACAGAGAAAACAGGAGACTGAAAAGGCTTTAGCAGGAAGGAATTCACTGAACCTGTGCAAACTATGAGGTCTGTCTTAATAGGGTTAACAAAGCTTTGTATGCTTATAGAGATGTGCAGGGAAAGAATGAGTTTTTAAGGTTATTAACCCTAATACCTGGTTGGCTGGGATTATCGTGCAGCAGAAAACTGTGATTTCTGTACGTTGTGAGTATTTGTTCGGGAATCCTGGAGCATTTTGGAGAGAGGACCACACTCAGATTTGAGCTGCTTGCTCAGGCTGAGCCAAAAAGGATTCCTAATTCTTCCCCTGTTTTGTCCCATTTAAGCGGTTCCTCTCTAGCAGAGGAACTTGCTGAGGCCAACGGGTCAGCGCAGCAGGGAGATAACCTTGCCCTGAAGGAATGGGCTGTTTTACATAGTTCATCAGCCATTCCCTCACATGCAACAACAGCATAGCAATGAGTTGCTTCCGCAGTTTCCTCTCCTTTAAAACACTGTATTTTTATTCCAGGGACTGCCTCACTTCTAGCCTCATAAAAGAGGTTTCCGCTCAGGCTGTGAGATGAAGCATCTTCCCAGAAAGTGTTGGGAACAGTCACCCCAGGAGGGGACCATATATAATTTAAACTGACTGTTAGACTGGAGCACCTACTACTTACCATCCACACGACAATGCTGTTAGCTGAAATCTTTTAGGGTGACTCTCAATACTAAGGCATGGCTTTCTAAGTAAGCACTGAAGTCTGGACAGGTCTTCTCATGTGTGTGACAGGATGCTTGAATTTTAACTGGAATTTCTGTTTGCTTGATGTCAGTCTTCTGTACGTACAAAGTACCTTGCTCTGATTACACCCAGCCACAGACACAGAGAAGTCAGGGGTAGCTCTGCTGAGATCCTGAGCCCCAGGAGCTGCCAGGGCGCTGCCAGGGGGGTTTTACTATCGCTCTGTTCAGCAATGCTGAGCACAGGGCACAAAAGAAGAGCAGAGACAGACAAATTGCAGCAACACACAGCCTACAGGCTAGGAGAAAGCCTCGCCTACAGCAGGGAGAGGTTTCCCCAGCACCCATACAGTTTCAGAGAACACCCATGAAATATCCAGGCTGCTAACTCCTCAATGGCAGAGGTAAGAAAGAAACTATCAAATTACTTCATTCTTTTTGTTAATCAGGAAGGAAAATTACAATTCAAGTGTTGTTCACTCACCAAGTAGGAAAAGCCAGGAAAACAACAGCTACCTCTCCAGGACCAGGTGAACCCGTCCTGCATAATGCAAAAAGGCAGATCATGCTGGGCGCTGAGCCCCTATAGGAAGGCACCTAACGAGCACGATTTAATATAAATCGAGTAACTGTGGAAGGGAACGGTTGCTGCTAGGGAAAAGCTGTCTTTATAAGCAAGGGTAAATGTTGGCTGAAAACTCAAATATCTTTTCTTAGCATAGATTCTTTTTTTTTTTACTCAAAATATTAGGAGTCAGGCAGAAGATGAAGCTGAGCTTCCTATTAGACCTAGCTCTATTATCTTTCTTTTAACTTTTCAGTTAAGAAAAGAAAAAAAGAGAAAGGATAAGACTGGAGAATGGAAATTTCATGGAGAACAACAGCTTTGAGGGCATGAAGCGAAGACAGGAAAAAGCTGAAAAGCTGAAGTGTAACACTGTGGGTCTTCCGCTTTCTGAGTCCCTAGTTGGTAGTACCTAGTCAGAGGATTCTGCCTTTTCTTTTCTGCAAGCTTTTATCCCTAAAACCTGTTTTCCCAAATATTTTCTGTTTGCTACAAATGAAACAAGGAGGAAGGTGATTCACAGAGCTGCAGGTGCCCCTTTTCTGGTGGGGTCAGTACAACCTGAAGCCCCGGAGGAGGAACAGGCACCAAGGAGAAAGCACTTAAGTTTCTAGGGATGGGCTGCATGAAAGAAAATAGGTCATACTTCAAAGAAATGGGTGAATTTACAGCAGGAAAGAACAGACTCTGAACCCCTGTGCTTGTGGCTTAGCGTGAAGTTAGAATTGGGGGGTTGCTAACACAAATGGAAAATTACCGTTGCTTTCACTGCATCTCATCAAGGTGACAAGCGTCAGCCTGCTTTTCAGCAGCACCATCAAAGGAATGAAGTTGGGAGCATCTCTCGGCCCCGACAGCCTGCTGCACGCTCTGCGTGTGTTTACTGCGGGGATAATGACTCCTTGTCAGGACTAATTCTGTAACGGGAGTGACAACCATTTAGGGGCTGAGTGGTGTCATGAGATGTGGCTTGCATGCTCTCCAAGCTACTTTTGCTTGCAATTTATGCCATGTTGTCTTTCAAGATGTGCAGGAGTGGATGGGGGGAGGAGGGAGTGCAGTGGGTTATCTATTCCCAACCCTTTCTAACAGTGTTTGGGCAGTGGCAAGTTACTGCAGGCTTAAGGATTCACCTGGGGAGGCATGGAGAAGAGAAGCATGTGCATGAGGAGTGAGGAAGCAACCCCAAATCTGCTCTTCTTCACAATGTGCAGGTCCCTGATCTTCCCCGTGTTCCTCTGAGCATCTGCACATGTCAATGAACAGGCAACTGCTCTCGGCGGGAAGCGAGCTCTCCTTCTGCACAGCAACGCTTACGATTTCTCACACATCCAGAGGACTGCTGGATCCCTATTTTCATATCATTCTTGTGTTACTTTTTTAGACCTAACAGTACAAATTTGTCCAGGGTTTCCCTCCTGGAATTGTAGAGGAGGGTACTGTTAAGCCCATTGCAAATATACTTTTTGACTGATAGCTTAAAAAAATTGATATTCTGAAGTAAGTTGTCCCCTGGTCAACTATTCATCACTTATCATTATTCACCTTGGAAAATAAAGGCTGTGGTAGCTCTCAGCTACTCACGTCTTAGTAGTTGGCAAGATTTTTTCTTAACAAGAGCTTGACTTTGATCATGGGCAAAAAAAATGGGGAAGCAGAGCAAGCTGCTGTTCTAGCTGGAAATGCAGTTGCGCTTTTCATTTTTTTGGGTCTGATCTCTGGCTCTCACCCTGAAGCAGCATACCAGTGTGGGATCTGCTGGAACAACAGTCTTTCTGTGTCATCTGGACTGGCACAAGCTCTGCACTTGTCATCTTGTCAGTGGGATAACAAGGTTTGCTCTTCCTTTGGACAGAAAGAAACCAGTGTAACGGGAGAAGTGGAAAGGGTAAAACCCAACCAACCCCTGAAGCAGCCTGAGCAGGACCCCCTTGGCTTTGTCTGAAGCAAGGCTCACTGCAGGTCAGCATCGCCTTCTCTAACGCTACTGCGTGACCAGCAAAAATCCACTTGGTCACAGCAGTCGGAGAGTTGGCTGTGTCCTGACCGCAGGTGTCAGGCGGCATCAATGCCCAGCTGAGTCTTTGCCATCTATCGGGCAGCAGACAATAAATGAAGATGTTTCCTCCTCTCCCCCCAAGGTTAGCCGTTCCTTAAAATAACTTTTTTTTTCAACAGTCATGCTGAAAAATGGCTGAAATGAGTTGAAATGACTGAATTGATTTGGGGAAGATGGTTAATCACATTTAATTGTATGACACATTTGAGCCTTGGTGCAGTGATATGGTCTTATGAATCATGTTCCCACGGGATATGAAGGAGTTGCACCAGTTTTATATAACAACATGCATTTGGACAATAAATCCCCTTCGTATTTTACCTGGCTGGCTCTACAGATTCCTGCAAACACTGTACCTGTTGATTTTTTTTATATTTTGGGGGGATATTTGGATTCATTTGCACATACAGTTAGCGTGGCTGATGTCAACGGGAGCTATTCTTAGCAGAGGGCAGGCAGACTGGGAGTTTAAATGAATATACATATGTTAGACCGAATTCACGTCAATCAAATATTTCAACATAGTCTTGGCAAAAAACAAAAGGCAGCAGCAGATTATTATTTTTTTAGTTGTCACATGAAAGTTAGAGTTGTACAGTGCTGAAGGTAAAGGGTGGCAGAGAGAGCTGCTGGGCTATCTCAGCAGACCCAAGTTTTTGCTCGGCAATAATAATTTATGGTGCTGACATGCCGTAGACAGAAACCTGAGGCCAAGTCAGCCCTGTGAGGGGAAGGACGCGTCTGAAGGATGTGAAGTGTGAGGTCCACATTACTGTGAGTGCCGACATCTGTGATGGATGGGCAAGAAGTTCAAGTAAGTGTAATGATGGATTGTGAAAGCTGTCTCGACTGTGGGAAGAAGGATTGCCCAGGTGCTGAAAGGAGAAACATCCAGGGTGCCACAGGGAATGAAACCCTTTATTTGTGTCACTGGAGCCATGCCAAACGACTGTGTTTAGGATCTGCATGCCAGAGAGACTCTGTGTTGTCCAATTTCTTTTCTGTCTCCTGGATGGTGATTGATTTACTGACCTTGAGTCTAACACCTCGCCGTGTGAGCAGTGCACAGCCTTCCCTGTTCCCCCAGTCTTTGTGCAGGCTCTTACCTTTAAGATATCTTTTCATACATAATCCAGGAATCTCATTTTAATTCAGTACAAAATAACAGTTTTATGCTACTGCATAAGGTAACAGGGGCTGAGGCAGGTGGTAAGTCTATTGAAGGGTACTTGGGAACACGCAGGTGAGGGAGAAACACCTCTATTCATTTATTTATGTCTCAAGACCTGAACGACAGGGCTTTGCTGTCCTAGGCAATGTGAAAACATGTACGGTAAAAGTCTCCTGTGTAAAATAAGCCTCCTGTCTGCCACTTCTGAGGGCAGAGGGGGCTCAGCTGCCCCAAAGGGTTTGCTTCCAGCCCTGCCGTGAGCCCCAGGGAGGGGCCCATCTTGCTGTACCCCTGCTTTGGGCAGAGACGGTGTTTTGGAAGATGAAAGGGCTGTGGATTTCCCTGGGGAAAAGGGAAGAAGGTGGGAATTAAACTCTGGCCTCCGCATCCCAATGCAGAGCCCTGAAACAACAGGTATTAAAAATAGCTGTTACCCTGGTTCTACCTAAGGACCGGGCTGGGCTGAGCATCACAGGGAGGTCGGCCCCATCCAGATGTACTTGGTGGGCTCTCTGTGCTGAAACGCTGGGTCCTCTCACCCCCACAACACAGCCTTTTGCCTGTTTGGTCTTAATCACTTTGCAATCTCATTCTCTGTCGCCTGGCTGCCCTCCCCTCTCTTCCCTTCCCTTTTTTTTTTTCCAATCTTTCCTGACATTTTCCCCCCTCTCTCATGTCCCCTTCCCTCTCCCCATCTCAGATTGTCCTTCCTTCCATTTCCCAATCACTCTAAATCCTTTCTGACGTCTGAGCTTTTGTTCTGCTCTCTCCTCACCCCTGCTGGGACCTACGCTGCCTTTTCTGTTTACACGCATGTCTATACAAATTCTGTGTCTGACAAAGCGTAGAAAAATGCCCCTCTGAGACCCGTTTTCCTTTTGCAGAACAGACTGTCCTTTATGGCAAAATAATGACTCAGCACTGCCGGGGGAGAAGGGCCATATTTACTCCTCAAGTGAAAGAGGGATGCAGATGAGCCACCCAGGCTTTGGACTGAATCCATGCCTAGAAGACGATCTGATGCTAGCAAATGAAAACAGCAGCAAGTCAGAGAGATGAGGAGGAGAAATGATCCAACAACATAAAATGAACATTTTGCTTTGTTTCTCTCTGCCTGGATGGACCAGAGGCCAGATGACAAGCAGCCCCTCTATTGCTCTTGCCCACCACGTGCGTGCAAAGAAGTTCCTAGGGGTTGGCCCATTCCCTTTGTGTAACTTGAAGCATAATCCCATTATAAAAAGAAACTGGGTCATTTTGAACTTTCAGCCAAGTGTTCTTGAATGGTCACTTGTCACCTTGACTCCAGCGTCCTTCATTAGTCACTCTATGCCATAGAATTTTACCTTGAAGACAACCAGCTACATCTTTCAACATTGCCCACTTGAACTGGCTGCCAGCTTCTCTCTGACTCACAGCATTTTATTTTAAGCAAAAGGAGTCATGAAATATTTATCCATTTTTGGGGAAACTAGAAATTGAAGGCAAAAGGTAACATTTTTGCATTCCTCTTCCACCCCTAAGTCTCTGAACTGCCCCCTTCACTCTCTTTGGGACGAGAGAGCTGCTCAGGAGTGACCAGCAGCGGTAGCTGCAGCCGCACTTTACAGACGTTGGGATTTCTTTGTGGGACAAGGGCTTGGGAATCTCCCCTGATGATGCTCCTGGTGACACAAAAGCCCTGTCACCTTCTGCCTGTCCTCACGAATCCACCCTGCCCATCTCTGTGTCCCCACATGCCTTGCTTGCTCTGCTGGGGTTCCCCAGCATCAGTTCTGGAGACAGAGATGCGCTGGTAGTTGCACACTTTCTCCATGGATTTCTTCTCTTATGCGAAAAGAACTAGCAGAACCCCCTGTTGTCATGAATTTGAAAATCACGAAACCATCTACTCATTATCTTTTGTGCAACTTCTGTGCTCTTGACATCCTTTAAAGACGGATTGCCCTAATCTGTCACCAATGGGAAAAGGGGAAAGGCCCTACGAGAGTTTCTGGGTAGCCCTGTATGGGGATATATTGGGAACAAGCTGATTTTACCCACACAAGATAATAATAAGCCTGTGGGAGAAGGCGATTAGTGGAACAGATTCAAAAGGCGCCCTGCTGAGTCTAATCTGTCTGTTGTCATTCTGCTGCTGCTGTTAGGTCTAAACAGCCAGGGAGTGAGCTAGCCACGAATTTCCGTGGGGTTTATGTCAATCTTCTGACTTTTCATTTTAATAGTGGGGTTTTTTATTTATTTAATGTATAGTGTTGGGCCTGGCTTGGGTTGTGGATAATCTCCGCTTAGAGCTTTTTGATCCATTTTCCAAAAAGATTATTTTAATCTCTTCCTCCCTTCCCCCAGCCTGTCTCACCACACCAAAGGATAATTATTTATCCTCTTGGCTCACCTTGCTTCCACGAGACCACCATTTAATACCGGCCAGATGTTAGGAGCAGAGGAGTCGGGGTCAGTTTTTGTGCAAGGGATGCAATATGGCACAGTAGCAATGATTTGAGACAGCAGGACAAAAGAACTAAATCCCTATTTAAGTAAACTATTGCAAAACATGGTTTTCTTGCTTGTCTGTACCCTGGGCCAGGCAGAGGCCAGGCTGACCCTGGCACAGTTTTGAGCACTCCCTGGGATGCTCTGGTTTGCTGTGACGAGTTGTTCTGCCAAGCAAGCAGAGAGCAAGGAAACAAGCAAACCCTGCAGGCAGAGCCCGGCGGGGCCACAGCACCCAACATTGCCTCCGCTCCCTAAATTTTGCCTGCAAAAAAAGGCAGCAGCTAAGACCTTCTACCTCTTCAGCTGCTCAATTTCAACAGCACTGAGTTTGTTCTGGAAGAAATTATCATATTCCTATGCAAAAGCCCTAAACTGTCCCCAGATGACCGTCAGTGTTATTTCCTTTAAAGGCTGCTCTAAAGCCACGCACTGGAAACGGCTGGGTTTGGTGCTCAAGCTGATGATAAGGGTGAATGCCACCAATCTTGGGCCACACACAGCTGGAAAGTTCGTACAGGCTGATAAAGGGAATTGGAAATTTCCCATCAAAAATATGATTCAGAATGTTTTCTTTTCCCTTTCTCCTCCTCCTGCTTTTATCTTTAGCAATACCCTCTTCCGACTCACCCGGTCCCGGAGGGTAATTTGTCTCTTCATGGCTTGTGGAGGCTACTTGAAAAGCTTCAATTAGCGAAGAAAGGTTCTGGCCCTGTATTTGCAGCACTTCCATTTCTTGGTTTTGCTGAACCTCTGTCTTCATGGAGATTACACACTAATCTTAATTAGGAAGTGGAAGAGGAAAAGAGGGGCTTTTTAGCCTGCATTATTCAACTTTGATCTGACTCATTCCCTTTCATTCTGGAAGAAAAACATTTCAAAGTCTTCCAGGAGCCTTAGTCTAATGGCATTGACCAGAGGCACTGTCAGTCTTGCTGGAGAAGAGAAAAATGCACAGATATTGGCAGTGTCTCAGACAGTGTAATAATGCCCTTAGCAGCTAGCTCTGATTAGACATTTTTAAATTTAAGGTCATATGCCTTTCCTTGGGTGGGTCTCATTTAAGATTCTGTAATGTGTCTCATCTTATATTTTGGTTAGCTTTTTAGCCAGTGAAAGAGAAAGACTCATGGTCTCTTACTTTAGGTTTCAGAGGCAGTTATTAAACACACTTAAATATGCTGAGTATTTTTAAGAAACCTCAGGCACTCTATCCTCAAAAACGAGTAGGGACTCTACATTCAGCCTTCCTCCCTTCTGGCATAGCTCTGACATGTTGAGTGGATTTATTTGCAAGGTGGGCTGAGCTAGCTGTTCCCATCCTGCTCACTAAAATTTGTTTAACAAGTATCACAAACACAACGAGCTTGTGAGGGGTTTTTTGGAGAGGGGTTTTCTGCCATCTTTTCTGGAAGGTGATGTTTGCATTAGACACATGAATATAGTCATGGGGGATAGCAGTGCATTGCTTGGTACCCCTGGAGATGTCACCTTCTATAAAGGAAATGCACATAATAGAACAGGTCATCACATCTGCGTTGAGTTAAGTTGTACTACATTTCTTCACAGTCTCTCTCATTATTTTGGTTTTAAGTGTAAATGCTATGATGGAAACGTACTGGTGGATGTCTCTGGTTTTGATACTCACACTCGCGGCTCACTGCTTTAGCTGTCATACTGATGTCCTCCTCTCCAGGCTGTGTAGAGCCTTCAGCAATAATACATCATTATCATCCTCTTTCTGGGCACCAGCAATCAAACATTAATAGACTCATGCAAAGTGTTTCAGTTCAGATTACTCCTTTCTTCCTCCTTTTTTGCGAATAGGAGTTGTCAATACACAGCGCACACTGAACTGGGAATTGGGCTCAGCGTGGAATTTCACCATGAAGTTACTGTTGGAGAAGGGGGAGGTTTGGTGAAGTTTCAGTTCACTTAGACAAAACTAAATACCTGTTTACTGCAAGATGGAAAATCCAGGTTTTGCTAATATGTGAAACATGGACCTTCACCTGAGGTTTAATAATTAAAACAAGCAAACAATCACCCCACACTGCCTTGTCGTGTTATTCTTGTTGAGCAGCCCAGATAGTTTCCCACTGGGATCTCCCACTACCTTTATTTAAAATAATAATTTAAAAAAAAAAAAGTGTATGGGATTTTCAAAAGCAGGCAATCCTCCCCAGCAAAAACTCCCATTCAGTGCTGACAACTTCTCTTGATTTCAATAGAGGAAGACCTGAGGTGACTCTAAGCATGCGTGAAAGTCTTCACCCTGTCTCCAGGAAAGAAAAAAGTTGTACAGTTGGCTAAACTTCCGCAGCCCCTCAGCTGTCTTCCTCCTTTCACAGGAGATTCACAAACATCTCCTCCCTTCAAATGCCAAAGAGCTGGTTTTTGGTAAATAACCCAACACATAGTGGCAATGATCTCTGTCTGCAGACTTGTCAGATTGTCCTTTGAAAGGGCCATGGGAAATGGGGCAGGGGAAGGGAAGTCACTTTGCCACCTCACTGCCCTTCTTAATTACAAGTAATTCAGCAATTATATTAATTCAGCTTATTACATTATCACATGTAATAAGCAGATTAGAGTGAGGAAACAAGCTTCCCAGGCTGTCCAAAATGTGGAAGATATCATAGCTCCAACCTTAAACTTTCTATCTATCTCGGCAAAAACAGCCCGACAACATCCTTCAGGAGCAGGCTAGTACCAATTTCTGATCTAGGGATGCTCGGGCAGTTACAGAGGCTGGGAAAGAGGCCAGGATCAGCCATCTGAAGGGTTAGCCAAGGATCCTATTTATAGGATTGTTCTGGTAGCAAATGAAACGTGAACCCTGCCTGGTTGGGGCTGAAGGCAGAGCCTGCCCAGAAGGTGCTGTGCAAAAGTCTGACCCCCCGGGACGTTGTCAGAGACCTAAGCTGAGCAGTGTCATCTCCCACGCCTTCAGCGCCCACTGAGCAAAGCCGAATTATCGGTGCTGCGTCCGGGCGGCCATGTATGAATAAAACATCACATGAATACTTTCATTCTACCTGTAGAGCTTGATCTGATTTGTCTGACATACCGAGAAACCAGTCCGCTATGTATAATAAAGAGCTGCTATTGGTGCTTCAAAGGACCTAGGTTACATGAATCCATTATCTCTTTCAAAAGTAATCTGAGATTCGACTTACTTTCTTTTTTTATTATAACAAGACCCAACAAGAGGAGAGATAGGGAGAATCCTCAGATTGTGCCGAATTTTAGATCAGTTCCTGTAATACAGGAAAATTAAATACATTTCTAACTACAGCAGGAGTGATTTTATATTTAGGAAAGGGCAGCAGGGAGTGATTCTAAATGTAGGCCGGCTGAAGATGGACAATTTGGCAATAAATAGATCTCCAAGTTGTAATGAGGAGGAAATAATTGGTAAGGGGAAGCGTTTACCCTTGCAGAGTTGCCTCCAGAAAGGAGAACCTGCGTGTTGCGTGACACAGCGCTGTCACGCTGGAGCACATCAACGGAGCAGCAGCGCCTGGGAAAAGTCCGCAGCACATTCAGGAACATGAACTGCCCCGATTTACAGTGGGGTGGAGGAGAAGAGACAAACCCATGATGAAAAAAGAGGAATATTTTCTCCATTTCACTTCCTAACATAAATATAGCTCAAAGCAGGTCGCTTCCATTTCTGGAAGGACTCTAGAGCTCACTCCTGAATTTAACTTCAATGCCACATGTGGGGGAAGGAGCCCTGCTCACTGTAACGGTGACAGATGCCATGTGCTCAGTGTTGCTCCTTGCTCCAAGCATTGAGCAAGTGTCTATATTTTGTTTTAATGGGATGGTTTTTTCCCCTACTGAATAAGGCACATCCAAACCAGGTTTATATCTGTATTTCAGCTCGGTAATTCAGCTCCTTCCTTGTTACCCCTTCAGGAGAGGACGTTCTCCCTCTCTGCCTTGCTAAATGCCTCATTAGCTTCTCATTGTATTCTGCTGTCTTAGCTGGCTTCCAATTTTCTTGAAGTATCATTTTGATCACCTCAACTGCTCCAACCCTTCTCTGTGTCACGCCTGGCATAGGTAGGGCCAGATCATCAAAGGGATACAAATCAGCGTCATTCCAGTGAAAACGATGAAATTCAGCTGCTTTTTGACAACCTGGGGATGTGACTGAAAGATCTTGCCTGAGCCAAATGAGGTTTTGATACACCTTAGATTGTGCCTGCTAGAGTGACTCAGAGCCTGTGGAGGTGGGAATAGCGGTTGGGCGCAAATAAAATTTTATTTTTTCTTTGTTTTCTTTGCTTAAGGTGAAAGAATGAACCCAAATCCTTTTCAATATTTTTTCACCTCACATTATAAGTCCCCTTCCCATAATGATTTTTCCTCCAAGGTGTCAATAGGGGCATCCTTCACTACAAAATATCAATCAAGAGGATTCCTGTTAATTGTTTCATGCAAACCCTTATAAGCTAAATGAGCCAATCCACTGAATGCTTTTTGTCTTCCCTTTTGCTTTTTCATATTATGGGTTGGTCAGTACTGAGGGATGGTGCTGATAAGCTAATAGCCGATTAGCACTCTAATCACGTGCCATCTGGAATGAAAAGAAAATGCCAGGGAGAAGCGAAATGCAGATTTAATATTTTTGAAGGAGAAAGCTGCCGCAGTGCTTGCAGTGTGCCTCATGGAGGTGGCTGAGGGTGCGATGGCAGGGACTGCCAGGCAGGGCTGTCCCGGGGACAGGGAAGGGGACAGGGATGGGGACAGTCCCTTTGATGCTCTCAGTCGAGGCACATCTCGCTTCCCCTCCCGATGGGCTCTGGCTGCACGCACAGGGAAGGCAGAGCTGATTTTGCTGCATGAAACTGTTGCCACTTCTCTTTGAAGTGTTCAGTGAATATAATCTTGTTTTTCCAAACTCTTATCTACCTCTTATAAACTAAGGACTGGCAAACATTTCAACCCTGCTTGGGAAGGTGTGAGAAGAAGATTAATACATCTGTCTTTCAGTACTAAGATGGCTCCTGTCTCACTTTGCCAAGACAGGGTTTGGGTCTTTGTGCTACAGAACGCTTCCCGACTCAGTGAGTGACTGTAACCCGTGAGCATCTCAAAGTCTGACCTCCACCAGCTCATCACAGGCTTCCTTTGGGTCAACTTGAATGGTCAGGATCCAAGTGCCATGCCTTGAATGCGATAAGCACACCCCATCGTCTTTCCTGTTGCTTGCGGTGACTGTGGTGGAAGCAGACATCTCAGATGCACACCCCAAATCCACAAAGTAACTCCTCCCCAGCCAGGCTCTGCTGTCCGTGACCTGGGGTTTAACCGAAAAGCTCTACCATTACAGTGTGTAACCCCAGGTTAGAAAGACAGCATGCCAAAAAAAAAAAAGACATTGTCTGGACAAAGTCCTGTGAGCTCCTTTCTCAGAGCACAGAGCAAACCACAGCTCAGCAATTTGGCCCCCTTGGGAGAAAGAGAAAAGCTGCAGCCTCTCCCAGAGGGATGTGCCCAGCTAAAACACTGGGACCAGGTGGTCCTCTAAGAGGAGAGAAAGCTGCTCTGGGGTCAGGACAGAGTGCTACAAGGCAGGTACCTTGCCCTGGGACCTGTTTACAAGGTGGAGATGATCTTTACTTTTTCATGGTCTATGACATTGTAAAAATGTCTGTGAATTACAGAAAAATCTGCCTTTTTGGTTTTTTTCAGCATGTGTTTAAGGAAAGATCTACAAGGTGGTGGCAGCAGCCAGGTGTCTGAGGTGGGACGCTGTAGGTGGGAGGGGTGGAGAGGCACCCACCGCAGCTGGAGCCCGGTGATGGTGGAGCCCCATTTGGGGAGCTGCTGCTGCTGGGAGCCGTCGGTGACCAGAGGCTTGATCAGGGAGATCAGCATCGCTCCTCCAAACGGAGGGAGGAACAGGCACAAAGACCTGGGAGCCGTCGTGAGCTGCCTGCCTGCAACAGATAACCGTTCTGCTAGATTGCTCTGCGTGACCAGACGAGGCTTAAAGATAAACGTAGCGGCTTTGTATTCAGGTAACTTAAAGCACATTCAGAAACAGAGAAAGCAGTGATCTCAGCCAGTGATTTTCTCCAAGCTCTCAATGCAGGCCAGTTTTCTCTTCCATAAACTTGCATTTTAAGGGATGAAAGAGGGAATCTGTGCTGGTTTTTTTTTTTTTCTTTCTTTCTTTTTTTTTTTCCAATTGGATTTTTTGTATTTTCCACTCAGATAAGAATTTGGTATTTGGACAGCTTACCCAAGCAACTCTGCTGCATACTTCCTCTGCCCTCTCACACCCAGAAGATCTCAGCATCTCACAGTCTGAAGGATGGACGGAGAAAAACTGCCATTTTCATTTTACAGGCAACTGAGGGACAGAGAAGTAAAGTGATTGATCAAGATTAATCTGTGGCAAAGCAGAGTCCCCAGCCCCGAATCCTACCTTGCGGGGTTATTCTTGCTCTGTATACCTTTAATAAGAACAGATTTGGACCTAGCGATCAGGCTACATTCATGCTCAACGCAGCATGAAATCCTCCAGTCTATACTACATCTCTGGAGATTTGGGTTGCTTGTATGCAAGATCTGGCTTTCAGTTCTGGCTCCTGATTTTAATTTCCTATCGTCTACAGGTGCTTGGCTTGGGAGCCTGCATTGCTGCTGGTCCTGAATGTTAATTCCAACCAAGCCATACGAAAGAGCTATTGTAAATGTGATAAGGAAGCACTGGGAGCTAGTGTCAGAGTCTCAGCTGATTGTAAACTGATACTGCTCCCTTGTTTAAGTGGAAAATTAGCTGGAAAAAATCATTAAAATACGGTAGACATTTTCTTCAGGCTTTTCTGAGGGCTGCTGTTTCTTGATGCATTCAAATAAGGTTTGTATTCCCTATGCCCTTGTAATACAGAGCAACAGCCTGTCAAAAAGTACATGACTACCTGCTATCTAGTCTCTGTTCTATTGTAATTAAGGCACCAGGAATGTTTATGGGATTTGAGCCCTGGCATTTAATGAGTGTTGGACTTGTGCCTCCATTTTAATCAAGTGTGGGACCAGTTATTATTAACGTAGGACTTTGGATGCACATGGCTGCTTACAGAGCTAATGAAGATGGATTCCTTACCCAGAATAGATTACAAGCCCAGGTCCTGCAACCACTGATTCTGAGGTGTTCTTGGTGAGTAAATCATTGCAGAAAATCATGAACTGCTGCAAGATGACAGAAATCTGAAGAACAGCAAGAACTGCCCCTGCTGAGGATGCTCTTTGTGGTGGGAAACGGTAGGAGACCAGTGAGATCTTCTTGCTTTGGATTAAAGGTGGGCTGGAGTCTAGAAGACAA
Organism: Mycteria americana; assembly: GCF_035582795.1. Taxonomy (NCBI): domain Eukaryota; kingdom Metazoa; phylum Chordata; class Aves; order Ciconiiformes; family Ciconiidae; genus Mycteria; species Mycteria americana. The sequence goes on from NC_134378.1 coordinate 16,077,858, forward strand.
AAGATAGCAAGAGATGAGTCTTGGGCAGCACCAATCATTTTGAACTCTGATGAGCCATTTTGTTCCAGGCATCAGGATACCAAGGTCTTGACATTTTGCTGTGCGTTGTCTTCATCCATCACACCCACCAGCGTGTCTGTGTCTGTACCCTGAGACACAAGCTCAGTCCCTTGGTTGTCAGTCTTCCTTCTTCTTGTGTCCATTCTGCCCTTCCCCTGCCCTAAGGCATATAATGTATGGATCTGTACCTCCGTGTGTCTCCAACTGCAAAATAAAGATAGTGCTAGTTCTTGCTTACTTAGACAGTTTTCAGGCAAATCGCATCTATTATGTATCTGTGCACCTTTTTGCACAGTGGTGCATGATGTCAGTTAGGGGTTCTTGGACGCTGAATAATACAAATACCAACCGAGCGAGGAAAATATGGGAAAATAGGACAATGTGAAGGTTAGGGATAAAACCCATGAGGTCAGGGATTTCAGGCCATGGCTCTGGCCTGATCAGGTGTTGGCAATAGTCCTGCTTCAAACTGGAGGTTGGATTAGAGACTTCCAGAAGCCCTTTCCAGTCAACACGGCTATAATTTGGTGATTACTAATAAAGTAGCACACTCTGAATTTCACTAGTTTTAAAACAGAGCAGTTAGGTGAATAAACGTATGTCTGCTGAGATTCATGTCTCAATTGCATTGGAAGAAATATCCTTGGTGTTTAATCTGTTGTAAGGCAGCTCTGCAGCCTGACTCCCGAAGGTACTGTCTAAACGGTCTGAAAAGACTGGATGGATGGATGGATGGATGGATGGATGGATGGATGGATAGATGGATGGATGGGTGGGTGGATGCGCCAGAAAGCTCACAAGAGACAAGGTCATAGATGGAGGCTAGGCAGCCTCCTCTTTTAATTTAAAAATTAAGTCTAGGATTCTGAGTTAACAGCAGGGGTCACAACATTGCATTTTAGGCTGAGAAACCAGGATTTAACACACCTTAGACCTTTTTGGACTCTTCTGGTCAGCTGTAACGCTGTGGATGCTGTGCCAATCCCAGCAGCCAGTGCCTGCAGAGCTGAAATGTCAGTGCATTGGTGACATTTGGACATTATAGGGCTAGATATTATCAAGGTAAGTTTTTTTATCTGTCAAAAGTTTTTCTTTTCTACCCACAGGGAATGAATTTTGGCTTTTGACTCAGTACCTTGGGATTCCGACTGAGAGCAGGTCTGTCAGCTGTAATGCTGCAAAAGGACTTGAATGCAAACACTCTTGGTGTGACAAAATAACGGTATGCTCATTATCATAGTCTGAAATCACACCGTATTGTGGTTCTCAGGACAGTAAAAGTATCTCCTTCCCCTAGCTGTCTGGCTGAATTATATTATTTGTGTCCAGATGCTATCGTACTGGATCGGATTGTGCTGTTGCAAAAAGCACTAAATTAAACCTCCCAAAGCACTGCTCACTGCCCACAGCCATCTCCTACAGCCATAGTCAGTGCTTATCACCCTGTAAAAGGGAATAGCACTGACTTTTCCCATGATCCTGACACCTGACAAAACTGCATTCGTTTTTGCATTATTTGCCTTGTCTTATGTTGTGTAGAGAGGAAAAGGGAAGGACTGAGGGGAGAGCCCTGACTTGTTTCCATAATCCTAGCCTCCACATGGGCATGGACTGGTCCAGGGTGCCAGCTAATATGATCACGTTAGATTGACTTAATGAGAGAAGCTTAAGCTAATGCATTTTCCATCTGAAGGGATAAAAGCATGTATAAGTTCTTCTACTCCACTCATCTGGTGAGCTTAAACTTGTCGTGCCATAACTTGATTTCATTTGATTATGTGCTTACGTAATTTGGCAGAAAAACTGAAAAGGGAGAGTATAGCACTTGTGTATGGGTCTCGGCAGTTTAGATAACTGAGTGCTGTCTCTATTTTGATAAGAACAGCCACCACCGGGTCATCAGCAGACAGTCAACTTTGTGTCTACCCTTCTGCTGTTCAGCTGCAGGTTTTCCCTGCAGAGCCCTCAGGCTGCCCAGGGAGGCTGTGAAGTCTCCATCCTTGGAGACGTTCAAAAATTGATTGCAAAAGGGCCTGAGCAACCAGGTCTGACTTCAAAGCTAGGTCTCATGTCGTAGTCCTCCCTGCCTGGGGAGGGGGTTGGAGCAGGAGGCACCCAGAGGTTTCCTCCAGCTTCAGCAGCTCTGCGTGGTGTTGCATGGGGGACACGAGCTGGGTTTTCCTTGGGAAAAACACTTGTTTCAGCACTTCAGTGGTTACACAGACAGGGCCCGTATAAATTACAATGTCAGGAAAAGTTACCAAAGCATGAAATTCCTTCTTCACCCTGAGTATATTGGAATTGATCCATTTTCATCAGAAATGTGCTCACGCTTGGCACTAAATCCTTTCACTTCTCTTTCAATTCACGTGAACACCCACATGCAAAAGTTGGGGGGTTTTTCCAATGTTTTTTTTTATATGTGAGTTTCTGTGGAGGTTTGTAGTAATGGAGGGACCTGGTAGCTACAATAAGTTATTGCAGTAAACACCCTTACAAAAGAGAGTGATGAAATACCCTTTAACTTTCCATCCTTCAAATCTGTCATCGTACTATGAGCAAACGTGGTAGGCTATGTGCAATCAAATCCTTATTTTCACATGTAAACTTGATTCTGCTTTCAAGCAAATGCTGGTGTATATAAATCTGGAGCCAGACTGTCCCTTTGAAAACTTCACACTCCAGGATTTTCCCACACTGAACTGTGTGTGACTCCATGCTTTTCTGGCTTTAACCTAAACTTCCAAAACTGATGAGAGTTTTCTGCATAAATACATTTATATTAGCTGGTAGTAGCACCCACCCTCCCTAACACGTCACTAACTTGATTAGAATTCCAATTTTTAAAAAATGTTGGAAGAACCTGATATGAAGAAGACCCAATATATCAACTTTCATTTCTGCTTTATTCTCACGGTGTTCTGTTTTCACGCAAAGGAGACTACATCTCTCTGATCATCTACACTATATCTTATTCTTACTGCAGGATATAATGCTTGGCAGAAGCTAATTCATGCTGAATGACCGGCTGTTCTTAGATGCCTTTGAGGAAACAAAACGGTTTGATTACAACTCCCAAGCCATAAAAACAGGAAGAAAAAAAAGAGATTAGGAATATGGAGCATGCCAGAAATGGTCCTTTTCCCCAGCCGCTGGTTTATGAGGACTGGGCTTTTCTTGTTGGGATGAAACTTGGCAGTGCCGAGCTGGGCAGCATCATCCTTTTGCTGAGGTGTTTCAAGAACTGCACATCTTGGGGACACAGGCAAAGCTTCCAGGGACAACCTGGTGTCTTTAACTCTCCTGTAAAATTACAGAGTCTATATAGCTGCAGAGGGGGTGGCAAAGGAGTGAAGGAAATGCAAACTCATTTCAAATGCAAATACCAAGGCAACAGTTTGCATTAAAAATTAGCAGCTCTGAATGTCAGGGAAAGAGTTTTACAGGCTTCATCTGCCTCATTTCAGGCAAGGTGTCCAAATGTGGGCAGGCTGCTATTTCCAGAAATCTGGGTTGGAAAGGGAAAAGTTGTCTGGAAAGGGTGTCTAATCATTTCCGTGGGAGCAGTGACCTGGGGGAGCGCTGACCTCCCACGAGAGACCTTTGTGGGGAGGAGAGCCTGTGAGGACAGGGCGTCCCAAAGAAGGATCGCAACAGCAGAAGTGGACAGAGGATGGTCCAGGTTTATGCAGACAGTAAGAGGATGATTTGAGAACTGGCTACAGACTTGCTGAAAAGCGGTAGCAGAAGAGGAGATGTCTGGCAATGCCGGAAGGCTGCGGTTTGAAGAACAGCAGGACAAGCACCAGGGATGGGCCAGGACTCATGTTGCTTTTGAAGAGGAAGGTTCAAGGGTCTTGTCTCAGCCTGTGACCTGACACTTCTCCCTCACGTGCTGTAAAAACCTCTCCCGCTCTCAATTTTTTTTGCAACAGGATTTCAGGTTAAAAAGAAAAATAAACACAGCTTTCAAATGAAACAGAAGCCGATGTTATCTCAACAGTTTCAGCCGTCACTTGCCAAGTTCTGCTCTGGCACAAACGGGTGTCTTCCATCTGGAGTGTATTTCCAGCTCTCTAAATTGAAGTTTTGTCCATGTGATCCATTTTCTGTAAAAGAAAACTTCACGGGCCATTTCTAGCAGCTCCCTCTGTCTCTCTGTTTCTTGGCTGTGCAGGAGATGAGTTTCTATCAGCACAGGCTGCTGCGTAGCGGCTGCGCTGAGCACATGGGCTGGGACCCCACAGGAGGTCCCCAGGTGCCACTTTAAAAAATACAACCCCAAGTGGAACAGCATCTCCAGCACACGAAGACTCTATGAGATGCAAGATGCTTGGTTCCTCCAATACACCGCGCTCAGATCTGGAGGATGGGATTTAAACCTTTCAAAAATGCTACCCAATTTCTGTTTCTTTTAGTTTTGTACCTTGTCCACCATTACAGTTAATAATAGCTGTAACTGTTGTTATTGCATACATTGTTACCCACACACATTTCTTTAGAGAAAGGCAAACTTTCACAGAACTCTTCTTTAAAAAGAAATTTTCTATTGAAGAAAGACCGGAGGCGCTGGATAACGTTTTCTTTAAATCGTCCAATTAAAAACAAAGTGTCCAAGAGCTAATAACCAAAGCAGATGTTAGCTCAAAATCTAAACCAATTATTTTTAAAATCTGCTCTTGATGGACTTATGCTAATGCACAATTTTATTATCATGAGAAATTGTAGCTTGTGCTGTGGTTTAACAGTCTAATTACAGAGATAACACTTGTTTTGTGTGCCCACGATAAGCGCAGACTTTCAATTCACTCAGCAAATAGTAGCATGACAGAGATTGGCCAGGGCTCTGTGTCTGCAGCTCCACAGAGGACACAAAACTGGAGCTCTCAACATTTGAAGAAGCTATCAGAGTTTCTCTACGTCTTGTCTACATGGGGAATTAATGAGAGTGTCTCCAGCAAAGTATTTCTTCCAGTGGTTGTCCCTGTGTAGACCCCAAGGAAAGCTTGCTCGACTGTGGCTACAGCTGGTGGCTGGGGGTACTAGGACTAACAGATATTTGGGATATTTATTTATTTTCTGTGCCCCCTTTTACTGCTCCAGAGAGGGAGATACACTGGAGATGGTATCCTTCAGCCATGAAGAGCAGGCTGTGATGCTGTTCTGTTGGCTTTTGATTTCTGAACAGGGGACTCATTAAATGCTTTTAAAAATCCCTGCAAAGCAAGCAGCTTCTTGTAACAACCCCCAGCCAAGGGGAAAATCTCTGTGGCTAGGGGGAGAGGTCACGAGTCAGTTTGGAGCTTTCTTTGCAAGCCCTCTGGTTGTCTGCCCACCTGTCTGTGAAAAACAAAGCTTGGTTTTTTTTCTTCTATTTTGCCAACATTACTAAAGATACTTTAGCCAAAGGCAAGAGAACAGAACATTTTTTCCTCTGGAGAAATGGCTCTTTGGGGTTTTGGTGGGTTTTTTTGTTTTGTTTTGGGTTTTTTTGCTTAGCACAAATGATGCCTTGCACAAAAATTAAAACTAGAGTGCAAGGACTCACAAGAACAAGAATTTCCAGAAATCAGCTACCAATCTCATCAGCTACCACATCTATGAGATGCCTGAAAATTTCTCTGACTATACATCAACACAACATCCATCATCAGAAAGGTTTTAAGATTTTTTCCAAAACCACGTGAGCAAAAGTCCGTGCATTGCCTTCAGTAGACTCTGGCTGTGTCTGATGCCTCCCCTTGTAGGAGCCCCCAGACTGTGTTTATGCTCAGTCATGGTCACTAGATCACCAGTCCATGCACGTGTCTTGTGATGCCCTTCATGGACCACTATCTACGAAGGATGTACCTCGTTTACTTATGGGATGTGAGCAGTGCTTGGGAGCATCTTCATTGCTGTCCCACAAGCCGCATGCAGCATTGGAGACAGTGTCCCTGGGCAAAGCGCAGCAGCGTGGCTCCTGAGAAGGATGCTGGGCATCCCACATCATGTGGATTAGAGGAATGCATCTGGGCAAGGGTAACGGGGGACCTCGTCAGCTCTTATAAATGTGAGCAGCTCCAAAGGAGGTGCACCCATTGGCCAGCAGACAACTGAGAACCACGTTCAGACAAAACCAGCGATCTGAACTGTTCGTCCAAAGGGCTGAACAGAACAAAGAAATCACTGCATGCCCTCTGGAATAAGTCTTTCTTCAGATTACAGAGGCAAGTTCTGCTGCTTGTGTTGCCCTCCTGCCTACATCGGCTGCCCTGCCTTTCTGCTCCGGAGCAGCCGGAGAAAATTGCCAGGCTATAATCAAGATATTTTTCAAGTGACTCCAACCGTTAAATAAATGTGAAGGTCATGGGCTGTTTTCTCCCCTCCTTTTTTCTGAAATCCATTTTTACACAGATCGATATCTGTGAAGATTGAAGGAGAAAACAGACTTGGGGAAGCAAATCTTACCTGCTTGGAAGCAGGGCAAGAACATGATGCTCCCCAGCAGTGTTTTATGAAGGAGCAGTATTTATCATCGCAGGCCAAGGTTGGCTTCTCTTTCATTCTTCAGCCGGCTCCTTCCTTTTAGTGTCTCTCATTTCTTCCCAGTGCAGCAAGAGGGTGAGTGGCGAACAAAGCTCAGCACCTGGCATATCCATTTTCCTACATTTCAAAGGAATTTTCTCCTTGCACGGCACAGGACTGAGCTTTCATCCCACCAGCTGGAACAGGCGGATTCTGGTTACTGGAAATCTTGGAAATAAAAGGAATGGGAAAGGTTCTTGCTTTCTTCCCCCCCCCCCAACCCTCCCCCATTTACCCAGTATGATTGTGATGATTTGAGATTCAGCTAGTTTGATAAAATTTCCCATTTTGCAGGCAATGTGGTGAAGAGCCTATTTAAGATTTACTTGTAAAAAAACCCCCATAAATAAAATTCCAGATAAAATTCCCAAATGCTGCTGAACTTCGTGTTAGCTATCCGGTGCTTGGCTCTTTTTCCTCCCTTCTCCAAGAAAAGCCTCAGCTGCTGGGCAGCAGTAGGAGCTTTCCCCACGTCCCCATGCTGCCCCTGTGCCTCGGTGCAAGTGCGCAGGGTGCTCCTCCGTCGGAGGAGACAGTCTGAGATGCTGTGGAGAAATGGGATTACTGAAGAGCTCATATTTCTGCAGACCCAGTGGTATTTACTCCCACCTTTGCAAAACTCCAACCGTTAAAACAGCTTCTCTTGCATTTTGGATAAAACCATCTTGCCCACTTTGTACCCTAGAAACCTGCAGAAAATTGATTTGCAAAAAAACCTGCCTCTATTCCTCTCTCAGCCATCCCATTTCTGTATCAAACACCCTATCAATATCCATCACATAGCATCTCCTTCAAAGACCAGCTTCAGCCTCCCAACCCTCTCTCCGTTAGGAAGAGATGAAGTAAATCAGCTCTCCGGCTGGTCCTGAAGGCTTCCACGCTGCGGTGGAAGATGAATTACACCATTGCCTTTTACGACTAATGCAGAGTAATCATACTAAGACTTTACAAAGTGCCATACATCTTCAAAGAGCTATATGTCCATTAGCTAAATAGCACTGCTCAACACAGGAAAGCAAGCAATAATGCAAGATGGGGAAAAATAGTACACATTTGCCTCCCTCTGAAATACAACTGAATCTATGTGGGAGCTTAATTCCTTTTTCATAGGACAGTGTCACAAGTCTTTGGACACAGATCAGATGAGCACAACCCCCGTAATCTGCAGGACACAGTGCAAGCGAGAGAAGGCAGGACCAGATTACCACCACTGCACTAATAAATATCCCAAATTAACCAAATGATGCACTATTGATTCTGGAAATAAAACTCCTGCACCCTCTGCTGGGGAGAGGGTCACGGATGCACAGCCTGGCACACCAACACTGGCTGGGTTGGACGCTGCCCTTTCAGAGGAAATTAATCTAAAAGTGCTTGTTTTACCAGGGAAATACCAGCAGGGCTGTGGCTGAGCTGCCCTTGCGGGGTCAGAGGGGTCCGTGCGCTCAAAGAGGCACCACTGGTCGCCCAGGCAGCACTGGGACCATCCTGCTTCACCTCTCCTTTATTTCTCCCTTATTTTGAGGACAAAGAACCCAGATTTTTTTCCCTTACTTCCTTTCCTCAAACCTCCCCACTCAAGCCCAAGTGAGGACCGGTGCAAATGGTCCATCTGACATTTCAGCGTAGCAATGGGCAGCGTGGATGCGGTGGCAGTGACAGACACGTGCATGCCCAGGTCTGCTGCTCCCGAGGGATTCACACACTGACTCAGACCTCTGCAGACACTCGGCTTTGCCACGTGCCACCAGCAGACGAACGGGCTGGAGAAAACCTGATGTGCAGGTGGCCCTCACACCACCCTGACTCATGCCAGGAACCCTTCATCCCTCAATTTAGAAACAGCCAACTTTATTAAAGACCCAGTCTTTTCATCCCCGACACTAGAAAACTTTGCTATTACCTAAGAGTGACAATCAGGACAGACCTGTGCACAACCCATACCTGAGTCCCTGCTCTGGTACACCCTCCCTGGACTGATGCACCCCCCAATTCCCTGAGGGACGTGCAGCCGTACCAAAGGAGCTGCAGCATGATCAGGGGCATCGAGGCACCCACAGCAAAACCAGGTGTGAAATTCAGCTGGGGGAGACGAGACAGGATCTGCTCCCACCCCAGCCTTTCCTGCCATGCTGAACTAGAAAGCCTGCAGACCCCAGATGAGAAGGAAGCTTTGAATAATATATTCGATGCTATCAATAAATCATGGCATAAAACCAAAATGTTTTTCTTCTCCTACCACCCTCAGCTTGAAGGGCAAGAGGCCAGGAGACATTAATCCTCGAGTGTTTGGTAGCTGCCCCCCCGGCAGCTTTGCACACTTCACAGAATACCCCATTCCTTACAATAATACATGTTTTGCCCCATTTAGGAAACCAGTCTCACTGAATCCCTTTATTTTTGCCAACAATGCTGTTTCCACTCTACAAACAGCAAGGGTGAGACATCCTAAGGGAGACCTCCTATAACCGGGGAAGACCCCAAACTTTGCCTGTGTTCTTCCCTTTTTTAGGAGAAATGAAATCCAGATGCCTTGCACTGCTGAGCTGGGGTCGTGGGCACAGCCTGTGTGTGTGTGTGCTCAATTCTGGGAGCAATCTCCTGCTTCTCCCCAGAAAAAACAGCTCGTGAGGCAGCTGGTCGTAAGGGATGCTTCCCTCCGAGTCCCCAGAAACTCCACTGTGTTTGTCCAGGTGGTGCTTAACTATAATTACTGAGCAGGTAGGTGGCTTTCTGGACTCTGAAGGACCCAGAAGTTCAGCTGGCAAAGGGAGCGAGTCAGTCTGCTCCCATTCAGGCGATGCTCTGCAGCAGCAGGCGGGTTTCCAGCGCGGTGCTCGGCAGCGTGTTTGCTCTGCCATCTAGGGTCCAGGCTCCGCGGCGGGCTGCACGCCTCCAGCAAGCCTGCCTTCCTCGCGAAGAGGGGCTCTGACCTGTCTGCGGGATGGACTGCAGAGGAAATCCCAGCTTTGAGCCCCTCTGGAGGGAGTTCACGCAATGCGTGCGATACATACGCGCACCAGCGTGCTGCTCGGGGATGAGTTAATGCAGGTGGTTTTGAAGCGGTGCCACTGCCTGGCTCTTTGGGAGAGGGAGATCCGGAGGTATCACCACCTCCTTTGGTCATATCACTACTGTGCAGGAGCTGTTTTGTCTGAGATTACTTTTTTATTTACTATTTCAAACCCCTTCCAGCCAAGGAAAATGTGCCTCCATGTGTTCGCTCCAGCGAAGCTCCGTTTGTGCATAGCAGGGAGCTGGGATTGCGTGGTGCACCAGCTCTCCCGCTTTATCATGCCTTGGTGTGTGCTGCCGTTTGGTTTAGCCACTTAATTAAAACTGTCTTAATTGATTTATATTCACTGGCTCCTTCATTCTCTGATTTCAGTAAAAGCTTCAGCTGAGTCAGGAGAAGGCAAAGAATAAAATCACATTTTAGCATTTGCCTTCTAAAGAAGAAATCAGGACATGAAAAGACACGGAGACCATGTTTGTATCTTAGTGCAGAGAACGAGCCCCAAACCTATGCACTGCTTTTGTGATTAAAAAGGAATTGAGCAGAAAGCTACAAAAATTAAAGAGATGCCAGATCAACAAAAAACTCACATCAGTGCTGACCAGTGGCAGAGGGAGAAAAAGAAACAGCAAGGATTTCTACTCATTTTTGGTACTAGAAAGTTGGAATGATAAAGTGAGTCAGTGCATCTAAAACATTTGTTCAATAAATCATCAGAAAATGTGTAATTGATAGGTCTGGTCACGGGCAAGTACCTGGGACTGATTCAACCGAAGCTGAGAAATCTCTGAAAGCCAAAGGGGAAACGGGAGTTCGGGGGCATTTGTTTGTTTTATTTAGTTCAATGGTTTAAAGAGTAATCTTACTGGCTTTTCAGTTGTATCCAAAAACCTCCTCTCTCCATCTCTGACTTGCCTCCTCTTAACAGTCCTTCAAGGACAAGGAGATAAAAAATTTGCTCATGAGTTTTGTGTGAAAAATCTCATGTTCCATTATTCACCAAATTCCTTATCCATGCCAAATTACATAATCTTTTAACGTGTGTCCCATGCCCTCCTCTTCCTTCCACTTCATTTTATGTCCGTCTTTCTGTTTAGCTATGTATTATTAACTTCCTTACATAAAAAGAGAGCAACCACCTCGCTGAAAAAGGTTTCTCTTTCCAGAAAGATACTTTATGCCCCAAACCACCATCAGGTTACTATTGATGGAAACAGGAGAGAGCTGCCAGGAGTGTAAGAAGGGTAAATGATAGCCCAGAGCAGTGCTGGAGTAGCGTTAAATGGATCGGAGAGACTTCATTCACGGTTCTGCCACTAAATTATTGCACAGTTTCGGAAAGGAAAAAGGTTTCTGCCCACCCAGTGTTGGAAACCTGAATGCTGGAGTCAGGTGTTATTGGAGTTGGCTTTTTATCACCTTGGACTGAGAAGCTCCAGGTGTCTTAAATTGGGTGCCCAAAAGTAGGACTGAGATTTTACAGCCTCAGTCTTCCTCTTGTAACAACTCCTGCTTACCCCTCCAGTGTATAAGGAAGAAATGTTTCTTTAATTCTCAAGAATAGTATACGGTTTAATTAGTCAGCGAACAAGGCACAGAAATACCCAGACTGGGATTCTGCTTAGGAACAGAGCTTGGCAGAATTTTTGGCAATGAGTTCATCCTGCAGAAGTTCATGCTCTGTCACTGCATGTACATCTTCAATCCCAAATAAGGGTGCTCATTTGGGAAAACAACTTTTACTTAACTTCTTAAACCATGCTTTTGCCCGGTTGGACTCAGTGGGCTGTAAACTCGCATGGGAGTGTCCCTGAGTTATGGCAATGTTGTTTTGCTATTGCAGCTCCTCGGGACCCAGTCGCTGGCATCCTGATAGACCATGCGGTAAAAAGCACACAAGGTAAAATATTCCTGCCCAGAGAATTTGAATAAAAATCATTTTCCCTTGAGGAGCTTTAGCTGTGAGAAGACCAGGTAGATATGTTCCTATGATAGCCAGGGCAATTGCAATCCTAAGGAATTTGGATGGTTTATATTCATACGAATTTCTTCTAAGGCTCCAGCATTTACTTCTGCCCCACAAAAAGGGACATTTACCACTTCAGGGGAAAAGGTCCTCCTGATTTTTCCTCTGGACCAGACTATCATGGCAGCCGAGGCCAATTGCCAAGAAAAAGCAACGTCCCCTCCCGCGTGGTCTCCCCTGTTGGCTCAGTGACCACGTGAACGAGGACCCCAGGTCTGCTGGGCAGCTCGGCTCGGCTCTGGCACAGCAGGTACCACGTCTGGCTCCACCAGCACCCCTGTTTGGGCGGCGCGGGCATCGGCAGGACAGCGCTTGGATGCAGCACATGCCAGCGCACGAGCCTCTTCAGACGACAGGGGAATGTGATTTAGCAAGCTGAAAATTTTTCCTGCTTATCTCGCTGGTGTGAAACATAATGAGATAAAATATAACCATGTTATTTAAGTACACCTTAATGTGCTGTATCCATTGGGAAATGCTCGCACCTGGCCTTCTTTAATAGCTTTGGAGAGGACGGGAGCTGCTGAAGGCTTCGAGCCAAGTCATCTGGTACAAGCGGGGGGCTGCTGTGCCTGAAGCACTGTTGATTCTGCCAAGCCTCTTTCACTGCCTTGTCCAAATGACTGACAGGCTTTTTAAAATCCAGGCACTGGTTCATCTAGATTCTCATACTTCATCTTTCTGGAAAAAATATCAGCGTGGAGGGAGGGATTTTACTTTTTCCTTTTCGCTTGCAAAATGGAACTGCTGTTTCATCAGCCAACCTCACTATGGAAAATACTGCCAGTCCGTCCACTTCGCTCCGAGAGAGCTCTCCAAAATCCAGCATGCACTTTCTCAATTTAGGACTGGTGCCTGGTAAGCAAGATAACTCGTGGGACAGATAAAGGTCCCTTTCCAGTGCCATTCCTTGGCTCTGAGCTCACTTCGATGACACCAGCCTCAAATTTTAGCATGGTGATAAGGAGCTGGCACGGGGAGCGAAGAGCTTGGGTAACCATCCTGGATCGGTCAGGATGCGGCTGATCTCTAACCTTAAGAAAATCAATATTATTAAAGGAGTCTGAAGGGACAGCGTCCTTGTAACTGAGGGCACTTGAGATTTCTGAGCTTGATTTTATACACCAGAAAGAAAAATATCGTCTAATGTTAGAAATAAGAAAGGGAGGTGTGAAGGTTTAATGTCAGGAAGGGCCAGGCCCTCAGTCACCATCTTGCTCTTCTTCATCAGCCATTAAACAGGTCCCCAAAGCACCAAGAAATCACCAGAAATAAACAAATGAAGTGAACAGAATTGCAAAGAAAAATAAATGTGTATTTCATCTCATGAAGGTTAAATCTCTGGTATTTTTACTGAATGCAAATTTTCCATTCTGATGCTTTGAGGCTTAAATTAATGAGTGTGATTATTTAATTTTCCTCCATTTCCCTTCCGATTGCAACCGTCGCTGTTGTTTTTAATATCACACATATACAGTTTTGCAGCTGCCACAGTCATTCATGTGAAGGTACACGCCGTATCATGCTCAATGCTTCGGTGTAAAAGTCTGGGCTACGTTGCTCTTCCGCGGTGCTAAAGTAAAACCATCTGTGACTGTGTCGTTCAGCTTCTAGCTATTCCCTTAGAAAACTACAGGTCATTCCCTTGGCATCTGTCCCTATAAAATGTACATTGCACAAAGTCATGATTGAAATGTACAGAGGAAATTACACATTCACCAAAAAAAAAAAAAAAAGTCCGATTGCTATTTTACAAGAGAGAGTGTGTACCATTCAATACATACAAAATGTTTTAAAATTGTACGTAAGTACCAAAGGCATTATGAGAGATTCTTTGGAGATGAAACGAAAGTGCAAAAAAGCCAAGGCAACAGAGCAAATTAAAGGAAGCAAAGCAGCAGCTGTCTTTGCTTTCTAAAGGACAACCAAACTTTCATGCTCAACTGAGCCCCAAATTTTTACGAGCGGGAGGCGAGGGCGTGCAGCACCTGCACTCGCGCCAAGTGAGAACGGCCTGTCCCAGTGTGAAATTCACCTCCTAGCTCACCGTCAGGACAAACGCATGAACCATTTTTAGCCTAGTTAAGGCCAAATGAGCCAGATTCTGCTATACGCTACGATAGCTTCAAGGTATCTCAGGGAAACGGCGACATACCCCAGCAATGGATGTAGCCTTTGCTTAGAAGCACATCTGGGACTGAAGTGGCTCTTACAACTGATAACCTTGGACCTAGAGATGAATTTCAGGCCAATGCAAAAATCTGATTACTATTTTTTCAATGGTATCCAGCGGTATTTAACTGGAAAAGTTAGCTCTTCATGCCTGTGTTTGATTTAGATTAAACACTGAAGGGTAAGTTCTACCCAATATAGATCTTATACCTGTGAAAATATGGGCAAAATGAAATCCTAGAGGATGATTCATTTGATGAGGTTGGTGAAATCTCCGTATAGGGGCAATCAGAGTCTGGGGGCTGACCTGCTTGGAAAATCAGATTTATTGATTATAACTGTCATTTCTTTCATAACTCTAAGATCACAAATGGGCTTTTGATGACTCTTTTCTTCAATGTCTCTTAAGTAGGGGCTTTTTTAAATATGTAGGCAAAGGTAAGAGCAGGACCCACAGGGCAGCAGGATCCCTGCCCGGGCAGCAGCCTGTACTGAAGGGGGAGGCGATGCCGGGTTTGCGGGAGCCCATGGCACTGCCCATCGCCAGCACCGCTGCCGTCGGGGTCACCCTGTCCCAGCACGTAAAGCCTTTGCCCTTGGTTCTCCGATGGCGTAGGACAACTGTTTGGCCACACATCTAGGAACGAGCTTTTTGGTTTGGACTTGGAATTGGCACTGGCCGCTGTATTCTTTTCTTTGTTTGTTTGAAAGGAAGCCAAAGAAATTATCATTTAAAGCAACTGCATCACTCTGCTGCGTGGCCTGTGCTGCCTTCAGAAGTGGGATTTCTCCTTGGGATGGCAGTTACACGTCAATCCCCTTTGCAAATCTTCCTTTTTGACAGAAATACATTATTGAAATAGTCTTTTGTTTTGGTTTTACCCACTCTCCCACCTCCAAAAAAAGAACTTTTTTTCCCCCTGTGCATCTCAGATGCAGCTTTATCGGTTTTAAAGCATGTGTGTGCATGTGTTTGCATACACACGCACGTACAGCAATATGTATATGCATGTACACAAACAGCATGCACACGCTTTTGCAGCCAAAGTTGTGTTGTCCTTTTGTCTTGCAGGTTATGACGAAGATAAAGTGTGAACTTCATTCAATCTGTACAGAATTTACAGTTCAGATGAATAGCAATGAAGAATACATAGAAATACAGTAGTTGTTAAGTATTTTCGGGCTGTGTGTGTTTGTTTTGTTCAGGTATTTTTTAAGTAACATTGCAGAAGCAATCTCACTTATTTTAGCTTCCTGGTAAAATCTGTTTAAAGAAGCATTCGAACGCAGTGTATTTCTTAACAAAACGAGATCTTAGTTTTCCTCTTTCCCCAGTTATGTTGAGTCACGTCGCAAACTAGGCAGGTAACACTTTGTTTGGTGTCTGCTCAACACACGTACTCTTGTCACACGTAGTGATACCTATCAGCATTTGGCATGTAATGTGCAATCTGTGTGCAGTATATGCGGATAGTGTGCCAAAGTGACAGTAAGCAAGATAAATTTCATAAATACAATGTCTATACTGGAGAAACAGGAATATAGTTTTAGTGTGTGGAGCATTGCTGTATAAGAACAGTGGCACCCACCTATATGAATTACTGATAAAAGAATAAAACATTTATAAGAATAATTTATTGAATCTCCTAAAGCATTTGATATACCACGCAGCAACTGCAACTATGTTTAAAATCTGCTCTTGATTTAAAATAACAAAATCTCTGTCATTTATCAGCTATATCTTGTTTTGCCTCAGTGTTGTTGAAAGTCTCAGGTTCTCTACCCCGTGCATGAATTTTTTGAGAAAAAGTGAAGAAACTTCAAATTTTAGGGTTTGGGTTTGGGTGGTGGGGAAGAGAAACCAACACAGAAGGGTCCCCATCCTGCCTGCTGACAGGATCTTCAGCTCCAGGGAAGATGCTGGACCAGTGTGAATAACCAGGCAGGACAGAAAAGACCTGTCACCAGCTCTGATGACTTCTCCTCAGGTCATCAGCAAGGCTGAACACGGTACCTACAGAGATGTTAAAGGACTGAGCCCTCTATATCCACATCTGTAATAAATCCCTTTCATGAGCATCACTGCATATGTGAAATACTGGGTCATGGCCACTGTGTTGGTCAGGTTTAAGGAATTACTGTGAAATGCTGCTTCTACTTTTAACAGGAGGTGCCCAATGCATGCTAAAATGAGGATGCATTTTCTCCTCTTGGCTTGCAAGGCTTGTGCCAACCTTTTCTTGTGTGCAGGGGGAAGGAGAGAGCGTCTCCCCAGGTCC
Source organism: Mycteria americana (assembly GCF_035582795.1). Lineage (NCBI taxonomy): Eukaryota > Metazoa > Chordata > Aves > Ciconiiformes > Ciconiidae > Mycteria > Mycteria americana. The sequence continues at coordinate 16,093,978 of NC_134378.1, forward strand.
ACAGTCATCAGTGTCAAATTAAGCTGAAATTCCAGGGGAAGCTTCACCAGCAGTGTGACATTCGGCCTTGGTTTTGGGCCAGAACCATCCAAACTGGAGAGTTTGGCGTGGCCTCTACCTGAAACCATTATCCCTGCCCTGAAATTACAGGTATAGCTGCAGGCGAAATCTGGCCTGAGCTTGGCACTGAGTTTTGGAAAGCTTTGTGGTTGCAGTTAGCTCAAGTTTCTCAGGACTAGGCAAACAGATGCTACTTGAACAATTCATCTGCAGCTGTATTTACAGGAATTAGGAGAGGGCAAGATGCTTCCAGGTTCACTGGCAGCTTTGGAAATAGCACAGCTTGGACTAGCTGCTTTCCATTTCTCCCCATTATCGAGCTGGAGCCTGGCATGCAAAGCCACATGCGTGGAGCGCCGAAGGGGACTGGGGTCTCGAAGCAGCTCTTGCTTCAGGGAGCAAAAGCATCAAGAGTGTTAGAGTCTGTAAGCTCTTCTCTGAGACATTCAGCTTGACAAGAAAACCAGAACTGAACCCTCATCCCTGTTTCACCGCAATCAGCTAAAGCCAAGGGGACAAACCCTTACAGGGGTTTGATACAGAGGGGAAAAATCCATCCCTGCGCTGAAAGGCTCCAGCAGAACTAACCAGGGATGTGTTGAGGCCATGGTGGCTCTATGAGGAAGCAAATAAATTGCCAATAAAAAGCAAAACTGTCATGCTAACAAAACATGAAGGCTCCCTGGCGCATCTAGCGATGCCAGGCCAAAAGCAAGTCTCAGAGCAGAGTTCTGGCATTACATCTTCACTTGTATATAGTCTGGACAAGGAAGGTGAGGATATGGGATCAGTGTCAACCTAGATTATGGCAGCAGTGCTGAGAGATGCAAGAGACTGCAAACACCAGCAAGGTGGGCAAACCCTGAAGGCCTCATGACAGTCTGGCATTACAGCAGGGAGAACAGCGGCAAAATATTTATGGAGATAGGAAGGTAGCTCAGCGCTTCTCCATAAGGAGAGTAAGAGATGCTTCCACAAGGGATGGATATGGCACGGCTGCAGGGTCCCCAAGACTCCCAAGGGCTGTAGACAAGGGCGGATGAACTTTCCAAAGAGGGGTTTCCAAAGTTTGGGAGTCACATTCCCCCCTGCCCCTTGGGCTGGGCTGCAGGCACAAATGCACGTGTACACCAGAGTTGGACGCAGGTGAGAGAACCCTATGGGAATTAAAACAGACATATGGCAAGACCCACACACGTGGGTTCAAATGGCATCTCCTGAATGAAGACCAAGCCTCCATCCTTGGCACTGCCTGCCTTGTTCTGCCTGCTCCTCCATACCCCTCAGAAAGGGGTATCTGGGATGCTCTTCTTCAGAGGCATCTGGATGGAAAGGAGGTTGCTATACACAGCCAACACAATTCGTATTTCTTCCTCCCCGTGTACACGTTTCAAGGAACCACAGGTATAAATGAGGTTTTTTTATCCCTTAGTTACAAGCAGTAGAAGTGGAGTTTGTGCATGCTGTATCAGAGGGACGGGGCAATGATCAGTCGCAGCATGAAAGACACTTGGTATATCAGTGTTACCTACAGAAGCACCGCAGTACCCTACGTGATGGGTCACTGGGAGGACGGCCTCTCCCCAAAATGATGCTTTTGGCAATGTTACCTCATCAGGTACTACAGCAATCTGGGAGTGCAGATACAGCTGGAGCATATTGCTGTCTACTCATCTCAGGCTGCATGCGGTAGCAGGCAAAATTGAGAGTACAGTCAGTGAGATAGTCCGGAAAGCACATTCATACGTTAAAAAGGACCCGGCTGCTCCTCCTGCAGCAGCCGCTCCTTGCTGCTACCTAAATTATAAGCGTGATTAATACTGTATCAAAAGGTGTGTAAGCCCTCTCCCTCTAGACACTAATATCAGGCAAGCAGTATTGTGTCACTGGGGCATCAAACACTGATATATACTAAAGAAGATTCCTATGCATTATTATTATCCTTATTATTAAAAAAGACCCTATTGTTATCGTTAAAAAAAACAACTAACCCACACCCTTGCTCTAAGCAGATTTTGCGCTGTGACACAGAAAAGTCAGGGCGTTTGCGTGCTAAAAGCAAGTTTTAGACCGCTGAGCAGCAGTGACCCACGCGGGGCTCGGAGGGGGCTGCCGCCCTCACCCCCATGCCACGGCCCTCCGTGTCGCAGCCTCAATGTTACTCGCAGGTGAAGGAGCTTTTGTATCTGATTTCCTTGTTTCTGGTTCACGAAAAGGAAGCTGATGAAAACAGAAGATGCTGACCTATGATGGAGAGCAGGTGACGGAGCACGCGGGCGCGTGGGCGTGGGTCCGAGGACCACAGGCACGCTGGGAAGAAAGGGATGGAGCCTCAGGGCTCGCTCAACCTGAGGGTTCACACGAGCGTGGATGGAGAAACAGAAATCCTGAGCCTGCTCCTGGGCTTTTTAACATTCCCAACAAAATACTCACTGCTAAGGGTCTTTATATGGGACAACTCTTGGGCAAATTCCTTAGGAATTTCAGTTTTGCTTTTAATACTTACATTTTGGTTTTACAATAATGTTGCTGTGACCACAGTGGTCTGAGGATATAAGGGAAATGAGGTTTGCAGTAGCTCCCTCTTGAGAAAAATATGAGCAAACGTGTTTTTCTTTTCTCTTGGGTAACTGTTAGTAAGGGGCCTTTGTATCTGAGGTGATGCTCTGGCTTCTCAGGTAGATTATACAAACTTGTTCTAAAAATTCACATAATTTAAAATCTTAAAAATCAATTAAAAATGTAAAAATATACCTATTTATCTGTAAATAGCAATGACCCTGCAATATTTATTTGGACCTATTAAGCAGCATTTGAAACAAAATACATTTTTAGAAAACCTGATCTATCACATAGTCTGTCTAAAGAAATATAATGGCTTTCTGAGCTGGACAAGAGGCTTGTTTTCAGTGAGATCCTTGATATTTCTGTTTTAAAAATTATTAATAAGAAAATGAGTCAACAAGGAAATTCACATACAAAATCTGCACTTGAGTAACATTAAAGTCCCTTCCCAAATGTTGGGAAATTCAATTTATGGCTAATGCTCTGTTCCTATGTCTCGGGGTCACGTTATGAAAGGCCACCTGCACAGAGATTGCAACATCTCCAGCCACGTCTCCTGTTCGGAGACATGAACTCTTGAGACAACTTGAACTCACGCTTGGACGTGAAGCACCCAAAAACTGACTGTGGCTTCAGGTCCCAGTCTCAGGGATTGCTCCATCCCGCAGGTGGGGCCATTTGCAGTATTTCTCTCCAGACTTAGACGCAGATTCTAAAGAAAAAAAGTCCAAAAGTTTCTTGCAGACCAGATCCCAGGCTCTGGTCCAAGGCCACGGCTTCACGTTCAGCACAGAAGCACCTCGAAACCAGGCTCTGTGCACACAACTGCGCGTGGGCACAGGCACCCCCGGAGCAGTTCAAGATGGCCTGCTGGAAATTTGGCTTTCACACCTTCTTCAGCTCTCCTTGGTCTCCTCTGTCCACACTTGGCATTGTCTAAAACCTGTTTCTGTCCTCCAAAAAATACAGAACCAGACTTGGGAGGAACAGGGGAGCAAAGATCAGCCCAAGAGAGGCTCAGCAGAGGGACAAAGTTTGCCTGTCCATCCTTTTAAAGGTCTTTGTCATTGGGACTGCCTTATTAGCGAAACAAAACTGATTTATTTTCTTTTAATCTAGTGGTGGACTTGTGGGAGATTACCACCAGGCGTGCATGATACAGGCATGGGGGAACTGAGGGATTGAAAGTGAAGACTTTGCAGCAAGTATTGGACTATGATTTAGGACAGGAAGGAAATTATTTATGTCAATAAGCAACGAGCAGGCTCTGTTCTCATTTATGCAGGCATAAATCGTTTCACGGAAATAAGGAGCATTATTTGGAATTAATTCTGGTGTAAGTTAACCCAAAAACCCAGGTCAAGCCTTTTTGCCCGGATGAATGAGAAGTGACAATTTACGGCATGGTTGTGGATGGAGGTGTGTGTCAGAATTTCTTAGAAATGATGCCACGGATAAAGGTGGAATATTTCTTACACCTTCCAAAAAAATTATCATGTGAAATTTGTAGCAGCAAGATACAACCTGTGCTGCGTACATATAAAACTTGTTTCCTGTTATCAGGGACTGTGGGACAAATCCAACACCTTTCAAAGCTACAAGTCAGAAGATCTTTATGAACTCTGGTGTAGTAACTTACTTGCAGAGGGAAAACACAACTCTTCCTGTGCAGTCCCTAAAGGAGGTAAAAGACTGCCAGACTTCAGTCTGTGGAAAATTCAGACGATACAGTGGAACTGCGTCTCCTCAGGACACACTGGCAGTATCTGCTTTCAAGGGTGTAACATCATCTGGGCAGGAGAAAGGGATTTTGCAATAAGAACTAGGAAATGGACATTCAAAATAGAGCCAACAGGGCTTCAAAATTAGGACGTGATGAAAATTACATCCCGCAAAAATTGTGCCTTGAAGTCCTGTTGGCTTTGCCTCCTATATCAAAGACAGTCATGTACCTGTGCTGCAATAGGACCATATGACACGATCCTCATTCTCATCTGCAGTTCCTGCCTTTATATCATACCCTTCCATGCCAAATTTCCAGCAGGCCTCAGAAAGTAATTGCAAACAAATAAGGTAATAAATCTTTGTTATCTCTGACTTGGACAAAATTTGCAATGAGCAGCTGGCAGGAGCAATGTTGACTTTTGCTTCACCCAGTGCAATTCTTGTGGTTACTGGAAAACACATGCCACCAAGTCTGATTTGGGACCTGCTGGCACTTCTTGCTCTACCAGAAGGCATCTCATTTTGCAGCGTGCCAGGGGCAAAGCTGCACAATTTGCAGCCATTTTGCACTCAAAGGCTTCTCTGTATGGAATTCAAGGGCATCACTGGGTTCACTTTGCACAAAGAAATCTGGAGCCGAAAGGAGTTTGGGAGCACAAGCAGAGAGGGAAAAATTGCAGGAGGTAACATAAAAAAATGGGTCAAATGGGAAAGAAAGGAACTCGCATGGCTGGAAGCCCAGGCTGCCTCCAAGAAAAATGTTTTCCCCTCCTGAATGGTGAAAAATGGCAGGAAAAATTGTACAGAGCCTTTCCCCATTCCTCAATCCCATGTGAAGACCTGCGTGTTGGTCCTGAGCACTAGCAAAAGGACGGTTTTATTTCCTGTCTGCAAGCTGTCAGACCGCACTCACATCTCCCCTAAGGGCAAAATAGTCCTAGGTCTACTGTGGTTGCTGCCTCTGGTCAAGCAAACGGGAAGAGAGAAAAAGGCTGTGATTCTCCCTTCACTCCAGGCGAGTCAATGTTCAGCCTCTCAAAGGCCACACAGAAATGAAGTCGTCACCTAAATATCCTTAACAGGCTCTTGATACAACACAGGGAAAATGTGGAGAGACAGGGTTTGAAACCACAGACACAGCCTCAGCAGAAAACACGCACGGGATTTGGGCTGTAGATGCACGGGAGGGTTCAGAGGCACAACACCGGCCATGGTGTCCCAGCCCTGGAGATGGATCCCAAACACACTTTTCCTGATCCACCCCCTTGCAAAAAAAGCCAACCAACCTATCCATGTAAAGGATCACTTTGTGACTTCGTTTTGGTCCCAAAAGAAACTTCGAGCATCACTTCTCCCCTTGCCTTCCCCCAGCTGAATGCGCTGCTGAGGTTCCCACTAATGACACAATGATCTTTCCAAGAGAAAGTACTTTAACAACAACGAAATGGGGCAGACTTGGATTGGCACAACTTGCAGGCAAGCACAGGTAAGAGGCTTCTAAAAGACCATAAAGAAACGAAGAAGCACCTCTTAACTCAGCTTGAGGGATCCGAACAAAACTGAAGGATGTCCCGAGAATGTGGGTGTGAGATTCTTGGCAGGGCAGAAGAAGAAAGGGAAGATTTTCACGGGGCATAGTGTGTGCAAAAGTGTTCAGGCACAATGCAAACTGTAAGAAAAGTGCCCGCTCTGACCAACAGGGCTTCCAAAGGATGGAGCTCAGCACTTAACTCGCAGCAACGTGGGGACCACAGCATCTTGCATATCCACCCTCTCCCTTTGGCCTGGTGGCTGTGCCTGTTGGCCATGTTGGCCATGTTGGCCATGGCCACAACAGCACTGTTGGCCATGAGAATGGCTTCACAGCGTGGCAGCCCTCCAGAGGGCTTGCCTTTGGTTTGCCTTTGCTTCCAAAGCACCTCCAGGTCCGTTGTCAACGGGAGGAGAGATAATTAAATATAATACATGGTTTAAAACATAAAATTCCAGCCCCGTAGCCTCTTGTCCTCCTTCTCTGCCTCATTTCTCTGCCCTCTGGGTTGTCTCTCTTCTTGCACTCAAGCTCATATTTCTGAGTTTTTCAATTTCCTAAGATGGGATAATTTCCAAACCGTTCTGGTTCAGAGCAGTATCCTAACCTGTCCCACTTTGAGGCCATGTTTCTATTCATGCAAATATTCCAGCCACCATCCCTCTCCTCCAGGGGCCTATGCAATGTTTCCATGTATTATATTGGAATTATGCCACCTTCCCGACGGTTAATGAGGAACCACAGAGTAAGCACCCCCTGTAATTACACGTGACCTGAAATCTAAGCCAGAAACAGACACGTGTTCATTCCGCGACTCCAAAACACCTAAAGGTGTAATCACCAGTGCCATGGCGTGGCAATTCCCACCTAACACTTGTCAGCCACCAGTTACTGTGACCTCCAAAAGCCCTGGCCGGGTGATTTATTCCTGCCCTGCACTTCTGAAGATTCCCAAGAAATGCAAATTGCCTACCCTGCACCATGAAATAATTTCACCTAATGATCTTAGAAAGAGAGTATGAAAGAAATCTGGACTTCACGGCTCCAGTTCACTCACCACCGTGACCTCTTCCACAAATGCAGGCTCGGACCTGCTCATTCCCCCCCCCCAGAGTAAGCTGCAAGAAAGCATCCGCCAGCTAAGGATGTCCTAGAAGGAGGAAAACCTTAGCTGTCAATCTCCTTGAGAAGTTCAACGCGTGGACAGCTGGAGCGGGCAGCTGCCAGCACTCGGACGTGGCTCGGCGGCTGTGAGAAGGCTTCACTGCCTGGGGGCTGACCAGCCCATGTCACTGAAGGGTCCCTCGCCCGTGGCCGACCTGGGAGGAGGACCACAAGGTGTGCAGAGGTCAGAATCGGTGTCTGATTCCCCTTCTGCAATGTAGGGTCTGATTTTGGCCACGGCTGCATAGCAACCGTTGTTAAGGATGTCCAAATTCTCTTTGGACTGGGAGATGCTAAAGCCGCTGAAAGAGCGCTCCAGTTCCTCGTGGTCTACCGAGGGGATGGAGATGGAAGTGTCGCTGTCTCTCATGGCACTCTCGTGGTGTTTGGTTGTAATGTCTTCGTTCCTCAGGTACTCTGCGCTCGCCCTGTGCCCGCCGCTGTACGCTGACAAGGAGCGCTCGTGGGAGGGTGGAGGTGGGATGCGGACCAGCGAGCCGGGGTCTCCGACGGGCGAGGAGCCGTGACTTTGCCGCTGGTAGACCTGCTGCTGGCATGACGTCGAGGGCGGGCATGTGTTGGTGGGGGCTGGTGGGGCAGAGAAGTTCTTCTGACCCATGGAGCTGGTGGACCTGATGATCTTGATGATGCAGCCATTCTTGTCAATGTGCTCCCTGCTGTCTTCGGGGCTGTGGTAAGGAGGTGCTGGGTCTGGTTCTTTGGACCCAAAATAAGCCTCCGTCTCCGTTGGTGGGATGCCCATCCGCTGCATATAAATGTTCACCAGGAAGTCCAGCTTCTTCTCCATTGACTGAACCTGCAAAACACCACAGTTACAGGGCTACACACTGCCTGCCGGCTGAAGCAAATTAACATCCTGAGTACAAGCAACTTCCAACCCACCTAGGCATGAGTGTGGGCCTGGGCTTCATAGATGACCTCTGCCTACACTGACCTACACCAAACTGAAATTTTTAGTAAATATTTAATTGTCCTATTCTGAAAAAAAAAACCCCTTAATTTTCCACCTTTTTATAGGGTTTTCCTTAAGCTCCTATAATCTTTCTGACATGCACCAAACTCCAGGAAAGCTGGAGTACACTCACATCCTTCCAGTGGCTTTCAGCTCCTTACTGCATTGGGCACTTGCCTGGGCTCAGATGGCCACGGGGATTTCTGAGCCTTATCCTCTAGGAAGATTTTCATCTTCGGTGGGGCCAGCAGCTACAGCAGCCAGGCTCATGCACTCATGTGAAACACGTCTAGAATGGTGGCAAAGAAACCAACGTGCCATTTTCAAAAATAATATAGCCTTTTGGTAGATTCACCAAAAAAGAATGTCTGTATGTCACAGACTCCAAAGCGCCTGTTTCGAAAGGAGTACTTAGGCTTGTAAGACATTTAGTGTAACCTTTTGTAACATCCACCTTGTTTCTTTTTCAAAATATTCTTAGCTCTTACTTTTTTTTCTAAACGGTAATGTCCCACTGGGGAAAAATAAGGCAGGAAAAACCCATCACAATGCATGCAACACCCTCTGATACGAACTCCCTCCTGACCCCGTATACCTGTTTTTCAACTTTTCCAAGCCTGCCCATCATGCTAGGGTCTTCAGGCAGCTCCCCTTCCGCTGGCCCTTTGGTCCGATCCTTGTCAGTCATGGAGGATCCTCTCCCAACGATCTGGTCAACTCTACCGGGATCAGAAAATCCCCCCCGCCCCCGGAAAAGGACCTGGAGTCAGTTGGAGGCAGCAGGCGAGGAGGGCTCCGCTTGTCGCGCCTCCATGGGACAAAGCAGCAGCCTCTCTCCCAACTAACACTCCAAATTACTCACAGACACGCAGTGGCACTGAAGTGTTAATTCAGATGCAAAATTCAGAGCAGTATTAGCAGAGTTTGAAACTATCCATTTCTGTTTATACAGATAAAACCTGGCACATTATGCACAGTAAATTTACCCACTGCAAATAATTTCTTTAACTGGCTTTCTTCCAAATCAATTAACTTCTTATTTGTACTGAGAAATCGTTATTTTGGGGGAAGATCAAGTTTTTTGTCTAGCATATGTCAATGGGATTTTTTTCAGTCTTTGCAGCAGTTTCCTCTCCTCGATGCAAATGTAAGTGTGCAATTCTCATGTCCACGAAAATGAGCCGCTTGCCCTAAGATCCAGACAAACAGGTGTAGTGCTAACTGTTTTAGTGGAGTTACATCAAGGCTGAATTTGGTCATAACTCAGCACACATCACCAAATTGTCTCAATGCAACTGCAGTTCACAAATAGATGTTTTCTATTAGCAGGGCTCCAAGCCGGTGACAGCAGAGGACACTCCTGCCAAATCAGCAGCTAAAGCTACTGGGCACGTTGTTTGGCACTCACTTCTTTACACACGTTACATTTGCAACTCCTCATTCCCATTCTAGAAATACCTGGGTTGATATACAGCTCCGTATGCAGAGGAAGGAGGAGGGCAGAGCCAGTTTGCAACCTGGAAGTCACTTTTATTTCAGGCATCAAATTATAAATTTTCTAGAGAGTAAACACTGGAGCTTGTTGTTCCCTCAAAAGTCAGGGGAGCAACTCAGTTTTGGAATAGCTTCTTAATGGCAGCCTAGTTCATAACCTAATTCTACGCCAGGCAAACTTTACTCTTGCATAATGCACCAAAAGTAAGGGTGGCGGGGGGAAAAGAAGGATTAATTAATCTGACTGAAACCAAGTTGAGGTATCTTGAGCGGAAAACTCAAAATGCTTCTTACGCAGTTCTGCCGTGTGGGCCATGGGTCCATGCACCAGGAGGAGGAAAAGGAAGGAGCTGAACACAGACAGACAGGGGAAAATGAACAAACAAACAAAAACCAAGGAAAGGAATGAGACGTGAGGCTATTTTCAACACAAGAGCCATCTGTTTTCTTTACATTTGACAGGGACTCAAAACGTATGTTGGCTGTTGACATTAAGGGACAGATATCAGTGGGTATGGACCAGTGTGGCTCCCTTGGCTTATATTAGAGCAACAGCAGTTTATAGCACCAGAAGATCTGGCTCAAAGAGATGAAGTGGATGAGCGCATCACACCAAAGACAGAAAATATAAGCCAACAATTGTTTTAGAGTTTATCTTTGATCCCAGAAGATACTTCATTTGGGCAGGGATGCAACAGAATACTGTTCTGTTTAAAAAGTCATGTTTGATCCTTTGCTTAGCAATATAAGCACAGGAGTACAAGGAGCACCAAGTGCTATAATCACAAGCGTGAGGAATATGCATGCCTTATTTCTCTCTTGTAATGGGAGAAGCAAATTATTGACATGTACAGGAACTCCCCACAAGGGATGCAATTACTGACATGACATACAGCACAAGAAATCCTACAACAATGTCGTTACCATGTAAGCAAAGAGGTATTAAATTGGATACCTCGGGCTACCTTGGTTTGGAATCACAAGTCAAGGCGTAGTACAGCCACTGTACAAACTCCTCTCCTGTATGCACAAGCAAGTAGACTAGTAAAACAATGAACATGTGTTTAAAGAGGCCCAAAGTCTAAGCACTACCGAATATTGCGGAAGGCCAAGAACCATCAGGGTGCTCTGTCCTCGTGTCCCATCTAGCACAGCACTAACACTGAAATGTATCCACTAATGGAAATGAGATGTCCTTCAACAGCTTTGCTGAGTAGGGCAGGGAGGCAGGACAGACTGTAACACAGAGAGGAAAACGGAACATTGCCATGCTACGGCGTATCATAACAGCAGAGATAGTCTTGTGTAACCCTGTTTCTAATCTTGCAGAATTTGAGGACGGACTTCTTTCTTCCATGTCCTTAAGAGAAGAGCGATCTATTAAATGAACCTCACATGACCCATGTGAAGCACAGGAGGCCAGCTGGCACTTCACAGATGGAGTGATCACTAGTATCATACAGAAAAGCACTGTCTTCTTCTATCACCTTCAGGCTGGACATGCCTGTAGACCTGCTATGATTTAAAAGCAGGACTGAAGCACTTCGCAGAGCTCACCCATAAAGCATTCAGAAGCCCTTGCCCATATACCGTTGATACCAGAGCCCAGGAGAATTCCTGCTTGATTCATTCCTTTCATGTCTATACTTTAACATAGTCCTGACTCCTGAGGTGGTCATCTTCCTCAGCTCTGAGAAACCAGAGGGCCAGATCTCGCGTTGGAGGCAGGGTCTGCACCGAGGACGGTGCGGTGGGCAGCTGTGGGCCACTGACTTCAGTGCAGAGAGCGGAGAAGGTGAACCAAGTCCTTCTCTCTTGATGGGAGAAACCAGGCTCGAGGTCTCCCACCCCTTTGCTTCCCATGGCAGAAGTTAGACCAGGGGAGAGTGCTCCTACTCTCAGCAAAGCACAGAGATTTTATTTGTGCCTTATCTGATACAAGAGAAGAGAGGAATTTCCTCTTGAGCTCCCAACCCACCTGTGCCTAGCTGAGCACCACAAAGAACAGAAGGTCCTTTTAGCCGTTATAAAAGAGTTTGAGGTTTTGTCCAAATTGGGCAGCAAAGCTCAAAAGATGAAGAAGAGAGGACATATTCTACCTTTGCAAGCAGAGGGGGATACTGTATGTTCCTACTGCGTGACAAGGGACCGCAAATCTTCTGAGATGCCAAACCCCACTTCTGCACTACATCCCGTGGGGAGCCTTGTGCCTTCCCGAACTTATCTTGGCTATGTTGAATACACATGTGTGGAGGGAAGAATTCAGCTGAGGCTCTGGAATAATCAGCCCCGTATTTTTCCCTTCGCGGCAGAAGAGGATTCAGAGATTTCTAACGATGCATGACAAACTGTGCCATCTGCTGTCCTTGATAGGCTCTGCTGGGTCTTCATTTGGGAGGGAGAGAGAAAGGGGACTGCTCTTTAAAGCGAACTTTGATATCTTTCCTTCTTTCTAATGATACAAAAAAAATGTAAAGTCTTGCATCAGCCACAGTGCAGGTTTTCTCATGCTTCATTATGCTTCATGCTAACAGTGCATGCAAAGAGGTGTAATATGTCACCCTCGGGCCAGAAGCAGACATCAAAAGGTCAAACGGCTCAAATGAGATAAAAATGAAGTGTTTGGGAATATATATTCAATTCTTTTCTTTTTTTCTTTATCTCTTTTAATTTTTTGTACACAATCCAGGCATTGAAGCCAAACCCCCTTCATCCATGTCACAGGACTGGCTACTTACCTCCTCATTTGGCAATAAAGTTTGCTCTAGACATATTTTGACCAGTATCTGTTGTCTAAAAATTACAGCTGAGTTGCACCTATTCTATGTTAAATTAGCTGATCAAGGGAATTTAATCCAAATTGTCTGTGTGTACAGCATGGAGCAAACACCTTCAGCCAAACCACAGCTGCGGACATCCACTAGCCTCCAGCTGCCTTTGCTGGGAGCTACTTGCAGGAAACTTTTGGCTGAACTGAGCCCTTGTCACCAGAGCACCACAACGCAATCCACGGGGTTCAGATAGCTCATGGGACATCACTCGGTTTTGTTTCTCTTCCTTCACTGGGTGTTTTCTTATGATCTGGGCAGCATTTGGCTAAAACAGGGGTGCGCAGGCTAAAAAGGAGAGGCCGGTGCAACCCATGGAGACCCCATGGCATGTGTCCTCACGGCATGGACCCACATGGTGCTGAGAAGATGAAGGCCATGGCAGCAGCAGAGCCTGACCCAGAGTTTTTGGATTTGGGTTTGGGGCTGCTCAGAGCTCTGGTTCCCATCCATCGGGCACCTCGAGCACCTCGCAGAGCCCGCTGGTGCCTGTGGGAGGATGCAGCTGGGAAAATTAAGCACAGCATAAGCCTTTTAATGGGTGGGAGCAGAGATTTCTGCATTCTGCTGCTTTCTGGAGCCTCTCAGCCACAGCTCGATAAAGAAGAAATGAGAAAATTCAATTCATTAAAAAGGAGCAATTATAAAAAAAAGTCTTAATGCCCCAGGAGCCTAGTGAGTATGTGCAAACAGATTTTAATCTGGCCATCAGTATTAGAAACTGTAAAAACGGGGAGGGAAAAAGTCATTAACATTAAGCTGATATAGCAACAGACTTGGACTGAATAAAATAAATATCCTAGTTTGAGGCCTCCTCCCCTAGTATCCATCGATCACATTTTCTGTGTACAAGGCACAAGCTTTCACATGAAAATCTTGCCTCTAGTGAAGGCTTGTTGCACACCTAACCTTATAGGTTAAATACGACAAAATCCATTTGAATATATATTTTTATTTTAAAATAAAAATGTTGTTGTAGATAAGAAAGTTATTTCATTTTTAAAGACTACTTTTGGGCCTCATCATTTGGCAGGGAGGAGAAATGGGAAAAATGCTTTGCTGAGAGCATCTTTTTTCCAAGCATAAAGCTTGGGGCTTCTGGAAAATTCTCTTATTTTTTATAATCTTTGAGCTAGCTGAGTGGGAAAAGGTAAGCTTTCAATATTCCTTTTACTCACATTCCTCTAGTGAAGCTTACTCAGAGCAGCTTAAATAAAAATCAGAGATTTGTCACGTATTAGCTCTTAGGGAGGGCAAGTATATTTAGAAAAAAAATACTTGAAGCTAAGCTTGCTGCATTTAAAAATCACCTACTATTTGTGCATGGAAAATGACTTTCTGGCAAATATTTATACCTGCCTTGGGCTCCAGAGGTCTCAATACAAGGTGAAAATAGAGCTCAGCTCATGACCCTGCTGACCAGACCTCAGAACGCCCTCAAATGGGAACTTGAGTGAGAATATGTTCCTTGTGGCAGCTTCAGGTACGGTTTTAACTAAGGAGAAAACTTAATAAAAGCAATGAGAAAAATCTCGCTGCGTGACTGAGGGCTGGGTTTGACTCCTGCTCTTCAAAAGAAGAGCAAGCAAAAATGCTTGCAAAATCAGGATCTTTTTTTTTAATATGAGTCCCGTGGTTGTAATATTTTAACACAATTTTTTCTTCTGTGGTTAGTAGAGTTGCATCACCAAGAAAAAGGGACCACTGTGTTCATCAGGTATGAAACACTTCATTCTTACTTTGCCCGCTGAAGTAAATTTATTTCATAGTGCAAAGAGCTGCAAAGGCTCCTTCGCTTGTGTGTGGAGTGTTTCATCTTTTAGAAATCTACTGGTCTCCTGATCATCTCATTTTAGAGATCTACTGATCATTTATATTGGCTTTGTGGGTAAATATTCCACCTTTTACATCTGAAGATAGCCTGGTAAAATATGAGATTTTAAAAAGATGTAATTTTGCTTTCTAACACCTAGAAGAAGACTGAAAATAGAAAATATGCTAGCTGAAGAAACTGATGGTTATTGATGACTGTATGAATGTCCCTTTTTTTTCCTTTGGCTTGCCTAGTGTGAAAGCTCATTACTGGAAGTAAATCAGAGCATACCCAGAGTAGCAAGCCCTTCTGAGTCATGATTTAGCAAGCTGCACTGCTAAGTGATAAATGCCGTCATATAACTGGCATGAAAGGGGTTTGACATTAAGCAAATGAAAAATCCAGAGAAAGCGGCATTTTGGTGAATCCTAACCTAGGCGAGTATTGGGGAGATTCTTTGGAAGAATACATGGGTCCTTTGGTTGGATACTTCTTATGCCGGGGAGTTGAAGGGGGCGGGGGACCCACAATCATATCTATCCTGGCAAAGTAAATAAGAAAAAAGACACCAGCAAAATGCATAATGAAGCAACATGTAGAGAAAAGTTGGTCAGAAAAGTTGCAGAAAGAAACAACTGAAAAACAGAATGACAGAGAGAGAAAGAGAGAGAATTTGAAAATATATTCCACTGGAAACTGAAGGCTCTTTCCTACCGCCTGGTTGTTGGTGAAACCCAGAGCCTTACCCACCCCAGGGTAAGATTTGGAGATTTCGGCACCACTGAAACATCACTAGGAGAGACCCCCGCCCCAGATATAATAGGCAACATGTTTTACCCTCTGGAATATATTTGCATATGTGTAGCAATATCCCATTGAGGTAGTTGGATATGAAAAAACATATATTCATTCTCCTTTCAGTTCCAGTGCTAGATAACACATCCTCAGCTAGTTCAGAAAAGCATGAGCTGTTGGAGTCGGCGAGATACGCTGCGGGATTGTATAACTCAATGAACAGGAGACATCCATGGTTGGCAAGGTGTCAGGATGAGACACGAGACAGTGTGAACACAACACTGAAAAGAGCACATTACAGACACAGTGACAGAGGCATTAATGATTAAAGAGGAAAGTGCATGTAAACACCCCAGAAATTTGCTCGAATGCAGCTTTAATCCACCAAAGCCCTGGCTACGGGAGGTCACAGCCAGCCCTGCTGAGCTGAGCTGGCATGGAGAACGCAGTGCTTTGATTGCTGAAGGAAAGGGAAATCAAAATATCTGTTCTCCTCTGAGCTGCCCCGTGACAACCTCCCTGGGCTCCACCATATGGGTGCACTGTACTTCTAGCTCCAGTTGGTCATGCCCCAAGGTTGGCCGTGGCCACCCCAGGCACACACCTCGTCTACAGGGTGCCCCTTCTGGTTGTACTGGGCAGGTGACCAGCCATGGGACCTCTTGGTGCTCATCTGGCTATGATGATGAGTGCTTTAAAGGATGACCCCAAAGGGGTCTGCTCCCATCACCATCACTGATCTCCTGCTCGGTGGGGACAAGGAAACCAGTGAAGCTGCCTGGTAGCCCTGGATCCCAAATCCAGTAACTTCACACTTTTAAAGCAGTTCCCAGTCCTCCTGACTTCCCTGCAATGGGGTGGACGGCAGCCCTAGCCTAGTCCAGCCTCAGCAACCTCAGCCTCGCAGTCCCATGGGTACAGCTAAGAGGAGAATTGAGTTTGGTCTTTGAAAGCTGCAATTCCTTGCCCCAACCACCCCAAAAAACAGCCAACCAAACCACGCCGTCTTTGCAGCACATCACCTTGAACGATTGGCAATGGGAGACTTGCATGGATGGTGAGGCAATCTGCTGCACCAGCTCCGGGTGCTGAAAACTCAGGTGTCTCACCTGGAGCCAGAGGAGATGACAACCCCAATGGTTCACTACCCACTGTGAAGGCAGCCTGGAGGCTTCACGTTTCAGGTTATTAAAGTTAGGAAATATAAATCCCCTCCTCCTCCTCTTCCCTCTCCAGATTCAGCTGCACATCTTGGATCTATAATCATTGAATTCATACTGAACGGGGGTGAGAGGCTCAAAGAGAGGAAATTCTCCGGGATATTTTAGTCTCCATCGCAAGGGAGAATTTACCTTCTGGCTGCATATCTGGAAATGGGAAACGCATAGCGTGCAGCAACGCTGAGAAAGCTACCTCTGCTGCTTAAACATCAAAAATAGCAGAGTTAAAATGGTCTCTGAGAGATTAACAGAAGAGAGATTCCTCTTTTACCTAAGACAATTTTCCCATTCCATTCCTGGGGTTCATATTAGCTGTTTGCATACCCAAACACATTTTTTTGCACATTTGCTGACTCTGCCAGGGACCTAGATGGGTTTGAAATTAAAGAAAAACTTCCCCAATGGCTCCCAGAGGAAGCTGGGCTGCCATAGCTATGGAGGGAAATACTTTCATTCTCCAAGTGTAAAAGTAAATGGTATATTATTTTGACTGGAGATAGCCTATGGCCAAGCCCTGGCTCTGTTCTGGAGCTCGGCAGAACTGGGGCTACTTCTGCTGAGCTGGCACAGCCGGGGGGGTGTTGGGATTTGGCTTCCAACATGGGACATCAGGGCTAAGGGAGCAGTGGTTAGACAAAAAGATTTAGCTCAGATCCTCTGTTCAGGGGACCAAATTAATCTGTGGTTTTTTGCAGGAGAAATCATTGGGTGATCGTAGTGGACAATGAAATTTTAAATGCCCTTCTCGGTTCCATTTGTCCCTTTTTCACATTTCTTCCCCTATTAAAACTAACTCCTCTCCCCCTAAAGTTTGAGCACAGAGGCTGCTCGGCTAAACCACACCTACATCGGTGGGCTTGGATGAGAAATCCAAGCGTGTGTTTTTGGCAGACTGTGCCATTTGAGGAGGAATTCCTCCTAAAACAGCTTAGTGGCCCCAACAGCTGGAGAAGCCGCTGCTTCCTCGCTGTCCCCTCCACCCGTAGCAGCAGGGTCACATCCAGCACACCAGATTTTATTTTGTATCACTCCCAGGAAGGCACCGAATTAGCCACATTAGCCTTAAGACTGGGGCACCAACCCTTTGCTATCCTGCCAGGAGGACCGCAGAGATACGCACCTGCCTTACCTACGGGATATACTATCATGGCAGAAACTCCCAAATAAAGTAGGAGGACGAGCAGTGACTTCTGTGCGTATGTCCTGGGGTGGGCACTAAGACAGTTTTAGTGGGATAACACCACCGTTTGCAGTCCCTGTCCTGCTCATCCCTGTGGGTTCCAGCCACAAGCATTGATGTTTCCCTTGAGGCTTTCTCTTAGGAAGAAAAAGAATAAGTTGTAGCTGCAAAGCAAAGTTTCTCTCTCCTGGCAATACCTCCACAATGAACAAAAAACAGTGAAAAAAATGAAGCAAGGAGAGGGGTCTCTTGCCTGGCCTGAAGGTTTTTGATCCGAGAGAGCATGTCCAGGTGACCGGCTGAATACTGCTCGATGACATCCATCACGTCGTAGGGCCGAAGGCTCTCCTTAAACTTGCGCTTGGAGACGAGAAATCTCATAATGCTGCAGGAGAGGGAGAGGAAAGGCAAAATATAGTGCCTGGGCTGCAGCCTGACCTGCTTAGTGGCAGATAAAAAACACCGCAGGGAGCTGCTTTGGAAGGAAAATGGAATAAATCCCAACCCTGCGGGTTTGGGAGAGGATGCGGCAATAGGAGGGGGAAGGGGATGGCGGGGGCTCGTGGCTGAAGCCCTGTCTGCGATGGGGGGTCCCCGATGCCCCTTGGACTATCAGCTGTGTGAGCGTCCTCTCTGCACTGCTTTTATAAGTGTCAGCATTAAATCTCAAAGCTGGTGAGAACGATCATTTGGATGCATCCCTGCAGGGGATCTTCCTGTTTCTCCATTTATCCCTTCCCTCAGCAAAAATTGCCCTTTCTGGCAGAATTTTCTGTAAAGGAGAGCAGGCCACCCAGGGGAAAAACAGCCTGCAGCACAGACATTTCAACATTTGTCACCTCTGCTTGGACTTTAAATTTCTTTTTTTTCCCTGTTATTTATTTTTCCGGACCGCTTCCCCCCTCTCCCTCTCTTACCACACTGCCCTGATGCTGACTTTCAGTCCTGGTGTCAAATCTTCCGTCACAAACTCGCAGTTGCAGCTTTTGTTCTCATCGGGAATGTCTTCTCCGGGGAGGCTTGCTTCTGGGTTTGGGAGAGGGAGGAATAAAGACAACGCGTTACTCTTTCCCATGCTGGTGCCGCACGAGAAAAGGCAAGTCGGATCAGAAACAGCAATCCCAGGGGGAAGCACCAGAGATATCTTTGCTGAGCATCCCGACGGGAGCATTTCCCAAGACGTGTTATGGTGACATCCAGCAATGCCAACTGCAGCTCTCACCCATCTCTAGATGCCCGACTTTCTCCTTTCCCCGTCCCTATATACATAAATATATACATTATCATGGGTGTCAGCAGGGTTTTTCTTATCTCTTATTGTACTCCAAGCTGGAAGGGGAAGGAGACCTATGTAAGCACCCAGGCTGGCGGCTCTGCCCTTCTTAGGTGGGGAGGGAGAGGACGTCAGGGCCAGCTGGGGATTTGGGGTCCAGCCCGGCACCCCAAGCCCTCACCTTCTGAGTTTTGCCGTGAGGCCGCTCCCTTGATGCGGAAAGCTTGCCGGGCTCGGCTGCGGTCTCCGAAGCTCCAGCTCTTGGGCACTTTGCTCGGGCTGTCCTCGATGCTCTGGTCAGCGCTGGGGGACCTCCGGATGCCCTGAGCCTGTGGAGAGCCTTTCCCTTTGGTGCCAGCACCGCGGGGACTGGAGAAGACACGATCTTTCAAACTGACCTTCTGACTGTTCAGAGAAACACGTTGAAACAAAGACAAAAAGGAGACAGCAGGAGGAGTCATTCTGGAAACCACGCAGTCCTTCCCCACCAGCCATTAGAAACCAAGAGCACTTCCAAGCAGCAGTGAGATGTAGTTTTGCTGTTGGCTATTTTTTTAAAATATATATTTATTTTCTGAGTGAAATGGGAATGATTATTGAGAGAGAGAAAATAATGAGGACTTAAACAGAAGCCCCTCGTGGGATGCCAGGGCTGGCGGGACAGAATGATGTTAAACAATGAGAAACAGAAGCCCCTCGTGGGATGCCAGGGCTGGTGGGACAGAATGACGTTAAACAATGAGGTTATGATTCCTTAAATCACTGATCGGCTCCGATCACGAGCAAGGAGGCTTTTCTTTCACAACTGCCTTCCAAAACCCTATATCTAATAAGAAAATAGCAATAAAAAAAGCCTTTATCTTAAACTTGTCGCTTTTGTGGAAACACTTCACTTCTGGTGCTCAGACCTGTCCTTTCCCTTTCTTCAGCTCCTGTATTTCCTCCCTCTTAAAACACCATCTGCCCCTTTTATATATGCCAAAAAGTTCCTCTTTTTCCAGTCATATATTTAAATACTTAACATATATTTAAATACGTTCACACTTAAATGTGCAGCTCCTTTGTATCCTATAAAGGTGCGATCTAAAAGCTAGCTAACGTCTATCTGCAGGTCTGCTACGGGTGTCATAAACAGGCAAAGCAAAATTTTACAACTTCAGAATATAGCATTTTATTGCTGTTTTTCTATTACAATCCCATTTCCTTAAAACCTTGTAATTATGGTTTGAAAAGAAGATCCCTCCAGAAACAGAGATGATCTCACTGAGAAATAGTCTGCTGACCCAGCTCTAATTATTTTCCACATTCTGAAATTTGTAATTAAAAACTTTCACCCAAATGAAGATAATGAATTTTCACATGGAAATTGCAAAACAAAAAGATTTTGTGAATCTTTATGAAAGGGCAAACTTTATAGAGACGGCATCGGGGAAACCAAACTGCAAATAGTTTTGGTTAATTTGGTATTTTCTGAATAGTAATTGATTATTAAGATACACTAACAGAGGTTAGACAACCAGTGCAAGGCACTTGCACAGGTAGCTAATATTTTATATGTAGGCAAATTGAAACTGAGTGAAACCATGGATGTAATTCCCAATACTCTGTACCACTGCAGTGGCCACTCATCATTTTGCTGCAAATGCTCTGACTCAATTTGCGGGAACAACATTGCAGAAATTTTGATTTCCACATCAGATTTCCAGGTCACCAACCAAAGACCTGGTTTTTTCTGTCTCTCAGCAACGCCACCTTAAAACTCAGAGGCAAACAGTCCTCCTTTGCCTTCAAAACTGTTCTTCAATCGGAACTCAGCTGCTGATATCTGAAGGAAAGCAAAATGCAGCTCCCTTTTCCCCAGCCGTATCAGCTGTACTGCGCTGACGGGAACAGACATTCATTTTTGTCAGTAAAGGAAGAAGATGGGACTCGAAGACACACAGGGAGCAGATTTGTCGAGTAAGAAGGTGCTATTTTTACAAAGTCACTTTACATTGCAAGATGTCGAACATTTACAGGGAGAGAAAGGTGCTTAGGCAGCGTTTTCCGGAGTTGCACAGCGTGATCCCGAGGAGGCACCGCTGCCCGGGTGCAACGCCCAGGGAACGGGGAGAGCAGCTCCTGGGCTGCAGAGCAGGGTTATCTGTGGCCATTGGCCGGGCAACAATTTCGAGTTGAAAGATACATTTGAAAGAAAATAAAATTTGTTCATGACCGAGTCAGAAAAGGCAGAATTAACCCAATTAATGATGCGTTTTTTAATTCAGTGAAACTGCGTAGGTAAGTACTGGAGATTTAATTTCCAGTGTGCTGCCCACCTGCAGAGCCTGTCTGAAAGGCATGGGACCAACAGATGTTCAGCGTAGCTGAAAATCAGATCAGAGGTACAAATCCACACAGGAATCTAGGAACAAGCATGTGCCTAAATACCTTTCTGGATGTAAGCCTTAGTCACTAATGCTACCAAAATCACGGTACATAATGAGCCAAAGGTTTAAAAGCAATTCTCACTCTGTGTTTCTTGGATTAGAAACCAGATTGAAATTTTATTTGTCATTTGATCCTAAATAGGCCAATTGGATTTTTCTTTATTTTAGTTGATTTTACAGCAGAATATTCCTGGAATCTACTGCATTTCAGTAGTACTAATACTTTGAACTACCTGGTCTTCTTTAAAAATAACTTTTATGTAAAAGAATCAGCAACACACCAATATTCAGAATTCAAAGCAATCTCTTTGTGCCTCATCCTCTGCAGAGTTGCTCCCATCACTGATCTCAGCACGAAACCAGTTGCCTATCACTGAGTAAAGCGGGGCCTTTCCTTTGGGGCCCCTTTTCCATTCCCACAATAAATGCGCTGTAAATGTTTGCAAGAATCACAAAAGGCAAAAAAGAAAGCATGGATCTCAGTGAGGTACACGAGCGAAGAGTTTCCAGCCTGATAGCATGAGATGCAACACTTTTACACGTTAAAAAATCTCATAGAAATTTGATGAACGATAAAGATCTGGGTGGGTTTTGCTCCTGAGTAATCGCTACTCAGAAAAAAACCCAACACCTGATGTAACATCTTTGTTTTAACACAGATGACATGAGACAACATGAATAATTAATCGATTTTTTCCTTCTGCCATGCAATTCTCTCATTGGAAATGACACCTGGAATCACATGCAAGTACAATCCCTGCAGAGGAGGATGCTGTCGGGGTCTGCAGGAGCTGGTAGGAAAGTGTCCAAAATAAATATAGACATATATAGAGATATATGTTGTCAGCTAATCCAAGATCATGTTCTCCTTCAACCAGAAAGTCATGCAGAGTGACGCAGAGTGTCTCGGAGAAGTGGCATTTGGATGTCACTCAGGCAGATGGTAAATGAGCCTCAGTTCGGTGGAAAGTGTATGTGTTGGTGACATGAATATGAGGAAAGCGGTAATCCAGCCACACACGACAACATGAACTGAAGCTTGCAATCGTGATAGCTAAGAGCGGCGCGAGCACGGGGCAGGCGCCCTGCTCGTTCCAGGAGGAAGGGAAGGGAAAGAAAACTGTGGCTTTGCAACCAGAGACAAAGATTATGGGAAGCCGTAACAGCGTAATAGGGGGTGCTTTAGTTCCTAGATCTTCAGTTGGCACCTATTAAAAACATATTGGATAACAAAAAAATTATAATGTTTCCAGGCTGACTTTGGGGAAGGTTTACAAAACTTTCAGCTTTTCACTTGAATTTAACAAAGGATAGAAACTGAGTCGACTTTTTCTCTGCTGCCAGTCAGAAAACGAGAGCCCACGTTGGATGAACACGTACAGACCAATCCATGGTCCCACAGCTGATGGAAAGATGCTCACTGCTTTAGTGGGCTTTGCATTTAGGTTCATTTAGGTCCAAACAGCCCAGCACTCAGCAGCAAAAGGCATGAGAACTAACCTTCAAATGAGCTACCATCAGCCTCCTTAGGATGCTGGGGGTTTGAGCTCCTGTCTGAAACCCTCTGCTTTGGGGTTCATTCCACAGCCCTCTATAGTATTAAATCAGCACTTTTAAAAAACGTGGACTCATTACGTTAGCATTAATTTTGGATCAATAGAAAGTATCACCTGTAACTTCTTGTCATTGATTTTAAACTACGCTTAAGCAATGGTTTCATTTTCTCCTTTCATTTTGTAGGCAGCAAACATTAGCCAAACTGAGTTAGACTAACATGGACTCAGGTCCATCTCTGCATACGAACTCAACCAGTAACAGTGTTCATTCTTCTGAAAAGCTATGGCCAGGAGAAAGAGGCTATCTCCTGTTGGGAAGTGAGGCTGGTTTTTAATCCAGAGTTTGGGCTGAGCTCATGGCATATGAGAACAGCTTGTTAAAACCAGGCAGGAGTGCCAGGAGTGAATGATAGCCTTTGTGGCTATCACTGGCCTCCACTCTGGTCGCAGGTGTCACCTGAGGCAGAAAGCAGTCACTGGAGACACGGAGGAAAGGAAAATACATCTGTACGTGCAACACTTGCCATGACTAGAGCAGAAACCAAGAGAGACCAGGCTCAAGCCTGGTTTGCCTCCAGTGATTTCAGAAAAGCCATTGCAAAGGTGAATTCAGCCCAGAGAATGGAGTTTCTAGAAGCAGAGCAACCTGGGCGTAAGGAAGACAAAAGGTCAGCCAATGATCAATGTCACGGTGAGTACTCCCTCGTCTCTTCCTTGTCCACAACCACAGTGTTAGACTCGGGTTGAAGGGAGTCATTGAAATCGCAACGGGAAAGACCAGAGTTGCACCATCCCCGCAGCCACCACATAAACCTGGCTGAGCATGGGGCCTCGGGTGAGTGGAGGGACACTGCAGCCAGATATGTGTCTTCAACCTTGGCCTTTGGTATTTTGCAGCATTGCTGTTATACCATCACCCCTCTCTTCCTAACACACAGCCTTTTATTCCCAAACTGATGTTGAGCACTGTCGAACACCACATCACACGTATCCTGCATCTTCTAGCAACCTTTTGCTATTTGCCAGCTCAGCTGTTTTGCATTTCAGGAGCAAAGCAAAACAGCTAGATTGCATCTTCGAGCTGGCTGATTATTCCTAAACAAGACTTTAAGAAACACGCTACACCCAGACCCGCAGGCCAGTCGAGGGCTCTGCAAACACCTTTCCTTCACTGGTCTGGGTGCCATTTCTTCCCACTGTCAGGTCTCTGTGGTGCCTTCATCTCTCTGAGTAGATGCCAGGAAAGTCTCTTACAAAGCAGAATATGATAGACTTGCTAATCTGGCTTGGTATAGTTACGTTACTGTCTAAAAATGCATGCATTATTGCATTTATTGACTAGAGATCATTGGTTTAGTGCATTAAGAAACCACGGCTTCTAAGGAGTTCTCCATTAATTTACCTACATTGAGTTTTCCATGATTGCCTCATCGTTTGCTGTTATTTTGTTATATGCATCCTAGACGAAGGCTTTTAGCATTCAGCCTTAGATGCATCAAAGTGCTGGCATCTGCCCCTAAGAGTTCGTGCAGTGGGGGATTGCAGGCAGGCAGCCCAAGGGTCCAGGAAAACAAGACATTTGAATTATTTTTATGTCCTTTCACAGTTAACCTACAGTTTTACTAAAGCACAGTGTGTATAACACTACATTCAGGATGGATGCAGGTAACAAAGTTGCCCTTGTAGCTACTCCAAAGTTCAAGACTCCTTTTTGACTGGAAGAACCACAGTCTGTAATCCTCCTTCTCAGCGTCTCCAATGGATTAAGAAGATCTTGCGAAAATAATTTGTTTCACCCTCCCTTTCCCTTGCAGAACTCAAGATGGAGGAGATGAAATGAGGACCACAGCGGGAAGGAATTTGGTAGAAATTAGAAAAAAAGATACTGGCTTTACCAATTAAAAATTCATGCCTAGGAAGACATGCAAGGAAGACAGTAAGATCAGAGTGGCTGATTTTCCAGAAAACAGAACTGGACACGGACAGGTGAGAGGACAGCACTACGAATATCACTGCTTGGTTTAATCTCTGCCAAAAACAACCTCGACGTTGAGCAATCGAAAGGAGCCTTTCTCTGGGGAGGAGACCCTGCCTGCCCTACGCCTCCGCCTCCAAGGATAAAACAACCTCACCTGGCAAATGGAAACACTACAAAAGCAATGATATATTTTTCAGCTAGACTATTGACCAAATCTTTGCCGTTTGGAAATGTATGGAATTGCTGTCTGTGCAACTGGTGATCACCCAATATTTAAACCAGTTCTTTCAAGGATAAACTTCAAGGAAGGCCACAGTACTGTCAAAACACGTAGCAGGAGGCTAACTCAAAGATCCAGGCTATTTATCCAGGTACAGGGGATTTCCTACCATGCAGAACTACTTATTATGAAATATAGATCATGCCCCTTCCTCTTTGTTACCCATTCAGAGATGGGATTTACCACACTACTTCTGAGCACAAGCACACGCAAGTCTCAGGCATGAGTCCTAGCCTCTAGATTGACAGATAATAAAAATAGCCAGCAGGGAAAAAAAATATAGCAAGAAAAGAAAAGATACAAGTTGGAACAATTAATGGAGAAAATCAGAGATACATATACTTTCAAAACTGTAGTTTCATACTTTTAAAACTGTAGTTTGTTGGCTTTCTGAGGGAGACAGAGACTGGTGATTTTGAGAATTAAAACGGACTCCAAAGAAGAGCATGCAAAAATCCGATTTCACAAACATGCGGCATCGCTCAGTGCCCTGCCACTCCTGGGCTTTCCGCCTGCCTGGCTGTGGGAGGAAGAGCTGATGGGGTTCCCCTGCCAGCATTCACAGCATGCAAACTCTGGGCGTTGGTAATTCAAGAAGGTGCACGTTTGCTGCTGAGAAGCAGTGTCTGGGGCGGGGGAAGAGACTCTTCCGGTGCAGGCGTGGAAGCAGACGTATTTATGCATAAGTAAAATAAGATCTATGTATCTGTGTACCCTTATGGCCATTAGATGGGTGCACTAAGGGATGCTCATTGGGAATTCTCTGGAGCCGCCTAACAATTGTCAGCTTGATGAAAAAGATAAAAACACTGCTGGTACGAAACCCTCTGCTCTAGCTATCTGTTCCCCACGGGATCTAGAAACAGAACCATTCACAATGCCAATGTCAACGCTAAGGGGAACCCGTATCCCCTACGTCTGGTGGGACAGGCTGAGATTAGTCCTTCTCTAGCTGCGTAGTAGAGGTGCTAGATAGGCAAGCCATGGCTTCCAAAGGCCACAAGACTAGGAAAGGTCAATTTGTAGTGTTCGGAGAGCCAAAGGAATGGTGATTGAGCAGAGGTAGGAAGCTGGTATTTCTCATGCTACTGACTGGATATTGCTGTACAGTGCAATTCAATTTGCAAGGATTCCCTGGACCTTGAGGAGGGATGGAGTGATAGGGAGGAAGGGGTCTTTTTAAAAAATTTTGAAAATTTTCATTTTTTATTTTTTAAAATTTTCCATCATTTGTTAAACTTCAGTTCCTGGCCTCCTTCATTGCTTAGCAGACACTGGCTTGCTAGCCCAGACCAAATTCCCCATCCTCGTCTCTTTGAATCACATATTCTGCATGATTAGCAGACAAGGAAGCCTCTAGTTTCTGAGCGGGCAACGGGGAGGCTCTTTCACCTTTTTTTTACTCATCTAGTACCTCTATTAAGCAGAGAAGTGATCAGAACGGGTGGTAGCAGGGTAGAGGGAGAATGAGCCGTGCAGCTTTTGATTAGTTCCGTGCGACGCATTTCCCGTGGTACCTAGAGTTTCCTGAGCAGCATCCGCATAGTGACTCTCTGCACGGTTTGCTTTTACTGGAAATGAGGGGAGAGTAAAAATTAGACCTGAAAGCAAATGCCAGACAGGAAACTTTTGATTACTGACTCTAGGTTTAAAAGACAGGTGTTTTGAGGGCCGGGTTCATGACAGGATTTTTCTGTTTGAGCGTTAAATAGGGGGGAAAAAAAAATCAAGGGGGTTTCTGAAATTTGTCTCATTGTGGTCAATAAATGCCATTATTAGAAATGACGCATTCTGCATTGAATTGGTGGCGTCAGTTCATCTACAGTTGACTGAGTCCTGCAGGAAGTTTTTTCATCTGCATTGGAAACAAAAAGTACTCTCTTCTTCCTCTAAACAGATAAAAAAGACTTTTTTTTTTTTTAATCGTCTAAGCCATGGAGAGCCAAAACTTTAACTCGTTTTGTCCAACAACATCCAAAAGATTCAAATTTCTTCTTTTTTTTTTTTTCCAAAAAAACCCTCACAATGAAAGCTAGTTAATCTGTGAATTATTTGCACTTCTCATACAGGAATTAACATTATATTAAGCCTGGTATTTAAAAAAAATAGACAAAAACGGGGTGTGGTGCAGTCCCTTATGGGAAGGGATTTGAACATCTGTGTTCACGCATCTGGTTTTTTGTAATGCTTTTTAGACAGGCCCTACCACTTCTGGGGAGTCACTGGCTTCGCTGAGGCACCACCACAGCTCCCGTGAGCCCATCCCAAATCGCTGCTCAGGCACTGCCCTGCCAGGAGATTGCCACCACGACCAGGGTCCTCCACGCCATGGAGCAGCCCTCTACCTGCGGAAGGGTAATGACGTGGCCCCCATCATCCCACCTGGCCACCAGCCACCAGCGGGCATCACTTGCTGAGTTCATGGACAGACTGAAAAGGCTGAAGGGCATAAAAACCCAACCTCGTTTTACCCTTGAACTCGGCAATCGGAGGAGCTCGCGGGCACACGCAGAAGGAATTTGCAGGAATTCCTTCTGCTCCGTGGCATCCCGTGCAAGCTCAGCCGACACCCTCTGCATCCTGGGGACTCCTTGGCCACCCGCAATGGGACCCCGCATCCCCAGGGAGCCCCGGGGACCGGTGGTGCTACCGGGGCTGTTCTGGAGCTGGGGTCTGAGCATTGCGGCGTGGGAGTGGGATATTCAGCATGCAGAGCCTCGGGGAGACACGTGGGTTACTCTCCTCTTGGTCTCCTCTGCAGTGCCTGTGGAAAGATGCAGTCCCTTCTGTGCAAATAATCCGCTCCCCTAAAGGCAACTGATTATTTCCAGATTACTGTCAGTCCCAGCATGAGTCTCTGACACCAGTTTAATCGGTTAGAGGGTCAAACACCAACCCAGGCTAACGTGGCCCGTCGGGCTCCTCTGATTGACACCCATTTCCAGGGGCAGTAGCGGTGAGTGACACCCGGGACACCCTAGGCTGGATGAGCAGGGGCCCACTGAGTCAACCAAAGGCATCCTCCAGTGTGTACAAAAGCCTTCATCACACCCCTGAACAGCGATATAAATGTTGTGTGTACCTCAGACAGACATATACATACATTGATATATAGATAGATATACGCACAGATATACATACACATTACAAGGTGGCCCAGTCCAGCATTCACTCGATATAATGGACAAGGTCCTGCTGAGTTCATTAGGGTCAAGGACAAACCACAGCTGAGGACAACCTTCCAAAGAGGTTCCTCTCATTACCTACAGGACTGAACTCATGCTGGACAAAGTAATCTGAGTTTTAGCTTCCCAGTTCCCTGGAATCCTTCTGTTTCTTTTTCTCTGATATTAATGTATTATTATGATCACTTGGTTCATTAATTTTTAGCTTTTCACCCAATCATATTTTGGAAAATACAAGAGGAAGAAATGTGGTCATGGATGCCTTCAGATGTTTATCAGACCATCTGTTAAAGAGCATCTGAAGCACACATTTCCTATAGGAGCCTCCGTAGTCCTGGCTAACCATATGTTTGTCTTTTTGACATTACAATCAGAAGACAAAATAAACAGAGATGAGATGCCACAGCGAATTTCCAGCCTGATTAACATAGGAGTAATCAAACCCCGTGACTACTCTGATTTGCTGGCTTTCTGCCACAGGAGGGGCGAGAAAAGCCCCACCACAGAGCAGCCCTCCTTCCCTGCTGTTACGAGGCAGAGAGGACTCATGTTTGGACCCTGCATGAGAGCAGCGTGGTCTCGGAGGCGTGACGGCCACTTCTCCTGGCCAAGGCAGGTGGTAGGGTGGACACAGCACCCAAAGCGACAGGCAACAGAGGAGGCTCTGTAAGTAGTTTTTAAATAGGGAGGAAAATGAAAAGGGGGAAGAGGTACGTAGCATGTAGAAAAAGGCCAGCATCTTTTCTGCTCATCACAGCCTGGGCTCCATGTCACGGGGAGGTGAGCTCCTGTCCCCCGGCACAGGTCAGCACACAGCTTCCCGGCACTCGGTCATAGATGAATGCAGACAAGCTCGCGGTGAAAAACAAAACAGAAGTGATAGAGAAAGGACGTAACCTGTCTCTCAGATCAGCCATCCCATTTTACGCCGAGACCAAATCAAAAGCCACCCGAGTAATTCCAGGTGACCCCGAGCCTCCACCGCGCTGACCCCATCTCCTCCCCATGTCCTCCCACCCCGGGCAGCAGCTCTCCCAGTGCCATCTCGGCAGAAATCAGGACGGCTACAGCAGCACCGGAGTCTGAGGGCAGCATCGCCGCTGGTGCGCGGGCAAGACCCCGAGAGCTGCCCCGCGCGCTGGCGGGGCGTTTGGGACGCTCCCAGACCTCGCAAGGCAACGTTTGTCTTGCGCAGCGCATTCCCATGAGCCGTGCCAGCATCCCTTCCCTAACTTAAAATGTATTAAGATGCAAAATAGTGAAAAAGCTGTTTCTGTTCTGTTTGCTGTAAGGACTTTGTGGTGTATCAGTTATGGAAAGAGGGATATAGGAAATCAGCCACTCCCTACACATAACGGCAACGGGAGGAAGATCCAGCTGTCTCCAGATGAGAGACTGTATATTTCCTTACATTGATGGAAATGGAAAGTGGCAAATCCGTTACCAGCCGAAGCAGTAAAATTGTGGTGCTGGGGTCTGCTATGAAAGACGATTCATCCCGAGGAGTTTCCTACGTGAAACGGTCATCAGCGACAGACCACGGCTGGATGATGAACTGGTGGGTGGGCTGAGAAACAGGACGAGTTTTCTTTTCTAAGGGCAGGATGACACACTGAGCATCACCGGGAGGCTGCTGGAAGTTAAAGTGGGTGGGAGATTTGAGATGTGAATGTAAAAGATCCAGAAACTTTTATTTGGGAAAAGAGGTGATTTGAGGCCCCCTGAATATAAGGGACTACTGTGCAAAATTCCTTCCTGAGGTCTGAGATGATATTATCAGACGGAAAAGGGCAGTGGGAGCAGATAGAATTGATACTGCCCTACCAAAACACAGAAGGAATTGGTTCTGCTACGGCAGCTGAACTAAACCATATGGAAAGTACTCTAACGCCATATACCCGGCAGCTGCAGATCCTCAGCTTAAGCACTCCTGGGTTCAGGTTTAGCATCTTACAACAGAGGGCAACAAAACCCATCGGTGTCACAAGAGACAGATACACTACAGGAGCAGGAAAGCAGCATTTGGAAACGACCCTGATGAAGGAGCTATATATAGTAAAAAATACTCCGAAAAAGGGCAGTGAAAGGCTAGATTTACTTCCTTCTGTGACATAAGATTAAGAAAACAACGTAGAAAATGAACAGGGAAAAACCTGCAACCTCTACGAAGAAGTATTATATCCAACCTAGTGTTTTAACTGGTGAAAATGAACCCTGCAAGACAGGACGGAGATTCAAAAAGAAGAAATAAAACCAGTGCCTCAGAAATAAGACTTGTGACCGTGATTGCAGGGGTGCTGGCTGATGTGACCCTACGAGGGACCATTGGTGCTCAGATTTCCTCAGCTATGGAGCTGATGGGGCTGAACAGAGATTTTGTCTCATTGCACAGTCAGATGCCTGTAAGAAAGGTGAATTTACTCTTTGATGCATCCAAAGTATGTCACTGGCTGAGACAGGGCAGCGGAGCAGCCAGGCCCCTGGGATGAAATGCTGACCCTCCTGATGCCACGAGAGGGTGGCCAAGATTTCAGCCTTGGTCTGCTCCCAGAGAGCACTTCCCACGTAATGCTCCCTGCTTTAATAAAGCGGGATGGAGGCTGCCTTCGCTCTAGGTACACAGGCTGAGACCCCAGGTAGGAAAAAACCAAAATCTGGATAGTTGAAACATGATCTTGGAGATTTGGGTTATTTGGCAGGAAAGTGGATGGAGTGCTACGGAGGTTCTGCTTGCAAAGAAAAGCTCAAATGAAAGACAGAAAAAAGGCGGGGGGGAAGGAAGGAAGGATGAAATTTTCCTCCCTTTAGTCAGCACCGCAGCTACCCAGATATCTTTGGTTGGATTTTATGCCAGGGAAAAATTAATTTCTGGCCTCTTATAAGCTAAAAGGCACAGCAGGAAGTTACCTCTGCAAAACGCCAGGCTCTAGTTATAGTTCTGAAAAACATATTCAGCGTTTACAATATTTAGGCTGTAAGCTATGTTTTGAGATATGAGATGGAAGATCTGAACGCCAAGCAGATGATCTCCACAGATCACCAGTTTTGCATCTTGCCTCCCAAGAAAAAAAATGAGATTCAGTCCCAGAATTACTTCTTAAAAGAAGTGGGAAAATATAGGAAAAAAAAAAAAAAAATCCCAGAATTAAGTAATCCTAAGGGGATGAAAAGTATCCTAAAAGTATCCCAAATACCAGCCCTGTTGCTTTCCCTGGGACATGTGAATAGAGAAAAGCTCTCCCGCAGGTGAGATTTACGGCTGGCCTTGGAAGGTGCTCGCCACGTCTCAGAGGGTGCCCGGCTGAGCACGCTCTGCACGGTGGACTCGAGGCGTGGAGGGAAGACGGAGCAGGGACTGTGCTTCATCCAGAGGTTGTGAGGCCAAAGGGAATGGGGAGGAGAAAGGGTGTCTCTGCCATGCAACATCGTGCCGTGTCAGAGACCCCTCCCGTGTCCCACGGAGCAGCAGGTCCACGCAGCCCCGTGCAGTACCCTGCGGCGAGAGGAGCTCAGGAGAAGTTGCTAACTCGGTGACGTGGTGATGGCTTCGTGTTCCCATGTCACCTCCGCCTGGCATGGCGTTGGGTGATGGAGACACGGGCAAAGCATCACCTACCCATCGGCACTCATTGAGCCTGCGTTATACTGTTTCAGCTACGCCTCCAGCAACGAAAGAAAAAAAAAAAAAGCAGCATAAACCAAAGCTCTGCCGTCACCCCGGATAAGTGTCTGCCAGCTCTGCCCGTGCTGCCCACCACTCTCTCTAGCCCCCACAGCCTCGCTATCCTCGCAGCTACAGCCCGAGGCAGACTGGAAGGAAGATATGATTTAAGGTCCAGCATACACGTAGATACATTGGACTGCCACAGCACAGAAAAAGCACGTTAATACCTAGAATGCTTCCCTCGATGGCGCCACGACATGGTACACACACGCACACACGTACATAGAAATCTACGGGTAATGCATGGGAATGGCGTGTTGGCAGTGATACAGACCTTGGCGATGGTTCGGGCTGCTGCTCTTTCCTTTAAACAGAAGCAATAGTACATTAGCATGGTGTCAGGTGGCAAAAGATGTTGCTGCTTCACTGTTAAAACATAACGAAAGGACAATACCAAACAATACAACTAAGTGGAAGTTGTGGACAGAAGAAAGGGAAAGGAGCACTTAATTCCTGGAGTTTCCGGCCCGGGCAGAAGATCACTGGAGACTCACACAACCTCAGAGAAGACACATACAACGCACAGGGTTGAAGAGTTTATCCCAACCCATCCTCGTGCCTACGCATGACTGAGACACCTGATGGTCGTGTGATTTGTGTGAGCACAGGAGGACTTCTGTGGGCTCAGAGAGTGGCCCCCTTCATTTGGAAATGCACCGCCCTGAGTTGCTTCTGCACATAGGGAAGGATTTGAATGGCTCCCGTGACCCTGGTGCATTTGCTTTTCCTTCCTGGCCATTGGGACAGAGCTAATATCAGATCTTTTGATGCATGGCTTCACGCCGCAGTGCTAACGCGTGGTGCTGGGAGGGGGACACTGGTGGGAAGGAGTGTGGACCCCTGCCCTGACATCCTGACACCCCAGCTGGGGTTTCTGCTTCTGCCTCCAAAGCCTTTGGCAGCTACTTTGCCAAAGTAGTTGGCAAAGGCTACACAGAGGGAGTGGGACGCCACAATTTTTGTATGCGGTTTCCTACTGAGATCCCAAACCACTTGATTGCCCTGAAAAATCATTGACATTGAGGACAAGTGAGCTGAACACCTGCAAAAGGGTAGGCATAACGCTGCAAACCAAGCTAAGGCCACACTGAAAAAAATATCTCACCTTTACTGACCAGGCATCTTGGTGGCATTTCCCTCCAGCAATGAGGAAAACCTGCTCTGCCTTCAACTACTCTGATTCACAGCTTCTTCACGCTGGGAAATTGCACTTAATCTGGGGCTCTGAAGCAGCCTTGGCCCTGCAGCCCCACAAGAGAGGGAGCAGACTGTGTTTCTCAGCAGATAAGGGTCTGCCCCCCGCCAACACCAGACAGTCTAAGGGACAAACCGGACTGCAAGAAGACCTGGGCAGGAGGAGCTCGATTCCCTCTGAGCATGATGCTGTACCAGTCCTGGCCCTGCCTCCGCCCAGCAGTGACTGCTGAGATGCCGAGATCTGCGCAGACCCCAGCCCCTCTCCCTTAGGCTGAAGGCAGCAGCCTGGAGAGACTAAAAAAATGCCCCTCCACCCTCTGCTCCTTGCTCAGACAAGCTTGGAAGCCCAGCCTCAGTCACTGGCTCAAATACTCACATTTTAAAGTTTGCAGTCTGACCCATGGGTCTACAGATGTCTACTCTCTGCAGAGACACACAGCCCAGGGCAGGTCCCATCCCACCCCTCCCCAGCTGGCCCCGATGCCCACCAGCATGGCCAGCATCTCTCCATCCCTCCTGGGGTCTGCACACTCCCCATTCATCAAACGGGGCAACCTCACCTGCTTAAAAAAACAAGGTTTACCCTTCCCGAGCATCAGTTTAAGCTGCAGGACTCCTGGCCTTCTGGGGCAATCATGTATACCTTGCCACAGCAAATTTAGAAAAAATTTCTCACCGCTACCACCTTGCCTGCTCTTGGAGAAGGCAAGGGAAGGCTGGAGGGAATGGGGAATTAATTAACACAGCGTGGTCCTGAGTCTCCTCTGAGGGTGGTGAAGACCAGAAAGGTCAGAGGAAAACTGGGAACACTGCCTTGATCAGACCCTTTGAAAATATGACTGCATTTTCAGCCAAGCACTGTAATATTACTCCAGAGCCAAGTTAGGCTGAAGAAACTCATGTACAGCATGGGAGAGGGATGGGGAGGAGGTCACTGAATGACCCATGGGGAACCAGCTGCCAAAACCTCTCACGTCTTCAAGGCTGTCCATATGCAAAAGGCAGGAAGGAAAAAAAAAAACCAAAAGGAAAAAAGAAAAAAAAATAGAAAAAGGTTGCAAAGTGCGTGCTTTCCAAGCTCTCTTAACTCTACTGCTAACCTGAATGTCAGTCCCGATTTGCTCTTCAGGTTCCTCAGGAGCTCCAGCTGGTTCAGAGGAGGGATGAGTCTAGAGGGAGAAAATGAAGACTGTTAATATTCAGGCAGAGCTGATTTCAGAGCCTCCTGTCTCGGAAACTTCCCCCACTGCCCCATCCCTTCAACTAGAACCAGCTTTGTGCCACCAACTGCAACTGCTCGGGAAGGATGGAGAGGGGTTTGGCTGCTACTTCCAACAGTGTCCTAAGGCAGAGCGGTGGGGAAAGAGAGAGAGAGTGACAGCAAGAGAGAGAGAGAAACTTGTCTGCACCACCGGATTCTGAACCTCCCAAAAAACAAGCGGCTGCCGGGGTTTCTGAGCAGGACAGCAGTGTTTTGGCAGGAGAGCTGTTTCACCACCCGTAGTCTAGCGGTTGGCATTGCTGTGTTTGGAGGTCAGTGCTTCGGCTGTGTATTAGGTGGAGAGAAGCTCCAGTTTTGGAGGCAAACGGGAAAACTCAACCCTGCTGCTCTTGGGAATGTGGGGAGGCATGGGAAGGAGCAGCTTATGGGGCAGAGGAAATAGGGACACGAGGCTAGGAGCATCCCAGGAGAAACAGCAGTGCGCTCCGGGGTCAAGTTTAACCAATTCCCTACGGTCCATGTCAGGCTTTGTCCCCAAATGAGGCAAAATCATGTATTGTTGCCTCCTAGGAACCATGGGTTTCCTTCCTTTCTCAGGAAGAAAAAGAACCTGATAACGGGAATCCTCATTAATAATTTAAAAAAACAACAAACAAACATCCTGTTGCCCATCCTGCTTTTGTGCTAAAAGCCATTGAATTAGCTTCCACATCCACTTTTGGTTTCTTCCCTCAGACCCTGGGAGACTGGGGCTTGCTCCATAAATATTTAACGTTGATATTCACAGTCAGGTTTTCAACCAAGAAAGATGTGAGCTGGAGGTGTCGGGGGGAGGATGGAGAGCACTGCCCATGGTTGGGAAGGGCAGCATCTCCTTAAGAGCGCGCCTGGGGACTCTGCATCGGGGGTGGAGGCCAAGGGGGCTCATCCCACGGCTTGCTGCAAACTCCCTTCTGGGCCACCAGCGTGCCCTTGTCAAAGTGTCGAAGTGCCACATGCCATCGCCGCGCCCAGAGGGTGCGAAGTCAGCCCAAGCAGCCGCCTCCGGTCACGCTTGTGACAAGTGAGCGGGAGGATGCATCCCTGCAGGGATGACGGGGAGGACAAGGGGCTGCTGGGGGGCTGGGAAGAGGCTGCCGGCAGCTGCCCACGGCTGTGCCGCTGGGGCCACAGCCCAGCCACAACCCCAAGGCAGCATCTACTTATGGCTTTGCTGGAAAATGAGCCACGTAGGTTTTAATGAAAGCAAGAAGGACCTACCCAAACTGTCCCAAAACTGCAACTTAGACTGGAAGGAAAGGGGTGCAAGTGCTTGCGCTCCCCGAACAGCCTGGTCTCGGCTGAGGTGCTGTAAGAAATGGGGCTGTTGCTTACTGTAAAATAAAGGCAGAGATATTCATGCCCACATTTTTTCAGCCATTATGAGACCAACAGTTTCACAGTTTTCCTCTAACTGACAAAAAACCAACTGGAAAAGCCTCTCCTCTGCATGCACAAAACTCATCCTCAAAACCACAGTTGTTCAGCAGAGCAGATTTGCTGTTCACAAGATTGAGGCAATCAGAAAATTTTCCAATCCTAAGAATGGAGAAAAGAATAAAAATAGGCCTGAAAATTCTGGCTCGGCTCCCCAGTCCACCTCTGTTTGCTTCCATCCAGAGAAGAGCACATCCTGATCTGATGAATTAATGATCCTCTTCACTCAAGACGTCAGGAAGAAGCTGACCTTGGTGCAGTGGAGCAGTGCCTGAGTGCTGGGCTGTCACCGCCCTTCAAACCCACCGTAGGGTTTGCAGATTCGTTCCAAGATGGGAGAAGGCGGTGCATAAAATCAAGCACAAAGTGTACTTAGCAGTTCAGTTAATGCAGGGTGCACAACTCTTCTTCTTTGGTGAGTTAGTTTCTCAGGGAGGTCCATACCCAGCAGAACATAGGACAACAGCCCCACTTTCTCCAGCTGGGATCACAAACCCAGGGCTTCCACCGATGCGAGTCTCAGAGCTGAAGAGCTCATTAGCTCACTAGATTGAAGGATTCAGGATCCCCAAAGGAGCTCCTTCCTTTGCATCAGCCCTTAACACAAGGTCCACACCGTGCTGAAGGTGGCAATCTCTTGGGCCACCACAGATGCTTCCATGCAAAGGTGAAGTCACACAAGCAAACACAGAAATTCACTGTTTCTGTGGTAGGGCGATGGGCCTGGTACACGTGTGGTGGAAAAAACAACGTTTTACTGAAACAATAATTATTAAAAATGGGTGTAAACTCAGCCTTGTACTTGACCCGAAATGTAATCTGAATTGAATGCTCAGCCTAACCTGTCGTTACAAGAGCAGCTTGGGGAACAGCTACCGCATTGCACTATTTCACCAGAACCTCAAAGAAACGGCAGGGCTCTGCACAGCGCTTTAACTGAGCTTTGCTATAAAATGCTGGCTGGAGGGCACCCTGCGCCGGCGTGTGTGCCCAGGGGACGGGTGACACAGGTGCCACCGTGTCCTCCAGAGACGTGGAGAAAGGACCTCCGGCTGGGGCATCTCATGTTTTCTCTCTCTCCTCCTGGTCCGTGTGTGACTTGTTAGCAAGGGAAGCGTGTTTCGGTTAAAGGGGAGCTAGGTGAGAAGATCTGCACGCCACGGGAACACACACAGCTCATGCTACACCCACCACAGCAACGCTTCCGAGTCGCCGGCTGCTGCAGGGGACCCAGCGGTACCCACAGCTGCTTCCCATCACCCCTCCCAGTACAGCACAGAAACGCCACGCTAACTCCAGGTGCCGGCTCCCCCCTCCAAAGGGAAGGCAAATTTGCTATTCCTGGCAGCACAGATAACGTTCAAGCGTCTGGGGACAGTAGGGGTGTCATGCCTCCGGCCAGGACATCATCAAAAACCCGCACCACGAGGAGGGCAGCGGCACGCAACAGGGGGTGGGAGCATACACAAAAACACGCACACACCACGACACGCACGCACACAGAGACAACGATGATTTTTTTGACTCTTTTGAACAGCCCCAGTATGAACAATTAGGAAGAGGGTGACAAGGAGATGGATGCTGGAATGGGATGGGGACTTAAATGAGTCTCCATGCTGTGTTGCAGTTCCTACGAGGAGCCAATTTTTACCCTAACCATGACTTTATGTCTCCAGCCTAAGCTATTTTTCATAACTGAGAAGATTTATGAAACTTATAAAATATTTTATTATAAGAAATGGGATGGAAGTGGCACATTCTTATTTCACTCCCAGCAGCAGAAAAATGTCTGATTCTCAAAACAGGCTGTTGTTCAGCACAACAGGAAAATGCATTCATAATATTACACTTGCAATTCATTGGTGCAATTTGCTGCAAATTAACCGCACAAAGTGGTAAGTGTGATTTACTAAGGCTGTAAAACTTGCATCTGTGAAAACTGGAAGCAGGTTTGGAAATCAGGCACTAAATCACATCAGCTCTAACAGCATTAAGGCATCTAGTGAGGATTTAAACTGCTTTAAGAACAGAGCTTGGCCCACAGTCTTGAAATGCAAGCCATTTATTCCCCATCTTAAAATACTGACTTGACTACACCTTCAGATACCCACCTCATATAAAATATGCTGTGATTTGAAAATCTACTCTTTTCTGAAGAACCCGAAATAATATTATTTATCATAAATCTTACACAGCCATATACAGGCCTTTGCATTTGGACTGATCCCAAAAGGTCAAGTCCCAGACTGAATAACTGGGGCTAATAACTGCTTGGCTCTAGGTCAGTCTTGGAAGAAAAAAACGAAATAGAAAAGTCCTGCTGAGATGGGACACGCCTTTCCCAAAAATCAGACTGGATTACTAGAAGAAATGAATGCTCATTTCAGTTTAGCATTCCAGATCTCTCTCTCCTCCAGACGTTGTCCTCAAAAGCAGGCACAGCTGCTACTGCGATTTTATTCTGTGCTACCACTGATGCGTCCCACGGTGCCGCCACACCAGCAAAATTCAGCAAACCTGGCGTTATCTGGTGGGCACAGCTCCTACAGCATGAAGTGAGACAAATGGCACAATGAAGGGTGGGAAAAGAGGGCTGGAGAAAGGGGAACACGCAGGAGTGACGGCAGAGGGAAAATGGAAGTATGAACGGGGAAGTTTTCTTGTTAAGCTTTGTATGGATTGGAGGAGGTTGGTAAGACCATCAAGAAATCATCCTTAAAAAAGCAAGCTTATCAAGCGCTCTCCCATTCTCCTTCCTTAAATCGTCATTTTGGCAGACAGCTTCCCAACACTTGTGTGTACCAATAGCTAAAATATACATGGAGGTGCATGGAGTTAGTCTGTAGGCAGCAGGATGGGGAGTCTGGTTTGGGCTTTCACTCATTCCTTTCAAAAAACTGATCTTCAGAGGTTTCTTTTTTTATCTTTTTTTTTTTTTTTTTTTTTTTTTTAATTAAAGGCTTTGCATGTTACAGTCCCAAACGAAGAACAAGGAGTGACATGACACACAGTTTCAGAGTCACATGCACTTCATACCTGGAGGCACCGTACGTTTGCGTTTGCGTGCTTTTCGTGTGTTTTCACCAAAGAAAACCAAAGGGATAAGAGAAAGAAAAACAGGGGGGGGAAGGTGGGATGGAGGAAAGGGGAAAAGAAACAGGATAAAGAAAATTAGCACATGAACGAAGTGTATCCCCAGGAGCAGATGCGCTGTGACCAGGCTTACAGGTGAGCACGGGAGCATGGGCTGAGCTCGCTCCCGCTGCAGCCGGCTCAGAAACCCCTGCGCACCCGTGTCACCCTCGGGGACAGGCAGCCGGCACCTTGCTCCGAAAGCGAACGGGCACCGCAGAGCGGGGAAAACGTGGGGGCCTCTGAGAGACCTCTCGTGAGACATCCGCAGCCCTCGGTCCCATCAGCCGGGGACTCCTGGGGCTGGGCTGCTGACTCGGGCATGATGTGCCAATGGGGTTTTTTTAGTGAAGACCAATATATGAACGTAGTTGAGATCAAGGCCCTGTTCTCACGAGTGACAATAAAGAGTAGATTTTTTTTTTTTTTTTTTTTCAGCAAATCCAGTGGCTGATGCATGGCAGGCTACCGTGTCTGGGTGCAGCAAGCTATGCATGTATGACAAGCCCAAACCATACCCGCACGTACAGGAGCCTTGTGCATATTTCAGATTCGGTTCTACCACGTTTTGAATTTAAAGATGAAATCTAAGCTGCTCTCAGAGGCCACCATATTTTCCCCAAACAAGTGAGACTAGCCCCATTGCAGTGATTTGAGTGATGTTCTGGAGACACGTGAACTCCTCCAAGGCATGTGTAATAATTTTCTCATACCAAGCAGCCAGTCTTTTTGGAGATGCCTTGAGAAGACAGCTAAGCTCAAGTCACAGGGCCATGAGGAATAAGCAGCCCAACGTTGAGCAGACAGGGTGCCAAGGTAGCGGTGACTGCAGATCACCCCAGGCACCCGGGAGGGAGACGGGGATATCGCGTTCCTCCAACCCACTTCCTAACCACGTCGTGCGTTTCAGCCGCGTGGCAGCAGCCATCGCCTTAACGCAGCGCTGGGCTTGACGTGCCGCTGAGGCTGCACCAGCACAGGGCTGCCAGCGCCCACCAGCTGGCTTAGCGAAGTGGGTAGACGAGGATAGATGGACAGTGTGAGTGATGGAAGCTGCAGCCAGAACATACAGTTACCCCCCCTTTTTAAAAAAAAACTTTTTTCCCCCAACCAATTTATCTGACTGCATCCAAAACACATTCAAAAGAGGTTCACTGCTTTCTCGGTAAAAAATTCAGTTTGACTAACGGCTGAATCCATCGGTGTGCCCACAGCTCACTCTCCCAGGTGACGTTCGCTTCGCCTGCGCACAGACAGGAGTTGGGGTTTAAGGGTGAAGCTGGGAGAGCAGAAACCTGTGCCCAGGGAAGCCCGGGGTGACGCTGCTGCCCGGGGCCGGCGCTGGGAGCAGCCCCCGCAGCCTCAGCCAGCAAAACTGCTACGACCCCGCTACAACTTTTTCTTGCCTTTTTATTCAAGATAGCTGGGCTCTTCACTAAACTGCGTTTTTTGCTTTTTCTCCTCCCCAAAGTTTTTATTTAGCCTCTTCTGGAGCTCTTTTGCTTAGTTTTCTTCCATGGATTAGCTCCATGGGAAATACAGGTTTTAACAAGCGGATTGAGTAGCAAGTAATTACCCCGGTACGTCCTCATTCAAAAGGGTGTCACTGTATGTCTGGCTGCGTGGTAAGTTCAGTCTTTCAAACAGCAGTAAAACCTGACAAAGTCCACTGAAATCAGCCCCTGGCTTTCTGCATTTTGCAGCAGACTTTGGACCAGGCTCCGGTCCTCATCCTCTCCAGTGGCTGATCTCTGCCGGTGCTGCAAACGTACAGCCAGAAGGTCAAACACTGGGAGGGAGGGTTTCGATGGAGGGTGGCTTTATTGCTATTGGAAAACAGTTTTGTTCCGTTTTGTTGGGTTGTTGGTTTGGGTTTTCTTAAGCAAAATCTTGACGTCGATTCATAAATCTCTAGGGAAAAAGCAACCGATCAGACACACACTGGGAACGAATCCAATGGAAACTTACTGACCACGACAACGTGACCGCCAACAGGTTTTTAAGATGGTTTAACAGGCTGGCCGCTGTGTTTCAAATACAGGCTAATGTTTACCCTAGGAAATATATCCGGATTGTCTGCCTGAGGGCTAAAAGGCACCAGTAACATGGGAAAACACAAAGGGATTCACACCTGCAGTGGCACAACCCGGTGCTGGACCACAGCCCTGCTTGGGAGCAGGGAGATGGGGCACAGGGAGCCCCATCACGCCCAACAAAACCCCGCGAAGCTACGGGAATACCTAACCAACGCGTCCAACGCCTGTTCAAACCCAAAGAGATCTGGGTAGCCCCTAAAAACACGCCAGAAAGGGATGCACCGCCCTGCCCACGGTGCGGTGCAGCGTGAAGCGTAAGATGAACGGCAATGCTTTGCATTTTAGCTTCTGGGAAGCCTCCTCCTCGATGCCACCAACCCTGAGAGTGACATGGGGGATGCAGTGCTTTCCCAGGTCCCGGAGGGCAGCGAGGCATGGCAGGGGACTCTGTCCCCATCTCCATGAAGCTCCAAATCCCAAGAGGCTGTGAATTCCCACAGCACTGCTCTAACCTGTGTCGTTTCAGCTGAAAAAGCTGCCCGGGTATGACGACGAGTTACCTCTCCTTAAAGTAAGCCAGATGGATGCTGCTAAAACACAGCGGTGCTTTATCAGCATCATCCGTCACGGCTCCGCCGTCCTTCCCTACTCGTGTCAACAGATCGTGATGGGTAAATGAAATGCAAGAAATGGGAAAATGCTCACTGAATCCTGATTTGTTTTTCCTCAGAGAAAAA
This sequence comes from Mycteria americana, assembly GCF_035582795.1. Classification (NCBI taxonomy): domain Eukaryota; kingdom Metazoa; phylum Chordata; class Aves; order Ciconiiformes; family Ciconiidae; genus Mycteria; species Mycteria americana. Next base: position 16,135,551 of record NC_134378.1, read on the forward strand.
AAAAAAGGGGGGGGGGGAAGGAAAGGGGAACCCAGGGCAAATGCACCTGGGGAGAGAGCTGGGCCAGTCAAGGGAGGGACAGAAGTTTGCTGAAAGGCAGAAGGACCCTTAGAGAGCAGCTGGAGCAGCAAGAAGAGCCCAAGCAAGGGCGCAAGGAGGGTGGCGTTTACCTACGATCCAGGGCAGCTCGGGAGGGAGATCTTCACGCCTGGGCACGGCAACTGTCACAACACAACGCAACTACCAGCGGACGTGGAGAAATAAAGGTGAAAAGAAGAGCGTGTACACACACAGACACGAAAAGAAAGAAAAAAAAAAAGAAAAAAAACACAACAGGGAAATTAAAATCAAGTCAAAAATAAACACACAAAAAAAACCCAAAGCAAAAAAAAACTCCAAAAGAAAAAAGCATATACCAGCCCTTAAGAGCTTTCGAAATCAACTTTTTCAACCCAAAAAAAGTAAATAAATAAACGAAACCATATATACAGGTAACAAAAATAAATATGGAGACAGTGGCATCATAAGGAAGGCAGTGGAAGAGGGAGGTTGAGGAGGAGGTACCTGTACATGGGGACGGTGACGGTGCGTTCGTAGTACTGCCAGGTGGAGTGCAGGTCCGTCCGGGACAGGTTGGTGGCATAAAACCTCCAAGCCGCCTGCGGAGGAGACGCAGTGGGATGGTGGACCCAGACAGGGCCAGCACTACCCTCGGTTTCATAAACCTCAGCCAACACCGAGTCCTCCCTCTGTTTTCTGTGGGATGGGTCCGACATTTTGTCTTTTCCTTGATTTGATGTATGACAAATTTGGGGTGGTACCGCGATACTCCTGACACATGTAAGCCCAGCTAAAAGCGCGTGGGTACCAGGCACTCGCTGTCAGGGGGAGGTCAGGTATCAAATGGGTGTTGTTGCACATTAGGGAGTTAAAAAATTTGGAGAGAGAGGAGCAGGGGAATGTCAAATGACTCTAATTTCAAATCACCAAGGCCAGCCTTCTGCGCAGACATCTGTTATCGTGAAGAAAACGCTCCCAATTGTAACTTTATATCAGTATAAATATTCTCTTTGGGGGGAAAAAAAAAAAAAAAAGTTTGGCGAAAACAGACTGTCTTAATGCATTTGTCTTGCTGCGCTGGGCTGGATTTCGTTCCTTTTCTCCCCCAGATTGCCTACCACATATGCTATTTTCCCATGGCTGATTTCCTGGCATTTATTCCCAGACAAGACCAGTCACCAGCTGCTGTCTCACACCTCACACACGCGGCCCCATTTTTCACCTGCCCATCTCCTCCCCAACCTCTAAAAGTCTATTAAGCCCCCCAAAATCGGGATGATGTAACGCCACGGCTCCTTGGACGTGACCCTCACCTGAATCAGGCCCGCTGCTGGGTTTCGCCTCTTCTCAAAGTGTTTTTGTCGATGCTGCTCTTGAACCTTCAGAGCAAACCCCGAACCCAAGATGCCCTGGGGAAGGGAACGAAAATCTGCAGTTAGCAAGGCGTTAGCTACGTTTTCACTAAAACGTTGCAGCCAATTTTCCCTCCAAAGGTTTGTTCTGGCTCATGTTTTGCTTGAAATGTGCAGGGGAAGGAAGGAGAAGCCTCCATCCAAGGCAGCCCTGGCAGACACGCTCCCCATGAAGGGGCAGCAGCGGGGAGCGGACTTTGCTGGCACTCACTGGCATTGCTGCTTTTACCAGACTACCTCCAGCCGGCTGACAGAATACAAAATAACCACACAATTCAGCAAATTATCCCCATAAGGGAAAATCAGATCCGTGCAACACAGTGAGATGCACTGCGAAAGGGACAGGGGTAATTTGCTGAAGTGGCATAATCACCCCGAGGAACAGCCCTCTGCAGGAAAAAAAAAACGGTTTCTCTTCAATAAATATTTGTGCAGTGCCAAATCTAGAGTTTCCATCCCGTTCACTCATACACATAGTTCCCGAGCTGTGGATATTCAGACATGGTTTCCTCTCTTCTCCCCCCCCCCCCCCCTTTTTTTTTTTTTTGACTCAAAAGCCACGGAGCAGTCGCCGTCGGGAGGTCTCTGGGTGCATCACGCCGCTGGACGTAGCTCTTGCGTTGCCACCAGCTCCGGGGGCCGGGGACAAAGCGCGGCAGAGGTCAGCCCCCCTCCCAGCGAGACGCTGCAGCCTCCGCTTACGGCAGGAAGGGCGAAGAAGGAGACGCCGATGAGCGTGAAGGTAGCTGCCAGCAGCCGCCCGTTCCAGGTTTGCGGGTACTTGTCCCCGTAGCCGATGGTGGTGAGAGTAATCTGCAGGGAGGAGATCACCGCACGACCCTCGGTCAGACAGCCTTAAAACTAAAACAACACGGCCAAAAGTCCCGCGACACCAGAGTGGGAGATGGAGGAGCCGGGGTCACCACGTGTCCTGAGCTGAACGAGTCGAGGTGCAGCTCGGGCAGCCGGCAGGACCCCCGGCTTCTGGGGACGGGCACCTCCGTGGGAAGCCGCGATGCCCTGACGCCCAGGACAGCACTGCCACCCTCCCTGCTCGACACACGGAGTTTTCTCGCCGGTCGGGAGCATTTTCTTGCCTTTAGCTGACACAGAGAGAGCTGCCATCTGGTGCAGAGACTTGCGGCAGCTCCGAGCCTCCCCCGGGAGACGGGGTTGCGCCTTCGGCAGGGGAAGCGGACCGGCACGGTTCCCCCAAACTCCCTTTCGGCATCTCACGAAAGAAGGCAGGGCTATTTGCACGCATAAAGATCCGATGCTGTTTATTCCTAATCTTCCCAGCACTGCCTATTAGCCGGTCTCCCTTCCTATTTAAAAACAGCATATTAGCCCAACAGGATGAATTATGGCCCCTTCATACAACCTAATTCAGGGATGGTTTTTCCCCTCCTCAGTATTACTGCAATACATTAAGAGAGTGCTGGCAAGCTGCTGCGTGCGTTTTGGGGAAGGAGCCGAGAGATTTGCTGGAGACAAAGAACCCCCTGAACTCCAAACTGCAGGAAAAGACGCATTTTCCCACTTCAGTCCACGGACCTCGCTCGTGGGAAATGCTGGGTATCCCCCAAGGCTGCCGAGAGGATCGGAAGAGCCTGGGACTGGCAGGGCAGGGCAGGGCGAGATGGTCTGATTGGGAAGACCTTCTTTGAGACTCCTGCCCGATGGACCCCAACGTTCCCTGCACCCAGTGGGAAGCCGTCCCCATCCCACAGCCTCTACAGAGCTGGCCCCAGGAGCGGGAGCTGACACCGTGCTGATGTGGCTTTGGAAACCTCACACTTTCAACTTAGAATAAAATCACTTTTACGCAAATGGAAGTACAATCCTAAAGCGCTGTTTAATTGGACCCACTAAAAGCCCTATCAATTAGATGCCATTTTGACTAAGCGGTTAGAAAATGCATCTACATGGCTATTCCTTACTGAAACACAAAGTCGAAGCGATGTTCTCTCCAAAATCACTGCAAAATTGGTTTACAAGTTTTTATATAATTTATATAGACAACTACAAGGATTGGATCCACTAAGATCAGACCAAGGGATGAGTTTCTGAACCTGAAATTTGATTTGTTTTGCCCATCTCCTAACATCTGTCCGTACTGGACCCGTGAATTGGACAATGACAAAACCTGTTTATTTTAATGAAGCTCAAATTTTACTCTGAGTGGCAAAATAGTCTGGTGCATCTCCGTACCCTGAAATGAGGGGAGCTGATCCTCTGCCAAAGGCTCGCACAGCCTGGGAAGCAGGAGGGATAAATCTGCACATGGTTCTCCCGAGACTGAGCTCTAATCTGGGCTGTCACTTTTTCCTCATTGTTTATTTTCTAGTTATGTCAAATTGGGCTTTGTTTTGATTTTTCTGTCATAACCAAGGGGCTTGAAAAGCAATTTACTGCTTCTTTCCCTTTGTTGGAACAGAGGAGCTGCTTGATCAGCCCATTCCTCCCCAAGCCTGTTATTGGGATTTGATCAGATCTGGGATTTTCATTACAGGCTTTGTAATCAAGGTCAAACTAGCACCACAGTGTCGGAGCAGAAGAACAATAACGCAAGAAGATTAGAACGTCATTAATTCTCCCTTTGTTAATCGGCTAATCCAATAATTCACATGCACACGCACACACAGAGCAAACTAAAAGTATTGCCCTTTCCTCCTTTGTCAGCAAAGATGTGAAAGGGGAGTGCTTTCAGCGCTGAAGTCTTTCTGGTACTTAGACCCTATTAATTTTACAGAATTTATTCCAGCGTGTTTAACAGCGCACTGCCCAAGTACGATTTTAAATAACCAAAAGGCGGCAATACTTGTCAAACTTGTCGCCCCATAGCGCGGGGTCTTTATCTGACCTGCCTCTACTGTCGCGACAGAGCTAAATCCCACGATGGAGAGCACGCAAGTTCCCGGTTTCCTTGCAGCTCCAGCTAATTCAAGCAATGCTATGCCCTAACATTTTCTGAGGTTTATTTAAGAAAACGAGCTAAACGGAGTAGCCTGAAGCCATTTAATAAAAACGTTAACTAAGCACTCCGTAAGTCGATTCCTCACGTAAGTGATACAAGATGGAGGGTTAATGGACATTTTATTTTAATAACCAGCAGCTGTTCTAGGAAAATTACTTACCAGACCCCACCAGAGTGCATCTGCGTATGTATCAAAGTGCTCATTTTCTCCTTTCTCGGCCAAGTATACCAGGAAAGAGGCCAGGATGAGGCACAGGAAGCCAATATACCAGGCAGTAATCAGCTCCTGCAAGATCATTAAGGGATAGAAGAGAGTAATTGCAGTCATGGTGCTCATCTCCAAAAGCTGAGTTGCTTGCGGTTGGACCTGAACTTTCCCTGCATTTGTTTAGGCTTTGGGGCTTTGGCTGGAGATCAGTAGTGCCACTTTTTGAGACGGGACCATGTACTGGAGGTGGCCCTGCCACGCACACGGGCTGATCCCTGTCCTGAAGACCCCATCATCCAAACACATACAGCAAAGGGAGGAGGAAAGGGAGTGTTAACACCTCCATTATTTCAAGATGTGGAACTGAGACTAAAAAAAAAAAAAAAAAAAAAAAAATATTTCCCCAGTTCACACAGAGAAGTGGGGTTGAAACTGAAATGGGAACCCCAAATCCATGGGGACTCTGCTTAGGGCAGGTCCCTTCCACTAACTGGGAAGGAGCTACAGAGCTGGGGTCTGGATACAATATCCCCCAATTTCAGGGAAGTTTTAATTCAGAATTCACAGGAGTGATTGTTTTGGGATGAAGTTAATACCAGGGTGGACAAAAGAGACCCAAAAACTCCCTGTGATTTTTACACAGTTCTGAACGAGCTGGCTAAGCTTTTCAGGGGAAAAAGTGCATGGAAGAAGAGAAATGTGAAATTCATAAATTCAGTGGCAGGAAACAAACAAACAAAAAAAAAGATCAACAAACTCTTCCCAAACCGGAGAAAGGCCAAAGTGCCTTACACCAGGGATCGGTTCTGCGACGGGTACGTGATCTCACGTTGGGAAGAGGAACCCGGCACGGTAATCGCGTCCCTGAGAGGCTGCTGCTCGCAGGATGCGCTTTCAGAAATGCATCCGCTTTGAAGCGTGCATCCTAGACAAAGAGCTCGCAATAACACCTGTGCTTAACGAGGCTGCTGGCTAATTGCTAACTCTTTGAAATGAGCTGTATCAGCGTGCAGGTGGTCACTACGTTCAAGATATTCCCTGCAAAGATCTAAACATCCCTCCCTTCTCTTCTCTACTGGTCGGAGGGCTCCATCAGACCTCGCGTCTCTGACTTTGCATTGCTCCCCACGTTACTGTACGGTGTCTTTCCAACCTCCCCAGGTCTGGGAGATGTTCGGGGTGGAGAACTGAACCAAAGTGGTGTCTCTGGTGGGGGGAAACATGAAGAGCGACTCAATGTCCTTGCTTGGGGCTTGCTCACCTTACTGTGTGCATAGACCACAGAGCCCAGGAGCTTCCAGGTGCCGCCCCGCCGGTCCATGCGGATCATGCGCAGGATCTGCAGGAACCTCAAACTCCTGAGCGCCGAGGTGGCAAAGACATTCCCTTGGGACCCCGCCGCCAGCACGGCGATGGACGCGATCAGCACCATGATGTCTGCACAAACAGAGGGCATTGAAAGCTGCAGAAATGCTGCTGAACCCCTACCAAAAGGGATGGCATTCCTCCTGCCACCAGCAGCAGAAGGCTGTGCACGAAAGAGATCTTATATCAGTTGTATCTTGTGCTGGAAGGACACAGCAGAAACCTTAACCTGGATGAAAGGAGCCACTACACACCTTATGGAAACATCCTAGTTTCCTTCTCCACATTCATCATTCCCATAGAAAATGTGTCAAATATTGCAAAGCCTGAATTCTGATATGATTCAGTGTTAACACTGCCAAACTGCTTTAAACCCTTGCAAAATGCATGCCCTTTTTTAACCAGCCGCAGCTGCTTGCTACACAGTGCTGTCCAGAGGTGTGAATTCCCCCGTCTAAATTGGGAATGAAAACCTAAAGGTCCACCACAGCAATCCCGGGGTGCTCACGGACAAAGAAAGGCCAAGAAAAAAAGCCTTGCTTTACGTATCCCAAATTCAAGGATCCTGAAAACCTCCCTCTTCCCCGGTTTTCTATGCAAATTTTATAGGAGTGCTTTTCGGTGGAGTAAGTTTAAATCCTGCATATGACCATTGCCAGCTCCCAGCCGTTTGAAAGCAGGCTCCACAGCGAATGGCACGGCCTCTCTGCCCACTCCTTACCCCGTTAAAAATAACTGCTGTGCACAGATGGCCCCTTTCACAAGAGGATCGCCCAGTACTTTACAAACAAGAATTAATTAAGTCTCATAACTCCCTTGTGAGGCAGCTCATCAGCACCAGGGAAGGCAAAGCGAGACACACAGAGTTTCAATGATTCGTGAGCAAGTCGGTGTCGAGATTGGACACAGGATCGCAGGATCCCAGCTCCTACGCTCAGCTCCTCCTGGCTAAACCCCCTTTCCGCGGCTGTGGGTGGCTGCCAGCGACGCCTGGGGTACGCAGGGCAATGGGACGGCTCCCAGATCCGCAGAAAACAGGGTGGGCCTCGTGCAGAATAACAAAAACCACGTCCACGGACTAGGACTTTTGCCTTTGTGCTCCTTCTCTTCTCAAGGTGACCACAAAGCAGCTGAGGATCAACCCCCAAAACGCATGCAAGAAACCGGAGCGCTGTGCAAGCAAGCGCTTGCAATAGCCATTTTGGTTTGGGAAATCCCATGCAGGGAGGCAGGTCTTACCGATGACGCAGAAAGGCTTGCGGGCAAATTTTAACCTTCCCCTCCAGCCCCGGTACCGGCAGCAGCAGCCGGCCGCCCAGATCCTCACAAAGTACTCGACCCCGAACACCACGATGGTGACGATTTCCTGCGAGGGACACAACGCCGTTAGTCGAGAAAGAAGCGTGATGGAGAGCACGTTCCAGAATCACGTACAAACCCCTAACCTAAACTCTGCACACCTCAGAAAAGATAACGCAGAGCTGTCTGCACCAGGACTGCTAAATGGAGAGCCCAGGCTGGAAAGATTGTCAGATCTTTGCTGTTGTGTTTTCCCTCGCCCTCCCCTGGGGTGGCAAGATGTACTGCACATCGTAGCCTGTGAACGAGAGTTTTACACCTTCTCGTATCGTGTTTCTGTCCCCCGTCACAAGACTGATGAGTCCCTGCTTATCTCCCCACCATTAGTCTCCAGGACTTGACTAGGATAATGCTGAGCAGCTGAGGGAAGACCAGAGATGGGAACCACTGGCTGCTCCATCCTAGGAGTCTTGTCTCGGTCTTCACAGGGGATTTGAGCTTTTTCCCTAGAAAACTGGACTGGGTTGTCACTGGGTGCTGGGCGATGCAGTTCAGGGGTGGCGGGGATCCTCTATCCCCTGATGCCAAGCGAGCACGCCGATGACGTGCATCGCAGCTCTTTCCATCGCCACCCCAATACCCTGCGCACGCTCCCTTCCCTCTGATTTCTTTACCAGCGGCGCTTGCCTCAGCTTTCTCACGTGTCAAACCTGACGAAGCCCTAATTAGTCTGCAGTGCCGTTTGATGTCGATGTAGGGCAGGGACTGGGGAAGAGGAAGAAAGACAAAAGGAAAGGAGACGCGTGAATCCGGCAGCCCCGCGACGTGGCGGTGCATGCAGGATCTCTGCTGGCTCTTGATGGCACAGGCCACGTTGTCAGCGCGAGGGATGCCAGGCTATTTAAGGAACAAAAGTCTGCAGCTTGGTGTCGGATCAAATAGTTGCAGGGATGTTATAGCGTAGGAGAGAAGGCAGCTACGCGGGCTGCTCCCTACGCAGCGCATCTGCAGCTTTAAATACTGGGAGCTGTCGGGCATCAAACTGCTTTTCAGTTGGGATCAGTCTTGCTACCGTGTTTTGAAATTGGAGATAAATGCAGAAAAAAGAAAAGTTCAGGAAGAAGGTTTTTAAAGGATCCTTAAAAATATTGTGTTCAGAGTATTCTTGATACAGATTTCTCCTTTTTTACATTTTCCCCATTTCTTACCTGCACGTCCCAGTGGTCGTCTTCTCACAAGGACCAGTTTAAATTCTTGCCCCAGTTAAACACTCCCAACCTCAGGTTTTTATTACGTTTTTGACTTTGTTTTAATGCCTCACTTGATGGCTTCATTTGCAACCCCCCAACTTACCAGGATGTAAAGGGCCCCTTCTGAGCTGTTCTGGTACTCATCAATGGTCGAAAAGACAGACAGCACCAGGCAGGAGAAAACTAGTAGAAAACTATATAACACAAAAATAAAAAATAAAACAGAGAGAGAGGGAACGTCAGTCTTCAGAGCAGCAGTTTTTCACATTTGCTCAAACTAGTCCAGAGAGCATTTTGGGACATATTTACTGTGCCACTGCTACAACACCGTGTAAAAAGAGAAAGTAAATCCCCCGATTTTAGTAACTGAAAGGTTGTGCGCGGAAGGACCCACTGGATTGTTCCCAGTTTGGCCAGTGCCAAGCCAGTTCCCCTCCCAGGGGCTTCGATAACCCCTGACATTATTTCCCCAAGGAACCGTCAGCTCTTACTGCAACATGCTTTCAACAAGCATGCAAACAAGCAGGGAAACGCTCACGTATTAACGTGATAACGGGTTACCAGACTGGCTAACGAGCAGGAGCGCGGCCCGAACGCAAACCCAGAGCAAACTCCACCGATGCTCTGCTTATGCATTTTCATCCACAAAATCGCATTACACAGGAGTGGGACTGCATTTCCCAGCCTTGCCAGGGTAGGACATTTGGGGTGGATTTAATGTTCCTTTTTTAGGCAGGTACTCCCAATTAACCCTTTACTGCCTGCAAAGGCTGGCAGCTTCCCAGATTTGCTGTAGCATCACCAGGAGGTGGATGCTCTTCTGTGGCCAGACACGGGACACGGCAGGGGTTTGATCCAGTCCAAGGGATGTGATCTTGGTGCTGTTGGTACCTTAGGATGAAGCCAGAGACACCCTGCCATCGGGGAGGGAGCTGGGCTGGCCTCTCTGTCCCAGCCCCCCAAGGACACAAAGGAGCCCCATCCTGCCGGGAGCTTGGGGGACCCAGCTCTGATATCAGCTCGCTCAGCCTCTTTTATTTGCCACAAAAACGACAGGGCATTCTCAAAACCCCCTTACAGTACCCATCCAAGTCTCCTTGACGTCTACTTCTATGGGCTGTCCCAAAAGCAGCCTCAGAAGTGCCACACCACCCTGGCATTCGCAGGCTGTCCCCATCAAAACTGCCCGCTCTGTGCTTGTCGTGAATGCCGGATGCACTAATGCAAATCAAAAGGCACGAAACGAATGACAGGAGCTCGACTCCCTTCTGACACTCGATGCCCGAGTCCGCAGCTACAGAGGTGTCCTGGCATCCGCTCACGGACGGAGAAGGTTTCCACCAGCCCGCGATGCCCACTGCTTGCTCAAACAAAAGGAGGGAAATTAATTTACTAAAGATCGATTTACTGATACAATAAACTAGGCCAGCGCAGGGAGAAACTAAAAGCTGCATTCTTTAAAAGCATTAAATAATTCAGCTGTCTGGCTTTGTCTCACATTCCTACAAACTGCATATTGAATATTTATAAGGTACGGTTCAGCTGGTGGGTGCTGTTCCTTTTCGTTGTATAAAGAAAAGGAGTTTCACACCACTGGGTCGTGCTTGTGGCTTTGCAATGACCATTAATGTCACAGTAACAAGTAAAAATAGGGGGGTTTGCAGTATTTATTTGAACCACAGGCTGAAACGTCCCTGCCTGTTGGAGGTAAGGGACCTTTAGAGTCATCTCAGCGAAGGCTGAGCTTTGTCAGCAACAAGATGAATTCAGCGCAGACCAGATAAGGACAATTGCCTGATTTCTCATTGCAAATTTCCTCTTCTCGCATCAGGTCTGGTACCTGGAGACTTGAAACAACCTCAAAAGAGTAAGAAAACATCCCTTGCAGTCCCACTTATGATGTCCCTTAATGTCTTCTCTGGGTCTCACTTTTAAAATTTTTTCCTCCCCAAGCTGGTCTTTTAAAACCCTTGCTATAAACAAGCCAACCACAACCTGCCCTGCAGCCAAATGGACTCCCACCCATCCCTCCGAGTCGCCTGGGCCAGGCCCTGGGAGCTGGAGAGGGGACCCTGCTGCTGCCCGCACCGCGGCAGGGGAAGCAGAGCCCCGCACCGCTGCAACGGGGCCAGGCAACCCCGCTCCTGGCGTGGCCCAGACTCTGCTGCAAACTCCTATGTTGGAGCGAGAAACAAATGAATAACCGATGAAAGATGAAAGAGAGGAAGGAAAATAAAAAAAGATCATGGAAAAGGAGCAGGGGAAAAAGAAAATCCCATGTTTTCTGATTGAAATAGAACGGGGGTTGTATTTTTATGAGCAAGCATCACAATAAAATGTCTGGAGAGGTGCTGAAAGCAAAGTGTCGATATCAACGCCGCCTTGCATAGCGTACTGGGGAAGGCGACCAGTTCAGATGGATCCAGAATGAAGCCACGCTCAAACGATGAGTCCTGGCAGGGACAAACGCCACAAGAAAGAGGATTCTTGTATGTTAAATTGGTCACTAGACATATAGTGATGGGGCAGAAAAAAGAAAGGAAAAGAAATCACTTTATCACTTCAAATCGCAGGGGTGGATTGTGCAAGCAGCGGTCATGCGGGTAGAGACGGGGCAGCTCTGGGTGCTGCTGGGGCAGTGGGACATCTGGGTGCTGCTTCTTCCCTTCCCCAGCACATCGCTGCGGGCTCGTCCCCAGCCTCTCCCTTCCCCTCATCTCCCTGGGGTGATGAGGGGAGATGGTGGAGGGGAATGGTGCTGCTGTAATTTCGGCTCTGCGCTCCCCAGGGCTCTCATTGCCAGGGAGACCTGATGCAGATCACGCTTGCAGGGCCAGCATTAATTACAGCGCTGCCGAGCATGGGAGGCAACGGGGAAGGAGCCAGCTTCTTCAACGAAGCATGAGAGCTCCATGGCCAAATCCCACGTGGACCAAAATCTCCCCCTGTCTCCGTCCCAATGGGGACATTCAGCCACCGGGTAAGGAACAGTCCCGTCAGCAAGGAATGCAGGCACTGGCTCATCACAGGGGGAGCTGCACAAGCATCCCAAAATAGCTCCACGGTGATGCACAGCTGCTCTGCTTGACCCTGTGGTCCACAAACCTCTGGGAGGCTGTAAAAGGAGACTAAGAGAATGAAACCTTTCTGCGAGGAAACTGAATTCAGGGGGTTGGGGTCTGTATGGCTCCTGGGAGGCTTTGAAGGAGCTGCAGATCCCCTATGGATAGGGGGGTGGAAGAAGAAAGCTGAGAGGTACGTCCACACCGGAGATGGTGTGTGTCCTCCGAGCTCCCACGGAGGGAGGGCAGCGGGGAACCGGAAGGCTGACTCCGCTTTAATTTCACTTAATCTATCCAGACAGTGCAGGAAAGGGTTCCAGATGATAATGGATAGCTAGGGAAAGGGAAACAGACCAATAAATAGTGTAGAGGTTGGGATGAATCTAATTTTTAAAGCTACATATCTAATCAAAGCAAATTACGTCTGCAGCCTGACTCTGGGTAATGTTAATGTGCAATAAGGAATGATAATTATGTCCTGTCTAATGATTTTTACATTAAAGATGCCAATTCTGCTTAGAGCTTTGGAGAAGACAATATCCTCCTCCTGGGCAGACAGAAGCTGGGTCCTACACGATGCACGGCTGGAGCCGGCACCAGCCTCTCCCAAACCCGGGATGCAAAGAGCAGCGTGTGGTTTTGGACCACTGTCTCCTCCGTAGAGCGATGGCACGGAGGAAGCTCCAGCCTCCTGGAGCCACTGGAGAAGGACATCTCATGTCACGGCATCTTCTCACCCACCACCCATTCCTATGGACACCCAGCACCTTCTGCTGCTCTGGGATCCCCCACGCCTGTTGCTTAGACCTTTAAGCTCAGCCAAGACTCAGCTGTGCAAATCTGACTGCTGCTAATACTAATAAATCCAAACTCCTCCAAAGTCTGGCTTTACATCCAAAGGTTACGATGACTTAAAACACCCATGCAAGCTTCTTATTACAATTTATAAATCCCAGCACAAAATCTGCATATCCAGATTTCATATCCACCGTGCTTCACGTTAGCAATGGAAAAAGAAATGATTGAACTCCCCCTTGAAAAAAAAAATACTTAAAATGACTTGAAACAGGAAAGATTGTCCTTTTCTTTTTTTCTCAGTAAAAGCACATGACAGAATCATCATAAAGCTTTTCAGGTTAATCATCTCATTTGCCTTCCAAAAGGAATCTACACACCCATTTACATAAGAATTTAAAAAGACCTTTAAATTTCTTCCTGAAATACTTGTATTCAAATAACATTCGCTGACATGCAAAAACACCGGGCTTCCTCTGATGGGGCACCAATAATTAGCAGCTGGATTCCTGGATGCAATGGAGCTGGATATGATACAAGGAGGTGGCACAAGCTTGTAACAAGCCACTGGGCTTGTTACACACTTCACCAGCTTTCCCTGGAATTGGGAAAGGGAATTAACGATTTGTCTAATTAGAAAGAGCAAAGCCGGAAAGGAAGGAATATTTTACTGCAGGCGTTTAAGAGCTGCACAATGGAAAACAACTTAAAACATTTAAAACATTTAATAATTACTTTGGGGATGTAAACAAGGCGTTGATAATTGTGCTAAAATAAAACCAAAATGCTCATGGGCAATCCATCTGTAATCCCAGCAATCCATTTGCTGTGGTCTCTGTAAAACGCTGGCTTTCAAGTATCTAAAACTCCAGTGTAAATCAAAGGCCACGAAAACGCAACGACAATAAACCAAGGTGAAAGAACATCCATGCCGAAGAGAAACAGAGATTGTCAAATGCCTTTTAACACTCAGAGAGCCTCATAATCAGAATGGGACTATTTACAGCTCAATTTAAATCTCCAGTGAATCAGAAGCAAAACTCTGATAATGCCATGACTTTTCCGGGGGTAAAGATGCTGCCGTATTGCACCTACCCTTAGCCAGGAGCATCCATCATCTTTATTCATGTAAGCAATCCTGCTGTGATTTGCCACCAGCTCTTCATTTACAAGGCTAAAAACATGAGCCTAAATGCCTCACGCTGAGTTTCCACATCCCTCAGTCTCAGCCAAAATCATCTCCCAAGGCGACTTCTGTCACTAGCAGAGCTGAAAATAGAAGCAGGGAGTCCTGCCTTTCGGTCCTGTGCCTTAATAAATGCTCTCCTTTCCAGAAATAGCTCCTGCTGGTGTCTCATTGCCCGCGGGTTCGGCCATGCCCAGCCCTGGTCCTCTCACCCGAGCCCAGGCCAGATCTTGCTCCTTGGAGGAGCCTGGAGGCTCCCCGGGCACCCATGCAGGTAGAAAACATTGTTTATGGGCAACACGCTGGCTCCAAGGCAGGGATTCTCATGGTTTATAAACTTTTTAATAAATCTTTAGCGAAGGCCTCTCTGGGACAATGTTAATAGCTCCTGTGCCTTCTCGGTGCACCGAGATGACGGCTGAACAGCCCTGATAAGCAGCACCCTGTTTGTGCAAAGCCATAAAGCGTACTAAGGACGGTGGTGTGAAATGTGCAACGGAGCATCTCCAGAGGACCAAAGCAGTGTCCCGGAGGATGTTGCCATGTGGACAGCAAGGCTGCATTAAACGTCGCTCCAAGAGGCGGGTAATAATACAGGGAATTAATCAGGCTGCAGAGAAGCAGGTCTTAGAGATCCCAAACCACGTTACAGCGGTGGCACGGGGATGGGAAGGAAAATGAGAGGGTTTATTTTCCCCATCAGCACTATTGCACCACCACCACCTGCAAGCCCCCGGGACGTGTCCCCCGGCCCCTGCACGGACGCAGCAAACCTGCTCTCCCCGCCGTGTGACAGCAACGTGGCAAAAACGGGAGGTGGTTTTCCAGCAGATCAGGTTTTCTGGGGTCTTCCCCGGAGAGGTGGCCGGGAGCAGGAGCACTGCTGGCTGAGCACCGTGCCCCGCTTCTGTGCTTCGGCTCCCCGTGCAGCTATTGAAAGACGCCTGCACATGTACATCCCAGGGAAGCACAGGGGGGATGAGACTTCCTTCACATCAGGTTTTTGGGGAAGGTTGTTTCCCACTTTATGGGCAGATAAGGAGCATTCACAAATCCATCACAGCAAGCTAAGGACAAAGGAATAGGTGTCCATAGCTTTACTGTATGGGCACAAGTCACAAACATTCCTTCCTCTGCCTTCCTCCCTCTATTTAGGCAGCACATTTCTCAGTTAGAAAAAGGGCAGGATCTGGGTTCACACATATTTTCTCCTTCAACATCCACCTCTTTTGAAATCACTTCCCACTCCAAGAGCTCCTCCAGCCTTTCCCTCTTGCTCATAATGGAGTCAGGGAGCAGAAACCGCATCATCCGCCCCGAGCCAGAGTCCTGACCCGAACCCATGAACTGCAGGAATTTGAGTAGAACTGGGGTTTGCATGACATATCTTGTCCCTAGTCCAGCAAAGGATTATGTATCTCCACACTTACAAGCTTAAGAGCCTTCCTGGACTGAAGCCTCAAAGAACAAAAGCCGTCTGGAAATGATGGGGAGTGGAGATCAAGATCTGAACACTTACAGCAGGAAAAGGGGTTAAATTTAAGGAATCGGTTGTTTGTTTTACAGACTGGCTCTAACCATTTAACTCACTCAACTCAGAGTAAAAGCCTTATTAATAATAATCACCGCATGCAAAGTTCTAGCTCAAACGTTCCTCTTTGTCCTCGTCTCACATGAATCACTGGGAAATGCTTGTCTGCGTATTCTCCTCGCCCTGCGCACGCAGCCTCAGAGGAGCCAGATGTCTGGAGGAAAACCCAAAGTATTAATCAAGCCCATGCACCTGCCAGAAGAGTCTGTCTCTGCTGCGATTCAGCGCTGCTGGGCTGAGGTTTCCTTTTAAAAACGTGGTGGGGAGAAATATATTCATGCAGCTGCAGAAACGGTTCACAGGAAAGAATCCAAAAGACCACGGTGCAATTATGGTGCATTGGGAGGTAAATTAAGGGTATAAAATATTGGACATTTAAGTAATTCTTAAAACGTCTGCAGAGGCATTTACTCAGAGCACGTTCATTGATTTTAACGTGAGGGAAAGTTGCTGTCTCATGCAATACCCATATTATTCAGATTGAAATCTGAGCGCTGCCTCTGTTTCATCCCACAGGGTATTCCCCCAAAAGAGCCTCTGCTTCCTCCCTGCCTCTGAGAAATCATTATTCATGATTACAGGAATACAAACCTTCCTAATCTAACCTTTATCTGTATATGAAGATCAAATTATTTCTGTCTCTTAAGGGGAAAGCCCTGCTTTTCTGCAACACCTCAAGAAAAAAAAGAAAGGAAATGAATTTAAGAAGCCAAGGGCTATGCTGCAGGGTTGGAGCACGCAGGAATAAAAAAGTCCTCTTGCAGAGGTCAGGCTTCTTTGACTGACCTGGGCAAGTCACTTGACCTGACTTAACTGAGCTCTAAAACTGGGTTAAAAGCAAGATGTCCCTGTAAAATGTAATGCTGCATCTCATCTAAACATTCCTCGAGGGAATGGGATATACAAAAATAGGCTCTGGTCTAATTGCAGATAGGAAGATTGTCTCAAAATGTGCAGGGCTGGTTCCCACTGCAGACAGGAATAGTAGCTGGTTTTTCAAAGGTCTGTCCCAGAATCAGCGATTCAGCTGGAGCCCGAGGTTTCCTGCCCGCGAAGGACAAGCTCTGTCTTGCTGAGCTCCTTGAGCTTCGCTTCCCCGTCTCTGACTTTGCGCCAGTTTTATAGCACCAAGAATTACAGCACCTCAAAAACGAGCATCCTCGCGGAGAGCATCCGCAGGGAGCTGCCAGCACAGAGGCTGGGCAGCTCCCAGCAGCCACGTGAACCGTCTCAGACCCACGGCAGGCAACTAAATGGCTCAAAATCCTTATGTTGACTTTAAAAAAATCTCACTTTCCCCATGCCTCAGCCCATGGTTTATGCTTCTGTAAAGGCAGGAGCCCCAGAGCTGTGTTCTCGGGCTCCCTCCCAGCTAACAGCAAAGAAGGACGGCTGAGATTTTGGGTCCATCCTCAGCTTCATGCCTCGATGATGAGAAGACAAGAATGTGGCTTCTCGGAGCCAGAGGCTAACGGATAACGCCAAAGCGTAAAATGCAAGCATTACCAAAGCACTGCTGATTTCATTCGCTCATCAGTTTGTTTAATTAACTGAGTCTTAGGGGGAAAAAAAAAAAAAGTATTTGCAAACTGCCTGTATAATATGTCTTCGAGTTAGTAATTTTGCCATCTGTTTAATTTTACTTCTCTTGTCCCAGCTAGTGACTAGGAAGGAGCTCAGAGCCAAGAAGCAGGAGAGCTGGTTCACAGCCTTTTGATTCTAGTCCGCAGAAGATGATGACCCCCAAGCTCGGTAAAAATATATACCCAGAGGAATAACAGGAGTGCTACAATCAGCAGGACCACGCTCCCTCTCTGCAGCTCTCCCCCAGTCACACCAGTACAAATCAGGAATAACCCCCCGAAAGCCAAGGGGGCTGCATTGCCACGAGAGATGGCCCGGCTCAGCCAGGTCCGAACCCTGCGATGCCCAAGAGACACCCGAGTTTGGCACGCAGAAAAACACAGGATTAGGTCCAACAACAAGAAGGAAAAGGCCAGTGGCCGGTTTTGGAGCTCTGCATCCCTTCCCCACATCAGCGGGACGGCGTGCTCCTCCACGGCACAGGTGGCAGAATACGGCCCTGGTGCTTTCCATGTCCGTGAAGCTGCTCCTGTTGGGATGGGAATGGTTCTGCTGGGAACGGTGCCTTGGCCGTGCGGACAGGCAGGCCTGGAGGAGCTGCTCAGGGTGAAGGGATGCAAAACAAACCCAGATCTCCAGAGAGCACGGGCTTCAAAAGACAGCGCTCTTTAGCCCTAAAAAATCGCTGAAACAGCCAGTTGTGCCGCAGGGAGGGGAGAGCATCACAACAGCTGCCAGTCAAGCTCCATTTAACTTCGCCACTAATATAACTATTTTGGGTCTGCCGGGAGGTGCAACTCTTCAAAGTCTTCTTCCATCAATCTCCCCTCTACAGCAGTAAAGTTTCCCTGAGCTGTAGCCAGATTTGCCCCGACCACGCTGCTCCCCAGGAGCAATGGGGAGATCCTCCTGCCGCCACCCATGTCGGCGTCTCCTTTGCTCATGGCAGAGAACAGCCAGCTCGTGACACCGGCCCCGACGGCAGCGGGGCAGCCTGACCTGCACAGGCAGCCCCAGCTCTGCCAGGGCACAGCCTCTCCTTGCACCTGATAAATTAATCCCCAGCATCAACAGGCGACTTATCACGTCTATTATCTCTTGCTTCTTCTCCGGCATAACTCGAACAGAACAAGCGCATGGCCAGGGCTGGATGGGAGAGCGGGCGAGCACGGCTCAGCCCCGAGTGCTGGGGGGAGCAGGGGGCAGCCCCCCATCATCCAGAGCCCTTTGCAGGGGGAGAGGCTGCCCGGAGAGCCCAACACCCCAGAGAGGAGGGGAAAGTCGTGGTCCTGCCTGAAGAAATAAAGGCAACCTCCGTCACAAGGGAGCCTCCTTTTTAAAGCCTTTCGGGCTGGGCAGCTTTGGGGGGCTTGTTGCAATCAGGGCTGAGGGGTGAGAGGCAGCGTGTGCAGACCAGGGCTTTTTGGCTTACCTGGATGCTTGCAAAGAAGGAGGCATTGCCTCCTAACTCCCCAAAAACCTCCATCAGTGGAAGAGGGGAGGAATGCTGCATGTCCCCCCAGTCCCTGCAGTGCAGCCATTCGGGGGCCAGCCCCACATTTAATCTCATTTAAGGCCACCCCACGCAGCCGGTTCCCAAGCTCTGTGCCTGGCCCTCGCTGCCGCTCGCGGCTACAAACCAGCCGGGCACCAGCCCCAGCACCACTCGGGTGCGTGAACGAACCTCTCCGGCTATCCTGGTTCCTCAGGCAACGAGGCTCATGCGACCGCGCTGCCTTGCTGTCCCCATCTCATATTTGGGCTGTTGGCCAATTTTCATCAAATTTGCCAAAGAACAGAGCGCCGGTGATGGGCAGCAATGAGGGTGAGGGTACCCTGGGTTTGCCCCTCAGAGGAGGACCCCATGTGAGCCCAGGGGGGCCAGCACACACCAGTGAGCCTGGGAGAGCCACGAGCTCGCAGAAACCAGCTCCCCCAAGTTCCCCTGCCCAGCAAATGACAGTTTTGTTCCCTCTCCTTATTTCCCCATGCCAGTAAACACAACAATAAATAGCAAGCTGCAGGAGGCAGATGATTGTGTGGTGAAAGGTGGAAAACATCTAAAAATGATTTAAAGCAGGGAGGAGAATAGGAAGAGGGGGCTGCGGATTATATTCTTCGAGGAGGAGGAGCTGTTTGGCTGGTGAAAGGCAGCAGAGGCAGGGAAGGTTTTCCTGCCCACCCTGCAGCTCCTTGCTCCAGGCGACGCTCAAGTCCCCGGTGTGGGTCCCTCTTTGCGAAGGTCCCCAGACCCAGCCCTGACACGGGACCCTGTCAGCTCCAGCCCTGGGACGGGCTGGGAGCAAGGCCAGCACCGTAGGGGCCGGACTCACAGTCTTTTAAGGCTCACAAGTAACAGGGACACAGGGCATGGACACATTAAAGCTGAAAAGAGATTATCTAGCTGCCATTTCAACACGCCGGTAAATCAAAGTCGATGGAAGCCATATGCTCTGCTGGGAAGCATCCATCTCGTTGCCAGGGAAACATCCTTCCCGTTTAAAATGGCAGGCAAAGGCTTGCAAAAACCTGCTTTTAACCCCCTTTTCTCAGGCACGATCCAAGCCCCCCGGCAGCTCCCCCAGTCCCACGGCATCGTGCCGTACCGCTGCCTGGCTGCTCCCTGGGAGAGCTGAGCAGCTTCTCAAGAGCGCAAGAAGGGGACGGTGCCTCTCGCACGGTGTCCAGAGGAAATCAGACCCAGCCTGACAGCACCGTGACCCTGCTTCCCATTCCCAGCTCTCTCTCAAGCCAGTTTCCATGGTTTATTCCCTGGGAAAAACAGGGGATCATCTGCTTGGGTCACATCAAGCAGCTCTGCTCAGGGATGCTGCAGGTGCATGGTACAGGCAGCACCCGGCTGGGCACAGATGTGCCCAGCTGTGGGGCAAGACACTTCTAGAGCAAGAAAATAACCAACAGCAGGACCACGGCCTGAGTTACCGCTGCTCAAATCCAGCCTTTTGCAAAGCAGCAGGTACCATCCGATTTCTTACAAGCCGCGAGCAAAAATCTGACCTTGGAAATCACAGCAACCTGCAGCCAGGGCTTCAGGCTCTCAGAAATAACGATAAACCCATCACCGAGCTCAGCAGCTGGCTGGAACCTGCAGCTGGCCCTAGGTCTCCTTCTCCGCATCTGCACCTTATCGCTGCTCCCTCTAAGCTGAACGTACAGCCATTGCTCAGAAATACGGCCAGGTCGCTTTGCTGGGGTCTCTGCCAGCCGATGGAGGAGAGGGCGATGGGGGTGTGGGCAGGGGCACCCCCGGATCGCAATCTGTAATCCAGCGTCGTGGGAGTCACGGCAGCAAACACTCTCCAGCCTATTAATGCTAATGAATTTGCATGTGATTTTGTTCTAGACAGGAGATACAGACCAGTGACCACGTGGGTACTGGGACAGAAAACTGGACATCCTCTTGCAAAGATGTTATTTCTCTGTGTTTGCTTCCAACCTCAGCCTCTCACGATTTTTTGCCTTTTTGGTTTTTAACTCTTCTCATTTATTGTAAATCCCACAAGCAGATGAAGCCAACTGTTAAAGTACGGAAACGGAGTATTTTTTCTATTCTGATAAGTAGCTGTGCTCTAACAACCCTTATAATGGAGATCAGAGACAATATTTAATAATTCAAAGCCTGGGAAGGCCTGACGGGACAAGTATACATGCTGAAGTCTCCTCGTCCGTATGGGAAATGGTTATTACTGCTGGAGGAGGGAGAGGCTAGGGTTACAGCACGGGGAGCAGGGATGCCGGATTAAGCCGCAGGCATCCTGTGTCACTGAACTCCTCCATACCTCAGCTCCCAAACTGGAAAACAGGGGTAACGATTCCCTCCAGCACACAGGGGCACAGCTGAAGTTAAGCCCACGCATAGCTCAAGACGTGCCCATGGCCCTCAGCAACCAATAAATCCTTCTAGGGTAGAATAAAGCCTGGCACAAAAACACTGCAAAGCACACCAGTAACCAAGGCTCGCATGGACCAGAGCCAACAACAGCATCTTAAGTGACAGCACAAAGCCACCCAGGAGCACACAAGAGCAACGTCCTCCAGCACATGACACCGGGGCACGCCCAGCACCGCAGCCGAGGTGTTAGTCCTGCCCTATATGACATTTCAAGGCACTTGCTACGGTCCTAAATCCCTTTCCCAGCCACTAACTTGGCTCTTAACCCACGTGGCAGCAGCCGGCGCAGAGCCCACGAGCAGACGCCGCAGCACGACTTCTCCATCAGGGCATCCTGCTCCTGCCAGAGCTGGGAAGGAGTCACCTTCACTTGGTGGCATTGTAGCAAGATCTCCCCGGCGACTCGTCAGCCGGCTCCGAGATATGCTCAGGCTGTCTGGGAATTATGTCACCAGGCACTGTAAATATCAAATGGCCCTTTTATGATCCTGTGCGCTTCTTCCTACCTCCTTCTTGGCTCGGAGCCTCGCGAGTGGTCTGTGCTGTGCGTTGAGGACACCAACAGTGATAAAAAGCAATGAATGGATAATAGCCAGGTAGTATTTTGAGTTACAGCATCATCAGCCTGCTGCTAAACCGAAGCAGGAGCAGCTCTCCATCCTGGTTGTGTAACCCAGCCTCACAGGACGTTCCCCGTAATTACAGGGCCTTTCCCTGCAGTCCCATGGGGGCCATATTCTGCATTCATGAAAGGATGCTCAGAGTTTAGCTTCCTCTCTAGCACATTTTTTCAGTCTTCCCTAGAAACAGCAAAGAGCAGGAGGAAGCAGGAGAGAAGGGGGGGGGGGGGGGGGGGGGGAAGGTTTAATTAATCTTCATTTAATTTCTGCTGAGCTTTTAGCAAATGAAAAATAAGTCAGCCACCCCATTAGGTCTGTGTTACCTCCCTGGGCTGTTCTACCAGCCCCTGTGTTTCACCCATGGAGTGCACATCCCACCGGCCCACTGCAGCCGGCAGGGAATACCGTCGCAGGGTCGGGCTTGGCTCCGGCCGCTCTTCCTGACTCGCATCCCACGGGGATGCGGCTGCAGGGTAGACTGGCCTCCCTGGCCACAGATGGGGGCTGGCAATCCATTAGCTTAATGAATTTCTCTGGGGTTTTAATAGCCATCTGCTCCCATGGGCGAAGGGCCGAAAGGGCAAGGCTAGGTAGGACTGGAACTTGCTTGGGAGGTTCAGCCCATTTCTCTGCAGGGAGCTGGGGCTTGGCCAGGTGCTCTACACCAACAGCACGCCCACGGCAGGTTTATTTGCTCTGCAGAGCGTTTGCAAAGAAGGGCGGCAAAAATGGCAAATTCGATGGAGGTGCTCCCCAGGTGCCCAGGTTCTTGCATATGGATGGGTCAAGCCCAGGCAACGTCAAGCCCTGTCCACTAGCAGGTCTCCCAGATTTGGCTATTCCAAAGCACAGGGTGGAGACCTGAGGTTGGGATATGTCTCACCTACTTGTAGATGTCTACATCCCCATCTCCTGGTAGAAACAGTGGGACAGAGACATCTTTAGAGTCCCATTCACTTCTCTTATTCAGGTACTTTCATTACCTTTCCATATACTACAAATCATTCCCCCCATACTAAGACAGGTTAATCCATTGCCAACTTAAAACCAAGTTCAGACCTACATCGTGTTATTTATCCCGGGCTCAGATGTGAAATCTACTGATTCACAGACTAAGCCTCAGCAGCTCGCTCTGTGCCATTGAGCACGACTCAAGATGCTCCCACCACCCACAGACATGCATGGGGGGGGTGCAGGCTCAGGGCCTGGAGGGGCAGCTCAGAGAAGGTTTCAAATTATATCTGATTTCTGTTGCGGAAAAGAAAAACATCATCAGCAACAAAAGGTCAATGCAGAAATTCTTCCTACCCCTCATTAGCCGGTACGGTAAGAGAGAAGCTGCTAAACAAGAATATCATTAAAAACATCTAGATGTTAAAGGGAAAAATATGGAAAAGAAAAATTTAGTGCAAAATTCCGTGACTGCACGTCATGCCTGACAAATTACAGACAAAGAGCTCAGGAAATTCTCCTTTTCTCTAGGTCTTTTTCTTTCCTTACAGGAATAGCCATAACTAAGAAAAAGATAACCACAGTGATGCGCATCCAGTAGCCACAAGGACCAAACCACGAGGTCACTAACAAAGTCTCTTTATTGCTGATACGAATTAAATGCATCGGTCCCTCAGGCTATGGAGACAGAGCCCTCGAAGTGCCAGCAATTTATTTCAAGACATAATGACATGAGGACTTGTCCCTCTGGCTCGGGGTGATGCTTAATTGGGTGTGAAGTCAGCTTTTGGATGAACATTGCCATTAGCACGCTGGCTTCTTTGCAGCTCCCCAGAGAGCTGTTACGTGAGGGGCTCTCCTTGCACCCCCAAACTCATACGCAGCACGGCAGCTTTCTGCGAGGCGGCCAAGCAAGCACGGGATGTGTCTGAAAAGGGCCATCCCAGGAGAAATGACACAGTGAAATTCCTCCAACCCTGGCAGCTCCTGCACTGGCAATGTCTCAGAGGAGCCTGTCTGCATTTGCCCATCGCACCTCCAGTCCCTACTCTGATACCAACGGAGAATTACAACCACTCAGAAATACTCGTCTCTCCTAAATAAGAAAAATCCCACTGACCGAAAACCCAACAGCATCAGCAAATCAACCCCAGGGGAGAAAAGGAAGTACAAATCACGCTTCCCCCTTGGTCACGAGCCACTGTAGAGCACGACTTGCTCCTGGACATGGACACACAGTACGCTGCGTCCCGACAAGCTGTCCTAGCAGCTATGCAACCCCAAGATGGACAAACGTCCCATGCAAACTCCTACCCATGCTCCAAACAGCCATGCTCCTTCAGCCATGAGAGATGGGATCAGCAGCACGAAGCTTCCAAACGATGGAGCCAGTTTGAGGGTTGGTTTTGCTGCTCATTCAAGCCTAGAGTCTTTATATAGAGTCAGGGCAGGATCCAAAAGCGGAAGAGAGACACCCACTCCCAGGGATTGTAACACACACACTGAAATAAATAGCTCCCTGCCTAAGGAGATGACTCAGGAATCTCACTAGTCCTTAAAGCACGAATCATCGCTAATAAACCCCAGGAAACTTGGAGGAAGGCCCAGCGAGAGGTTAACTGGACAAGACATGGCATTTCCAGCCTTGCCAGACACATAGGAAGAGAAAGGAGGAATAACCACAGGATTAAACCAATGTCCAACACTGAACCAATGGCCACACCAGCCTG
The DNA here is from genome assembly GCF_035582795.1 of Mycteria americana. Lineage (NCBI taxonomy): Eukaryota > Metazoa > Chordata > Aves > Ciconiiformes > Ciconiidae > Mycteria > Mycteria americana. The sequence continues at coordinate 16,159,554 of NC_134378.1, forward strand.
AGCCCTTCGTGCAGCCTACCTGCTTCAAGAGCAGCGAATAGTCCTTGTTATAGGAGAGAGGTTTTGTTTTTCACTGCCCCTCCTGGAAGCATTCGGGCTTAACCACCATATGGCTTGAAGTGGCAGGAGGCAACACGGCCTCACTCCCTGTTTGTCCAGCTACAATATACAGATATTTATATTTAACTCCTTTGCTCTCCTCTTGAGTGAAAGATGGAGTGCTCTTACATCCCTTATTACGTTCTTCAGATCAGGTAACGAACATCTGAGCAAGCATAAACTCAATTAATGGCCACTTTGAGACTCCGAGTTGTGCGAAAGCCCATAAACATGCAGGAGAAAAAGTCTCCCAGGGCTGTCATTTCGCTGCCACATATAACACTCAAACAGCGAGAAAGCCGATAAGCCCAATTCACAGCCCTCTCCGCGCTGCATTTGTAATGAACAGCAAGATCACAGCAAACTGCCCCAGTACGGGTGATCCATGCCCCAGGGAAGATGTGCCTTCATCCTCCCAGCCCAAAGTTAACCCTGCTGAGGTCCTCAGACTACGAGATTTACCGCTAAAACAGGCTGGCTCATCTGCTCTAGCCAAAGCCAACCCCACTTTCTTTTGCAAACCCACGGAGCATGAATAGAAACCAACCCACCAATTCAAAAGCAAATAAAAAGCTGGGCAAATACTATTAAAAAGAAGAGTGGAGCAAAGATAACACTTACCAGCAGTCCCCCAACAACTACTTTGTCTTTCATCTGTCTTGTCTGTTCAATACCATAAGTCCTTACAGCAGGGATTGGCTCTTTTTGGCTCAATGTACAGAACAGAAGCTTGTAGACTTACATTTCCATTAGGGGTGCTTGCACACTGCTGTAATATTAAGAGTATTGTTTTCCCCTTGGTATTCATTTTAACTACTATTTGACTGAAGTTTTTCTTTTTCTTTTGCACCGCATATTAGTTCTTCCAACCATACCAAACCAAAGTTGCAACAAACACACACAGCAGGTAGCCAGACACAAGCTCCTGCATTCACTCAAGAGACGGAGAAGAGGTGTATGTGAGTCACCTTTGAGTCAGGATTTCTGCTAGTTGTTTTGTTTTTTTTTTTTCCTTGGGCATCATAATAACTTTATAGAGAGTGACAGCGCATCTGTGGAAGCTGCATTAGGATTGCCTGCCCTGCTGCGCTCACCCATTGCAGCGTGCGACAGCAGCTCAGCTATCGTCCCAGCCGTATTCTGCTTCGACACCGTCACCTCCACAGGATGGCAGAGCTCTAAACAAGAAAGCAGGACTTCCAGGCAGATTGGAGTTTGTTTACAAATGAGACATTTGTGAACCCCTGGGAAAGACCCTCCAGAAGGCAAAATCTCTGCCTGTTTCAATCTTGTCCTGAAGAGACCAAGTACCAGCCACGATGGACTGCTGGGATCCTCAGATGGAGAGCAGTTGCCTCCTAACCCAAGCAGGGGCAGTCGTTCGCTCTGACCTTGCCTATCCTCATGTTTCTTTGCCCTGTCCCACCCTCCCGGGAGAGGCATTAAAAAAGGAGGATCTCTGAATGAATACTGACCACTGGGCACTCTCCTCCAAAAGCCTAAACACAACTGTAGCTGCTTAAGAACTATAATCAGTATTAATAAGGCTTGATTATCTTCTGATTTCCCCTGGCTCTTGGGTTGCAGGTCCACAAGTTGATCAGGGTTTGCTATAAAGGTTCCTTTCTCAAAACTGTTTCTCAGACATGGCTGGGTAAATGAGGATCTCAGATCCTGGTCATCCCATTTCAGTGTGGATCAGACCCATCTCTCATCTTGACTTTACCTGGCAGGATGTCCACAGGGTAGTTCTGGCTCTGAACAACAGAATCACAGAATCGTATAGGTTGGAAAAGACCTTTAAGATCATCGAGTCCAACCATAAACCTAACCCTACCAAGACCACCACTACACCATGTCCCTAAGCACCTCATCCAAACGTCTTTTAAATACTTCCAGGGATGGCACGGTTCCTACAGGCTGTGGCAGGAGGTGGGAGATGCCTCAACTCACTCCGGTTCTCAGTTTGCAACTTGTGCCAGGCTCTGTCTTCTCTCCTCGTTGTCTGGACTAATCCCACCCAGTTTTCAACTAAGGTACCCAAGGGAACTTAGGCTCCCTCTGTCATCAACAGAGAGAAATGGGCATCTCCAGAAGGCAGACCTGCCCACCTACGATCTGCACTGAGGGTCCTACGGGATTTCTGCGAGGAACCCAGCAGGTATCTGAGCACCACCAAATTCAAGCTGAAAGCCCACCCCATCTGCAATGTCTGGACATTGTACGTCCTGAAACAAATCAAGTGACCGTTCAGTCGCAGGGCTTGCAAAGCCGAGGCTGCTGCTGCACCCAGCCGTCCCAGTGACCCTGATGTAGCTTTAAATCACCTCCCTACAGCAGCAGGAGTGAGAGGTGAGAAGATCTCGCAGGTCTTATGCTCCCCACGCCTTGGAAAAGGCTGCCCTTTGACATCCAATCCACTCAAAAAAAAAAAAGTCACCGGATGGATGCTTACTGACACCAAAGCTTTCCACACATCTAAAAAGCATGTTAAGAGGCTGGAGTGATATTGAAGACAGATCAGAGAGATCTGGAGGAACGCTCCAGTTTGCCTCATTTATTGGCAGTTAGACAGTCAAGAAGCCCCAAGGCTGTAATAAAGCAGCTCTCACCTTTCCCAGCCAGTGACTTGTGTGAGAGAACCTCCTATCAAACACCACCATATGTAATTAATTCAGTGCTTCAGAGTAAATGCACATGACCCCCCCAAAAACACCTTCAATGTAAGTGTCATAGGAGACCGCATTCACAGGTTATGCAGGATAAGGCCAGGAGAACCGCGTGGGGAGCTGAGGTCACCCGCAGCTTCGGTGAGCTGATCAAGTAAGATCAAGTTTCACACAACTTGTTCTTACTGGAGGAAAAATGGCATTTTTTCTTTCAGTCTGGGTGGATGGGTACATCCACCAAGGGACCATATTTAAATACCTACCCCTGCAGTCCTGGTGGGGCCATCTTTTGTCATAGGTGAGCGTCAGAGTAGCCCGAGTGGTTTTGGCTTGCAATCCGATTAGGAGCCATTTAGACGTCTGGTGGTGAAGGACTCAGCTGCACCAGCCAAACTACTGCGCCCAGTGTCCTTCTGCACCACCTGGTTTTGCTGTCTATGCTCACTAGTCAAATCACCTTGCAACACAGCTCCCATCTAAATACGTTCACGAAACTCAGTTTAGACCTCCACAATAATCTGGTTTTGCAATGTGGTTCCTTTTTGACCGTCAGGGGCTAAAAGTCATTGCGTTATTCTGCAGCAACGTGTATCTCGGTGCTGAAGACCTCCTCGCTGATGCATTGGCAACTGGGGACATCACACCAACAGGGACAGGCTCATGTTTGCCTGAGAAGCACACCATAGACAAAGCGTAATCCTTTGTAGGAACCACTCTCCATCTTTCTCAGCTCTCCTGTATCTTCTCCACAGGAGATTACATAGCAGAAAAAGGGACTGGCACATCTCCCTGCCACCACAATTTAAAGAGGAATCTGTCCCTCAAGAACTGACTAAGAAACCAGCTAAGCGTTTGGGCTACCTTAAAAGGGATTATGCAGGGCTAAGTGTTTGCTGCTTAAATCCCAGAAGTCAAATACCAAACTTATGTCCTTTTTATCCTGGTAAGCCCCACTGATACCTAACTGACAAGCAAACCCTCTGCCCTGCTCACCCTGCCCCGCCAAACGAATCGCACAGTGTCTCACCCTGCTAACGTCCCCTCCCTCTGCTGCAATGCAAAAAAAAATTAAAAAAAAAATCAAGAAATCTGATTTTTGCTAACTGTATCTCTTTAAGCAATGCCCATCTTCCCTTTAGTATAGGATTTGGGGCTTGTTTTTTGGGTTATTCCCTGTTACAATAAATTGAGCCATAGGAAGACTCATCTGGTTAAAGCGCGTTGCAGGGCAAAAAGGAGGTCAGCCGGAGGATCGGCTTGTTTTTCATTTCCTTAATGTCAGTGTGGGGCGAATGTGACGACTGGAACGTGACACATTAAAGCAACTGAAATCAGGTTGCTCCCACCAAGCTCTGACTAAGCAGCTGGAGAGGAGCTCGTGAGGCAGCGCGCCGTGGAGGTCCCCCCGGTCCCCAGGACAGGCGCAACCGCGCGGCTGAGGGCATCGCCGCCGGAGGTCAAAGCCCAGCAGCTCCATTAAACTCGGCACTTACCGGAGATCTGTATTGGCCCCTTCATCCCACATACGCACTAGGCAACGGGGAGGAGAACCCAGGAGTTCCCTGCGTGTCACTGGTGGATGGGCTGAGTTTGGTGGCATCGTACCTGCCGGCAATATCCCTGACCGTGGGTGAGGGCTTGCCATGAACCACCACCCCTCAGTGCTTGGGGATGGATAGATGAGACTGTCAAACTAAATTTACCCCTAATTAGTAAATGCTATAAAACGAGTATAAAAAAATGTAAGTGGAAAACAAAAGAAAACACAAGAGCTGCCTAAAAACCCAACCCAGGCAGCAGAAAAATGGCTGGGGGTTCCCAGCGTCATTCAGTCTGATGCAAAAGATTACCTGGGAATGGATCTATATGAAATAACCATGTTTTCGTCAGTCCCTGAGGATTGGAAGGAGTCACAGAAGAGGCCACCTCTGCACTGAGAAACCCTGGACCTTCAGGGGAGTAACGGCATCAAGTCTCCATCCTCCCATCGCGCCAGCCGTGGCCATGCCAGGATGTGGGCAGTGCAGAGAGGAGATGACTTTCTGGAGAGAGAGGTGGCTTCTGGCTGGGTTAAAACGGAAGAACAAACTGGATGGGGATGGCACAAGGAAATTTTAATGGAATTAGACAGAGAGGAAATGTTCTTCCTCATTATAATTTAAGTCTGTGCACTTGCTTAATTAACTGAATGTATGGTGCACAGTACGCGGATAAAAAAATGCATCCAAACTATTTTTAACGCAGTTAAAAAGACGCATTAAGGTTGTAAATTCGAAGTAGGAAACGCAAGAATGACGTTGGCCCTGGGCACATAGCTTTAAAAGTGTCTGAATACAGGCTGCTCTCTTGCTGCTGCCCCAAATCCAGGCTCCCCCTCTTCAGCTCAGGGACCAAACACGAGCAGCTCACCCAGAGGATCAGCAAATGCGTCTCCAGAGGTATCAGGCTACGGGGGGGCCCAGTGCAAGGACCTTGCTCAGGCTGGCACACAACCCAGCGATCCCTCCTGAAATAAGATGGCAGGTAGGGACAAAAACCACTTTCAAGTATCGCAGCCCTTCAAACTCAGCACCACTGAGCCCAGGACGGGTTACAACAACCAAGGTAAAAGGACCAGAAGAACACAAAATGTTTAAGTTATTGAAAGAATTAAAATGGAAGCATTTTGGAAGCAAAATGCCTCCCTGTGCAGAGAACTACCTCGAGATCTAAGTGCTGCTGCATCACGCAAAAAGCCTGGCCTGCTATTTAGGCACAGGCTCAACTTTTCAAGTTTCTGCTCAACCTTGAACAGAATGAGGCCACATGCTGCATTGCTAAGGCTCTGTCAAAAAAAAAAAAGGGGGGGGGGAATAGAAAAGAAAGATGCTGAGAGAAATACTGGGAGAATATGAGAGATAGGGAGGCTTAGAGCTCCGGGAACCAGAGTCCACCTCCAGCCACGCTCAAAAATGGGACCCATCAGGCTCAGCTGTCCATGGGGCTGTGCAAAATATATATATTATATATAATCTGTATAAACACACAGCTACCACGAGCAGGTCACCCAGTTGTGTCAGTGTAGGAAGAGCTATTAAGTGCAAAAATGAATCACAACACAGAAATATAAAATAGTGCTTTTGCTCAGAGGTAATAGTGCTTTTACAGAGGCAACATCTGAGATGAGACCACGTTAATGAGTTTGGGGCTGGGGGGTGGGAGCTGCTCTGAATTTCCCCGGTTTCTTATGCATGAAATGGTGCACAGGGCAACGAGTGATGGCAGGAAGAAGAGGTGGGGAAAGAAATCAGATGGATTGGATCTAGGATGCAGAATTGGAAATAAATGCAACTTGCACAGACATCTCAAGGCAGTGCATCAATTGCCCAGTGCAATACCAGCCTGGGAGACGGGCCTCTGCAGATAGGCATTTATCAGAGGCACGTCTCATTTATTAAAACATGTCCATGCTGGAAGAGTATCTACAGTTTGTGTCTGGGCATTTGGGTGCAGGGAGGCTGCCTGAGCAGCACAACAGCCCCGGAGCAGCTCCACACCTAGAAATGCAGTGGGGTCTATAAGCATCTCTACAAGCTAAAATCCAACCTTGCAGGGTCAGAAACTCACTCACGCTGGAAATAGTTCCTAAATCTTCATGCAAGACAGTCCCTGTGAGTAGCAGGAGCAGAGAAATAGGGGTGCTGGCAGATGGGGTCAGTGGTGGAGGGGCTGAGCAGCGCACAGCCCGAGACAGCAGCAGGCCAGGGCTCCCCCATCCACAGGCTCCTCAGGACTCCCACTCCCGCGGTATGAAGGCTAAAGATGCTTTTGTGCTCAAGGCTTTGGCAGAAAATGGGGGTTTGGGCAGGAGGAGATATTAGGACCCCAATAGCATGGGTAGGGCACTGCACCGGCTATCGGGACAGCGGGAGGGGCTCCAGCTCTCCCATACAAACTTTATGACCTTGAGCCAGTCCCTTCATCCTCCCATATCTTTGAATAAGCAGCAACTAAGCTTTTTATCTGTGCTGTCTGTCTGGATTACAGACTTCTAGGTACAGAAACCCAGAAAACCCTCTCCCTGCCCCATTCAAACACGTACAGATCTGGCACGGGCCATACCAGGCTGACCTGGGCAGCAAAGGGCGATAACTGGTGCATGGGCTTATCCCAGTGACTTTGTATGATGTTTACCATATCCTTCAGCTCTTTAAATAATATATTGGCAGACTGCCGAGGCTAAACCTATCATACGTATAGTTCAGAAGCCTGGAGTCCATATAACTTCCCGATACACTGTGAAAAATTAATTATATCACTGATGCTTCGCAGACATTGGTGCAATTACCACCTCAGCCCTGAATTCAGCCTCCATTTCCCGACGGGTGCGTGAGCGGGGGTCAGAGGATGGTTTTGCAGCGGTTACATCTCCCAGCTGCTCGGGCATCTGCCCCAAGGTGAGCCAGGGAGGCTGCCCAGCTCCCAGCACATCCCAGGCCAGCGGTTTCCAACCGGAGGGCACAGCTCCACGTGGCGTCACGGCAGGTACAAGTGGAGTCACGAGCCCGGGAGAAAGGCAGCTGCTTGGGCTGGGGGGAGAGGCGGCTACACGAGAGCCAAGGGGCACCCCAGCCTGACACCGGGGACAGGGCGTTCACGGGAAAGCGAGCCCTGGCAGGAGATCGGTTTGGGATGCCCCCGCTCCTGCCCCGTGAGGATTACTGGCTGCCCAAGCAAATGCCACTGCAGAGAGCCAAACGGGTCAGAAGTTAAGACAGAGCAGCTGCCTTAAGCCAACGATGCTTATAAAGCCCTCACAGTCAGGGCTACCCTTGCCACTTACCATTTGGCTTTCAGACCCTTCCACCTCTCTCGTTGTCACCCCAATGTCCCCAAGCTGGGGTCTCACCTGTATTTAATAGCATACAGTGCATGTTGGACACAACATCCCCCCCATCCTCGGCATGCACGCAGGCAAGCACTCGGCTCACAATGTGAACGCTCGGCCCCTCCACACGATTCTGGAGGATTTTGTGACACAAACCATCTATAACTCCAGAGGATGGCCCTGAGCACGGAGGATGCTCAAGACTCCCAGCGCTGGACATCACACTCCCCATCGTAGCTGCAACTGAGCTCCACAGATGCTCCCTCTTCTCCTCTCCCATCTCCCTAGGGAAAAGAGCTCCCCGCAAGGACCCCAACTCGCCGCAGCGCACGGCAAAGCTCCCCCTTCCACCCTGCCAGCATTTCACCGACTCTCCGACTGGACTCACCAACACTTCCCTGGAAGGCCTCAATGTACAAAATGGCTGAGGACCAGAAAGCATATCCCAACACCTTCTCTGAGAATAGCGTAACAGCAAAAGGATGGGGAAAAAAAAAAAAAAAAAAAAACAACCAAAAAAGGCCAAAAAAATCCTCTTGCCGGGGCTGACAGAGGCCCTAACCATGATGAAAAACACACAAACAAATAAAAAAAACCATCGGCACCAAGGGAATGAGCACCCAAGCCTGAGCCCAGGCCTGCAGAAGAGCCTGGTGGGACTGTGGAAAGTCCCAGAGGGAAGGGAGTTGCAGTAACACAGCGATTTATCTTGACCCTCCCTTTGCAATCCTCTAAACAACGGGAAGTCATCTGCTCTCCCTATGCAGCAATGCCTTCAGATATGGGCAGCTTTCTGCCAAACCGTGGGTCAGATGTGGCCATTTCTGGCTACAGAAACGGGGTGGCAGAGGGGAAATGTGCACCCCGGGACTGCTCCTTTGTTTACCGCTCCATCGCTGTGCAGTCAGGAAGCCCCAGACACTGATTAGCATTTCTTTCTAGACACATCTCCAATTCAGCCGCTTCCCACAGGGGGACAAGAAATACCTCCAGAACCCAGTGCAGAGCCAGCAAACCGACCCCAAGCCCTTCGCAGCCACACAGCAGGCAAAGAAGGGGCCGGGGGAAAAGGAGCGTTGGGGGGGCGGGGGGGGAGGGAAGGAGAGACGGTGCCTGAGCAGAGCTTTTTTGTTCCTCTGCTCCCAGCATTGCTATGGTGATTTCAAGCAAGACGGAGCAGCAATCCCTACCCGTCACTCCCGCTGCTCCAGCCCCCTGCACCGACCGCATGAGCAGCCCCTTCCCCCGCAAGCAGGAGCGGGCAGGGGGCCCCGGTGCATTGCACCTCCCCGGGGAGCCACCCCCGGCTCTGCAGGGGCAGCTTCTCCCCCCTCCCTCCCCCGCCCCGGGTTGCCTTCACCACCGCCGCACACCCCGTCCCCGGGCGCCGGGTGCCTGGGCACCGTGCCCCGGCTGGGCCAGGGCGAGGGATGCAGCGGCGGCCCCGGCTGCTCCCGGGCGGGGAGGGGTGGCTCAGCCCCCGCCACCCCGCAGCGTCCCCCGGGGCTCCCCAGCCGGCCCCGGCACCCGGCACCCCCTCCCTGCACCCGCTCTGCAGCTGGAGCATCCTTCCTCTTCGGCATGTATTTTGGGGGCTGGGGCGGGGGGGATGGAGGGAGGGAGCTGGCAAGGGCAGATCCGGACCGGGTGGGGGGTCTCTCCCGTCGGGTTTGCCCCCCACCCTTCTACTCACACGTATGCGTGGTAAATGAAAGCCCAGCCTCGCGGTCTCTCCAGCACATTGTAGAGGAAATTCTGCAGCTTGCGGTAAAAAGCATTCCTTTTGGGGGGCTTCCCGCTGCCCGACACCCCGGAGCGGGGCTTGCTGAGGATGCTGCCCCGCTTGGTGCTCTCGGAGCCGGCGATGAGGAGCGCCCCGTCCCGGCTGGAGTCCGGGGCGCCCGGGTCCAGCCCCACGAAGCCCACCTTGAGCTTCTTCTCCGCGGCGGGCCCCGGGTAGACGCCTCCGTTGCGGGATTTCTGCACCATGGTGGCGGCCGGGGAGGGGAAGGGGGGGGGGGGGGCGGCGGGGCCGGGGGCGGCGGGGGGCTCCGCCCGCGCTCCCCGCCGCTGCTCCGCGCCCGGCGCAGGCGAAGCCGCAGGAGCCGGCTGCAATCTGCTCCGCCAGCACCGCCCCGCCCGCCGCCCGCCCCCTTAACCCTTGGCCTCCCTCGGCGTCCCCCTCCAACAGCAGGCGCTCGCACTCCCCCCCTCCCGAAAAATCCGGGTTTGCCACCCTCCACCCAAAAGAAAAAAAAAAAAAAAAAAAAAAGCAGGCTCTGGCCTTTCCCCCCCCAAAAAAATCGGGATCTGGCATCATCCCTCCGACGAAGGCTCCAGCATCCCCCCCCCAAAGCAGGCTCCGGCATCGTCCTCTAAAATCAAGGTCTGACATCTTTCCCCTGCCCCCAAGCCAGGGCCCAGTGTCCCCTCCCAAAACCAGGCTCTGGCATCCCCCCACGAAATCACCACGAGTGGGCTCCTTCTGCAAAGGCCGGGTAACAGCCTGCGCTGGGATGCCCATCCCCGCGGCTCCGTCACGGTCCCACTGGCAGCGGGCGCAGGCAGTGCCGCAGGTTCACAGAAGTCCATGCCCCATCTCCACATGCCCGCTCAGCCACCAGACCTGCTTAACCTCACCACAAATCCCCTTCTGCAAAGCCATTCCCTTTGTCCACGCTTCCCCAAGGGCCAACTTGCGCTCTTAAGACTTGGAAGTCCAAATTCAGCTTACTTCATGCGCTGAAACTCCACCGTGATGTGATCACCAAGCTGCACGGAGACCAAGCTCCCAGCATAGGACATCCATCCCCAGATGTGCTGACCCAAATCGGTTCTTTAACACACCCTATTGGTTATGGTCCAGCATTACCATTTCCCCCCCATACACCACGGCTAGCTTCTGCCCCAAGGAATATTTCCTCCTGATACACTTTCACAAGACTCGGGAGAAGACACATAGGCTGCAGGAGCCTGAGATAAGACAGAGCTACCTGCCCCACACAGTTATGCTCCATGGAAAAGGGTCACTGTCGTGCAATGGGAGGACCTGCAACCAAACAAAATCAAGCCCAGGACCATCAGCTGCTACTGCAGTGAATTTTCTATCCCTCACAACCCAACAAGTCGTAGATGATCTGTGAACTGCACGCTTCTGCGTGTTCATAGTAAGTAAACAAGGCTTTAGGACAAGGCTTTTTGTATGTAAATAAAACTGCAAGCGCAGATAGGCTGCTTCTTTCAACACAAAGTACTTTGAGGCAATATGGTTATGAAACGGTTGCCCAAAGTTTCACGGCACGCAGGAGCCACGCAGGGCCGTGTTACAGTTCCCTCTCTTGCGAGGGGCAGCAGTTGGAAAACCAGTCCTGCCGTGCTGTGTTGTTGACATGCTTTTCCTGAAATTCATATTTAAATGAGAAAATCAACATAACCTTCCAGAGTGCATTTCCCAAGTCCTGGCTTTTTGGTTCTCTCCTTACGCCTCAGGAGAATCCCAACAGCAACTAATGGACAAGAGGAGCATTGAGACTAAAAGTGCTGCCGCTTACTCTCCAAATCCTACCATGTACGTTAAAAGAAGAGCCAGCGTGGAGCAGCCCTACATTTTTATGAACAGTATGTTTCCTGTGACCCATATTCTCTCCAATGCACGGCTAAAAGAGAAGTCATCTCTGCAAGGCAGGCAGATAACTAAAGCTGGGTTAAATAACGAAAAAACAGATCTGCAAGTACGTCAGTAAATAAATTACTCAATTCAGCGAGGGGCCATTCTATTCATTATTTGTGAACATTTGTAAGATCATTAGTGTTCTTTAATAGGGTAGCCAATTACAAATGTGCCTGGCACTAATGTACAAAGTGCATTATTATAGATCCAGCGACGCAGTCCAAAAGCAGGAAATATCCCCCTCCACAAAAAGGCCAACAACAAACAGAGGAAGCAATTTTCAATTAACAAATTCAAGATTACTAATAGTCTGTGAGCCCTAAAGAAGAATCTAAATTCATCACACTCCTCTTTCCCTAATTAGTTGGTCATTTGCGGTGTCACACTGCAGCACAGCTTTGGGTATCGTGCATCTCCAAGACCATCAAAAAACAGGAGTGGGCCAAGGCAGGGGGTGGGATTTCATCCTGTCCAAGCCACGGATGGGCTGAGGAAAGACACAGTATGGTTGTAGGATGGTTGTTGCTTCACTTGGGAGGGAGGTAAAACCTCAGACAAAGACAAGCAAGTCCTTGTGAGCAAGTGGCATCAAGAATGGTCTCCTTGTATAAACAGAGCAGGCCTTGGGAGGTGGAAAAGGCCTGAAATTGTGGATGAAGACCCACTCTAGCCTTGCCGCTTCCCTCTCTTCACCTTGGGCTCTTAGGGCATCTCTAACTCCTTCTCTACACATAATATTTCATGGGTCAGCACTACAAGTTGCAGTTGAGTGTTCAGAAGCAGCACGGCTGCTTGGAGAGGGCTTTGCCTTGGGTGGCAGGAGAGCGGGTCTGGGGTCCCTCCACCAAATCACGCTGAGACCCCCAGCGCATGGCTTCCCGCTTTCCTTCCCGCCTCCCCAGCATACCAGCCCGCCAGCTCCCAGGAGCTCTCTCTTGATCCAATTTGCAAAGTGCCTGGCGAGCTGCAGCCCTGAGAGGATCAGCGGTCTCTTGGGAACCGGTGGAGTCTAAACACGAATCAAGCTGCGACGTCCTGCCACGGAGTCTGCAGCAGGTAATTTCGAAGATGAAGTCGGTTGTGTTGCTGCTTCTGCTGGGGGGCGGAAGAAAAGGCACAGCCACTAACACTGTGCGAATTAATGAGGTATATAAAAGCAGTACTGGGAAGGTGCTTTTATCTGATCCAAGGACATTATGTCTCCACAAACAAACAGAATTACTGAGTCAGTTCTTTGCTTTCAACACTACTGATGGCTTTAAAACACGAATACCCTGGCAGCTAGCTTAGACCCTGAAGGTAAGATGAAATCTATCAAGCTATGTTAAGATACAGAAAGTCCATGCTCTGTCCCTTGGCGATTTTTGAGACGTAGTAAGAAATGACTGGTGTGAAATATGTAGAATGACTCCAGGGATATATTTCTGTTTGAAACACTGAACCAGAGCCCTTTCTCCATGCCTGCCCGGCTGGTGGTTTGCATGAACTGTGCTACCTGTAGCCTGGGTTTTGTCACTCACAGCTTTCTTCCAGTGCTATTTTCAATACCTAAAGCAGATGGCTTTATCTCCCCTTGTACGGGAGGCTACACCATCTGAACAAAACTAACCTGTCAAGAGCAAAGATGTGAACAGCTCGGTCTTTCTTAACCCCGTGTCCACCCATCTCCCTCCTCTGCTTCAGCTACCCCATGCCTCTCACCACCTCATCCTCTTCTCTGAGCAGCAAACAGTCCCCAGGAACCCATGTTTATTGATTAAACATGTCTTCACTGCTTGGCTAACAGAGACTCTTTCCAACACGCGCCAAACCATTTTTGGTTCTGAAACCAGGAGCCCTGACCCACAATAGAGGTTGGTTCATACAAGGAACTCAACCTGGAAGGTGATGCTTCTCCAGCGTTAAGGTTTAAGCTCACAGGGGAAAATGCTGTAAGAAAGACATTTTTGTACATAAATGGAGAAATCTGCAGATTTCCAAAGGAGAAAGATGAGTGTGACGAGGAGACGTACTTCTGGCTAGAACATAAGGCAATGCTCAGCAAAGGCTTCATCATTTGGGATGGGGAGATTTAGGCACAGCTGCAGAGAACTTGTAGGGTGGTGAAGGCAGCGTTTAGATGAGTGCGTGTCAAAGCAAACTGAAGGGAGTCTGCTTATCACCGCTGTCATTTGAACCCTAAGAAAATAGGGCTTTGGTGAGTGGCAGAAATCAGCTGAATAACCTTAAATTAGATTGAAGACCCATGCCCTGTTTATGGGATCAAGGCAGGGACTAAAAGCACATTATAAAACTGGAGTTGCTAAGGGCATGGGGTTAAAGGCAGGTGTGGTAGCACTGTCTCACTGATCTGAAAATCTCTTTCCTGGTGCTACCCATGACTTGGCCTCAGACATCTGCTGTGGGCAACACGGGGTCTGCAGCCTCCTGCTGCCACCAGAGGGGACGGTCACTCCAGCCCTTGGGGACGTGGCAACCAAGAGAAGAGGTGAAGACGTTGGTGTGGAAGGACCACCTTGAGAACAAGAGGGTTTCAAATGGGACACTGGGCAAAGAGCAAAGGCCTTGGCACTCACTTTCAAACACACTATCACCACTGATTTTTTTTTTTTTTTTTACCAGGCTAAAATGAAGATGCACCAGATGGTTGTCCAGTTTCAATCAAATTTAACAGTCATCAGCCTCAGTGCTAATTAAGTTTGTGTCAATTTTCATGAAAACTAGAAGCCTAGAGAGAGGCAGAGGCTCCCTAATGCCTCCTCCTTCCCCCTCCAAAGGGGATCCTGAAGTGTAATCTCATCTTTATTAGACACCAGAGAAGGTGTCCATGAGGAGACCACTCCTCCCAGCCACTAAAATGCTTCAATCAGAAGTTGCCACCTGCAAATTCTTACCTTACTGGTAAGAAGCCAGGCTTCCTTCATCCTCGTGCTGACAGAGCTACTTATTTTATATTACATATTTACTGGATGCAAAACTTCTGTGCCACCATCCATCTTTCTGTCCTGTTCTTAGACAGCACCTACTTCCTTGGAGGCTGCTCCAGCAGAACCCAGGACAAAGCACGCCGTACGAGATCAGCTTGAGCTGCAGCGGGAAGTGTCTGACTGCATGAACAGAAATCTCCCCAAGTTACACTGAATTAACCCAGAAGGGAGACATACACTCCCTTCTCAGCTAGAAAGTTTGTGGTTCTCCTTTCTAAGAGTGATTAAAACTGCTGAGGTCTAAATATTAATTTGTGCTGTGGAGGCCTGACTGTAAAGCAAATCAGTCACTGGAAGGAAGAGCTACTTGTCTGGGCGTGTGGAAGGAGAAGCGATGGGGAAAAGCAAAGTTAGGGTGAATTCTGTTGAATTAAACTGGGTTACGCTCAGAGCATCCACAAATCTAGAAATAAGCCCGTTGGGCACACTGGGACCAGTGCCCACCCCATTTCCCCTGGCACCTTGCGACCGCTCTGCTTCTGCCCCGCTCAGCCCCCCACAGCCCCTTCCCCAGGCACATTCCCCACTGATGAGGTCTCCTTCCCCATCTCCACTCCATGCGCTTCCTTCATTAGCCCCAGCTCTGGCTCCTGCCCTAGCCTCCTTTGAGAGCACGCACAATTCCCTTTCTTCATTTGTATTGTTACCTTGAAGGTATTTTTAGCCTGTGACCACGTTGCCCCTGAGCCTTCCTTTTCCCAGGCTCTGTAAATTTAGCTCTCAGTCATTCCTCACATCTCCCAGTGCTCACATTCTTCCTCTTGACCTCCTTGGTTTTCTGCTTGCTCCTGCACTGCAAAGACCAAAGCCACACAACTCAAATTGCTGTCACCTCTGTGCTCTTAGACCTCATTCCCCAAGACAAGGCTGCTCCAGGACCTCCCCCCCCACCCCTAGGGCCACCACGAGCTCCTTGGGGGTGACCCCTAGAGATGTGGATTGACTTAGAAGATTTCCCATCCACAATCCCCTTCCAGTTTCTCCAAACCAGTGCTTTGCTCTTTACAACATACACCTTTATAGCAATAAAACTAACCTGGCTTTGCATGGCAGCTCTTCCAGCCTTGCCAGGTCTCAGGGTCCAGCTCAGGACTAACTCTGCTCCCAGGACTCTAACTGCATCCCAGCTGGGACCCAGTCCCACAAAGCCCATCAGGTGCTTTGTTCCCATTCAGGCACCTGCCTCCCACCAACTTCAAAGCTGAATTGAAACCTGCATGAATATTTAGGGACTGGAGGTTGTCAACAAAAAGAAAAAGCCCATACTGAAATAGCTAACAGCTCTGACACATCTGTCTTATCTGAGAGATGAACAGTGCAGGAGCACAGTGAATTGCTGTGCTTTATTCTGCTGGAGGCAGGGTGGGGGGCAAAGCCAACTAAAATAAATAGGCTCCAGATGGTCCTGGGTTAGGAGGGAAGGGGCTTTTTGGGGCTGGGCTCTACTTCACCTTGGTAGGCTGCTGTGGGGATACAAGGGGGTTTGGGGAGCAGGGCAGGGGGTGCTGGTGCAGAAGGTGGGGGAAATTCCTGCTCTGTTGGGGTGTTGCAGCACTTGGGGAGCGGTGCTGGGTCACAGGGGGTCTCCAGAGGAGGTGAGCCCATGCTGTCCTGGTGGTGGGGGCAGCTGGGGTGGGTCAGCCCCTGGGGAAGAGCAGGGAGGTGGGGTGTGATACCCAGGCTGGGAGGGTCCCTGCAAGCAGGAGTGGGGCAGCATGGGGAGTGATGGCCCCTGGGGCTCTAAAAATATAACAGCTCCACACCTGCATGGAGGAAGGGTTTATCTTCTTTCCTGCTGCAAACCCTTTTTTTTTTTTTTTTTCCTTGCTTAAATGTCAAAACCTCCATGTTTGGCAAGCAAGACAATGAAACTCAATCACTAAAATACTGAAAAGCTTTAAAGCTAATTATTTTTTATTTTTTTGTTATGGAAAGAGAGATTAAAAAAACTCTTCCAAATGTAAAAACCTGCTTTCCAATTTTTTCATGTAACTTTTTTTCTTTTCAAAAATGTTAGAGGGAAGATTAGTTTTTGGTTTTAATTAAGAGGGTTGCTTTTGGTCCATGTTACAGGTTAAAAGCTGCAAGTATTCTTTTGGGAAACTGCTAGGCAGACCTGGCTGTCTTCGTGCTCCTGCCTCTGTCACAGCGTACAATGTGTTGTATGCAAAGAAAAACTCTTGAAGTAACTAAATTCATAGTTTCTCTGCACCATGAGCTTTTGCTGCAGGCCTGCTTCAGTCTTTCAGCCTGGACATCTGGGAAATCAAGAGAATGTGAAGGGACAAGGGTTTATGATTTATTTATCTTTAACCTGTGTTCCTAAGGAAAGCTGGTGTATGTGCATCTGCTTCTCTTTTCCCTCCTTTAATAACTGTAGAGCTTATGGGCAATTTTTATCTTAGTTCATTAAAGGTAGGGGGGACATTTCAGATTGCTACAAGTGAAAATATGTGAACAGAGAGAGGAGAGAAACCCTGCAATCTCCTCACTGAGGGAGATGGTGATGCATGCACACAACTGTACCGGACATCAGAGAACCCACTCATGACTTTCCAAAACACAAATCCATGGGAACTGGGCCCCCTGGTTCTGCTGCTCATGAAACTGCTCCTTTGTGGTCTCCTTTTGGATCCCCCGTGGGGAGCACCGGAGAGGCAGCGAGCCTCTGCGAAACATCTCGGTGCCCAGGTATTCGACAAGGCAGGCAGGAGCCAGCCCGAGGGGCAGGTTCCCCTGAGCAAAGCCAATGCCGTGTCTGCAGGATGACGCTTCCTCGCTTGCAGCCTTATTTTCATGCAGCCCTTGTTTTGTTCTTGCAACTTTGTCTTGTGCACATCGGTCCAAAGGATGTTCCTGTCCTCTGGGCATCCAGATGCTCTGGCTGTGCCCGAGAAAAGTCTCATTCAGCATCTCCATGTACTCGCCTGTGTGTGCAGGCAGCGGGCAGAGCAGGGGAGGGCGGTTTTAAAAATGAGCTGTGTTTGTAGCCTGACAGCAAGCTGGCAAGGGCTCAGCTGCCCAGGCCACCCTGCAAGAGGGACTTCACCTCCACCTGAAGATGTGGTCAGCCCCAGCCACCCCTCCCTTTCCTCGCTCTCCTGCATGTTTCCCATGGTCCCCATGGAGATCTATGGCTGGAGATGTCCTGAGGCATCAAAGCATATTGACCTGCTGCTGCACGCTTCCCTCCCAGCAATCGCTTTAATGGGAACCACTCAGACCATCCAAGACGCCGGTGCAGCTCCATTAATCACAGCCGCCTCCCGCCTGGCACGGGCTGCCCTCGCTTGTCACTGCGGTCCTTCAGGTCGGTGCCAGAGGAGAAGTCCACGCTGTGTCCTTGGAGATGGTGCACATCGGAGAGGATCTTCCCGTCATGTGAGCGGCGGCAGGGGCTGGCACAGGCAACGAACCCCCTTGTACTCCCGCTCCACACCAAAACACAGGCTCGGAAACCTGCAGCCTTCGCTAAGTAACTGCTGTCACCCCCATCAGCTCCCCACAGAGAGGATATCTGGGGATCATCCTCTCCTCTTTCCCCTTCTTGCAGCCCCAACCCAAAGGCTGGCCGCTTCCAGACTCATCACTCCTAAGTGCTCGGCGGGCAGGCGCTCGCTGCAGCTGGCCAGGATTGCAAAAAGCATTTAGCAGATATAAGGCATGAAAATAGTGCCAGGCAAGGGGTGATTAGAAATCATTTAGACTAGGCAAAAACAGGCCATCCTAAATCTGCAGGCAGCCTGACACATGGAAGGAGTGTTTGTGAAGGGAGCTGAAATGAATTATTTGAAGATGCTGCAGTATCTCTACGTAAAACATCCAAGCTGTGGCTAAATGATACCCAAGCACTCGGAGGCAGGCGGGCAGGAGGGGGTGTCTGGCCAGGAGCTCGGCTCCGGGCTGTGTTACAGCTCAGGTTTCTCCTTCAGATCAGCAATATCTTTGCACAGGGAAGGGTGAAGGCACAGGCCAAGAGGAGGATGGGGCACAGCGCATCGCCCTGGCCAGAGCTGCTGCTTTGTGCTCCCCCGGCTGCAAACACAACCTCGGGCTCACACCAAAAATGTGGATCTCAAATGGGGAGATGCAGAGGTTAAAGGAAATGAGTAAAACCCTCCCAGGTCTGGTCCTTGACATGGTACAAAATGCGGGGGGAGGGCCTGGCTTGCTACCCTCCTCCTTGAATTTGTACCTCTCTGGGGCAGAATTTGGCCAATGGTGGCTGATGCACTTTGTGAAGGGGGCACGGTGTAAGCAGGATGGAGAGGTGAGACCACCCAGGCACGGGAGGTTCCTCTCTGCCCTGATCAGCCTTTTTTACTCCCTCCTGATCCGGCCCATCATCTGTTTCCCGAGGAAGTTTACTCCGAGGGTCTTGTGTTAACAGCTTGCCGTACAGAAAGCCAGTCCCAAGGATGAGAAGCCCAGGGAGAACAAAGCTCCTGCCTGCAGCTCTCCTTAGTCCCGCTGGGCCAGGCACTGCCCAGGCTGGCGTGGGAGCCCCAACCCCGTCTGCTCGGACCTGGATGCTCCACACCGTGCAGATCTGCTCTGGGAAAGAGGCCAAGCCCAGCAATCTGGGTGGGGAGCGGGGCAGCGGTGGCCTACGTCCATGCCAGATGGAGAGCTACCCACTGGCTGCGCAGCTTTGCAAGGTGAAATGTGCTGCGAAACTGCCAAGGAGAAGGCAGGCGGCTGCTGTTGGGACACAGCTCCCAGGCAAAGATGTTGGTCAGTGACCAACATTCGAGACAGCCAACATGGCTTCACCAAGGGCAAGTCCTGCCTGACCAACCTAGTGGCTTTCTACAAGGGAGCTACCACATCAGTGGACAAGGGAAAAGCAATGGATGTCGTCTATCTGGACTTCTGTAAAGCCTTTGACGTGGTCCCCCACAACATCCTTCTCTCTAAATTGGAAAGGTATGGATTTGATGGGTGGATTGTTCAGTGGATAAGGAATTGCCTGGATGGTTGCATCCGGAGGGTAGCAGTCAACTGTCCAGATGGAGATCAGTGATGAGTGGTGTCCCTCAGGGGTCCATACTGGGACCAGTGCTGCTCAATATTTTCACCAATGACATTGACAGCGAGATCGAGTGCGCCCTCAGCAAGTTTGCAGATGGCACCAAGCTGAGCAGTGCGGTTGACACGCCAGAAGGACGGGATGTCGTCCAGAGGGACCTGGACAGGCTGGAGAAGTGGGCCTGTGTGAACCTCATGAGGTTCAACAAGGCCAAGTGCAGGGTCCTACACCTGGGTCGGGGCAGTCCTCGGCTTCAATACAGGCTGGGGGATGACGTGATCGAGAGCAGCCCTGCGGAAAAGGACTCGGGGGTACTGATGGATGAAAAGCTGGACATGAGCCGGCAATGTGCGCTCGCAGCCCAGAAGGCCAACCGTACCCTGGGCTGCATCCAAAGCAGGGTGGCCAGCAGGGCGAGGGAGGGGATTCTGCCCCTCGGCTCCGCTCTGGTGAGACCCCCCTGCAGTGCTGCGTCCAGATCTGGGGTCCTCAGCACAAGAAGGACATGGAGCTGTGGGAGCGGGTCCAGAGGAGGCCATGAAAACAATCCGAGGGCTGGAGCACCTCTGCTACGAGGACAGGCTGAGAGAGTTGGGGTTGTTCAGCCTGGAGAAGAGAAGGCTCCAGGGAGACCTTAGAGCAGCCTGCCAGGACTTAAAGGGGGCCTATAGGAAAGACGGGACCAGACTTTTTAGCAAGGGCTGTTGTGACAGGACAAGGAGCAATGGTTTTAAACTAAGGGAGGGCAGATTTAGACTGGATTTAAGAAAGAAATTTTTTACGCTGAGGGTGGTGAGGCACTGGCCCAGGTTGCCCAGAGAGGTGGTGGATGCCCCATCCCTGGAAACATTCAAGGTCAGGCTGGACGGGGCTCTGAGCAACCTGATCCAGTTGAAGATGTCCCTGCTCTTGCAGAGGGGTTGGACTGATGACCTGCAAAGGTCCCTTCCACCCAAAGCATTCTATGATTCTATGAGGAACCCACTTTCCGAGGTCACGTAGTCATGGACTTTGTGCTGCATCCGCATCACTCCCTCCTCTACCATAGATGGTTCAGCACGTCCATCACCAGCAGGCGATGGCAGGACCCACTTGGGTGACGTTCCCTGGGGATGCTGGTATTCGGGAGACTGGAAGTGCACCTTGGCCTCCCTGGCAGTTGGTGACATCAGCTTCTAAGGGAGCAGAAACGGGATGGAAGGTCAGGAGATCTCTGCTTGGTCTTCCCCCGGGGGGTTAAGGTTCAGCAAAACATACTGGGAAACTGGTGACAGATGAAGGGAGCAATGGGAAAGGCGCTGCCTTAACTGGAGAGGCTTTCTCGCATGTCCAAGCTGCCACGCAGTGCTCCGCGCCGGCGTGCCGGAGGCTGGCAGCCTGCCCGGGGATGTGCTGCCTGTGCTGGGTTTCTGCGGGGACGTGCCCAGGCAGACGAGGGGTTGCGGCTGATGCTTTAACTCGTCTCCAAGAGCGGAAGGGCAGCGGGTGGCTCAAATTCACCCAGCTCAGCATCTGCAGCATGGATTCTACTTGCAGTCTTGCAAAAGCCTTATAAATTTTTTAGAGCAGCCCAAAGTGCCTGCTGAGTTGGCCGATCAGCTCTGGTGGATTAAGGAAACCTACTTTAAATTATTAACAGTGCACAGCCAGACACGAGGCCCGTGGGGTGGAGGTGGGAAAGGAGAAGTTACTCATTCCTCCTTCTCGTGGGTGCCACGAGAGCAGCCAGCACCAGGCTGGGGCTGGGCAGAGATGTCTGCTCACACCTTGGAGGATGGTTCTGTTTGTGGGTCTCCCCTTCTCCATCAGGAAACCCCCACGAGGCATCAGTGCCAT
The DNA here is from genome assembly GCF_035582795.1 of Mycteria americana. NCBI lineage: Eukaryota > Metazoa > Chordata > Aves > Ciconiiformes > Ciconiidae > Mycteria > Mycteria americana. The sequence goes on from NC_134378.1 coordinate 16,180,711, forward strand.
GCTGTGCGCGGGGCGTGCTTGCATCCTGGAGGTGACATCCCTTTTGGAAACTGGATGCTGGTCCACATCCAGATCCATCCCCCCCCCGCCCCTCCCTCTCCTTCCCTCTTCTTCCAGATCCACTGGCTTCTCAAACACCCTCTTGAAGAGCTAATTGGCTGTTTGAGAGCAAGCCAGTCCTGATGATCTTTGACTTTCCTGCAACCTCGAGTAATTTTCCCCCCACGAGATTTAAATTTCAGGTAATATAATCACATTTGCAAACTCTGGTCTCCAAAGAAACTACAATAAGCACTTTGCAGCTCCCGAGGCTGTACCCTTCGCTTCGCTATGGATGTGCTGCCTGCCAGGGCCAGGCTTTGCAGAGGTGGGATGTGGGGCTGCATTTCCTCTCCTTGGCAGCTGCTGCAGAAGGACTTTGTCCCTCTTTCCACGAGATGGCATTGCTGAGACTGCTACGGAGGGGAAGCATCCGCTGCGGCGTCTGCAGGGAGGGCAGTGATGGAAAAACACCTCCAAAAACCAAAAAGTTGCTAGGAAAAAATGCCTCTGAGCTCTCGGTTGTGAGGCCCCAGCTCACCGGGCCATGACGGGGAGGAATCGGAGGAGAAGTCAGTGTTTTAAAATGCATCTCACCAGCACAGCCCTATATCACCTGCCGTGGGCCGCGCGACACCCACCTGCTTTCTCACAGTGTTGGTGGCTCTCGAATCAACTTCAGTTCACTGCAAGGTTTGCTGAAAGCCATCTGTGGCCCAGTTCGGGGTGATGTTGGGTTGCTTATAATTTTGGTAGAACCCCAAAATAGGTCACCCACTCCAAACGAAGCATCGTCCCCAGTGTGGCTGCGAGCCCTGTGGGGTCAGGCAACGATTTGCACATGGTGGGTCATTGATCCAATCCCAAAACCCAGACCCACAATGAGTCTTCAAACCCAAGTTTTGGGTGGAGGCAAGTCATGGCTTCATTTGATTTTGATTTGAGACCCCCAGAAATTCAGCATACTTGATTTTCTTTTTTGAACCTCACGCTTTGAAGTGGGTCTAAATTAGAATATTTCTGTTCATTCTGTCTCTCTACAAAGCCTGACCCAAACCTCCCAAAACAGAGGATGCTGCAGCTGAAGACATCTCACTTCAGGGCCTGCCTCTTCTTTCTGATCCTGCAGATTACCTGGGGTACCAACTGCGCTGAAATGAGGCTGAAAATCTGGACCTGCTGTGAGCCATGAGCAGGTTTGAGTTAAATCCTCTGGGTTTCATGTTTTTTTTCCTTTTCCGCAGCTACACTGTTAATTACTGCACCACTTGTGCATCGTTCCCAGGGCATCTTTCACAGCTCCCCTGGCATATTTCTATGGAAACGTAGCTGTGGTTTTGTTAAACGCGTTTTCGCTTTTAAAATAGCTATGGAGGACCAGGTGCAGACTTTGCACCTGCTCTTCCCTGTCCCTCACCTCATCCCAAGGTTGTTTCTACTCTTGCTGTGCCAGGGACTGGCTTCCACGGGGGACCAGAGAGCTGGAGGTTCCTGCACAGCATGGGAGGGATGTTCCCACAGGAGTTCCTGTTCCTGCTGCTTTTAAGGATGGAGGAAAAACATGCACATTATGATGTTCTCCTGCCGTGCTTGGAAATACCCAGGAAAGGGTACAAGTCTCCCGTTCGGGCTCAAGGACAACATGCCTTGGGAGCTGGGAAATGCAGGAGGAGCTAGAAGATGAGATTAAACTATCAGTGGGAAAACAGCCTTCTTCGGCGGTCGTGCTGTGCCTGGAGGGATCCCCAGATCCCCTTCCAATTTGTGGCATGCCAAGGACACGGCATTTCATAGAGCCCAAATGCTGCAAAGACCTTGGGCATCAAATCAATTTCTACGGAGGAAGCTGGTGGCTGCCGGGGGTGTGAAAAGAGACGAGGAGCCTCGGTGGCCTGTGCACACAGTTTCGGGGAATGTGGCTGAGTGAGCCGGTGTGTGTCTGTCCGCTGTCAGACCGGGGCATGGGATGGGGACGGTGTTGGGGGAGCAGGCAGCGGTGGCTTCGTGCACAGCTCTCTGTAATTCAGCTTGGCGTTGGCTCCTTGAGGCTCTGCCTGGGGGCACTTAGCACTGCAGAGCATCAGATGTTAATTAGGATCATTAAGGGCTCCTGCAACACAAACAGTAATGATGCTTGTGCCTCTCGAGCTCTCCTGGGAAGGACCATGCATGATGCCATCCTTCACAGAGCCCGTGCATGGCATCCGCTCCCGGCGCTGTGGCTTCTCCTAAAAGCTGAGTCATGAGCACAGGCAACCTCAGGATGCCCCAGCATGCTGCTAACCCCACCTCCAGGGAGGAAATGTCCCTTGGAAATGTCCCAAGAAGCACCCTCACACCTCCTCCCTCCACCTCCTCGCCCCGCTGTACCACCTCCCGCTCCTCCCCGCGCTCGGTGCTCCCACCCTTTCCCCCTCAAAGCACCCAGCTGTTGCATTTTGGTCAGTCCTAAACATTCGGCAACCACAACCACTTGGATTGGGACAGTGGACGCCAGGTGGAGGGGGGAGAGGCGCAGACCTTGCCCCAGGCTGCAAGTTTGCAGCGGGAGCCAAGACACCATCCTGGGTGAAGACCATGAGTTTTGGGGCTTCTTGGGAGTCCTGAGTCACGTCTGGCCTCCAGCACATGGCTTCAGTCAGGGAGAAACATTCCTGTCGTTGTCTGGAAAGGGCTGGAGGATCTGCCGTGCGTGAGGCAAAGAAATGCGTGAAGACAAGGCAGCCTCGGCCACTTCTCCCAAAATGATGGGGTATTATAAAGAATAAAAACGATGCTGCCAGCCCTTCAAGGAGGCATGGGGTATGGTATTTTCTCTCTTTAAATGGCCGAACTTTAGGGGGTTAACTTAAGCTTATTTTGCGTGGAAAAAATTATAATAAAGGCCCTGATAATTGATATTGGAAGGTTGATCAGGTTAAGGACAATATCAAACCCCAGGCTGCTATAAGAGCAGCCCCTGCTTTAGGCTGGGGGAATCAGACCAGACACCTGCATTGGTCAAGGGGTGAGAGCTGGGGAAGGGCTGGGCACTTGGTGACACCCTGAATATGGGTGCCGAGCTCTCCTCCTTCCCCCAAATTTCCATCCCAGCCCTGCCTGTGGCCGTCCCCACCATCTGATCTACGTGGGACTACAGGAAACCCATCAAAACCAGCCCCTCTCAATGACAGATGCACACACACAGCTCCACACAGCTTTTGGGTTGGTTGGTTTTGGTTTTTTTGTTTGTTTTTTTTTTGTTTGTTTGTTTGTTTTTTTTCCACTGTGGATGTTGTACCAGTTTTATTGGTAAAATTAACATGAAGCCTCACAAACGCTGGAACATGCTTTTCCTTTTAAAGAATTTCCACTGGACCTTAATGGTGAGCATCCAGTCGTTGACATATAAACTCTTACAAGCTGATGTGCACACATGCGCCCGGGGGAGACGGTGGCAGCGTCCTGGTGTCAGGGATGGTTTCTGCGCGATGCACTGGGAGCCCACAATTCATTTGCCAGCCTTCTGGGCCTTCTGGGCAGACTTGGTGACTTTACCAGCCCCACCGCTTTTCTTCTCCACGTTCTTGATGACGCCCACGGCCACGGTCTGCCGCATGTCACGGACAGCGAAGCGGCCTGTGGGGTGGAGAGAGGGGGGGGACGTGAGCGAAACGCGGCTGCCTTGCCCTCCCTAAGGTCTTCTGGGTGGGTGACGGTGGGATCTACACCCACCACTCGTGGTGCCATCTGTTACCCCTGTCCTTGGAGCAGGTTCCTGCAGGAACGAGCTCTGAGCCACCAACACTTGCTTTGACCACCAAGCTAGCCTCATGCTCCTCTCTGTTTAAATGGCTATTTATTAAACTTAAATCACATCTGCTTTCTGCAAGCTCCCAGCATTACTAAAGCTTCCAGATGTGCAACATCATCCAAGGAAAGCACGGCACTTCCCTCCGTTAAAAGGTGTCCTCTGCTGAGCAAACTTCCCTCTTTCTTAAGAGTCATATAGAATCGTAGAATGCTTTGGGTGGAAGGGACCTTTGCAGGTCATCAGTCCAACCCCCCTGCAAGAGCAGGGACATCTTCAACTAGATCAGGTTGCTCAGAGCCCCATCCAACCTGACCTTGAATGTTTCCAGGGATGGGGCATCCACCACCTCTCTGGGCAACCTGGGCCAGTGCCTCACTACCCTCAGCGTAAAACATTTCTTTCTTAAATCCAGTCTAAATCTGCCCTCCCTTAGTTTAAAACCATTGCTCCTTGTCCTATCACAACAGGCCTTTTAGGGCAGAGATGGGGAAGCTGAAAAATATTTCTGCGTTCAGAAATTAGCAGGGTTTAGGAACTTTGAAGGAAAGGCCCTGTTGCTCCCAGAGGGAAAACCCAGTCCTGCCTTTGGAAACCCAGCTCAGCAGAGAGCCCGTCCCACCCCATCGGCCCTAACGAAGTTCATGCATCAGATTTTGCACCCCCAGCATGTGGGGGAGCAACAAAACATGCTCAGCTCCCTCCCCAGTCTAACTGGTGGGGGATACTGGGAGAGGCTCAGCATGTCTGGTGTGAGCTCTACAGTCGTAGAGACTTCATGCTCCTCCACAGGAGACCTCAAAAGAGCCATTCCCTTACCAAGGGGTGGGTACTGGGAGAAGCTCTCCACACACATCGGCTTGCCAGGGATCATCTCCACAATGGCTGCGTCACCCGATTTCAGGGACTTGGGGTTGTCCTCTAGCTTCTTGCCGGAGCGCCGGTCGATCTTCTCCTTCAGCTCGGCGAACTTGCAGGCGATGTGTGCAGTGTGGCAGTCGATGACGGGCGAGTAGCCAGCGCTGATCTGGCCGGGGTGGTTCAGGATGATCACCTAGGGGACAGAGCAGTGTCAGGGCAAGGCTGGGAGCCGGTGGATGGTGACAAACCGTGCGTGGTGGCACCACCAGCTCTGCTGACCTGAGATGTGAACTGCGCTGCCTCCTGCGGCGGGTCCGACTTGCTGTCCCCGCAGACGTTCCCGCGGCGGATGTCCTTGACAGAGACGTTCTTCACGTTGAAGCCAACGTTGTCCCCAGGCAGAGCCTCGCTCAGGGCCTCGTGGTGCATCTCCACGGACTTCACCTCAGTGGTGATGTTCACGGGCGCAAAGGTAACCACCATGCCGGGCCGCAGGATGCCGGTCTCCACCCGGCCCACGGGGACTGTGCCGATCCCTGCGGAGACAAGGACAGAGCAGAACAAAATGTAACCTGCTTGGCATATCCCTGGGCCGGAGCCTGGCTGCAGCAAAAGCAAGATATCTCCAGTGGTTTTCACCAAAGACCACATTTGCTTCTTGCAAAACAAAACCCCCCAGATTTTAGCTGCAAGATCAGCATTAGGGTCTTCAAAAATACCACAAGTCTGTCCTTTCTACCCAATGTTTTGTACAAAAGGAGTAACACCAGAATCAGAAGGCCCTGAGCAACCCACGTGCCCTGGAAGCTCTTCCTTTGCAGCAGCCGTGGCACCTCCTGTGTGGAGGACTGGGCACGCACGGCGTGCACGCAACAACACGCTCCATCTCCCTGATGGCCACACCATTAGCATGGGATGAAGCCCCGCTGTGCCAAGGAACGAGGGTGGCTAATTAAATGAAGGGGACCTTTTACACCCTGTGTCATCAGGAGACGTCGGGAAAACTCACCTTTGGAGTCAGGTGAAGAATCATTAAGAGAAACAACCTTGAAAAGAGGTTGGGGAGGTTGGCTAGACCCATCCGCTCCTCCACATCCACCCTGCTGCCTCCACCTCCCGCCGTCCCACGGTGTCTCTGCTCTCGAAGGACCTGCCTAATGGTAAAACCATATCTCTTCCCCCCAGCTGAGCTAAGGGAGGACACAGACCTGCTCACCACCTTTCATCTCCTTTCATCACCAACAAAAGACTGCGTTAAAAAGCCTGCTAAAACCCATGTTCGATCCCTGCCTGGTTTCTGCAGTGCACACGACCTTGGAAAAGGGTGGAAAAGGGCTGGAAACGGCTGTGCCTGCCTAATCCGGCAGCCGGGGAGTCAGCAGGGCTGCCCGCTGCTGCCAGCAGGTCAGAGAGCTCACGGGGTATTTATAGCTCAGAAAAGTGTCCCCATCACCGCTCCAGAGGGAAAGGGAGAGGCACTGACGGATGTGCTCCCTACATGGCTGGTGCCATGGTCCAGGTCGGCAGACGGAGGTGCCGGTGATGGACACCAGCATTTGGGAAGCACGGGCAGACCGCGGCCAAGCCACCGCGCACCAGCCTCACCGGTGACCCTCCCCGCTGGCCTTGTCCCTCATCCGGGCCCCAGCACGTTTTTGCTGTCTCCATCTTGCCCTGCCAGCCATGACCTCTGGGACACCCAAATTTGCAGCCGTTTTGGCATCGCGTATTTCCTGGGGAGAGCTCACAAACCTGCTGCTCCTCTCCGATCCCTGGGCACCTTCAGGCATGTCACCCTCCAACCCCAGACAGCCCAGTCTCAAACAGGGTCTTCGCCCTGGAGCTAACACCCTTCTCCCCAACATTATCTCAAGCTTGAGTCCAATGCCTCCAGTTTCCCAATACCTGGAAATGTCATTCCCAAATTCCCATGGAACGAAGACTCCAGTTAAAGCAGAGGGAAGAGGGAGAGTGGCAAGGCTTTTGCTCACCTCCGATCTTGTAGACGTCCTGGAGGGGCAGGCGCAGGGGTTTATCTGTGGGGCGGGTTGGGGGCAGGATGGTGTCCAGGGCCTCCAAGAGGGACACTCCGCTGGCGTTGCCTTCCTTGCGCTCCACCTTCCAGCCTTTGAACCAAGGCATCTGGAAACAGAGCAGCAACAACATGCACTGAGTGTGCCCGTCCTCAGCATCCAGAGAGACGACCATCCAGGTGATCCCAGAAAGACGTCCCACCAGGACAACCTTCATGGAGTCAGTCCAACCATGTCCTGGCTTTATCTGAGGATTGGGGATCTCTTTTCACTCCACCATCCCTGCAGGCTTATCTGCACCCCCTTGCTCAATCTCCCCACTCTCTCCTAGAAATGTGCAAAACATCCATTAACAGGAGAAAAAGGACGGAAGTGGTTAAATCCAGCAAACTCACAGTCCCCATTTCCAACACCAATCTGTGGATGTTGCCTTCCCATGCCAGCTGCCTGGATCCTGCCCTCCAGCAACAACGGCACAGGGGCCACAGGGTCTCCAGCCAAGTCCCAGCTACAAAGCGCCCAACTTTCAGTCCTGGAAACTGAGTTTCTTCAAGGAGAGCCCCAGACCCTTCTCCCCGCTTGCTCCTGCTATCACCCCTCCAGGGTTTGGCTTTTAAACCCTGGCTTGGGAGGATGCTGGAAACCTGGCACTTGCACTAGGGCTGCACAGGGGCAGGATTGTTTTTCACAGATGCTCTCTGCTCCTGCCCTAAATTGGACCCTTGAAGCTAAAATTGGCCAGAAAAGGGGCAGAGAAGTAGGGAAATGTGCTCAGCAGAGGCCATGATTTGATGTGGGGAACCACAGTGCTTTCTTGGGGTGATACTGCACACCTGGAAGCTGTAGCAATGCCTGGGGCTTGCCGGCAAGAAAAATTAAGTCCTGGGTCTGAAACAACCCTGATGCAGCAAACAGAGATCAGAGTCTGCAAGGTCACTCCCCCTTCCTCTGCACAGAGAGGCTTAGACAATATTTGCCCACTCAGATGTCAAAACGCTGCCCATGTACCCCAGCTCCATCGCACACGTTACGGATGTGGCTTTTCCCTTAGGCACCGACATCAGCGGCACAGTGCATTGGGTATGGGGCTGGGGCTAGGGGTAAAAGGAGACCCCCAAAGTGCCTCTGGTTTCACAGCCGTCCCTGGAGGACATGGCTACGCCAAGGCTGGTTTCCCATCCTGCAGTCTGCACCGCTTTCGGGAAGGAGCGAGGGAAAGAGCCGGGTCCAGCCAGGGAATTCAACCTGCATCGAACGTGTTCAGGTCAGCCTCCCTCGGAGGGTCACATCTGACACCGCTTGCCCTCCTCGGTGACAGCGGCAGGAGGAGCCTGAGGACACTTTTGCAGAGGGATCCTTCCCAGGGCACTGCAGCTATAGCCACGCAGCTGGCCCCAGCATCAGGCTAACAGCTCAGCGAAACGATAAATCCATCCAGCCGGTGACGGAGCCGCATGTGATGCGCAGGATGACTCAGACCTTCCCCCAGCCTGCTGTCGCGCGGGCCGAAACGCCGGGCGGGCGCCCATGCGAGCAGCTGCCCCGGCGGCTGCCTGCCCACGGGCTCTGCTCTCGAGGGTGACGGCCACCCGCGTGCCCACAGCTCCCGTCCCTCTGCCCCTGCGTGGCCTGGGGACACGGAGAAATGGCAACCTCTGCCCCGTGACGCCTGGCTGTCAGAGCCATCCTTTTTCTTTTTGATGCTTTATCCAGAAAACTTCTGACATCCCAAGAATCAGATGAAAGACGCGCTTTGACACCTTCTGGGAGCAAATTCACTCTGAGAAACCTCGGCAGGGCCCCAGGATGAGAAGCATTTGCAAAACGTGGTTTGTGCTGCCTCCTAGGGCCACCCAAGTAAAACCTCTCTTATGTATTCCCCAAATCTGCTTCCCAAAGAGCAATTCCTATTCTACCACTCGTATGGCAAAACCAGGATCTGACCAAACCCTGCAGCCAGACCGGCTAAACTGCAGGCTCAAGTCCCCATAAATAACAGCTGAGCTCCAACTCTTCTGCACCCCAAGCGCGTTTTACAGAGCAGTCGCCTTTGATTTTACCCAGCCCGTGAGAATCCCAACGCACCCGCCCCGCACACCCCAACACCGAGGCTGCAGCCCCGGGCCACCACGCTCCCTTGCACCGCAGACCGGGTGTGTTTGCATTGCAGCATCCCACGGGGTGAAAGGCTCCCAAACCACATCGAACGGCCCAGTTCTGTCGGCTGCAGCAACAGAAAGCCGGCTTCACATAAAACCCCATTGCCCAAAAGCTCTCAAATGTCAAACTTCGATGCAAGCGCAGCCCAGCCGTCATTTTTTGCAGTTTGCCTGGGGCTGCTGTGCAACAGGGACATGGGCTGGAGTCTTCCTCGCGGAGCTGGCCCCAGCCTGACGTACCACCGCGCCTCCCCTCGCCCGGAGGTGACAGGAGCTGCAGGGACGTCATGGCTCTAATCCCCACTTTCTGATAAGTGCCCTGACAGACAGACAAGTCACTTGACTGCCTTGTGCTTTAGTGAAACCCTGCCAGAAATTACGAGTTAAAAAAATCAGAGCTTTTTCGGGCGAGGAATGAGAGGAGAGATTTCTACAGTGGCTTCCTGCTCAGGCTTTCTTAAATGGGGTGCAATATGGGAAAGAGGAGTCTGTCCCAAGCTGCTGTCCTGGCAAAGGCGGGACGGGGACCTCCTGGGGACCACAGCATGGGGAGGACCCTGCACCCTCTCCAGCAAAGCTCAGGCTGATCCAGACCTCTGGCCAGGCTTTATTCCCAATTCCCCAGCTCAGGCAGCTCCTGGAAGCCCACCCTGGAGCCAGCTGCCTCCTTACGGCAGAGGGGCGAGTTATTTCGGCCCCTGCCTTCTCTCGGCCAGCACATCACGTTGAGAACATGCTCTGAGACCCATCCAGAGGAAGGAGGCCAGCGAGCCCCATCCTGCTCCGTGCCTCCCCTCTGCAGCCTATTAATAGGGGAATTATTCAGGATCATCTTCCCGGCCCAGCAGCTGCTGACATTTGGAGCCGGTCTGATTTGAGGCACCCAGGAACTATGTGGCTGGGTTTGGCATGGCCGCGGCTGACCTTCATCCCAACTCTGCTCTGCAGGGGACAGGAATCTCCCAAGCACCCCCCAAAATTCCTTCCTTCCAAGCCAGCCTCCAGTGAGCTGCCTTTCCCGTGCAAGGCTGTGAGCTGCGTTTCATGACGGTGTGAGCCTGCATGGCAGCACTCCTCTAGCTCAGGCTCCTGATCCCTGACCTCCCTCAATTGCTGCTATACTCATACATGGCCTCCCTCGTCATGGAGCCCTGACCCATAATCCACAAGCGAAGTCCTAAAGCCCCTTCGAGCATCAAATTTCCCGTTGCTTCCACAAGGGATGGCTGGGGGATTCTGGTCTGAGCAACTTGCTCCAGGTCACCCAGAAGCCAGCAGGAGAGCAGGGACCTTCCTCTGGCCAGAACTCTCCAGCTTATAATTTCTTTAGAAGTCTAAAACTGGGGTAGCTTTTTCTCCAAAAAAACAGTGTCAGAGTAACAACTGCTACTGGCAGCCTGCTGGCCAAGAAGCTCCCATCCTTCTTCAGGGTCTTCTTTCTCTCCTGCTGTCATATGAAATAATGGCAAGGGCCCACCCAGAGCACCCTGCCTTTGTGTCCCCACCATTCCCATCACTGATGCACAGAGGGAGAGATCTTGTAAAAATCAACTGGACAAAGTCCAAACCTAAATGGATGCTCTAGGAAACCACGGTTTTGGCATGGGAAACCTGGTACCTCCCCACACGAAAGTCACCTTAAGAAGTGAGATCCCAGCACTGGAACTGGAGGTGTGGCCGTCACAGCGGCGTACGGCACCGATGGGAAACAGCACCCGATACCCAACACGGGACAGCCCAGCTGCGTGGTGGGAGCCGTTAATAGCCTGCGACCAGATCGTGTTATTTCCCTCAGAAAACAATGCCCTAAAAACCCCCACGATATTCCTGCTGAGAGTGACAATTGCTGCGGATGGCTCTAATGTCACCATGGGTCTGATGATGTGAAACCTTCAAAACACATCCTAGAAGCAAAGCCATCATCTCTTGAAGATGCTCATGTTTAGCCGATGGGGTGTCTGGCCACGGTACAGCAACCAGCGTGCCCATGAACAGTGCACCCATTCATCCTGCCTCCGCGCAATCAGAGCGACGTGACAAACACATCCATGCTGACAACGCGGGCCATTAGGCACAAGGGTGCATGAAACATGCCTGTGGTTTTCAGAGCACGGAGGTCAGCTTCAGCCTGGATCAGGATAGTTGGGATGAGGGGAAAAGTCTAACACAACGCACACACTTACATTGGGAGAGGGCTCCAGCATGTTGTCTCCGTGCCAGCCCGAGATGGGCACGAAGGGAACTGTGGCTGGGTTGTAGCCGATCTTCTTGATGTAAGCGCTGACCTCCTTGACGATCTCATCGTAGCGTTTCTCACTGTACGGGGGCTCTGTGGAATCCATCTTGTTGATGCCCACAATGAGCTGCTTCACGCCCAGGGTGTAAGCCAGCAGGGCGTGCTCACGAGTCTGCCCATTCTTGGAGATACCGGCTTCAAATTCACCGACACCGGCAGCAACGATCAGGACAGCGCAGTCAGCCTGGGAGGAGAGAGCTGATGAATTGCTTCTGTCCCCAGAGAGCACCGCTCCTGGTGACATCCCTGAGAACTTCGAGTAAGTCCCAGATGAACACCACTCATGGCTTGGGCAGACTCCCTGCCAGTTGCTTCCCGTAACCCTGCTGATCTACCTCAAAACTGACCTAACTCTGTTATTTCAGACTGGCCAACTGTGCGTGGTTTTGCAACATGGGTTGAAACCAGGGTGGGTCCCTCCAGGTTGCATGACTCTAACCAGGACCTCATCTTGATCATCTGGGGATGCACAGCCAAGGCCTTATCTAAAACCCTACTGAAGTCTTGCAAATAATCTCCCTGGGTGATGGATGAGACTACAGCCATGCAAACTGTGTTCCCTGGCTTCTGTACCCAGAGCCCACAGCAGAATCTGCCTGGGTTTGATGGAAAGTCATGCCTGGCCCAACCAGCATCACAATGGGAATGTCACTGGGCATGCAGCGAGGCTCATCCAGCACCCGTCAACCACAGTGAGACGCAGGAATGTCCTGCAGTGCGATGAGGGGAAACTGCCCTACCCTGGAAGGGTAGACCATGGAGTTTGGCAATGTGATGTGGTTTATGGGACAAAGACAGCTGTTTCGAGAAAAAGGAAGGAGAAAAGACCCATGGAGTCTCCTTTAGCCAATAAAACCTAAGGGATTGTTGGAATTTTCTTGTATACCTCAGTTGGCTGAGTCTCAAACAATGTGGGAGACACCCTCACACAAAGGCCTGTAGGTCATAGCACCCCACCTCCCAGAGAGGCCATATTCATCCCCACCTCCTCCAAGTAGGGGAAATGGGGTGGAGAAACCATGTCTCTGTGACCAAGGAGGCCCCTTCTCCCAGATGCACAGAGGAGGTGCAGGACCATGGTGAGCTGGTGCTACCCAGCCTCTTGCATGGACCCTGCTCAACACCACTTGCTGTCTGCTGTCTCAACTACCCACCTCCAAAATGACTCCTATAGCACCTACGTGGCCCTGGGCTCATCAGCAAACCTCAGACTCCCACCTCTGGCAGCCCCCCACCCCCTGGCCACCATTTCTCACCTGGGAGGTCCCAGTGATCATGTTCTTGATGAAGTCCCTGTGGCCAGGTGCATCAATGATGGTGATGTAGTACTTGGTGGTCTCGAACTTCCACAGCGAGATGTCAATGGTGATGCCACGCTCGCGCTCGGCCTTCAGCTTGTCCAGCACCCAGGCATATTTGAAGGACCCCTTCCCCATCTGGCCGACACAAAGGCAAGAGCTGGTGAGAAACCGAAGCCCACAGCACTGGTACCAGCAACCCACCCTCCAGGGCACATCCCAGGCTCACAGAGGCAGAGGGTCACATCGCAAAAACTGAAGGCAAAATTCCCTAAATCCAATGGCGATGATCTATTTACTAATAAATACAGGTGGAAGGAGATGTTGCTCTCAACGCATTCCTCAACAGGATGAGGAGAGGCTGGAAGAAGAGCTGTGAAGTGAATTTGTGAGTGGATGGGGAGGAGCTGGAGCCAGTGACTCATGAGGTCTCCCCCATGAAACGCCATGGTCCTGCACTGCTTCTGGGAAATCATGGTGCTACAGTATTACACAGCAATGGTGGAAAGCTTCTTACGGTTGCATTTTGATCTATTAACCAAACCTGTGAGACAGCCTCTTAGTGGGAAAGGGCATTGCTCTATGAGTGAGCCCATAACTGACAGGGGTGTAGGAGGGGAACGGGTTAAAAGAAAATGAAATGCGAGATGGTTGCTATGAGCAGAATAGAAACGTGATTGATTTTTGCCACAGTGTGCGAATTCGCATGAAAAGCTACTGTGAGCTGCAGCCAGACCAACTGTTGTTGCCAAATGGCCAAAATCTCAGCCAACAACAATCTCAGCCATGCATAAAATCATGCTAGGTGAGATTAGCTACAGTAAATCTCTCTCTCCTGTGGTAAAGCACATTCCTTGGTAAAACCACGACGTCACTTCTGAACTGCTTTCTCCTTTGGGTTGGTGTCCTTTGATGTCGTGCCATCAGGGAGAGCCGGACTTCCCCCCCAGCAGGGAGGTGATGCTCCCAGCCTGAGCTAGGATCCTGCCAATGCAGAGATGGGGCAGGACAAGACCACCCCTTGCTGACCACACTGCGTGCCCACGCAGTCTGGGGAGCCCAGCCGAAGCAAAGGGTTAATGGGCATTGATCATCAGCTCTTGGCCTCAGATCCAAGGCTTTATTTAAGACGGAAAATGGAATTTAGGTCATTTGTGGATGATTTAATGGGCTCTAACCACTGTGCAAAGACAGAGCTGTGACACCCCGCTCCCACCCATCCATCCCGACGTTCTCTGCAACCGTGGTTTCTTCTGGAGTATCAATGTGTAAAATTCATTATGGCCAATTATAAATCACTGATCCAGAGGGAAGCACTTCCCGATCGCAGGCAGCGAACGCTTCAGTGACGCTCCTCGCCAAGAAGGCTAACGCAGCACCACATCTGAACCTGCCCTGCCCGTGCCGTGCCCGGGGGCTGGTCTGCCCCGGCTCCCGCACTCCAGCCCCGTGCCTGGGCAGCACCAGGAATTAACAGCGCTGGCCCATTTATGTAACAGCCGAGCGCTGCGATGACTTTGCAGCTTGCTCGGGAGGATTACGGGCAAAATCCTAAAGCCAGGGGCAAGCCTCCGCCTCCGAGGAGGGGACATCAGGTCGAAAGGGTGATGCCCCATCCCCATCTCAAGCCTGCAGGAAGGGCAGCTGGGGGGGGTGGGGGGGGAGTTTTGTGTGTGTGTGTGGAAAAATCCAGAATCAAATCTCTGCTCCTAAGCATCCTCCTGGCATGGGGACAGAGCAGGGGCTTGGAGGTTGGCCCTTTCCAGCATGCACATCAAACCCCTCTCTTGCCAGGGGAAAAGAGAGGGGGTCATTAGAGCGTGCTCCTTTACTGCTGGAAATGGCAGAGATACACCAAGGAACGGTGCATTTTGTGCAATGCATTAATAACGAGCAGTTCTCGGGCAGGAGCTCAATCAGCACATCCCACAGCCTTTCACCCATCGGCAGCCTGTTCCTTCACTTCTGGATGGGGAAACTGAGGCACGGAGCAGACCCCCGGCTCTCCATGGGAGCCGAGCGGGAATCAGCACCTTACCGCAGGCACCCGCAACCACGCACACAAACAGCCGGTCATCTCGTGTGAAAGCCCCCCAGAACCCGGCATCATACGTAACTTGAAGGCAAATGAGATCCTTTATTTAGCAAACAGTTTCCCTCCTTTCACGGGGTATATTCAGTTACCCAGAGCTGTTGTTGAAAAAAACCAGGGTATTATCTAGCTTTGCACAATACCTTCCCTGTTCAGTGCCAGAAACAGCCTGATTTTCCTTGATCAAACCCCAGCGGAGCGACAGCTTTATTTGGAGACCACAAATACTGATTTTTTTTTTTTTTAAATAGAACAACTCTTCTTTTGGAGATACTGTTACCTCTGTCCCCAAGACAAAAAAAAAAAAATCCTTTCTCTTTTCTCTTAAAAAAAAAAAAAATATCAGACCCTGGTTTTTTTGTTGGCTTTTTGGGTGCACGCAGGCCTCCATTTCCTGCGAATGCCACCTAATGGAAGAAAACCCTTCCCCAGCCCTGCATCAGAAAATGGAGTCTGTAAGCTCAGTCAATAGGCTATTAATAGCAGCTTCCAGTCCCCGCGTATTCTGGCAAGTCAGTGAAAGTGTCTGTTCAATTAAAATAGCCGCAATCACATCTGCAATAACCTAATCATGCCATATCCGATCTGTAGGTAAAGGGGGAAGTATATAGAGGGATATCAGCGATCATTTTAAACCAGGGGGGAGAGATCATTTTGTATGAAGAAAGAAGCTCTTCGCTAAAGGGCTGGAAAAAAGGGATGACGGTGAGGCAGGAAAATGGGTGGTTTAGCTCGGATGCTATGGGCAAATTCAAAGGGTTAAGACAGACAGCAAAACACCTAATCAAGAGTGGCAGCTCTGTAAACATTTTTTTTCATTGAAATGTGGGATCTTGTCCAGAAAAAAAAAAATAAAAAAAATCAAGGGATATCTGCATTAAAGATTCCTGGAACGATGACGACAAGCCATCTTCTGAGAGACCAGATCTACCCTATCAATAACACAGCCAGGCTTTTCCTGGCTCACTCACCTCTCTAGAATTTACCATCATTAATTTCTGAGAGCTTTCAACTCACGTTTTTCTCCCCAAGACTATTTCTTCCTCTTTAAGCATTGTGTTTGCAACATTATAGGTACTGGGTGGTGCTTTACTGTGTGAGCGCCTGCTAAACGCACGCACAAATATTGCTACAAATGTCACCATTGTAAGAGCTAAACAAAAGGATTTAACTTAAATGCTCGTGCTTCATGCCAGCTTTTCTATATTAAAGGCTACCAATCAAGCTACCCATCAGGCCATATGCTTGAGAAAAATGCGAATGGGGTTTTTAACAAACTGGATCAAGCGAGTGGTCCAGCTGATGCTCCACCTTGTCCCCAGCAGGCACTGGAAATAAGATGCTTCAGGGTGAAATTCAGAGAGTCCTGCACTAGGCAGTGAAGGATTATCAGGTTTTCCTCCTCCTGCACAATATTTAGAAGGAATTTCATGCCCTGAAGCACTATGGTTTGTGGCTCTTCCAGAACCCTAACCTCATCGTGCAGACCTCGCCGTGCCCCTGCCCTCATTAACAGCTCGCGGCAGGGAGTCCCCCAGCTCCGGAGAAGAGGGTGGCGAGTGCCCAAATGGCCTATTTTCCCAAGGCCAGAGGAGTCAGGAAGACCCAGGGGTACAGAGGGAAAAAAAGAGATGGGAACAAAGGGAGAAAGAGAAGGTACGAGAAGGGCAGCACCAGGAAAAGGGGAGTATTGCCCATGGGACGCTTGTGGGGCATCCGTGTGGAGCATCCCTGCGGGTGGGAGCGTGGGGTGGGGGGCACGCTGGGGGACGGGGGACGGGCTCCTCACCTCGGCAGCCTCCTTCTCAAATTTCTCAATGGTCCTTTTGTCAATGCCCCCGCATTTGTAGATGAGGTGCCCGGTGGTGGTGGATTTCCCAGAGTCCACATGCCCAATGACGACGATGTTGATATGCGTCTTCTCCTTCCCCATGGTGGTGGGCTACGTGGGGCTGGCCGGGGCGGGCGGCAGCGGGGAGGGCTGTGGGAACGCAGCTGCGTTTTTGGGGAGGCTGCAGGGGAAGAGGCAGGCGTGTCAAAAGACCCCCCATGACAGCACCCTCCCAGCCCATCGGGGATGGCTCTCCTCCCCTCGCCCCACCTTCTCGCTGGACCACGGGCCCCATCCCGGCCGGGGGTGTCCGGCCTCGTCTGGCAGCTCTGCCCGCGCTGGGACGGAGCCAGCCTGCCCCCGGAGGAGGCCAGCCGGGCTATTTCTGGCCGCCACGTACAGCCTCCAAGTCTCAGCAAGATGCCACGTTTTTCAGCGTCTTGCTCTCCACCGCCCTCCTGGAGACCCCCAGTTCCCAGGGCTACGTCATCGGTGCCTCGAAGGTGCCCTTCCTCCCCAGAAAACCTTCCTCCGGCTCAGGGCTGCTACTGCTGCCTTCTCGGTCTTTCCAAACCCGAGGGCATCTCCTCCATGTTGTGGGTGCTCTGGGAGGAGCTGTGGGTGCCCATCCCTGCAGGCTGCCCTCGCCGCTCCCAAGCCGTGCACGGTTCGGGTGACAACATGGTGTCCGCAAAATGGGACGGACAAAAATAGCCCTCGCCCGCTCCCCCGAGAGGGGCTGCAAATAGCGGGGCTGCCGAAAGCTCGGCGGAGCGGGCTGAGCCTGCAGCGGGGGAGTTTATTATATTTTGCTGCCATGAATCTGGATGAAACACAGGGAGGAGGCTAAAAACACAAATCGATATATCCGGGGAGCTGTTCTGGCATCTCCCAGCGTTACCATGGCTCTGCAGCTGCTACACAAACCCGGCACAATTAGGAGCTTTAATTTGACATCTAATAAAATCCAATTTTACGAAATCTGCCCATAAAAGCAAAGGAGGTCAGGAGGAGATTGCTGCTCTAATAGCAATTGGGTCTCGCAGGCAATAATATCCTCCACGAGAAGCCTCCCTGGCAGCAAGAGCCCCGGCTGCCCTGTCCCTCCCCTGCCCTTGAACAGCTCCAGCCTGGATCTGGCCATTTTGCAGCCCCGCTGCGATGCCGGCTCCCCGGCAGCACCCAGCCCTGGCTGCGGGTCCCTCTCCCCCGTGCGCACCCCCAGCACCCAGGGTGCGAGATGCGGGGTCGCTTTGGGAACCGGGAATTTGTTTTATTATTTTTTTTTCTCCCCTCAAGGAGCCAAAGGCTGGCGGGGGGGGGGGTGGGGGGGTGGGAGCGGGTTATTTGCCACCTGCGGGAAGAGGCACCTGCGGGATGAAGGAATGGCCCAGCCCCATCCTCCCCCTCCCTACCCGGGGGTACCCCCCACCCCGGGGGCCGGCAGCACCAGCAGCACCCCACGCACACGCAGCACACGGGGGGGGGGGGTGCACTGAACCCCCGCAGCCCCTGGGGCAGGACCGACACCCCCCTCCCCCCAAAGCCCGGTCCCCCCCGCTGCGGAGCGGCCCCATCCCGGCGCGGCGCGGCGCGGCCCGGGGGGGCCCGGAGCTCTTACCGGAGCGGCGGTCGGGGCGGCAGAGGCTGCCAGCTTGGGCTCCGGCGGCTTTATCTCCCCGGGAGGGGCCCACCTATTGACGGCGGCAGCGCAATGCAGCGGCCCCCCCGCACTACGGCAATGCGGTACCGGGCGGGGGAGGAGGAGGCGCGCCGGGGGGAGGAGGAGGAGGAGGAGGAGGAGGAGGAGGGAGGGAGGGAGGGAGCAGGGCGAGGAGAGGGGGGGAGAGACACGGGGGACGGGGCTGGGAGGGAGGGAAGGTGGAGGGATGGGAGAAATGGAGGGGTGGAAGATGGAGGGATTGGAAGGAGGTGGAAGGATGGGCGAGGAAGGGATGGGAGGAAGATGGAGGGATGGGAGAAATGGAGGGGTGGAAGATGGAGGGATGGGAAGGAGGTGGAAGGATGGGCAATGGAGGGATGGAAGATGGAGGGATGGGAGAAATGGAGGGATGGGAGAAATGGAGGGGTGGAAGATGGAGGGATGGGAAGGAGGTGGAAGGATGGGCAAGGAAGGGATGGGAGGAAGATGGAGGGATGGGAGAAACAGAGGGATGGGAGAAATGGAGAGGTGGGGGAGAGATGGAGGGGTGGAAGATGGAGGGATGGGAAGATGGAAGGATGGAAGGCAGAGGGTGGAGGGAGACAGCAGGATGGAAGATAGAGGGATGGGAGGAAGGTGGAGGGATAAAAGATGGAGAGACAGGAGAGATGTAGGGATGGAAGATGAAGGCATGAGAGGGAGATGG
Organism: Mycteria americana; assembly: GCF_035582795.1. Lineage (NCBI taxonomy): Eukaryota > Metazoa > Chordata > Aves > Ciconiiformes > Ciconiidae > Mycteria > Mycteria americana. The sequence goes on from NC_134378.1 coordinate 16,199,479, forward strand.
AGGGATGGGGGAGAAAGAGAGATTGGAGATAGAAGGATGGAAGGAAGATGGAGGGATAGAGGGAGATGGAAGGAAGGGCTTTTTGGAAGAGAAGGGAAATGATGGAAATCCTGGTCCAGGGGGAGTGGGGTAGATGGAGGCCAAGTGGGGCTTGGACCCCCATGGGTCCCCCTTGGCAGCCTGGGGGTGAAGGGACAGACCTGGCACGGGACAGGGGCCCAGGGCCACCAAGTAGCACAGCCCTTGCTCTGCCCCCAGTGGGGCCAGTGGTGCAGAAGGGCTGTTTTCCCACACGTGCTGGGAGGAGAGGGGTCCCCGCACGGCACACGGGGCAAACGCCTCCCTGGGCAGAGCCCCCCGGCCCTGACCCGCATTTCTGCCTCGGGGGAAATGCATTAGCCCAGGAGCAAACAGCAAAGCAAGGGACAAATAGAGCAAAACAGATTTCTGTACCTGCAACACTTATGTTGGCTGCTCAAGAAGCTGTAGTTTATTAACATCATCTCATTTAAAGGGAGATGGGGTTCAAGTCCTAGGAGGACAAGGAAACCATAAGTAATCTCCTTCGGTAATACCACGAAACTTTCTTTGCATAAAAAAATAACATGTAGTGGTCAGAATATTTATACTTGTGTCAGCTGTGCGATTACAAGGCTAATGCAAAATTTTCTGTGTCCCAAAGCCAAATATAGGTCAAAAGAAAGCTAATTTTGAATGAAGCTATGTAATAGTCCAGGCCAATTTTATGGCCCAGACCATCCTTCCAATGGATTTAACAGCTAAATCAGGTATTCTTAGGTACTCTTATGAAGGTATTCTTACCTTCATAGTCTAAGGGTTAAAAACTTACACATCATGTAGATTAAAATGTTACTAACCTCTCACTAATGCTTAAAGGGAGACTTAATTTTTTTAGGAATGTTATAGTTCATTGGTATTTTCTTAGAAATACGATAGGAAAGATGTCTTTTACTTTTATGCAGCATTCCTTGTGCAACATAAAATGCACTGAGTGCCAGAAAAAATAAAAAGAAACTTCCAAGAGGAAGGCTCTAAGACAGCGTTTAAAGGGATTGCCCCAGCCTTGTTTTGGGGTAGGAGCAGTAGCGTTACCCCAGGTCTGGATGTGCCGGGGATGGACACCAAGTGCGATAACACGTAGGAGGGATGGGTATATAAATCCCTTATTCTTCCTACCCCTATTTTAGTGCTTTGCCAAGAAATAATCTCCCCTTTTTATACAAGGGCTGCGGGCAGGCTGGGAACTGCCCTCAGCGGGGCAGAGGCTGCGTTTGCTAATGAAGACTTCAGCCTTCACGGAGATGGAGTAAATCCCAGGTCTCTCTGCCACTTGGGCCAGGCGAGTGTATGATGGAGCTCTCCTCTCTCCGTTCCTTCTCCAGTAAAGAGAATTTGAATTTTCACCCCTTTTCCCAGGCAGGGAAAAGAAAAAGGGGCAGTGCACTGTGCTTTACTTCTACAGTGAAACAGAGCTTGATGGCCCATTGGACTATAAATAGTACAGGACAGGAGTAGGAGAGAGGGCTGTCGGACCTGGCTAATCTTGGCTCGGTTAAGCCACCTTACGCCCGGCCTCCGAGAAGCTTAAAGCCACAGCTGCGTGCCCAGGTCCGGCCGGTGACCGGAGAAAAGGGTTTCACCGAGCACCTGCGGGCCCTGTGGACCATCAAGCTCGATTGCAATGCCTGAGTGGAACTGTTTTCCCTCCTGGAAAATAGTGGCAATCTGTCCTTAAATGTTCAGCAACGTAAAATAAAAGAGACCTGAGCAGGCAAAATCCGGGGGCGGCTGAAGTTTAGCGCCTCATCTCCATCCATCTGGTTTCAGATTCAGGTCCCAGCTGAAACAATTTCTCTACCTCTTATTTAGGCTTGATTCCTCCCCCCCCCCAAAAAAAAAAAAACCACCCATCACCAAATGATTTGGGATGACTCAAGAAAACGGAGACCCTCAAAGGGAAGGGCAGGCTGCACACATGCATGGCAGGTGCCTATTACACCTTTCCTCATCACTTCAACCCCATCCAGCCCCACAGCCCCTGGGTGAGGATCTGATGCTTTAAGCTGTGCTAAAATTCCCGTTGGCCCAGACATCATAATTGAGATTTTTTTTTTTTTTTTTTTTTTTCAAAGAGGCCCTGCACGGTGTGACTGGGAGAGTGAATAATCCGCAGTGGCAGTAATTTGTATGTATCTGGGATGCGAACACCCCAGGCTGCCTGCCTGAATTTGCCTTCGCGTTGCGGGTGTTTCTTCCCGTGAGTAACGCGTTCAGCTAACTGAGCGCTTGTGTTTTTGTCTCCGTAAAATGCATCAGGTCTCCTTTGAAGGTGGGGGTTTAGGCAGAGCAGACAGCAGCCATGAGGGATGCCTACCCTGACATCGCCCCAGAAGCTCTGCTCTCGCCAGGGAAAAGTCGGGGCTGGACTATAATGGCTATAAATCACTATTTTCTTCCTTCTTCCCATGCAAAGCAACAGAGATATTTTCCCTGAAAGGAAGAAATGCAGGGCTTCGTGCTGGCCACATGCAACAGCCGTCGGTAAAGCAGATGAGAGTGTGTAGGGCAGCAGTTGTCCTCCAAGGGGCAGCTTTATGGAAGGGGTGAACGCTGTTAGGTTTCCTTCTTCCCATGGTCAGGGTTTCAGCTCCTTCCACACCAGTTTTAGAGGCTTTGCAGAGCCTTTGCGCCCAGATGTTTCAGCATTTACCATCTGCTGGAAGTGGTCAAGCTCAAAACACCAAGACATTGGCCATCCTCTCCTCATCTACACAACATCCCATGGCAATCCCAAGTGTCAAAGCTGGTGCACGTTAAAACAGGCATTCCCATTTCAGTTAAACCCCATCTTAACTGGGCTTAAGATGGGATGGGATTCCCTGCTGCATCTCCCAGCAGTTTCTAGAACATGTTTACGTGGGGCTGGCTTTGAGGTCACCCTTTCCGGGCCCCCGTGTTGACGTATTGTGCCTCTCTCTGTGTGTTTGCCTGGCAGCACTCCCGGCCCAAGGCACCAAACAGGAGAAGATTTCATGAAACTCGTGAGCAGGTTTCTCAGCTCGTGCTCATGCTGTAGACCTGGAGAGGGAAGATGAAGACAGAAATGATAGGACAGAAAGGCATGGGAATAAGGAGGAGGGGAGTATTTTGAGGTCCTGCACTCGGCGCATGCTGCTGATACCTTTAAATTGGAGCCAGAGGTTTAAAAATAAACTTTGGAGGCCATAACAAGATGTCCAAGCCCTCCAGCCACCTGGCCAGCTGGGGATGGTGTCTGGTGTCATCCCTGATGGGACAGCAGCATGCCTTGTGCAAGGCAGGCTGCACCAGGCTGCACCCAAGGACCCACCATCATGCTCGCACCACCACGACCTGGCCCCCGGCGTTTCGGTGTAGCCACAGCCATTGGGTGCCCGAGGCGATCCGAGGTAGTAGTGCTGAAGGGACAATGCCTAAAGGCCTTTAAAACTGTCACCATCCATCCTGGGCATGGGTGGTAGCACGTGGCTCCAGGCGTGCCATGGGGATGCTCCTCCAGAAACCCCTTTTCCACCAAATGGCTGAGTTACGGGGTCGAGACGGGGAAATCCCTACAGCAGCCATGCCCCATCGCCGGTGTTTGTAGGTATTCACACCTAAAACTCAGCTCTGCCGTGGAAAACCTCTGGAGCCGTGGGTGCCGAGGCAGCTCCTACGTTGGCTCCCGGTGCCGACGTTCCCCTGGGAGCACAGCAGAACAGCTTCTCATTTTAATCACTTTTTAATAACGGCTGGACATCACGCATTCATGGGGTGAAATCCCTCCTCTGGTGGTAACTCACTGGTCTTAATAACTCTCCATCCTTTATTAAAATACCACGTATGAGCAGGGGATGATGCTAAGGCTCAGCATTTAGACTGGAAAGCAAAGCAGAGATGTCCCCAGGGTGCGAGGCACCGGGGCCATCAGCGTGGGGAGCAGGGGAAGATCACCCCGGCGGGGCTGGGCCACCCCCGGCTCCATTACCTGACCGGTCAGTGGCACCTTCAGCCGTGAATCCCGTTGCAACGACGCAGGGGAGCAAAATCTCTGCGCGTGGCATAAATCCCCGATGAGCTGGCAGCCCCGCGCAGCCCAGGGACCCATCCGCCAGCTTTCGCCCTCCAGCCGGCCTCGGCGGGTGCTGATACAGAGATCAGCCTGGCAGGCTGGGCTGATTTTTAATCCCTTTCCTTAAGAAACAACAACACACGCATGGCCTGTACCTCTATGTCCCCAGCAAGCAGCTTGCAGGCTCTTGACCCAAATTCAGCCAGGATGAGAAAGAGGTGGTGGTCTCAGAGATAAAATCATCAGAAACTCATCCCTGCGGGATGCAGCTGCTCCAGCACCCTCCGATGCTGCTCCCTCGTCCCACCTCTCCGAGCTCAGCAACACCCCAGGGGTTATAAGACACCCTTGGGTGCACATCCCCGGGTCAAATGCAGCAGCTCCTGACCTAAACTCAGATTTCCTCTGAAGATTTTAACTCCTGCACTGCTTTTCCCCTTCCCCACTGTCATTTTAATATTGCTACTCTATTTCTTCCTGCTCTCCAAGATGCTGCTGGCAGCAAGGAGGATGTGGAGGATAAAACTGCTCAGTCCAAACCACTGTCCATCCGGGAAGCAGCCAGGACGGACATTTCCACGCTCTGAAATCTTTTTTAACTCCAGGGGAGGAGAAAAATACCACTTCTAATGCATCTCTTTAGGGACACCCTGACATTTCTGACATCTGGACGTAGCATCTGCGAGAGCTGCGAGAAGCTGATCCTGTGAATCTCCCCGTGTGCCAAGGAGGGGACAGACCCTGATCTAGGTCAAGCCCAAGTGAGATAAGACACCTCTGCCCTGTGGTTTAATGCTGTTTGCAGGATGCCAGGGAGCTCCTGGACCGCACTGGTTTTACAGCAAGGGAGTCTGGTGCCGTATCAAGCTACAACAGATTGATGTGTTTGTTTTGGCAGCCATGCACATCTCCGAGTTAGGAAAAGCCTACATTAATCCTGGGCACAGCTTTTCATATTAAACCACGGCCACTGAGCGAAAAGAGCCCTGGCTGTTCGTATCTTCTGATCGCTTTAGTCAAAGGGCTGTTAATGGAGATACCTGCCTAACAGCATAAGCTTTGGGTGCATCCAGAGGGAGAAATAAGGATCGGGGAACTTAATGAGAAAATCTGATGGTGAACCAACCCCCATCAAAGCCCAAGGGTTTATACAGGTGAGAAATTTGTTTGCATAATGTTTTGAATTCACTGAATGGTGGTGAAATCTCCCCTGATCCCACAAAGGAGATGCTGGTCTAAGGGTTTTCTGCAGAGAGATGGATCCTGCTCAGCACCGCTGCTGGTTTCTGCAAGATGATTTTCCAGTTTTCCCAGAGGAACAGATGGGCCAGAAGTCAGGAACTCGTGGGATCAAGTTCACCTAAAGCAAGCAGCGGTAGTCTCTCTTCACAGCTTTTTTCCAAATTGGAGACATCCCTTTTGCATAGGCAAATCAGGCAGCTTGTGCCTTTCTATCTAATTCTCTCCACAATGTGCATATTTGCGGGCATATTTGCATATGGCCTGCTGCCAATTCCCTGAGCCTCTCGGGAAATCAGCCCTGGATGCCTGCACCCCTTGGCACAAACTGCAGGTGAGGACAGCAGAGCTGCTCCCATCACCGCAGGGACAGTGGTGCACGCCCCGGTCTGACTTCGGTTTATTCTCCTGCCAGGGTGGCACTTGGGTCACTTTGCTGCATATATCCCAGCAAGGCAGAGCACAATTTCCAGCCGATTGGTAAAATACACTGCTCGTGTCGTGCTTAAGGAAAGTCACCCCTTGCATTTCCAGGACACCCCCTTTTCCGATTTAAGCATGTGCAGGCAGAGGAAGATGCCCAGGCATCTGTGCCGGGCCACGACACAACCATGGGTTTGGTTTTGCAGCTACTCTTGCTCTGACCTCAGTGTGGCTGCAAAGGCTCTGGGCAGAGCGGAGAGGATGGCCCTAATGTAGTGTCTGGGGTGAACATTTTGGCTTTTTTTTATCCATAGGTGGCAGCAGCTGCCTGCGCTGGGCGGACGCTGCCCGAATCCCAAACCTGGCACTGAGCAACACAGCTGGAAAATGCAGCGCAGGAGGAGCAGGAGGGCAGAGCCTGAGCACAGGTCGTGCCTGCTTCCTCCTCTGCAGCAAGAGGTCCTCAACAGAGGGAGAATGAAGCAAAACCCTCAGTGGCGCAGGATCAGGCCCTGTGGAACTATAAGAGAGCTCAATTCTGCATTTCTGCTGTGCCGGGAGTAAGCGCTGCCTTTACCTGGGAGGAAAATTGCTGCGTGCTCCGGTGCAGGGTGGTGGGGAAGGGGCTGCTGGGTGACTTTCTCACCATTGACCACATTCCTGAAGCCGGTGGGATGTCACATCCCCAGAGGGAATCTGGCAGCAGCATTAAGCCTCATTGGCTGGGCACTGGGGTGCCCCATCGCCCCCAGCATTAGCTAACACCCATCTGTGATGTCCCGCGAGTGCTGGCGGTGTCCGGAGGCAGCAGCTCCTTCAGCTCCGCAGCCTTTGCTGGCTTCCAGACGTTTCTGCCAAGTACAAAATGGGACACGAAAGGCGAGTTCCCAACGGCACACATAACCAGGAGATAACAAAAGCCAGTTGCCAGCTGTTAACATGGAGCCCAGAGACCCAGATTTTAAAAAAAAAAAAAAAAAAAAGAAAACACAGAAACCTTGCTCAAAAGCAAACTGTAAGGAGAGTCGCAGTCAACTCAGAGGCTGTAATTAGAGGAAAATCGAAGAGAAAATCTATCCAAATCTTGTCATCTGCTTGCTTTTAAAACAACTGATTCTTCATCAATACAAATGAAATTTTTCTTCCTCTCCTCAACGCACCCAGGACAGGCTTTGTCCTGGGAAACCGGACTGGATGCTCCATCAATCCCCCTTGGCTGCTCTGTCCCACCGCCGCTGCTCCCGCTGCGTCATTAAGGCGAAGTGGATTTGGCTTCGGGATGAAGAGCAGAGCAAGACACGTTTTGCTGGAGGCTGTAATCCATCCGTGCGGGGAGACTGATCTCCCCTGAACCAGCGAAGCCCCGATTCGTCCCCCATTGCTATGGGTGCAGCATCGCGCTCCCGGTGCTGTCTGCTTAATGAGCTGATCCTTTAAAAAGCAGCCCCAAACGTGGGTGTAAGTGGTGCCGTCGCACAAAGGGACTAGGAAGTGTTTGTTCATCTCTGCTCTATCATTAATTAAAGCAATTAGCCCACTCGGGCTCGGTGGGGTACAAAGCCATCCTGTACCCGCTGGGAAGAATATACTCTGTTATAGAATATACTCTCTATATCAATATACTCTTACTTCTCCATAGATTATTAGAGGGACTTAGGGTGCAGGGATATGTCTCGCAAGAAGGATTTGAGGAGAAACCTGAGAAATTACACCTCACTAAAACAAAAGTGACTTTTCGGATCTGAAGCACACAATTTTTAGTCTTGCTATCTTTCCCTTTTGGGCTAGAAAAATCTTCCGAGCCGGTGCCCTAGAGGTCTCCGTGCTTTGCGGCTGGCACGGCTGGGAGTGAATGCTCCCAGCAGGGCTGGCCTGGGGGTCCCAGGGACCCCGAAATCAAACCACTGATCAAACCTGATCATGAGGCACAAAAGCAAAGCCTAATGCTGGGCATGAAAACAACCACGTGGCTGTTCAAACTGTCTGTTGGTATTTGTATATTCAAAGTCCATCACAGCCTTTAGCCAATTCCTTCCCTGGAAAGCGCTGAGTCAGTATCATTAATGGGGAAACTGAGGCACAGCGGAAGCGACTTGGTCCCGAGCTGGCTCATGCATGCTCTTGTGTTGGTCCTTAAACCTCTGGGGTAGACTTTGAAAATAAACAATTTATTTACAGCCTTGTGGTGCCAAGGCTTTCCCAGAAGCTGTTCCGGATGATGTTTCTGAGAGCGTGCATACGGGCTGTGCACGGGGGAAGGCGCCCGTCCCATTGGTGATGGCAGGAGTATTGCCTTGGTGCCGTGGGCCAGGTGGGGGGATCTGGGGACACGGGTCACATGGAGTGTCCCCATGTCAGGGGGTCTTGCCCCGCTGAGAAACACAGCCCCAAGGGCAGCTCGGCCCTTTTGCAGCCCCATGATCTGCACGGGGAGATCCATGTCCTCCTGGAGCAACCTGGTGCTGCCTCCCCTGCAGCTGGCTGCTCGCCCCCCCGGTGCTGAATGAATAACTCCTGCTTAATAACAAAAATCACAGACCGGAGGAGGAATGAACCCCATTGCATGAAGAGCTTGCACAAGAAGCGCCCCAGGCTGGGAAATGGGCTCCCTCCTATCTCCAAAGCCTAAAATGGCTTAGAGCATCACCCCCCAAAAAGACCATTTCCCGCACCTGCACCCAAACTGCAAGATTTTATTGCAAACCCTCAGCGTGCCGGGCCGCAGCACTCTGCTCTGAAGTATTACCGAATTCGGGAGAGAGAATAAATGAGTAACACTTCAGCTATAGCAAATATCAAAACCGCCTTTGTGGAGATATCGCGCGGCTCTCGCGCCTCTCCAGAGTGCTGTTTTGACGCTTAAAAGTGGATTCACTTTGTGTTCTCCGCCGCATTTCCATTCCACGCAGCAAGCAATTTTCTGTAAGGTTTCTGTATTCCTCTTATGTAGGTAAGACGTTGCCTTGGCCCTCCAGGACTCGTACCCTGCGATACCGCTGGTTTATGTAACAGCATCTATACGGTATGATGCCGGTACCCAAATACGGAGGAGCTGTGTTTTGGTGTGGGTTGTACTTAGAGGTTGCTGCAGGCCTTTTCCTGTAAAATAAAGCCTTCTGCCCCACGTTGATACAGCCCAGCCCGCTCAGGATCCCCGCAAACCCGTATTTATTTATTTATCCATCTATACGCTAGCTTTACAGGGCCCCCCCTGCCCCCCGCTAACGCTGAACCCCTCCGCGCTGCGCGGCCGCCCCGCCGGTGCTCGGCGCTGCGCACACGCTGCCCGCGCAGGCCCCGCCCCTCGCGGGGAAGGGGCGTGCCCGCCCGTGCTCCCATTCCGATTGGCGGCGCGCCCCGCGGGGGCGTGGCCCGAGGGGCTATAAGGGAGGGGCGGGGGGCGGAGCCGGCAGCGCCGCGGCTCAGGCCGTGCGGTGCGGACGGACGCGGACGCTGCGTTCCCCGGGCGGCGCCGCCGCCGAGCGGCCCCCGCGGCCCTAGTGCCCGCCCGCCGGACCCCGCCGCCGCCCAGCCCAGGTGCGCTGCGACCGGGCGTGCAGCCCCGGCGGGGGGCGGGGGGAAACGGGGCGGCCCGTAGCGGTTTTTGGGGGTTTGCTTTGGAAAGGGTCAACTGCAAGGCTGCAGCGAGTCCCTTTGGGGTGAAACTCACGGGAGACGGCTCTGTGCCTCAGTTTCTCCACTAAGGATTACTGTATTAATGGGGACGTGTGTGCGTGGAAGACGTTTTGTAGCAGGACACCCAACAAGTGGGTGCATCATTAAACCAGGGCAAGCCTCATCGAGAACTGGGGAGGATGTGGACGCCCGGGGGGTGGTGGGGGTCCTGGGGCTCTGGGTGCCTCCCCTGTGCCTGGCTCACAGCCCAGGCTGGTGTGTTCTCTGTTCCTGCGGATGGCAGCGGGGCTTGGTGTCCTGCGGGCCCAAGGGACTGTGGCTTCTGCTGGCAGTTGGCACCTTTGGCTGTCTGAGCCTTTTCGGAGCTTGGTTGAACAAGAAGGGTTCAGACCGTGGGGCATGGGAAGAGTCAACATCTTAGCAGGGAGGTGCTTTGTACCAGGAGGAGAAAAACACTTCTCCAGCTCAGAACTGGCCATGGTGTGGCCCAGGGAGAGCAATTTTCTTGCCTGTGCTGGAAGGGGACGTTGCAGGAGGGGGACTGTGTTGTGCATGACGGTGCAGGGCAGGCAGGTTTGCCCCCGGCTCGGGGGTGGCGGAGGCACTGCTGGGGACAGGCTGGGGCTGGAACCCCTTGCACGAAAACCCTCGGTATGTGCCCCGAGCAAAACACTCCTTTGCTACTTATGCAATCTCTGCCTGAGATTTCATAACTCCCAACTGTTGATACAGTGAGGGAAGCTGGATTTCTTCAAGGAAGCAAAACACCCGTGCGGGGTTGGGGAAGGTGTTGTGCAGACTTGCCAGGCCTGCGCTCTGTGCAGGCGGTCGTTTTTGAGGGAATTACTTTGGCTTTGCACGTAGCTCTTAGCCAGAGCTCTACAGCCGCGGATTTAAACCATGTGTAGCACTACGAGCACTAGCCCTCGTACCCAGTGCAGTGCCACTGTGACAGTATGCGTGTCAAATCTCTTGAGAAATCACACCGGTGCTATTTAAACTCTTGCAGCTTTCTCGTGTGTGGGTGCAGGTCGGGCCCCGGGTGGGCTGGGGCTGCGGGGGCCGTGCTGCGGTCCCTCTGCAGCGACGGCTGTCCCCCTGCTCGCAGGTTTTAGATCTGCACAAGAACCAAGATCGACAACCATGGCATCCATCCCATCGAGCGGCTCGCTCATGGCGACACACAACTATTACAGAAGTAAGGGCGTGTGCTTGGGGCTGGGGTGGGCTGGGAGCGGTGGGCGAGCGGGCAGGGTGCTCCCCCAGGCTCGGGGGGGATGTGGCTCCAGCAAAGATGAAGCGGAGCTCGGGTGTGTGCTTTCAGCTGAAGCCCCATGAGAGCTGGCAGGCTCCTTGCTGAGAAAGAGGGGCAGCCAGCAGCCGTCCCTCCTGCGGCTTGGACCCTCCTTTGGGCCACCGCAGCCCCTGCCCAGTTGTACCGGCTGGAGATGGGTCTCGCCATCTCCTTCACTTGTTATTAAGGTTGTAGGTGAGGGGAGGTGACAGTTTCAAATGCATCTTGCACTGTTGCTGTGGAAATGAGCTGCAAAACCAGTCCAGGCAATGGCAGCTATTGGTACATTTCCAGGGGAGAGGCTTTCTGGTTTAATGGATTGCCTAAACCAGAGGGGATTAAAGTATTCCCCTTGAGCTGAAACTAGTAACAGGCTTGTAGCAGTTGGACTAAAACTGCATGGATTATGTGCAGGAATCTGCATCCTCTTGGCCTCAAGTCATCTGCAAAGGCCTCCCAAGTGTTGCATACAGATGCAAAGCCATTAAATAATGTCCTTGGGGTTGCAGGTGTTTTCCTCCAGAGGTGTTCAGGTGCTTTTCTGCTACCTGCTCTTGGCCAGCTTGTAATCTCCCCAGTATTTCCTTCCTAGTGGTTTTTATTGACTTGGCACTAAAGCTGGGCAAGTACTGGAGCAACGTAGTGATGAGACTGAGCCCTGTCACCCCAGGGATGGGCACATCAGGGCTGTGTTCTGCTTTTCACGGCACGACCGAGAGTCGGTGGTGGCTCTGATGGCCATGGTCTCTCCACAGGGCGCCTGAGCTCCACATCCAGCAACAGCTCCTGCGGCAGCTCGGAGTACTCTGGGGAGGTCATCCCCCACCCCCCGGGTAAGTGCCACCCGTCCCGGCTTGGGGCCGTGGGGGGACTCTGCTCCCGGCCCCTCCACTGCAAATCTTACTGGAGGTGACCCAGCCTCTCCTGTGGGATGAGACCAGGGTGGTAGCGGGGCTGCCCAGGTTGTGTTGACCCACACACCGTCCCACAGGTCTGCCCAAGTCCGACCCTGGCCACTGGTGGGCTAGCTTCTTCTTCGGGAAGACGGCTCACCCGGCCATGACGACCGTGTCCGAGTCCCCGGAGAGGTGAGTGCTTTCCTTGGATGAGAAGATGCGGGCGAGTGCCAATGCAGCACCCAGGGCAGTGGGGGACATCCCTGCCGCATCCCCCGCGGTGCATCCAGACCCAGTGGGTGACATCTTCATGCCCAGGGCACCGACTCCTTTGCTGCAGAAATAAATGCAGAGCGACAATGAAACGCCTTGATGTCGGCCTGACCCTTTCTCTGCTCTGTCTTGCAGCTTGGGAGCACCGCGGGTGACAACAGGACCGGTGGCGTGTGGCTTGGTGCCGGCCCCAGGAGCAGGACGGAGGCGCCACACCAGCGAGCCCAGCTACGGGCCCTCGGCGTGAGCGGGTTGGCGGCTGCTTCCCACGCTGGCGGGCACAGCCCCTTCCCCCCCCTGCCCCCCCCCGTAGAGTAGGCAGGCTGCTCCAAGGCAAAGGTGCTGCTTTGTAATAAAAAAGTGCAGCAAACCCCCGACGATTCCCGCACCAGCCTTTTTACTCTTTCTTAATGCAACTACGCCCTTTCCATGCAGACTTGGTAACACGTTTTATTTACTTTGTACTTGTACAATAGCAACTAATAAAGTTAAGCAGCCTTTTAAAACCCTGCGGGTTGTTCTTCATCCGGGGTGGGAGAGCAGAGCGGTGCTGGGGATGTCGGTGGGGCTGGACTGGGACACGGTGCAGCGTCTGACCGCAGCACTTCAAGCAGGGTCTGGTAATGCTGGAAGGCACGGTTGTGCCAGTGACTAACCAGTACGTGTGTGTTTTGCATGTGAGCAAGATCAAGCTTGACTTCTTCCTTACTTGGCTGCACAGCCTGTCCCTGCTGGCACTGAACTCGCTCTGCTCCCTGAGCACGTTGCTGCCCTGCCCTGCTCCAGTGCCTCGCGGGGTAGGAGGGAGTCCCTGGGTCTGCTCAGGGCTGGGGGAAGGATTTGGGTGCAGAGTGAGCCTTCCGTACCGAGGGGAGAGATAAGGCTTGCTCGGGGCTTGCATTTTGTAGGTCTGATGTCAGACAGGAGCTCACGGTGTGGATGGTAGCTCGGGGGGTGCGCCGGGCTGGGCCGCCCTGCAGCCCAGCTGGCCCATGTGCTGTACTGCTCTAAGCGGTGTTTTGGCTGATTTTTGCCTTGAATTAGTCAGTTTGGCTGTTTAGTTCATCTGTGATCAGCCTGATAGCTGGGCAGTGCTGCTCGATAAAGCGCTGAGAAAATGGGAGCCTGCAGGTACCTGCATGCAAGGGGGGCAAGGTCCATGTTCCTGCTGGAGGCGAAGAAAACGCAGGCAGGGGTGGATTTAAAGGTGCCAAATCTTCCTGCTCCTGTCTGCTTTCAGCCCCAGCAGGAGATAGTGGATGGTCGGGGCGTGCACCAGGTGCTGCAGCCTCGGGGGCCATGGCAGCCCTGAGCAGTGACTTTGTACCGCTGGCATCCGGTGCAGGCAGCTCCCTGCTGCCTGGCCCAGGCAGCAGCCGGGAGGGAGGTGGCTGCTCTGCTTTTTGTCTCTGCTGCAGAAGCCATCCAGGGTCACTTCCAGCTTCGTTCCTTGCTTCTGGTAGGAAAAAACATTGCGTAAGCTTTGCCTGGAGCTCTGCGTCTCCAGGCAGGGGTCCCTGTCCTCAGGGCAGAGGGTCTGTGTCCCCCCTGTCCCAAGGAGGGGCTGGGACAGGAGTGGGACCCCTACTCCCCCTGCGTAAGCGCATGCATCCAAAGGGAATGGCTGCGGGGGGTTCCCCAGGGCCAGCAACCTTGGGCACAGGGTTTGGACCCCCGAGGCTGCCGGCACCCTGGGGGTGACCTCCATGTCCACGGCAGCCCATCAGCACCCCATGACTGATCTGACATGACTTCCAGCCAGGCAGCAAACTGCTGGTGCTGGGCACTGCTGGGGGGGGCTGCACCTATGTGCATGTGGCTGTGTGTCACAGGAGGCACGTGGCAGCCTTTAAACTTCACAAAACGCAGGAAAATCGAGGAAAAAAAAACCCCTTTCTGAGTAAGATAAGATGCATGCTGTCTGGCTGGTGAGCTGGGAAGGGTGGCTGTGGCACTGGCTCATACCAGCAAGCACAGCTCTGGGGTCTTCCCATGCCCCAGCAAACCCCTTTGGCTGCTGCTCGCCCCCGGGATGCCTCGGGGGAGCAGCGGGGTCTCATCTGCTGCTGGTTCTCAGCTGAAGCCCCAGATTTTGGAGAGACAGATGTTTTTTCCAAGCCTGCAAGCTTCAAAGGCTGCAGATTAAAGTGTGGACACACAAAGGTAAAGTCAATATTGCCGTATTTGCTTCTTGGTCTCGTGATTGTGGAGAGTCAAACCCCAGCAACTGTCCCGAGGCACCCGGGGGAGCCTGTGGCAGAGCAAAGGCACCAGTCCTGGCATCCCTGGTTTTCTGCTGGGCGCTTTCCCCGGCCTGACCCAGCTCTGGGTGAGCTGCTCCGGCTGACTGCTGCGATGCCACCAGCACAGCGATGCTCCTCCATCCTGCTTTTGGACGCTGCATGGAGGTTACGCTCATTCCCACATTGCTGCAAGGCAGGTTGGATTTACAGCAGGGATCACAGCATCCGTGAGTGGCTGCCCTGGTGCCAGCGGCTCCCTGTCCAGCGGAGCAAAACTGCCTGAAAAAGCCCTGCTGAATTAAAGGGGATTTTTCCAAATGTCTCTAAAGTCTCACAGACTCAGGCTGCTGCTCTGCTGCGGGCAAAAAAAAGGGAAAAAAACCCACAGAGAGCCTGGCCCTACCAGACTCTGCTCCCAGGCAGCTTCATGGCATGGCCAGGAGCAAAGACCTCGGCAGTGCTTCGGTTGCTTTGGGTGCCTGGTGTTTGTGGGGCCTTTCTTGCCCCGTTGTGGCACTCAGCTGTGTTTAGGGAAACCATCTGACAGCCAAGCACGTTTATTTTTGTGCTCTTTCCATCCCCACTGCTGTTGCCAGCTGATTTCCAGTGTCTTGGGTCATCAGGCTGCCTGCTGCGATGGGACAGCAAGGGATTCATTGGGCAACAGACGTGAGACAAGCAAAGGGGCTCTTTATATACCAGACCCCTCCCTAAGCATCCCCCCTTTCCATTGGGCTTGCTATAGGAGGGGCAAGCACCCACCTCCCGTGGCACCAACCCCCACGGGGGACGGACGTCCTCCCCCGCCGCTGCCTCGTGCCGCTGGACGAGATGCCGCGTTTTGACTGTTCATTAACTCACATATTTGGGCAAAAAACCAGCCGGTGCTTTCCGCTCGCTCTCGGCCCTTGCAGCGGCCCTTGTGCCACCCCACTGCCCTCGGACGAGCTCTCGCCGCAGCCCCGGCTTGTGAACTCTTTCCTTTCATTGCCTGCCTCTTGCTGCTGGGGGAACTTGGTTTTTTTTTTTTTTACTTCAGCAGCTTTGCTTCCCCCGCACCCTTCAAAGGCCAATGTGGGACCTTAAAAATAGAAACAAACTGTGCAGCTCAAATGCATTGCATTAGCCTGACACTGTTTTCAAATGCCACTCGGTCAAGTTGATCCCGCCAACGGGCCACGTGCCAGGCTGAAACCAGAGCAGGCGAATGCCTTTAACAACACTATTTGCAAAGGCCACCCTGGAGGGGTTCGGAAAGGACGGGGGCCCCAGCAGCTCTGCCTTTGTGGGATGGATTTTGGGAAGAGTCCAGTGTCCCTGTAGCGGCCCCAGTTTTGGGGGGCGGGGGGGGGCTGCAGTGCCCAGCCCAGGCTGAGATCTTGGGAGAAGGTGAGAAAATCTGGGCTCCCCCCCCCCCGGCTTCTTGAGGGACCCCGGCCATGTCCCCACGCCAGCCCCACGGCCCCGGTCACCCCACGCACACCCTTCTTCTCCTGCTTAATTTTTAGCTCCATCTGGTGGCAGCCAGACCTGCAAATTTACTATCTTTAGTGCTGCAACAGCCCTGCACCACGCGTGTCCCAGCCCTTTCCTGGCGTGCAATAAATCCATCGCTTGCCGGACACGGCTTCGGTCTTCAGTTTCTCATAGGAGGGACCTGGGCTGCGCATACGTGTGTCCTCTGCTCGGATGTTTTATCAGGCTGCAAAATGCTTTGCAAGATGAGGGTTTCCTCTTGCAGCCACGTCCAAACACCGTGGCAAACCCAACCTGTTGCTTTTTCCAGCTGTGAACGCTCTCACCCAGAGCTGCCACCTTCCTGGGGCACGGCTGCAGCTCCCCAGGGCTCAGCAGCCGCCTTGCCCTTGCTCGAGCTTCAGAGGAAGCACGGCCAGATCAGAATTTATCACACACCTCAACCACGTTCCCGCCTCCCCTTTCCAGGCCCCTGGTGCATGGAGACTTGCTCAATTAACAGCCAGCTCGTTTCTGCTATTTTGCACAGCACGGGTGCTGCTCGGACAGGGAGAGTGTTGCATAAACTCGATTAACGTTATATAGTCCAACCTTGCTGTTGTTTCAGTCCTACCGGTCACCCCTTCTCCTGCAAACAGGCAAAATGGGCTTGTCGGGTGGAAACCTAAGCCCAGGCAGCCCCTTTCACCCATGGCACGTACTCCCCGCCACCGGTGCCCCGAGCGTGTCAGGGCTCGAGCAGCCCCGCTCGGGCCGGCCCCAGGGGGGCTGCCGGCCCCAGGGCCTTGGCACTGCTCCCGGTGCTGCTTTCCAGTGATGCCTTCCACCGCTGCCAAGGACAGCCCGGCCTCTGAGAGCGTGCACGGGGGTTGGACAAAAAGTGCTTGGCCGGAGCAAACGCTCCCCCCGGCTCGGGGGACAAGGTGCTCAAGGTCCTCCTGTATTGCCGTACCCCGGGACCGGCGAGAGGGGCTCGGCCAGGAGCTGGAGGTGGTGGGAGCATCTCTTGGTTTTGCACCGTGGGTGAGATGAAGAGCAAAACAGGGCGAAGCAGCGTTTCGCTGAGTGCTGCCTGCACCTGGGCTAAGCAGGCGTGAAATATTTGAACGCAGACGTATATTTTTCTTGGAATAACTACACAATGGTGAGCAAGACAAGGAGCCAGAGCGCAGCAGCCTGGGCAGGAGCTGCCTGTGCAGGGTCCTCGGGGCAAGCAGGGCTGCTGTCTGGGAAAGGGGTGGCAGAGGCACACGGTTTTACGCACACCTGGATGAACAGAGACCAAAGAGACACAGAGATGGTTATACCTGTGGTTGCAAGAGCGGGACTGGTTGCAAACCATTGCTTCATGGGCAGGGAGCGGAGCAGCGTGGTGAGGGCTGAACGTCCAGCGATGCCCTGCAAGGACTCACGTGGATGGATGCACACACATTTATTGATAAATACACTGGACACACACTACAAGAAAAATCAAGCGGAGCCACAACTGAACACAAACTGCAAACCTTCACGTTGGCGTGGGGAGCGGCAGGGACCTCCCACCCTACTGGCTGAATGAAGATGTAAACTCTGGGTGATGCCTTCACTACCATGGAGCTTTTCCAGACTGCTACACAGCCAAGCGCTGGCAATGAGTTCTCCACAACTCGTTGCCTTTTCCCTTGGCCACCTCCCTGCATCCTGACCGAGAGGGACCATGGGCTGTTTTTGCAGGGGATGTGCCTTCCTTGGAGCCCTGTCAGAGGGCAAACCAGAAGGAAGGAGCTTCTTGGCAAGAGCTGGCCTGGAGGGGCTTGTGCAGGAAGGATGGTGGGAAGGGGTCCCTCAGGAGAGGGAGCTGAGCAGCCGTCTGTAGATGAAGCCCAGCTTCTCCCGCAGGGCCAGGAAGGTAGGACGCTCCTCTGTGTTGCCATTCCAGCACTCCAGCATGATGCTGTAGATCTCGGGAGGGCAGGAGCTGGGCCGGGGAAGGCGGTAGCCCCTGGTGATTTGCCGTACGGTTTCTTGGTTTGTCATTCCTGCAAGGAAGGAGAAGATGCCCCTGAATCTAATGTCCCCAAAGGATGCTCTGAAGTGGGCCAAGATGTCAACTGGCACTGCTGTGAAACGGTGTGCCACGAGGCTGGTAGAGGAGAGGCTGTGGGAGATCATCCAGCCCATGCCACCTTCCTGCCCCCAGCCCTGCACCCCCTCTGCAGGCACTGAAAATCCCTCTAAGCGATCCCCAAAGTGGACAATAACTTGCTCATGCTCTAGGAGCTGCTTCCACATCCCCTGTGGAAGGGACAATATCACAATTCATGGCATGTTGGCTTTTGGGGACCATGGGCGAGCTGCCCGGCGTGTGGACGGAGTGGTGCTGGAGGGGGCTGGCAGCCCTACCTTCGTACGGGATCTGTCCGTATGTGAAGACTTCGTAGAGCAGAATCCCGTAGGACCAGACATCAGACTTGAGGGAGTAGGTGCGGTAGTTGGCTGCCTCCGGGGCTGTCCACTTCACTGGGATTTTGGTGCTGCTGCTGGTGGAATAAATGTCATCCTGAAAAGCAATGGGAGATGGGTCATGAGGGCTGGTATGATGAACACAGCCGCTGCTTTTGGGGCTTTGCTGGGGCTGTGGGCTGGGAAAGGGGACGGCGGGGGAACAGCTGCAGCGTGGGGCAGCTTGGTGGCCGGGGGTGATGGGAGGGACCACAGCATCCCACTGACCAACCTTGAGGAGCCGGGCAAGTCCAAAATCGGCGATTTTGCAGGTGAGTTCCTCTCCCACCAGGATGTTTCTGGCTGCCAGGTCCCGGTGGACAATGTGCTTCTCCTCCAGGTACCTCATCCCATCTGCCACTTGGCAGGCGATGTTGAGCAGGTGGGAGGTGTCCAGGGACTTCCCTTCAGGACCTGTTAACCCAGACGATCCAAGCGTTGGGCACAATCTAGCAACATCTATTTTGAGTGTTCTGGTTTGGAAGGAGACCCTGTGCCAGCAACGTGGGACCAGGGGAACATGTAAAACCTCAGATTGGAGGTCCTGCCTAACCGTCCTGGTTGTGCCACCTGAGAAGTTCAGCACAGCCATGTGCTCCTCAGGAATGGGACCAGGGTGAGCTCTGAAGAGCACCCTGCACGCAGGGTCTGTGGCTCGTTCAAAGCTAAAGGTGGCCTTCTACCATGCAAATCTCCAGCCGAGCCTTTCAACCCGTCCCACCTGCAAACTCCAGCTCCTCCGGCACCAAATGCTGCTGGAGCCCCAACCAAAAATGAGGTCAGTGTGGGGGAGGATGGGGGTGTACCCAGTAGAAAAACAGGTCTTGGTGGGAGCTGTTTGTCTTGTTTCTCTTCAAGACTGATTACTGGGTCAGGAAAAGACAGGCCAAGAAAAATAAACTGATGGCCAGGTGATGAGTGGACCATGGCCTGTTACCAGCTCTGCAGGTGAACAAAACCATGCCGCCGGGCCCAGGGGCAGGTTCGGCCGTTTCGTTCCTAACAAAGGCAGAGTTGCCCAAACACAGCAGAGGGGTTTCTGTCCACTGATGGGAGCTGGCAGCCCACTGGTGGGTGAAGAAGGATGGATGAAGGTCCCTACCAGCACAGTTGGGCTCCCAGGGACTGATAGGGACCCAACCCACACGGACACCAAAAGGATCATGCCAGACCGTGTCTTTGGGTCTTGGGGTCACCCAAGACCACCTCCACCAAGCGCCCTTGGATTGTTCTGCGTTACCGCTGATCTAAGTGGGATGGAAACCAGGCTTACTCTCTCTTAGGGTCCTCACTTGGGTTTGTAGGGCCATTCCAGGGCATGGAAAGCACCTGCAGAGCAGCACTGCCCCAGCAGCCCACTCCCCATGGTGCCGGCACCGGTACTCACTGTTGAGGTAGCTGTGGAGGTTGCCTTTCCGCATGAGCTCAGTGATGATGTACACAGGCTCATCCAGCGAGCAGACGGCATGCAGCTGGATCAGCTTCTCATGCCTCAGGCGCTTCAGGTTCTGAATCTCCTTGGTGAAGTCTTCTGCCTTCATGTCGGCTGGGGGAGAAAGCCAACACGGCCGTTGTGAGCTACTTTCTCACATGGATGTTGGGAGCTCAGCACTTCCAACTGGGATGAGGACCTTTTTCCTCCTCACAGCCCACCTCTGCTTTCAAAGTTCGTGTCTGCACGCCCTTTGTCTCAGATCCAAACACCCAAGAGATGTTTTCCACGGGGCTTTGGATCCCATTTTCAGGATCATAGTCCCATCGGGATTGGACTTATCACAAACCTATTGGACGGAGCCATTTTATAAAAGTGAAGCCCAAGCTTAGGTGGGTACACAGAAGTAGTCCAGTGGCTACTTGCCAGGTCCTACCACAGTTTGCTCGATAAGACAGATACAGTGACCAAGAGGACTATGTGGGTGAACGATGTGGCAGGGAATGAGAGACCCAGTAGGCCACCGTTAACATCTGCTCCTCCACCTACCTTTTATGATCTTGATGGCCACAGGCACCGTGTTCCTCCACAGTCCTTCCCACACCTCTCCGAAGTAGCCCTCGCCCAGCTTCCTCCGCAGGGTGAACTCCCAGCGCGGGCGCTCCCAGCCGTCCCTCTCAGGGGGGGTCTGTGAAACGGCCATTGCACGCTTGCACCAGCCCGATGGACCGACCTGCACCAGCTCTTGGTGCCCACCAAGGCCCGGTGGCCACGGAGGGGTGAGCAGGACGTGGTGCTCCACCACCTGCATTGCACTGGCGTCGCAGCCTGTGCATTGCTTTTCCCTCTGCTAAATGTTCGTTGGGGGCACAAAGCATGTGGGGCACAAAGCATGTGGGGCAGCCTCTGTGTTACCTCTGCTGGGAGCCAGCGTGTGCGAGGGGGGAGATTTTTGGAGACTACATGAAATATCAGGAATTCAAGTCATAATTCACTCCTCATCAGAGCTCAAAGGTGGCTTTTCTCCATTTCCACCAATAAATAAAAATGAGTAAATGAGTATTATTGCATATAATGGCTGATTTAGACTTCAGCTCGTTAAGCATTTCTTTTATCTTACACCTTTCAATTTCACTCTCGAATTATTCACATGTTTAATTGTTATTTCTAAGTCATAATCGGTGGATGGAATTCTAATCAGGAAATGAGTCGGCAATTTGGGATTAATACTCTAATTGGATTTATGAGTGCCACCCTAATTGGCATGAAAACTATAAAAGCAATGTGGTCTTATAATACTCTAGGAAAAAAATCGGAGGCGCAGGTATTTCCAGATTCAGTATCAAAGGGATTTGTAACAATGCGGTTTCTAGTCTTCAACGTGGAGAAGACATTTCAGAAAAGCCTGTGCATTTTGGCCAGTCAAAATACATATAAATGCCATGCCCCGGCCTTAACATGGCCGAGAAAAGGTGACGCTGGCAGCTATCCTAATGGTGCATTTTAAATTTAGCTTAAAAAAGCTCAAATCCCAAACGGATAGACTAATTATTTCTATTTTCCCCTAATTTCTCTTTCCTTTTTTCCACCCCGGACGTCCTTGGGACCTTGGCCGCGCCGCGCCATCGGTGTACGCACCGCGGGGCTGCAGGGCTGCAGCAAGGGGCTCTGGATGACCTTCCAGTGGTGGGTGTAGAAGGCGAGGAGCTCCTCCATGTCGGGGAAGGGATGCCCCTTCTGTATGTAGAGGCTGCCCCCGGGGCTCTTGCAGATTCGGAAGTGGCTGACCTTCGTGTGGTTGCGCACTGCGGGGAAGCCCAGGCGGGGGAAAACTCAGCTCGTGCAATCGCCGGCTCCTCCCCACCTCCCTGCTGGCTCTCACCCTCTCTCCCTTCCAGGCTCCTGGTCTATTAATTCACCCTAAAGCAACCCAACTCGCCCCTGGGGTATTACATCCCGCTCCCCCTCACCCCCTTTGCTCCCCCCTCCTGGCTCAGAAGGCTCCTGGCCGCAGGTGCGGGGGCTCGTTTGGACTGGAGAGGCGATGCTTTATTAGCAGGGATAATTCCCCACGCAAACCAACTGCTTGTGACCGAGTTCGTGAGTGCTCGAGGTGGATAAAGCAGCGGCGGCTGGATCTCCCGCAGGCATGCCGCAGCCCGGGGGGCCGATGGGCGGGATGCGGGGTTTGCTCTGAATTTCTTGAGGTTGTTTTGACGTGGATCGGACCAGATTATAACAGCGCTGCCTCGTCCGAAACTCCCTGAATTCAGATTTCGGTACGTGGGAGCAGCCCAGGCCCTAGCAACCTGGAGTGGCAGCGTATTTTTAGGCAACCCTCAGATGACAAAAGCCGCTGGAATGAAATCCTGGGAGTTAGTGCTACAAAACCATCATTAAGCTGCTGTGAAGTGTTTATGGCTTTCGTACCCCGGACAGGAGCAACGTACTTTCCTTTGCCACAGTAATTCGGCAATCCATACCTGCATCTATTAGCTTTGCCCATTCTCTTAGAAAGCAGTCAATTCACTTGAACCAGGTGCTGTACAGCGCTTTAAACGTATTTCTGTGTTTTTCACCCCGTGCCGACCAAGCCAGGAGCTGCCCCTAAGGAACAGCCTGGTTCCTCTCCCTGTGCTCATTTTCCCTGGATAATTGCCACAAAATTACCTGAGAGAGAGTACTCGCCCTTGCTGCTCTCGCTGTCCCGGACGAGGAAGGAGCCGTGCTGGTTGGGAGGCGAGAGGAGGAGCTGCTCGGCTTCGTTTCGACTGATCTTGCTGAAGTACCAGCTGGGGGGCAGAGCGGAGGGGTCAGCGCGGTGAAAGGAGATGGTGCCCGGACGGGGCCGCATCCACCCCAGGGGCCCCTGCACCTTCTGAGCCAGGGAGGGGGAGCAGCTCCCTCCCGCCATTTGCTCACCCCCGGCAGCCACCGAGCGAGCGGCACGGCAGCCAGCCCACGGCTCGGAGCCCGTTAACGCGGCTGCCACGCACGCCGTCGCCGGCCTGCGTCGGGGCTGCTTCATTAGATCGGTTTTGCAGGCATTTGCTGCGTTTTATTGCAACCTGCTGACTGCAAACCGTTTCCTCCAGCACCGTCTGGTCACCCCTGTATCGACCTTGCCAGGTCTCAGCTCCGTCCCAACATCAGGAGGTTTACACCCGTGGCTCAGGGCAGCGGGGAGGTGAGCGCCTGCGGTAAATGAAGCACCAACCACCTGGTGCTGTGTGGAAGATGCTCTGGCGGGGTTGCACCCCCGTGTCCTGCCACGAGAGCAGCAGCTACGGGCACAGGATCACTTTGCACTTCTGGACCTGCAGCTCATGGGCACAACCAGCTCTCAGAGCCCGTGAGCAAATCACATCAGTGAAAACATCTCTGGGAATGGCTCTTTGCTGCTCCAAACATGGCAGCGCTGGTTGGGGACCTCAGCAGCACCGAGCCAGGAGGGAGGAACTAGCCAAAGCCCTCTTCTGTGCCCAGTCAGCGCCGAGATTTGTCACCAAATCTCCAGCAAGAAAAGGCAGGTTGGCTGGCTGGGTCCCGACTCAGCAGGACACGTGGGAGCGTGGGGAAGAGGCTGTTTCATCCCGCCTAATACAGCCGGGACGTGAGAAGCTGAAGGTTTCGTCATTCACTGGGATTGCCAGTGTCTGAGAAGCCGTGCAGGAAATTATACGTGATGGGGTTGCACAGCTGAACAAATTACCACCCAGCTCCGACCCGCGGCTCCGCAGAGTCTGAGTGCTCGCGGCTCACTGCGGCTGCAAAGCCGCGCGTTTGCTGCCAACCGCCCTCCCGCACCGCGGCATCCCCCTCGCCTCCGTCCTCGGGCACGAGCCGCGCACAGGGTGCACGCACACGTGCATACACGCAGGCACGCTCAGCTGCAGCCTGCCCAGCTCTTTTGTGCGAGGGGACTAAAGCAGCGAGCCGACCCCGTGGTCCGCACCGGTGTGGTCCCAGCACGGTCCAAACCAGACTGGATTTCCCTTTCTCCAAAGCGCACGCAGGGAGGCAAGCGAGGGAGGGTGTCTCGCATCCCGCCGGCTGCAATCGCTGCCCCTGCACTTCGGGGCCCCTTCCCAGGCTCCCCCCCCCGCTCCTTTCCTTTACCCTGCTCCCGGGCAGCACAGGGTGAGAGCCGGCGGGGTCTGCAGGGCGATTGCACCCACCCCGTCCGCGCGCTCGCTGTCGCTCAGCGTGACTCAGGGCCTGGCCCAGAGGGAGCAGCAGTTTCTCGGGGCGCTTTGCCTGGCATGTCAGGACCAGGCTGCCTTATGCAATGATGAGCCTGGGCTTTCCCTGGCTGAGACAGGGCTGAGACATCAGCCCGAGCTCCACGTCGGGTGGGAGAGGCAGGGAGGGAGCCCTCAGCCCTGGATGAGCAGGAGGCGGACGGCAGCGGCAGCGGCGTGGCTTGGCCCTACAGGGCTCCGGGCTTCCCGGCAGATCCCAACCCAAACTGCTTCTCCCCACGCTCCCGTTTTTTTTGGAGCTGGCAGGGCTCAGGCAGAAGCTTCCCCAGCTCCCTCCCTCCCTGCTACCTCCTCTGTAATGCAGGGCAAGAGGAAGAGGAGCCAGGACAAGCAGGAGAGTCCATTTATTCGGCACCGTAGCTGCACCCATGCACACCATGGCACCCCCGTCCCAGCCTGGAGCCACCTCACCCTGTGCAAGGGTGATGAAGGGGAACCAGCATCTCTGCCCCCCGGGGCATCCCCCAACCAGGACGTGCTGCTGAATATCTCCACCCTACTGCTGTGAGCTGCAGGAGCTTCACGGCAGGGACGCTCGGCGGGGGGAAGGTCCCCTCTCAGTCCCACCACTGCTGGTGGCAAAAGCAGGGGACGAGGAGCCCGTGCTCCCTGCCGGAGCAGAGGGCAAGCGCTGCCTTTCCCTGGGCAGGGACGTGCTACCCTGCTCCAGCCTCCATCCCCCTGCGGGTCCAGAGCACGGGATACTTACGGCCGGTGAGCGGAGGTGCCCTGGCTGAGGTTGGCCACGTACGCAGCGGGAACGTAGCCCATGGCCGGCTCCCCCAGCAGCCGCCGGGCTAAGACATACTCTCCTTCTTCTCTGAGGACACGCAGTTTGTCCCCTGCGCTTACGCTCAGTTCCTCCGCGCTCCGGGCTGTGAAAGCGTATAAAGCGATAAAAAGAGAGGACTTGGGGATGAAGGAAATGGAGTTCGGCTCCGAGTGCAGCGAAACGGAATCGGAACCAAGATACCCCAGCGAGCAGCTCTCCGGCACGGAGCGGGGACGGAGCTTGTTCCAGAAGGATGTCAGGAAGGTCAAACGCTTCCGGACAAACTGCTCCATCCCCGGCGGATGCGGTGGGCTATGCCACCGTGCTTCTCGAGGCCAGAAGAAAGGGCGATCCCAGGCTCATGCCGCCGGCCGGGCGGCACATGCCGCCGTCCCGCGTCCCTCACGCGCGTCTGGGCGCTTGCTGGCCCTTCCCGGCGAACTTCCTATTTCTGAAAGTGAAACTGGTTGATCTGGTGGGACGAGTCTGCAGGCGGGATGAGTCTGCAGGCGGGAGTCCCATGCTTAAACCCGCGGGCACATCTGGGAGACGGGCACAGCTGGAGCTGGGCTCGCCACTCTCGAAGAAGGAGAAGGGCTTTTTTTTTTTTAATTACTATTTTAAAGTGTGCTCTCCTGCTTGTTACTAGAGCACCGGTAAACACAGCTCTCTCTTCTTCAAGCAGCTCTTGTGACAAGTGGCTGACTCCAGTTAATAGTCTTGATCTCACTTGTGTGGGAGGGTATTTTTTTTTTCCATAGGAAAATAATTGCATCCACAAATGTGTGAGAGTTAAAACAGAATTAAGGAAATAACCTTAGAAGAGATCTGAAGTAGTTTGGATATTTGCTGGGTGGATAGCGTGGGGTTTGTAACGCAAGATCCTTTCTTCTTTTGGTCTGCAATGACCTCCCAGGGTTACCCCACTAAAGCATTTGCTCCTGCCATTAATTCCCATTTGCAGAGGATCTCTAGGGAAGCCACTTCCCAGATCCACCAGGATCTGGTGCTTGCTCAGCCTCTGGCAGGGATGGGTCCCCCTCAGCATCAGCAGGTCCTCGTCTGCTGCAGGGTCTGGATCAGCCCCAGGCGTCTGCGTGGCATCCGGAGCCCAGCCCTGGCACACAACCCCCGGCTCCCGCTGCCGTCAGCACACCCACGCTCCTCGCAGTCCCAGTCACACTCGGATGCAGACATGCTACAACCCCTCTGCCAAACCCCAGCAACCACACACATCAGCCAAAGGACGGAGATTTCCACCTCGCATCTTGCGTGTGCACTTTAAGCCGCCTGAAGATTGCTGCTCCGGTGAGAAATCCCAACTCCAGCCCCCCCCAGCCCCTGCCTGGGTTTTGTCACTTAACTGTTTCATCTAATTAGTGGGAATTCTGTGCCTGGCAACTCCGCTCCTGGCCTTGAGCCCATTATTTTGATCCTCCTCTGCTTGTAATTGGTCTGAGTAGCTCATTTTGGGTGTGCAGTTGGGTTTTGAAAGAGGCTGCTTAAAAAAAGGAAAAGGAAACTTTATTGTAGGGGTCTGGGCTGCAGACTGCAACCGTATGGTGTATTAAGAACAAACTGGACCCATCCCTGGGTCAACAGCTCCGGGCTTGCCTTGTCCTGCCATCCTGGGTGTCCCATGACACCCAATCAACCTGCAAAAGCTGGATTTCAATATCTGGGTTTGGGGTCAGTTCTTTCCCCACCCTCTGCCACGCAGAGAAGCCCAGGGCAGAGGGCAGGAGTACCCAGCGCTCCACGAGCGTGCTCTGCACGTTGCTGAGTTGGGAACTAGGGAAAACAGATGGGAACTAGGAAAAAAGGGAGTCTTTAACAAAATATTCTGCTCCCTATTTACCAAAGTAGCACCTGAATATATGGGTAATTCCCCCGAGATCTTCCCCCACCCGCCCAGCACGCAGCCTCGCTCTTGCTGGCACGCAGGGATGTGCAATTTCTCTGGGTGTTTTCCCCACTTCAGCATGGGGCGAACAGAGGATGGAGCGCAGAAGGGTTTGCAACACGTGGGGAAGGGACATCCCCTCTGCTGTCCTTCTGCAGCGCTTCTGACAAGTCTGCTCCTCACGTCACGCTCCAGCCGGAGGAAAATGGGCTGCTTGGTTATGCATTTAGAGATTATCTGATTAGATCAAGCACCAAACGTTTATGCCTTACTGTTTTGAATGAGGACTTGGTAAACTTGTGGTTTGCAGGAGTCTGGGGACTGATTTACCTTTATTGACCTTTGCCAGATTAGGTTCTCTAGTGGTACAAGCAATAGACAAGTGCAGATGATTTATAACATGCAAGGCTTTGGATCTTGATTTGCACCTAAATGAAAGAGTACTTCAAAACGACAAACATCCCTGAGGACTAAATACTGCCTCTGAGCTGAACTTACCAGACATGCATAGCACACACTCATCACTGCCAACCTGGGTCTGCACAGGACACACACGCACAGCTCAGAGTCCCACGCCAGGAAACAGCTGATAAATCACCACCTTTTTCTAGTATCTTTTTTATTTTCCTATTAAGTTCCAGGAGCATCCCTGCTGCTTTGAATCCCTTCGGTACTATAACACATCTAAAAAAAAAAGGGGGGGGGGGGGGGGGGAGAAGAGAAGAACAAGCACGTTCACAAAAGTTTCTGGTCCTTGCACTGGGGGAAGGAAGATGGGAGGACACAGGAAAAGTGAGAAAGATAAGGAAGGCACAGATATCTAATGGATCAAGTATTTTCTCTGTAGTCCCTGGGACCAGCTTACAAGGATGTATTAAAAACCAATCTGTCCACAGATTTGGGGCTGTGGTGGATACACAGGGACTTTAGTTCTAGCACCACTAAAAAGCACCTCCAAAGAGCAACAAAACCAGAAGACCTGTTCAGTAGAGCTGGTTACATAGTCCTGGTTTAGTTGCAGAGCACCTGGGAGCAATAAACACAAACAGCACTTTGCATTCATCCGTATGTCAAATACTGCACATTGTGTTCTCCCGTACTAATTGACAGAAACCAGGAGCTCCCCTCCACTAATGAGAGCACCCATTACATCCAATTATCTGAGGTTCTGTTCCAGGTCCTGTTACGTTTACACTCAAAATACATCTCCCAGCAAAGAGCCTTTTGGGGAAAAAAAAAAAAGGAAGATAAACTTAAATCCAATTAATCCCTCAAAGGGGCAGAAAGTTGGAGAACGCAGGTCATGCCGAGGAAAATGTTTTTGAGCACTGGGCACGTAACGGTAGGTCACTTGCAGGGTCACGTAACGGAGGATGAGCCGCTCGTTACCCAACGACTGGCAAAGCCCAGCGGCTGATCTCGGCATCGCGGGCGGCCACGGTCTGCTCGTCTGGCATCCCATCCTGAAGCACCCAAACAGCCGGGGGACTTCCCCGGGCCTTGGGTTCACCTCCTCGCTGCTGGTGCTTGCCAGGGCCCTGAGGTTCCTCTTGCTTTCTGTTGGCATGAGAAGATGGCTGGGGGTTTGTTTTGGGTTTCATGTTTATTTAATTTTCTTTTTTTTTCTTTTTTTTTTTTTTTTTTTTTCAGATTTCTCCAGATGCTTCCTGGCACCACAGTGCATTTTGAGAAAAGTTTTGCCTCTTAATGAGTTGTTTCGGTTGGGTGCCCATGGGACATTTCAGACAAGGGGTGGTGGATGACAACAGCATTGCGTGGGAAGAGGAGAAGAGCAGAACAGTGGCACTAAAGCAGCTTCAATTATTCTCCATTTCCTGGGAACCAAGGAAGAAAGTGGCGTCTCGGCAGACTGCTGGTCTGTCACCATCAAAGAGGGCAGAGCCCATCCCCAGAGGCGATGGTCCAGGGGCTGAGGGGCTCGTAGACAGTCAGTGCAGAAGGTCCAATACAGGCAGAAGTACAGTCGTCCTGGGACAGGGAGTGGTACAGGAGGTGTAAGAGGAGGCAGAGCATCGTGGGGTCTCGTGGCTGCTGTTTCTGCGCCCTGTAGGAGTGGGTTGGACTGGCTGGTGGAGAGCAGGAGTGCAGGTCACAGGGCACCTGAAATAGAACAGGAAAGCAGAAAAACTCGATGAGAGGCAGCTGGAGGCAGAGTGAGCTGTTTGTACAGCGCCTGGCAGGTCTGGGGCACGCGTGATTGCAGCATGAAAATAGCAACAGCCCTTTAAACCCACAGAAATACTTTTCAGGGACCCTGTAAACCCTCGGGTGCTCTTCAAGGACCTGCAAATGATGGCAAGGAAAAACCAACTCACATGCGTCACACTGCAATCTATGTCAAATTTCTAATGGGGATCGCTGTTCAACTGGAAAATCTATAAGGACCGACACACGAAATCAGACTGGGAAATAGTGTGGCCAGTCTACAGGCTTCCCCTTCTGCTTTCTGCTGAGATTATCAGCACAGACCAGCCTTCACTTGCCCTCTCCTGTAAACTGACTTCCAGAGGATGCTCCTTCTAGTACAGACTGCCTGGCAGAACAACACTTCTGCATAACTCCTCTGCTCCTGTCCCTGGAGTAATCACTTGCAACACATAAAAACCATTAAACACCTCCTCCAGACCAGCAGCTGCCAGCAAGTTGTTCATGCTCTCTTTCAAGGCTGCAGGGATCTCCATGGAGAGCGGGCTAAGGGAGCTCAGTCTGCGCTTTCCGTGCCCCTAAACACAGGGGCCAGGGGCCTTGCAGCTTTCTGCCAGCACCCTGCGCCAGCTGAGCAGCAGCAGGAGTCCCCAGGCTGGCAGGCGCTGACAGGGACTTCAAACGTGCACTTGAACGTCCTCACTCCCTTGGCTTGAGCTGAGCAAACAGAGGACTGGTGCCTTCAGGAGAGAGGTGCACAATGACTCAGACGTTGAGGGGGAAACCTCTGCCAATATGTAAGCAAATGATGGATTGCTCCATCTGCCCAGATGTCCTTGTTACCCTGAGGAGGAACCAGTCCATCTACTCCATCACTGCGCTTCGTGAGATCTCTCCCCACAAAGGTCCTTTGGAGGCTGTTGGATTTGGGGTTGGGCTATTAAGTGTTGCTAGAAGAAACCTACCCAGAATCCCAGGAGAATAGGCCCGAGAGACCTCACCCAGTCCACCTAGTCCATCCTATACTTATGTCTTTCCCCATCTTTGCCAAACCAGTTCTTAAAAGACCTCCAGGAATGGATACGCCGCAACGTCCTCAGACAACCCATTCCAGTGAGTCACTAATCATTACTGGCAGAAATGAGTGTCTAACCTGCTGCATTTAAGCCTATTACACCTCTTGTCCTATTCATCACCGGACTGCTCCATTCCTTTCTGCAACAGCCTCCTCTATCTGTGAAGACTGCTCAGGCGTCCCACTGCACGCTCAGCAGCACCGCATTGATCCACCTCTTGGAACCCCAGCCCAGAACAAACACACTGACCTTATACGAACAGTCAACATGGTCATCTTTTCCTCCATTTGTCTCCAGTCTTCTTCCCCTGTCCATGCGTGCTGGTGTTCCTGTGGTGCCACCTCAGCTGGCTCTCTAGTGAATTCACCTGGTGGGGATGAGAAAACAGCAGCTCTAAGAGGAGGCTACACCATTGCACAGATAATCTTTAACCTGTCCCAAATACAAGAAGAAAGTGCTGGCTCAAGTTACCTTCACCGAGGCTCAAACTTGCGTTTTACCCTCCAGTTGTAGAGGTCTGAGCAAACAGAGCTCTGTTTCATCTCTTCTTTCCCTACTCTACCTCTTCTCTACCTGCTGCTAGTTCCCTGTGATCGCAGGGTTGCTCTTGGCTCTGGAGGACACAAGTCACAGAGGCTGCCTGTAGCAAAGAGCTAAATCCTGCTCCTGGGGTGACTCCATGGAAGACAAACATTGGGGCACAAAGTTTTACCTGTTTCTGTAAGGAAGCAACTGTCTTCTCCAGTTCAGCCACAAGGGACTCGAGATGCTCTCCGGAGGAAGGGCTTGGAGAAGGCGCCTCATTTCTGGGGTCAGGGATAAAAAATGAAAGGGATTATGCAAACATCAG
Organism: Mycteria americana; assembly: GCF_035582795.1. Lineage (NCBI taxonomy): Eukaryota > Metazoa > Chordata > Aves > Ciconiiformes > Ciconiidae > Mycteria > Mycteria americana. The sequence goes on from NC_134378.1 coordinate 16,230,012, forward strand.
CTTCCTGGATGAGAGAATCCTCTTGCCTTCTCCAACATCAGCCTCCAAGTAAGTATCAAACAGAAGGGCCCAACTCCCAGATTCATCTGCCAAGAGATGCCAACCAAACAGCCACTCAGCCCAGATATTTAAATATCAGAGTCGGGCTCTGCACTAAAGTGTTGGAGGACTTTGACCGAGCTCAGCATCTATCTACTGAAACACCCCCTGACCTCCAGACCTCTGCAGAATGCCACTTTCAAAGGCCTCAATGGACTGAGTTATTAAAAACTTTTCTTATGCTTCATAAAACAGAGGTAAAAGAAGTGGTGATACTACACCTGGGGAAGGCAGGCTTATGCTTGGCAGGGTTTTCTTCTGGGTAGCTGAAGCCAGGAGACCTCTTGCTTCGGAACCGTTGAGAAAGAGCCCTGAATTGCCCGCGTGTCCGGCAGTCTTGGGAAGGAAGGGAAAGTCTGCGGTGAGCACTCGTGTTTAAAGCAGAACCATGTGGACTGCAGGCAGCACAAGGCAGCGCTGCCCTCCTTCACCATCCACCCTTGACACATCTCTTATGCCGGAGGGGAGGAGGCAACAAAGGTGTGTAACAGGGCATGCATCACGCATGGATTCCCATGTCTCAGCTGGACATCTGTACCCAGAACATAGCACAAAGGGACTATGGCAGGATCTGTGGTTTAATGGAGGAGTTTTACAGACTCCCAAATGAATCTGTAAAGTGATACGTGGTGGGGATCACCACGCCTACGTTCTGTTTCAGTCTCTCCCCCAGGCATGAGCTATGAGCTGCTGCCAGAGACAGAAGCCCTCGGCTAGGCGGACCTTCGGCCAGATTCAATGAAGCTAAGAGGCTTCCTGGAGAGGTGGTCGATGCCCCGAGCCTGTCAGTGTTTAAGAGGCATTTGGACAATGCCCTTAATAATTTGCTTTAACTTTTGGTCAGCCCTGAAGTGGTCAGGCAGTTGGACTAGATGATCGTTGTAGGTCCCTTCCAACTGAAATTATTCTACTTTATTCTATTCTGTTCTGTTCTGTTCTATTCTGTTCTATTCTATTCTGTTCTATTCTATTCTGTTCTATTCTATTCTGTTCTATTCTATTCTGTTCTATTCTATTCTGTTCTATTCTATTCTGTTCTATTCTATTCTGTTCTATTCTATTCTGTTCTATTCTATTCTGTTCTATTCTATTCTCCTCCTTGAATCCATTTGTTGACACATGGTTCTCATGGTGTAGCATGAAAATAGCTCCTGGCATTTCATATAAGCTGACGGCATGTGACAAATGCCACCCAGAGCCATCCCCACGTCAGTCAGTGCTAGAGCAGCCTCCTTCCTTACCCTCACAACAGTCCTGCCACAAGCGGAGGTCCACCGCAGGAATCTCTTCACAGCCGACCATGCCCTGCGGATACAACGCCACCCGGAAGACATCTCTCTGGAGCTGCTGGATGTGGTCACTGTTGTCACAGATGACACGAGCAAGGGACGTCTGTCTGATCTGAGTCAGCTGCGCTGGCGTGAAGACTCCAGGATTCTCATACCAAAATCTGCAGTGGGTTGTAATCACAGCATGACTCAGGAGTAGGAGAGGAGGATGGGGAGTGAGGCTGCGAGAGGGAGAAGAGTTCCCCTACATCTGTGTGGCAGCACCCACACCCCTCAAAAGGAGCTTTTATTCTGGTGTCAGGCGGCTGCGAACACGGACTGCCCTTTTCTGAACCCGGGAACCCCCGTGAGCTGCTGGCTGGAGCTGCAGGGTGCCAGCACCTGCAGGTACAGACCCCTGCAGGGGAATCCCAAGGCTCAGACAGCTCTGCTGTAGCAGGTTGGGACACGGGTGAACAGTGCTCCTGCCCTAAGTGCATCACCAGGCAAAGACGTGCGTCATTCACACAAGCAGCAAACAGGAATTAGAAGGAAGTTCCTGCAGATATTTTCTAGCAGATATTTTCAGGAGAGATTGGGCACATCCTCAACGGTGCCCAGTGTCCTGCTGTGAAATGAGAGTCATTAAATCAGGAAAGGATGCATTGACAGTAACTGTGGCAAGTCCTTTTTCAAATGCACTGGACAGAGGAGACCCTTCCTCATATTGTAAGACAACAAATAACCAAAAATTACAGGTTCTGTTCCTCCCAGTATGGAGCAAATCCCCCAAACAGAATACAAAAGACTGTGGGTTGACTCTGATGAGAATACCTATCTCCATCCCTCAGCCTTCTGAACTGCGTTATTAACAGACACATCAGCGTCGGTCCAACTCTGGTACCAGGGACAAGATCCTCCACCATCAGTGCTGGAAACAGGTCAATATTTTTGGTAGTTCCATATAAACTGCAGGATAAAAGATATTAAAGAAAAAAATACTATCAAAGAGTGGAGATAAAATAAATCTGTTCACATCATAGGAATTTGTATGCAAGGAACTCATCTGGACAATATTTATAATGGTCTTATCTAAAAGCCAATGGGATAAAGGTCTGCCTTGGAAAGAGGCAGCCAGTGCAGATAGGATGCAGTTTAGTCTCACTGGAAAATAGCTCCAAGGCTCAATCTGCTCCCAACCTACACCACAGCAGTCCCTGATGACATTCCACTCAGAACCAGACTGATCATTTGGAGAGACCTCATTTGTCTTACCCCGTTCTTAAACCACAGCTATTACCCTATCTTAACATCTGTGGGTAGCAATATCTGGGAAGGTTATTTGATGGGTGTCCTGGGAGGAGCAGAAACTTTTCACTGACTGATCTCCAGCGATTTTGATGCTTCCAAGTCCAGGCTACAGTACCTCCTCAGCTTTTCCCTGATCTCCAAGTTCTTTATCTCATTTCTGAGGTCCTCAAACTCCTGTGCAGATGAGAGGTTGCAGAAGACCCTGAAGTCGTTGTAAGGTGGGATGCCATGGTCTCGCCCTCTCTGGATGTTGATAGCGGCCAAGTCCAGTGAGACAGAGTGTGCCATGGAGAAGAGTTTCTCCGTCAGCTCCATGTTGAGGAGTTCGGAGGGGACCCGCATTTTCCCAGGAACCCCAAACAGCCCACGGAGGAGGGGGTCAATCCCACCCTCCTGTGTGATCCTGAAAGGGGAGAAGAAGGCCTTGTGCAGGGGGATATGGCCTTGGTGGATGGGCTGGAAGGTTTCGTTCAGCCGGTACAGGATGGGGTTGATCAAGGTGTGCCCGAAGCGGAAGGCAGCAGTGGCAAAGGCGTTGAGAATACCCGCATTGATGTTGGGGTTGTAGCCTTTGTACTCACCCAGCATCTTCATCCCAGCTTCCCCAAGGACCTTGGGGAGCCACTGGGCATAGGTGATATGCTGCATCTGGGCACCCACAATCTTCCGTGCCTCGTGATACAGGAGGTCTCCATCCCAGTGGGGATTGAGGGCCGACAGCTCCATGGCAATGCGGTTGTGCTCCCTGAACCAGAGCGTGTGCATGGCTGTGAGACCCAGCTGCTCATTGGCACGGTGGTCTCCTGCCAGGAAGCACGGCACGGGGCTCTCGTTCTCATCTCTCATGCACTCAGTGGGTGGCCCTACAGCAAAGGGAAGGAGATGCTTCCCTGAGCTGGGCACAACTTGCCCTTGCTTCAGCAACCCATTTTGGCTGCTCAGATCCCGCAACTCCCGCGATTCCTGCTCTGTGCTGCCATAAACATTGGAGGCATCAATGTAGGACGTCAAGTGGTTGATCTGCTCCCTGGCATAGACGGAGTTCATCAGCAGGGAGGTCATCCCGCTGCCGCACACGGGGCTCGAGCGGACAAAGAACATGCAGCGCCCGTTCCTCACGCGGGGGTCATTGGCAGGGACCATGATGGAGAAGCAAGGCGGGTCATTGCTGCAAACCTCGCTGCAGGGTGCTCCATCTGAGAAGCGGGACATGCTAATGGCTGCCACTGTCTGGTCCATGTCGTGGTCCAGAAACTGCCCCCACTGCATGAGCATGTGCGTGAACTGGTCATCGGGGGTGATGGTCTCAGTCCCGACCATGGCGGTGGAGACAAGGCGCGGCAGAGGAAGGGGCAGGTCCCTGGCATCTTCTGCCAAGGAAAACCCCCGGGGGAGGTTAAATCCATTCTGGTAGGCAGGTTTGAGGAGCCTCTGGAAGGCTGTGAGAGATGCACCCCACATCGGGTGCTGGAGGTTGTTGCAAGACCCATCGTGGGTCCTGTACTTCTTGTGGAAACAGATATCCGAGCAGTTTGGCGTGCGGCGGTGGGCAGAGCAGCCCGACAGGTTGGCAATCATGTTCAGGTAGTGAGGTGACACCAAGTCATTGTACCGATAGCCTGCAAAGGTAAAGGCAAAGCACCAGGTCAGACCATGGCCGCTGTAGCCATCTGGTTCCTACCATCCCGTATAAGGGCTCTGTGGGAAACCCGCTGCTGGGACTGTCAGGGTGGCAGGGGAAGGCCAGGTCTCTGATCATGGTGTTGCTATATAATTTATGGAAAGTTAAATGAAGCACGGCATCATAACAGGCCCACAGAGAAGAAAAGAAGGGGAAAAGAGTTTAGTATAAACTGCACAGAGGCGGAAACCAGAAATGTTGTGACTGACAGACCAAACTGTGGGGGTGGTCTTGGTCTCCATCCTGGGTTTATTTTACGTCTCTCTGGGTTATTACTGCAACCTCAAGCACCATCAACCATCCAAACCCTACGTGACAAGCAGCAGGGAAGCTGTGGGTGACTGCCAGGGCGCTACGCCATGCGAAAATGCTGAATAATGCTGTGCCGTGTGGATGCTGACAGGGCAACGAGGAGGAGAGGCTGGCAGTCCGACCAGCCCAGACGAGACCTGCAGCCTGGAGAGAGACTCCTGGCAGCCTGGAATAGATCCAGGCAGGCACAAATATTTACGGGCCCCAATTGTACATGCCTGCTACATGATGACTCACACGTATAGGTAGAAACATGCAGTGTATGGGAATGTCTGTTGTATATAAAGGAAGTCCCAGCTACCAAGTTTTGGAGTCCAGCTGCTGGATGCTTGGACCTCACTAGGTATTTTTGGTGTTGCATTGCTTCGTTGCTTGCTATCTTGCCTCGATAAAAGGAACCTGAATGGCTGGAACCCATCTGAGTTTGTAGCTAAGAGGTCAAAGTAGTAGAGAGACAGAGGAGTGGTATCCCCCTTCCTCTGATACAGCACCCAAAATACTTCAGAGTTTTCAGTATTTTTCTCCTTGCCACTTGGAGGGCAGGAAACATCTCTTGACCATGCTGCTGAGGGACTGAACCTCAGATCCACAAAGGTACTCCTTTGTGAGTTAGATGGCTAAATATTTTTAAAGATTAGGGCTTTCATAGCCAGTCAGGAAATCTTTAGCAAAACAGGGAACCAAACCGCTTTCCTGAGTACCAGGTTGGTATGGTAACCACAAGACCAGCCCTCCGGCTGTTATGAAAACCATGAGATGTAAGACAGCATTGCAACCCAGACAACACGTTTCTTGACATACCCAAATTTGCACTTTTTAAACTTTCTGGATGTCTACACATTGTTGTTGTAATTTAATCCTACGCACAAAGTTAAGAAGGGAAATAAAATCTCTCCTACCTGTGACATTCATATCCACGATTAGACCTTGTTGCACGTGTTCCTGAATCAGCTGCAAGGTCCTTTCAAAGATCTCACCTGCCCTGGCTGTTTCAAGGGTGTAGGGGTCCCGGGGGTAACGGAAGAGAGCCAGCAAGTCATTGGGCGTCTTGGGGCGTCTGTTTCAAGGAATTAGAAGCGATACAGCGACATTAAAATAAATAGACTCTGTTCAGAGCAATGAGACTCTGCAGGCTCTAAGCCTGGTCTGGTGCTTGACCACCAAAACCAGTGTATCAGAATGACGTGGCTTGCCCGCATATTGCAGGTGATTAAAGAAAGGATATTTTTCCTAGGAAAATACACATATTTATTTCCTCAGCATCTGTTTTTTTCTGCTATCGTAATTTATTTTTCACTTTTCAACAGCTGAAACCCAGAGATGTTGGGCTTAATACAAACTACCTATCTTTTCAATAAAAACATATATTGGGGTGGAAGAGGAGGGAATTACCATTCACTCAGGAAGTAATTTTTCATTGAGGAAATGGTTAGAATTATTATATTATTATTTCTGTTCACCCTACACAAAGTCAGTTGCATTTATAAAATGACTATGCTGAGTATTTTCTTTTCTATGCACTGTCTCTGGAGCCGACTCCAGCTGACAAAATGCATGCTGCAGATATAAGTGACATAAGAAGTGATATTCATGTATCAGATTTTTCCAGAATCCCAAATACCTGTTATGAAGCCCTATCACATCCTTACAGCTACGTGGTGCAGCTTCAACCTCCAATACTCGAAACAATACCGTAGCTTTCCTTTGCGGATTGTCAACGATAAAATGAGATTTGAGAAAGTTTCATGCAGTGTCTCTTTTATCTCTTTTCTGCTTCAAGTCTCAGATCGCGGCGCTTCACACACTTACTTGCTAAACAGCTCAGTGCGTGTTGAATTGATGGCGTGGTCCACGCTGCTGATGGCTTCCCGTATCGACGTGGCTACAAACGTGTCGCCGCTCCGACCAACGTCTGTGGCTTTCCAAAGCAGAAAGAAAGAACAAAAAAGTCTCAGTCTACTTTGATATTAATTTGTCTTTCAAGCTCAGGAAAATCTGTGTATCTGTACAAGCCCCATAGTAACTCCACTGCAGGTCGAACTCCGTTTCCATTTGCAACATAAACACCACGACACTTTTGTTTTAAAAAACAGATATTCTGAAGAAGAAATTAACTGCCTGAAAAAGAAGGTGACTTTTTCAGGAGATGGCTGTGGAACACATATGCAGAGTTTGCTCCTGTACAGCTTTGCAAATAAATGCCTGTTTTGGTTGGTCGTTAAACTGGAAAAAGAAAATGTAAAAAAATCACAGCCAGTTAACCCAAAATAATGTATTTACTTCCCACAAAGGAAATTTCTAAAATTCATGAAATTCATTTGAATGTATTGCTCATACATTAATTTTCCATTTGTGGAACACCTCTAATTCAGTTCAAATTTAGCGTTAACACATCAGATACATCATTTTAAAACAAAAAAAGAAAGCTGTTGTTTGAATACCTTCATAAGTAAACACATGAATTCTCAAAAATTACTACAGAATGCATTTTTTAAGCCAGGGCCTTTGTCACAGCTGAACAAACCAGCTCCCATTTGGCTACTGGCGTATGCAACAGCCAGCTGGAAAATGAGGTACCAATCAAGAATAAATCACAGAAATTATCTTATGAATAATTTCAAACAACAGAGAAATTTCAGCTTGTTCTCAGCTCCTTGCACACAATCCCTGTACAGAAAATGACACTAAATTCACCTAATAAGCTACTCACTATTCATGCTGGTTATTCCTGCGTGCTTGAGGAATAGCCCTCTACTTATATTTTTAACCTTATTGCTTGCCTTTGATTTTTTTTTCCCTTGCCAGTTCTTCCTTACCCTCCAAGAAGTACAATTTCCACTCTTGACCTCTGGTTTGAGTGCTAGTCCTCTTTATTCATTACAGCTCCCCTAATGCACAGAGCAGTAGCTTGAAAACGAGTGACTTATTTCCCATCCCCAGGGGACTGAGCAAACACTTAAAACCCTGTATTTGCAGCGACAACGTTGTTCTCCTTCTCCCTCCCCTGGTGCGCGAGGTTACGGTCAGACGATGACTTGCGAGCGTGTTGGCACATTTTAATAAGTTTCTCCCTCCCAGCAGAGGCAGTAACGACACGCACGCCGACAGCTCGGCTTGCAGGAGGCGGTTTAAGACAACACCTTTGGCTTTGCAGGGAGCAACTGCAGCTCAGCTGAGAAAACAGCAAGGAGCAGATGGGAGGTGCGTGGGCTTTCACAACTGAGCGGCTCCAATCACACCTGCGAGGGACCTGTCTGCAAAGAAGCTAAAGAAATAGGAGTTATCTGTTCAAAGTGTAGATGTCAACACAGCATAGTCCCTCCTTACACAAGAGCAAGAGAAGACTCAAGAGAACCACAGGAGATACCCTACCAGTGATGGTGAGCTGCATGGCGCTGGAGGTGAAGCCAAAGGGGTTTCTTGCTATGCATTCATATCTGCCTTGGTCAGCCACGCCGAGGTCTTGAATGGAAAGGGTCCCGTCTTGGCTTACGTGGAACTTGCCACTCTCTGTGATCTGGATGCCCTCCTGTTGCACCATCAAAAGACAGAAAACGTGTCAGGGTACGGAAAGCTTCCCATCACCCCAGCCTTCAGCCTATTCAGCAAACCCACAGATGGATGCAATGAACCAATGCGGCCACCAGATGTTAGCATTGCTCTTCCAAAGAAACCAGAAAGCCATCCAAGGACATCTGCTTCTGCCTGGACCTACTGCGAGGAAGTCTTTGCTCAGCTCCTTCACTCTGGTCCACCTCCAGGCACACACTGCAGGGCACAGACATCCCATGCATTTCTCTGTACTTCTTACAGATGGGCTGGCTGGAGCGAGTGCTGTGCCCTGATGCTGTCACATAGATAAGTCTAAAAGCCTTCGGTTTTGGGACAACCCGAAACTGATGGATTTTTGCTGGCCTTGAACTGTAGATACCAGCTTTTGCTGGCTCTGGGCAGCATTGCTGATCAAAGCGCTGCGAGCAGCAGCTCGCTCAAACCCCACCTCTCAACCTGGCTGGTGGCTTCAGGTTTTACTTGTTTATTCTCCTATTTCTTAACATCTTTCTGCTGCCCTCCCAGGCTCTTTTCTTCTGCTCCCACTGTTGGCTGGAGCCCAAGGCAAGCTGCAAGGTCACCTCCCACGAGACCTCTGCAGGGTAACTGAGGCTCAAGCATTTTCCCCTCTAATTTGTTCTGTGCCTGACTGTGCTCAAAGGCAGGGCAGGTCCCAGTGAAGGTCACAGGTATTGTACTACGGCACAGCAGGAAAAAGTCTGAAGAGCTTCATCTAATGAATTCTTGAAAAGAGCAGCCAGGCTGCAGCATTGTGAGGGATCGTGGCTTTGCCCCATCAAAGCTGGAGCCAACCAGCATCATCCAGTTCCACCAGTGGGAATCCTGGAAATAAGGACAAACTACTTAGAAAAAAATCCATTTTTCAGTTTTTTCCAGGAATAGTCAATCAAGCGTTTCTAACATCCTGGAAGGTCACTGGCTTCAAGTTACTCGTTTGGAAGTAAGAACAAGAGAAAACAGGAATGTGCATTGCAAGGCTTCGAGCCTGAGAAAGAGCAACATTCTTTTAGACCATTAAAAACCCCAAATCAGTGGAAATGTTGGTCCTTAAGTTTTCATCAAACACAATTCCTTCCATGTGTATTGCACAAACTGTTTTAACTAGTTGAGCTGGGAGAGGTGTTTAACGAGAGAGCTGTTTAATGCCCCTACGGAAGAGCCATCCTGCTTCCCGGTGTCTGTTGAGTACATGGTACCACCTCTTACTTTGACCCAGGTTATGGTGGGCCGTGGATCTCCTTGGGCGGCACAGGTAATGGCAACATCCTGGCCTGTCTCTGCCACCACGTCTTGAGGGGGATGAAGGAACACGGGTATCACTGTGCGACACGGGGAAAAAAGTCACAAGAGCAAGAAATGCAACAAGGAAAATAGAGAAATCTGCATGCAAAACATCTCAGCATGGGCAAACCAGAGCTGCTGGGCTCTTTCTGCTGTTGCAAGGGCCCTTCAAAGGGGTGTCGGTTTACCCGTGCTCTCTGTCTCTCTACCAAGTCCTTTGTAATTTTTGTTCATTATTTTCTGCTCCTCTGTGTCTCTACTCGGGGCAATTACATAGGAATGTGCTGGGTTGTCTGTCATTTAACATCGTTAATTCAAGGGCTTTCTAGAAAAGATGCTTTAGCTGAAACAAGGATCGTGAATTGATTCAGGACTTATCGGATGAGGCTCTCTGGCAAGCGTTAGTCAAGTCAGATTAAATCATTACATTGATCTTGCTGGTCTTAAAGTATTCTGTGAATTCTGTGCTTGAAGCATCACTAATTTCATGTTTCTAGATAGTTTCCTTCCCTTCAGTCTACTATTAGTAAAATTCTGCCACGTTTGTGAACAAGCGGGGGATGTTTGCTTATTTAGAGCGATTATTTATATGGGAACAAAAAAGAAAATAAAAACATGAAAGCATTCCTGTGCGACTTGTATTTTACATAGGCTTGATTTTAGAATACCTAAATTTAGGTTGAACCTATGACCCGGTAGCTAATGTTGAAGACAAACGCATCTGGAGCCAGAGTTAAATCTTCCTGAGAAGGAATCAGGTTTTTTTCAGAATATTTCATTTTAAAAAGAATCTTACAATTCATTCTGTAGGAAAGCCAAAACTCAAAAATAGTAAAAAATGAAAGATTACTAAGCATTTAATTAACACAATTTTTTGTAAGTTCTCAGACATAAATCCTTTGTTTCCTTATTTACCAAAATAATGTTCTTAATAACAGCTCCCAAACACCTTAAAGGGCCCCATTTTTCACTCAAACTGGCCAGAGCTCGTCTGATGGGCGTTAAAGGTCATTTCTGATCACATAACCCTGCCCTAGTGTTTATTTGTGCAGGTGCCAACCAATACCACCCCACTCCCTGGCCACACCAGATGATTTTCATTCCCACGGTTATACTTTTTCTAGACTACCAGATAAATTTTCAAGGAAAACTGAAGCAGCTTCTTCCAATTTACAAATCTTGGCACTCTGGAAACCTCTTTAAAGTTTCCCACCAACTGATGGAGCTCTCGGGGCTAGATGCCTGCTCCCAGGCAAAAGCAAAACCCCATCCCATAGGAACCAGGGCAATTCCCTGCCTTGTCAGACAGTGTGTTATATACCATCATGTTAACTTAATAAACCCATTTGCCAGCCCTTATTTCCCCACAGCCTCACCAGCTTACCTCGTGGGGTCACCGACAGCTGTACCGGGAGGGTCCTCACTCCGATGGCACTGATGGCATGGCATTCGTACTGGCCTTGGTCATGCAAAGCAACCCGCATCACCCGCAGGGTACCCGTGGAGAGGATGCTGTGCCTCCGGTCATTCGGCAGTGGCCCACCTGGTCAAACAAGCAGTGCGATTTGTTAAATGTCCGTGAGATTTCTCTTCCCATCACTGGAGGTATCTGTGTGACAGTTAAAAATTTCATTTCCTTCCCAACATGACATCAGCTACCCGAAATACCACCTTCATCTTGCTAAGTGAGGAACAGGACAGATGCTGCTCTTCCCACACCCAGGATCATGACTGAGTTGTCTCATCTAAGCAAATGGAAAGGAGCTGGTACCCTTTTTCTTTCCTCATAAGCCTTTTCTTAGTGCAAACAGCAGATTTACTGATACCTGATGGATAGCTAATCTGTGTTCAATTATCCAAACTGGCTGCTTAATCAAATAAATAGAAACACTTAGCATTTGGTATTTTCATTTTCTTTGGTTTGGAAACTGCGTTGTTTCAATATTTCCTCTATTTAAGGAGAAAAGTTCAAAATTAAATTGCTTTACCAAACCCAAACAAAATTATTAGAACTTCTCAGTTTAGCAACTTTTTTTTTTTTAATATTCCATTTTCCTCCAAATAAGGACACTATTCATCCCAAATAGCAAAAGGAATCTGAATCCTCCCCACCCTGTCAAAAGAGGCTTTGGGAATGAGCGATGCTCCATCACTTCTCCTCCTCTTGTTCTTAGCATGCCTTCTGTGAAAGCACTGTAAAGCCTGGTTGCTCTTTGGATTGCTGAGTGACCTAGCAAACCTGGTTACAAAGCAGTTATTAACCTTACTTCTTGTCACTGCGCTCCTTTCCACATCTTTAAGAGATATCTTCTGAAATCTGGGCAGTGGAGGAAAACAGGTTAAAGGAGATGGAGAAGATGCTGGTGGAGGAGAATTTCAACTGGTTCTTCTTAACTCCGCATCAGGGCTATTGCTGTGGAAGCTGGAATACAATAGCCATGAATTCTCCACAGCACTAAACCATTAATTATGGCTCGTGAAGCATAAGGAAAAGTTGGAGGGCCTCTGGGCCAAGCATTACTGGCTTCTGTCCCAGAAAGTGTTGGATGGGATCAGTTCAGTGGAGCCAGCGCTAACACTCATCCGAGACTTTAAAAGTTCACCACCACCTGTTGGCCCAAAATGGTTTTTCCTGAGCTAAAAGAAACCTCAGAGGTGTGTCAGCGATGAACAATACTCTCCGGCAATGCACTCCCCAAGAGGAGCAAATCAATTACAATGATGGAGAGCTGGTACATGGTGATACCCACCGACTTGGAGTGTCCAGACCCTGCCTTTTCAAAGGAGGTAGGAAGCCACCGCAGGAGGAAGTTTGAGGCTTTCCATTGGTTTCATGCTGATGAAAACCAACACACTCCTTCCTTCTGACATGATGACTTAGTGTGTCAAAGACCTAAAAGGCTCCTTCCCCAGTGTTTAACATCATCCTTGGTGATCTACAACATAGCTCTTAGGGTGACTAGGTCTGTGCTGATCACCATCTGTCCTGTGTCACCACTCAAGTCATTGCCCTGGACCAGCAGCTCAACTGCTCTCACCCACACCCCGTGGATGGTGGCACGGGAGAGAAAGAAATCGCGAGTCAAGTGAGGCGGTACCTGCCCTCGTCCAGGCAATCACGGGTGGAGGGTGACCTTCGGCAGAGCAGGGGAAATCCACGCTTTGTCCCTCAGTTACTGCCTGATCAGTGGGGATGAGGAGAAACCTGGGAGAATCTGGAGGGGAAAGCAATGACTGAGCAGCAGAAAAAACTCAGGCAGCAAGATCGGGTCAATTCTCAGTTCATGGGAGCAAAACCAGTCACAGGGCTTAAATACACCCAGAAATGTCATCAGCCTGGGACTCCTCACCTTGCACTATGATCCTTGCTGTCGCCTGGATGGATCCCTCGGTGTTGCTGGCATTGCAGTGGTACTGCCCCTGGTCCGAGAAGGTGACGTTCTGAATGAAGAGTCCTCCAGAGCTGGTGATAGCGAAACGGGAATCCTGTGGTAAAGGAGAGCCTGTGCCAAGGGTCCAGCTGATGCGAGGGTGGGGGTGCCCAGAGACCCCACACTCCAAGGTGACGCTTTCCCCAATCAGCACTTCAGTGTTCTGCGGCTGGATCACAAAAGTGGGCTTGGCTGGAAGGAAACGAGTGCTTCAGAAACCACAAGCTCTGCTGCCTGCTCAGTTACGGGCAGACATTGCTTGGACTCCTCATGCAACGCAGCTAGCAGTCACCTGGCTCTTCCCTGACTTCCAAATCCTTGCTGTGAGCAATTCCCCCAGCGCTACTTCTTCCTATCACCTCCCTATCCCAGTCACTTCATGCTAGAGCATCCCCACCCCTGTGTCCCCTTCACCCTTGATACCTCTGTGCTGCAGAATTCATCCCAGCCTCCAAACTCCCTCCCCAGCCACAAATTACCTTCAATCTCTAAACCCCCGATCTCCAATGCCCACAAAGGAACCTCCTTATAGACCACGCTACGCTGTTAGCCACTCTCTTCCCCAGCACACCAAGAACATCTTGGCACATACGAAGCTGGGACTGACTCTGATTTAGCTCCACTCCCGGCCCCAACCCGAGTTGGTCCTTCAAGGGGTACACAAGGCTCAATTACATGGGGTGCCAAAATAGCGCAGAACGACTTCTTGTGTCTTGACCTCCCCAGCTATGTTCTTGGCCATGCACTGGTAGACGCCTTTGTCCGACTCCTTGGTATTCTGGATCATCAAGGTACCATCCTGCAACAGGTTCAGGCGGTTGTCATCTTTCATGTCAATCTCGTTACTGAAAAACAGCCACAAACAGGCAAAATCTGAAAGGAGTAAAGACTGGTGGTCTTCCCCTGAGCTGCTGGGGGAGTGGTGGGGCTTTGCATGCATTGCAGTAAACTGGTGTTCCTTGGAGCTATTCTGAGACTTCATGAAATTTATAGCAAGAGTTATGATTTACAGCACTGAACTTCAGCTCCAGCTCTGATTTACTCCCTGGGTGAGCTACTTTTTCTCTCACCACTGATTACATACGACATTTACAGCCCATCAGGAGAGCATACTGTTCCCATGCAATAGCATTGTTGCTATTGTCAGGGCGTCTAGGCCCAGAAAGCTTGTTCCCATTATTTACTAAGTGCAAATATAATAATGAATTAATATTGTTATTGTGTGCAGCCATTTCTATTCAAACGGGCTCAAAGGCCTCAGGGGGGCAAAAATCTCTGAGTAAGTCACTGTGGGACCCCAACACAGCTTGGCCTCCAATCCAACCCGAGAGCTGTGAAGCATCTTCCTTCTTTCTACAATGACCTGCGACTCCTGGATCTCAGCCCGCGGCAGAAGGTCCCACTGCTGCATCCCATTTGTCCCAGCACGAAGGAATCTTGGATGGCTGCAGAGGATTGAAAAGGGAGAAGGGACCTCTCTCCCCCTAGGACAAAGGCTGAATCCACTATGCAAACTAATATGCTTGCTGGGCATTTATTTAATTCCCCTGATGTCTCCTCACTCTAGTCATATCTCGTTTGTGGAACATTTATTATCATTACCCCTCTTACAATGCTATCTTTGGGAGCCTGCCAGCATTTCCCTAACAAAACCTTCCTTCCAGGGGACTTAACTCAGCCATAAACTTTTGCTCTGTGCTGAAACTCTGCCTGCTGGGGAGTTAGCTGAAGAAGCATACATTGATCATTTTTATTAATAACAGAGCCCTGTTCAGGCTCCCACAGACAAGAAGCTCGTAAAGCAGCAAAGTAACTTCACTTCCACAGTGGGTAACTGCTTGAGCAACAGAATATTTTATTGTGTAGCATTTCCCAGAATCACTTTGGCATCTAGCATAGCCATATATTTTTTCAGCGTTGCCGTATAGAATGATAATCTATACGCTGCTTTGCAAGGTCTGTCTTTCAGTGGAGACCAGTGATTTTTCCCTTTGACAAGGAGCCATTCTCCCAGCATGCTAGGCCTTCAAGTGAGAAAAACCCAGAGACTAGAAGCATTTCAGCAGTTAATAAATGGCAAGCATGGTGGCTTAGAGCAACATGAAATACTAATTTTATTTTATTTTCTGATCAAAAGACAATTGCTTTCAGCCTGCAGAGTATGTTTATGGGAAAGTTATAAGCTCTTGGAATCCATTACAAATGCAGATGAAACATTTCAAATGCAGATGAAAACACCACTTGGATTACATGGTCACCAGAGAATGCTATGAAAAGGAAGGTAAATACAACTCATGGAATATCCATTTCTTTTTTTTTTTTTTTTTATGTTGCATGAAACAGCTTTTGTAATTACAGGCAGTCACTGAAAAGCTCAGTGCTTGAAAACCTTTGCTACCCCAGGGCTCGTTGTGTGTGACTTACTTGTTGTGCAGCCAAATAATCGCAGGCTTTGGGTTGCCTTCTGCCCTGCAGGTGAAATAAACTGTGTTTCCCAAGAGGACGTCGACATCGTGGGGTTCTGAGGTTATGCGAGGCCTCTCTGCAAAAGACCATTTTAACACAACCGAGTCTAGAGCAGCACAAAACCACCTACAGCCCAACCGGAGAGTAGCGGGTAATGCAACACCCGTCCCGCGTCCCCGCGCAAGCAGGAACCAGCAGAGCCCTAGCTACAACGGCATCCACTCAGAGCCGTCAACATCAGCAAAAACCACGTCAGGGAGGGAACAGCATCATTCATCTGAGCTCGATAAAAGCCCTGGAGAATCGAAGTGGCTGTTCCTATTGCCAGGATGTCGGGCGGTGGATCAGCTCCCCACAAAGCCCCAGGCAGCACTGAGAAAAACCAGACCTGGCTGTACACTGCTTCACTATAGCTGCCCTAAGGGTTGGTCCCTGGCTCCCCCAAAATAAGCGAAGTCGTCTGTGGCATCCTCACGCGGGTTGTTTTTCTGCCCCGGCAGCCTGCTGCTCTCAGCAACTGCCTGCTCCATCTGAACGCAGTGCCAGCTCTCTGCAAATCACACCACTTCCCTTTCGACAGGATTTCATTCATTATGTCCCTAATTCATCAGCCGACCCCCGTTCAACCAAGCCTTTCACTATGTGCTTCGCTTTAAGATGTGCTTAAGCACTAAGCAAGTTAAACATTTAAAGGATGTGCTAAAATAGGAAGGAATTTATGTATATGGTCTGGAGCACTTGATTTTGATTCAGCAGAATACTCACCCATCGAACAATCTGTATGCGCACCAGTAATCCAGTAAAACCAGCTGGATTATTCTTAAAATTAAGTGAGAACCTGCCATTTTTTCCAGTGGAAGGTCTGTGCCCTTACTCCTTAGATCGCAAGCCAATGGCTTGGCAACCAGCCTCCGCGATGCCAGCGCAGGAAAAAACCCACCACAGCCCCATGGTACAAAATACTGATCCAGTGCGGATTTGCTCCGCTGGTTCACATCTGCTAAAAAGTGGTGGGTTAACCTGATGCCAGCAGGCTTCATACTGCCTCAGATATCAGCTGCCTGCATCATTAGAGCTTTACGCTGAATTATGCGTCATTTGTCTTCCCCAGCTGGCACAATACCAGTGTAGAAGCCTAATGCCAGCAAAATATTCCCACCAGGTCCTCTGGCTAATTTGACAGACATCCCACTGTGCACCCACGCCTAAACCAGAACAAATTTACATTAATGGCTGTACTGTGGCACCGGGTGTGTGTCGGGGACAGCTCGTTGTGCAGCACATCCACTTGCAGCGGGTCCCCTCCATGTGTCCCCAGCTGCTTTCTCTAGACCGTTCCTATTCCTCCCTGTCCCTCGAGGTTACAGACCCATTTGTGCCAATTCAACTCTTTGCATGGCTGTGCCCTAAACTAAGCTGTGAAATGGTCAAGATTTTTTAGAAAATAATAAAATCATAGGAGAAAAACAGAATGCAAGGGAGAGTTCTTCAAAATCGAGCCGATCTCACACATCTGGCTCCCAGCTTGGCCACGCACACAGCTGGACTGGCATATCCAGGAGGGATGCTAATAGCTGGCCTGGGCGAGTGGGAACATCTCAGTCTGACTCTACCAGCAGTGAATTATCAGGGAACCACAGCTGACGCTTGTGCCATCCTCTGCCGATGACTGCACTTAAAAGTCAGAATTTTGTCTTTTTCTAGATGAAAATCTGGAATATTTAACTGCGGAATTCCTATCTATAAATATCTCTATTTAACTTCGGAATTTTTCAGAACAAACCCTTTCATTTCAAAATGGCATTTTTCAGTGAGAAATTACCTAAATTTAAAGAATAACAGCTTAACAGACACAGTACATTTCCACAGTCAAACAAAGCATTCAGCTACATCTCTACCAAGAGTTTCCTTAGGTTTTCAGTTGTATTTCCAGCCACTGCGGCTCTCCCAGTGTTCCCCTTCTGTTCAGCCTAATGCAGGACTTTTCCTCTGGTTGCTGGTTTAGCCACTGACCGCAGCAGGTCCTTTGCTGGCCCTCCTCTATCTGAACACCAGGACAACGCCTGCCAGCCAAAACAGAGCTGCTTTCAACCCCCGTGCAACTGTCAGCTTTCTCGGCATTATCCTGATAACTTGTGTGACCCCGCTGGGACTTTCCCATTTCAGCAGTAAAAGGAGGGAGAAAGCAGGATGCCAGGACAGGGAAGAGGGAGGGAAAGGGGGGGAGGAAGCAATTGCTAGACGAAAGCCCAACTCCACGGCCTGGGGGTGGCCGGTGGAGGGGTTTGACCTCGCTCACCGCAGTTAAACTCCTGGGTGGTCAAGGTGACGATGGAGCGCCCGTGCAGCTCCCGAGGAGCCTCGCAGGTGGCGGCTGTCTGGATACTGCCCTGCTCAGCGTATTTCTTCAGCAGCTCAGCCAGCCACATCAAGTCACAGTCGCAAAGCAAAGCGTTGGAGTCCAGCCGCCTGCAAGACCCGAAAGAAGGCAGTTCATTTCCCAGCCTCTGACTGCTGCCTCCTTCTCCAGGACGCAGGAAGGGAAGAGTCCTCTGGTGTGAAGGATCGCCTGGCTGTTCCTCCCTGCATTTCATTACATCCCAAATGAAACTTTGAGATATTTCATGCCCACAATGTTTAAATAGGATGCTTAACCAAGTCAGAAGGATTTCGTTGAAAAACTAACATTACCCATCAGCCATTCCAGTTTCAAATGAAAATTATTCTGTTAAACTGGATTATGCATTTTTGGCTTAATTTGAGACAAAGAGAGACACTGAAATATTGGTATTTCCCACAGGACGGAGATTTCAACCTTTACTGAATTCTATAACAACAGCAGATAACACTGCCTCTGTTAGAGCTCCATTCTCTTTTAGCTCAAATAAACTCCCCCTTGATTTTGGTGTTCATTGGATCAATCTCTTTCTGTGACCAGCTGCTAGAGGCTGTAGCATTTCTGCACAACTGTAAAAACTTTTATTACTGCACCGTACGCCTGAACCATGCCGCACGGAGCACCGGTGACCTCCCAGCGCACCCATGCTTTTCCCTCCGCTGACCTCATTCCCATGTGCAGTGCAATGCATAAGCATAAATAAAGACTATAGGGGGATTAGGTGATGCCTCCTTCCCCACTGACAGTTTTACAGTAGATGGGTCAGGGCCATGGAAAAAAAAACATGGAAGAAAGGTCTAATGTTTCCAGAGACAAACATCTGAGAACGTGAGATTTCGCACAAGGCCATGACGCAGCATTTTATAGACGCCACACCTTTTTCTCTGAGACATACAGACAACGTGTTACAAGTTATTCCCTGTTAAAGAAAGGCGAAGCATTTTACCTGCTTGCAGAAATCACAGAGGGCTGCAGTGAGAAACACATTATTTTCTTGTAGTTTAAAATCGTGGCAGAACACCAAAATTCTTTAGTTTTTGCTTTTTTTCCCCCAAAACACATCACAGAACTTATTTCCAGAGATCATAAAAGACAAACAAAGCAAAGCTCTGGGGGGTTTAAGCAAGCAAGAAGTAAGTTTAAGAGACAGCCAGGTTATGCGGGATAACACACCAGGGCATTCCTGCATGGGAGGAGAATCGTGTATCTTGGCACCCCTCTGAGTATATTCAATCTCTGGAAAAAAAGCCTTTTCTTTTACGATGATGATTTTTCCTTCCATGTCAGATACTGATCTGAAGACATGATCGAGGTCATATCTGTGACCTGGACTTCCTACATTTTTGGAGAATGTTTTACGGGTTCAAACTGTGTAGGACAGCAGAGGGTTGTGATGACTTTCCAGGAATGTTCATTCCTGCGGCATTATTGAGTTGTTAGAAGATTATAGTCAGATTATAATTAGACACTAGCGTGAAGAAACCACTAACTGGTTAAATCAGCTCTGATGTTCAATCAAAACTGTTTTATAAACTTAGCAGTGGCCTTAGAAGTGCAACAACTAAAAGCTTTGCCAACCAGGCACATTTTTCCTCAGGTCCTGGCCATCTGATCAAAGATAAACAATTGCTCTTTGCAGGCAATGTTTTTTACTTACAGCCGTTTGAGGGATTCCAGTTGAGAGAATGTCCCTGGATGAATCCTGGAAATCTTGTTGTTGTGCAAGAATCTGCAACGGGAGAACCCATGCCAAAACATTATTCAGTATTTGCACTACGCAGATGATAACATCCCAGGTCAAAACTTAGTTTAAATACAAAGGCTGCTCATCAAAATGGAGCTTAGTTTTTTAAATTTACTGTGTTTGTTCCCGTGAGCTATAGGGATTTCATTCATTTGCGAGTGCAATGCAATGCACCAAAGCGGAGAGCGGGCGTGGACTGGAAACGGTGACTCAAGATGTGATGTAAGAGGTTTAAACTGGAACCTTAAAGTTAATCTGCTTCATGCTCTGCAAAGGGAGGAGAAAGGGCACAAAATCCCCACAGACTGGACCCACCCTGTGTTTTCTGTGCCTGGGTCAGCTCCGGTTTAGAAGGGACCTTTTCTTTCCCCCCCGCAGAAGACATGGAAATTTTACAAGGGCAGCCATTGAAGTAAGGTTCCATCAGAAGACGCTAGACAACTCATGCCCTAGACTCAATGTAGTTATTAACCCAAATCCATGAGTAAACCTAATTCAGACAACAACAGCCTAAGCTGGGCTTATCTCTGAACAAAGCTGAGGCAAATTCTCACTTCCAGAGTCTTAGCAGATAAGCAGAGAGATAAGACTCCCCAGTTCTTAGAAAAAAACTGATTGCACTAAGGGACCAGGATGGAGTAATTAACTCTCCATTCCCTTAACGAAGGGTGAAATTTAGTTATGTCAGTTACATCTAAAACCCAGAAAAGAATATTGACAAAAGATAGGGAGCAATTTTAGTAGACAGTGGAACAGGAAAGAAATACAAAAGCAGTACAGCTTGTGTGCAAATGTCTGCATACACACGTGTACACGAGTTCAGCCTAGCTGCCCAGCTTGGATGCTGACAAACCTTCCTCTAAAATTTAAATCCAGAATTTTTGTTGGATCCAATACAGCGACTGAGATCAGCCGTGGTGTACTGATCCAGGTCTGAATTTTCCTAAGGATCTTTGGATCCCACGATTTTATTTTCCTAGCATGTATGGATATAAGGCACATTTCCATGCAGCATAGAAGGGTCTGTTGGTTTCACTGTAGAGTGGGAACCACCATGTGAACTTTTGTCGTAGTGGCTGCATTACTACTAGAAGCAATCCTGGGGAGCAGGAGCCAAAGGACTTCGTTTCCTAACTGCTTTCAAGAAGGATGCGTGTTTTTCTTGTTAGACTTTCCTCTGACTTTATTCCTTTTCCACTCCCTTTTTTCATATGCACTGCCCAACAGTGACTAATGTTGACCTTATGGTCAGACTAAAATTTCAGTTGCCTTGGCCAACTGTAGGGCCTTCTACAGATTTACCCCTGCTTAGGTGGAAACATGAACAAAACACAACACGGGAAATTCCCTTCATATTCTCAGTAACCCTTCTACTTGGCAAGTACGTAACATCTCCTTCTTCAAGGAGCCTTCTTTTTGCATTTCCCTCCATTTTGAAGATCACACTTCATGCTACCAAAATGGTTACACAAAACGCAGGGTTTTTCCCCCTTCTCCTCACCCCCTTACTCACAAGAAAGGTCCCATCTTTACTTACAGCCTTTCAAGTTTAGGCAGGTCACTAAAAGTCTCTGGCTCCAGGCTTTCTAGGTTGTTGAAATGCAGGTAACTGTGACACAGAAAATCATGAAGGACAGGGTTACAGATTGCAATTTAAAAGACAGAAGATCTTTCCAGATCAATCCACCAACGCCCGCCAATCTGTCACTACACATCTCAGGACAGATATGGAGAAGCCAGCATCCTCTTTAGTGTCTCCACTTTCCACGGGCAAAAATAGTAGCCAACGCTGGCTCTTCCCTATTGTCATTTATTTACTCTCTCTCTTAATAAGAGGAGGACGGATTTGCTCTTCCCTGAAGCCTAAGACCACCACCATCACTGTCAATTGCCTGTTGCACTGTTAAGCGTCAGGATGAAACCGCTGGCCATGGAGAGCCAGCAGCAGCTGTTCCCATCTGAGAACTGTACGGGAATTTTCCCTGCCTTTCCCCTAGTGCCTCGGCACTCCCCAATACATCCTTCGATCGTCAGGGAGGAAGAAATAGCCTTACTCTAAGGTACTTGTTCCCAGCTTAGGAACTGCAACATTTCTGAATGGGATCATGAGTTTGCTGAGAATTAATTTGTAGAAAAAAGCCCTGAACAACCTGATAAAACTTTGAAATTGGTCCTGCTTGTTGCAGAAGGTGGGACTGGAGACATCCAAAGGCCTCTTCCAGCCTGCATTTGTTTCTGATTCTAACAGGGGCTCCCAGCGCGTGCATCCACCCAGCGAGAGCAGAACCATCTGGAAACGGCTGCCACCGGGCTATTCCGTTTCTGCGGAGGGAAGGCACAGTCTCCAAAGACAGAGCAGTAGGCTGGAACACTTGGATCTAAATGACACATTAACGCGAACAGCCCAGTTCTTGCTAATACAGGTTAATGGGTTTTGTTCCACTAAAATCTCAGGTGTGACCTGCTGTTCCAGAGGCCTGGGAGACCTTCTGCACTGCCCCAGGTCACCCCTTGCCATCAGCAAAGGAAGCCTGGGGTCTGCAGAGCAACACCCCACGATACCTGAGCCTCCCTGTTCCCATTAGCTGTGACATTCACCGGCAGAACTGACACGTTCCTGACCTTTAGATGCATTTCGATATGGTTTCAAAGTTGCCTAAACTCTTCCCCCTTATTTTACACAGGCATAAATTTCACAGCGGACACTGATTAATCACGGATCTACAAATACTCATTCTGCTATTGTAGCTGACTGCATTGAGAAATAATTGCCTAAGCCGCCACACGGCTGTTTGATTTGTAACGGAAGGATTCATGATAAATGGTCCACTATCAGAGCACAAACCGAGAGACGGTGACTCACATTCTGCAGTGGAGGGCAACAGCGGGGAGAGACGTACGTGTTTTAATAAGTCTCAGATGTCTGCTGTCACTGCTTTGGACCTTGAGGAAAGCATCTGATCCTGTCCATCAATCGGGTTATACTTTTTCTTGAAAAGCTGGCTTGTGGGGTACAGGAAAACGGGGTAGGATTTGAGCAAAGCTAATTCTTTTGGAACCATGCCTGCCTGAGATTGAAAACAGATGGGACTTTCAGAGGGTTGTTTGTTGGTTTTGTGGTTTTGTTGGGTTTTTTTTCTTTTATTCGTGACATCAAGTCTGGAACGCTCATTGTTAAAATATCACTGCGGCCAGCATCATCCCCTCTCTAAGCATAGCTGAGCCGGTATCTGCTTCCTATGTTTTCTCCCAGGCATCCTTGCTGAGCTGGCTGATGAAAAAACATCTTGTACACGAGGTTGGTAGCACACCTATTATTAAGCTTGCCTGAAACTTCCCGTTATACTCTGTGTACCTCTGCTGTCAGCCTGGAGAACAAGCTGGATCCTATCCCTTTTACAGCAAAATCCTTAGTTACATTCCAGCCCTATAAATGCCGTCATCTGGCACAATCCATGAATTAGAACGCTTTCACCTTTGGTCCCAGTTCTCCAACGATGCAAATAATTCCTATACTTCAAACATCCACGCTCACACTCTCTCCATACGTACACATGCATTTACACACATGCACACAATATATCACGACCCCGGCATGAAAAATCCCAGTTTAGCAAGACACTTTAGAAGAGTCAGACCTCAGTCTGCCCATCTCACCTTGAGCATGGACTGCTAAGAGTCAAAAACCAAAACTTCTTTGATTGAACAAACAGCACAGATTTGCAATACACAGAAGGGGTGCAAATAGGGACGGCTAAAGTGTCACTGTGATGGGCTCCAGCTGCCAGGAAAATACACGAGGCTCCTTTCACCCCAGAGTGCCATGCAGCTTGGAGGGAAGGTCATTACTTTTCTGTTTCGACCCACCATCTTCCCCCTGGTGCAATTTCCAGATGCTTGACAGCATGCAAGCACCACCATCCTGGTAGCTCCCACAAATACCCTGCTGCCTCAGCTCGCAGCCTGCCCCTCATCCATTCATTTTCAGCAAAGGTTTGGATAAGAGAGAAACTCAGTCAGCACCCTCAATTCAGGCAAAGGGCTGGATCCTACTCTCTGCTCCAGGAGTCCCAGCAGACATAAACACAGCAGGCCAGCTGCCTTCGGCTTCAAGCCATCCTACAGACCCCTATCTCCTCCCCATCGTAAGGTCCTTGGACGTAAAGGGAATCAGAAGCACAGCTGGGCTCTTCCTATGCTCCAGAGGTTTAGGATCAGGAGAAAACTTATGGGACATCAGTAGGAAGAGACCTCAGCATTAACTAACCAAAATCAGTACTGATTTTAGGACCAGCTGTTTCCAAACGAAGCCAGTGTAGTCTTGCGAAGCTGGATGATAAAACAGTAGAAGCCTCATCTTACTCCTTGCTAAGTGTCTGGTACTCTCCACTACTGGAAACACAGCACTTGGGTTAGAGGAGCCAATAAATCAGCTCCTACGCACATCACATTCAGCAACAAACAAGGTTCATTTGTACTTACAGCTGTTCCAGGGAACGGAGCCCATTGAATGCGTGTTGCTGGATGCTCTGAATTTCGTTTTTATAAAGGTAGCTTTCAAAAGGAGAGAAAGAAAAAAAGCATTAGAATAACCGATCAGCAGTTGTGTTTTAAAAAGACACAGGAAACAGCTATGAACCTCAATCCAAAGCAGAGTTTTCTGCTTGGATTCAAGGGCAATGTTCTATAGCTGTGACATTAACATCCAGAAATTCTGACCACAGAAAATATGTCCTTGACTGGCAAACATTAGAAGTGGGCTGTTAAATGTCAAAGAGGTTAAGAAACTACTGAGCTACCAACTCACAGGTATTTCAGGTTCTCCAGATCTTCAAAGGATCTTCTCACAATTTGTTTTATCTGATTATTGTTCAGCAGCCTATTCAAATCAAGAAAGAAAAACACAACCAGTGAATTCAGCACGTGTGAGACTTGTGGCATTTGTGTTCCCGGATGTCCACTGAAAAATCCTGAACCTGTGTTTTCCAGAGTTTAAGATTTCGAGGGGTTAGAAGATCAAAGTTTGGGTACTCACACCAGCAAGTCAATGAGAAGGTTTCTCACCCAGAGGTGCCAAGTGCTTCCAATAGGTACAATGTTCAAAGACTTTACCTTTTGCCACAGCGGTTTTCACCCCAAAGTTACAATTTTGGCCAGGAAAGGGATGAGGGGAAGGGAGACAGGCAGAAGGAAGTGGAGGGGAGGGACAAATTAAATCATTGCTGCCAGTCTTGTACAGCCGCAACGGTTTTCGAAGGTGCGTGGTTGTGTTCAACAACGTGTGAGCAGGGGCGTGCAGAGCCAGTTCTTAAGAGTACAAACACAGTTTAAAATGCCACTTCACAATGGAGTTATAGGAGTTATCAAATGGTCATGTTTTGTTCTAATCACTTTGTATACAAATATGTGCAAATGAAAAATAAATAAATACAGATCTGACTCCTGAGGCTACTCAGAGACAGCCCCTTTCGATCTAGAGAGCCTTGTGCCAGACTTTAATATAAAATCTACGGATAACATCACATTGGCAGGCAATCTCCGACTTGTATGTGTAGTTGCCATGACTGTGCGTGCAAATGCCGGCCGGTGCCAATGACCAGAAACACAGCTCAACCTTGTAATAACCACGCTGTGTGCAACAGCGGTAACCACACAGCTGAACGCTACAAAAACCTCTTCTGCAACCACTGCCAAGCCCAACACCGAGAAAATGAAATAAATAACTTATAAATAGCTCTTTAATATACGACGTTTAACTATTCATCGTGGCTGCCTAACCGCATTCCTGTGGGCCTTTCGCCACGGTATCCCACTGATGTTCAGGTCTGGCAAACCTCACTGCGGCCGCAATGCTGGTGGAGCTTATAGCCCAAGAGCTCAGAGCAAGGATTTCACCGGCTACACTTATTTTTAAAATTCCTAAATGAAGATGTGGATGGAGAGGAGAGCTGTGACTGTGTAGTGCAAAGATTTGTTATTCTAGCATTGTAGGAAAAACTGCTATTCCCTCTGCAAGCAGCCAGACCTTACAATGTGGGGTCAAATTCAACACGTGCATTGGATGTGAATTTTGTATTTTACAAGCTCCTTTTTGTGATAGCTATGCTCCCAGAAACTATCTGCCACCAGACAGCAGGTGAGAAGACAGTTCAGCACTTTCCCAGCAGTAAAGCCCAATCTTCTGCCCCCCTTTGCTGGAGAAAATAGGGTAGGCAGTGCATCAGCCAACCGCTGGCACTACAAGCAAAGGTCCCTTCCTGGGAAGAACAGTTTGTGCAGGTAAAGGATAGAGAGAAAAGACAAAGAGGTAGGGAGAAATGGAAGAAAACATGTGGGAAAAGAAGATGAAGATAAAATCAAACGCCTCAGGGATGAAACGATAAAAGGTGCCAGAAACACACGCATGTTACGGCAGCTTCGCAAGTTATTGCCAGGCACCTGAGCCACACCAGCTTTCCACCCACCTTGTTCTCAGGTGGAGTATTACATTAAGGGTCCAAAAAGCACGTAAGAAACTTGAGTGCAAAGAAACCTTTGGAAGTCAGAACAGTAAGGTTTTGAGAAAAATCTCAATATTCTTGATTTGACTGTCCTCTCTTGATTAGCTACCTTGATTAGCTACCCTGCTACCCTGGATGAGGGTGCCACCACCAAACTGCACATTGCCAGGGTTGTGGACAAGCAGCCTGAAGAGGTTAAGGCAGAAAGTTGCTGGAAAGTTTCTGCACAGCTGGAAGCAATGGCTCAATACACACGGCTGAGGTTAAACAACCCGATTTCACTCATAAGGATGCAAAAATGATGTCAAGTCCTTGGAACACGCTATTCTGCTTTGACAGCCAGATACGCTGAGTGGAAATACAGCCCCTGAACACCAACCCAAAGATTTATTGGATGATTGAACACCCAAGGACTGGAAATAACTGCTTGAGAGCAGCGCGGGAGAGGGCTTTTGTCTATTTACCCACAGGACAAAGACAACACAGGCACCAACCGTGCATGCTTCCTTCCCTGCCCTCTATCAGCGCGCTTTCATCTTCAGCCAGAGGAGAACGAAGGCAGCTCTTTCTCTGTTATCTGATCCTTGGCCCCACTTCTGAGGATGCTAGATGGGCTGATAGACAGGTGCCAGCTCTACGTCATTCCCATCGATGCGAGCACCCGTCCCCTGCCACGCAACTGGCATCGGCCGCTCGTTTCACAGGGGACTCGAGATAATGACCAGACGAGCAGGTCCTGCAGGCAGGGTCACACCAACAGCCTGAGCAGCCCCACGCACCACGACGGTCTGGACTCCGTCGCTGACCCTTTATCTTTAATGCAGCAAGTTCGGACAAGGACTCGAGTCCACGGAGGACTTCAAATTGCGACATGTTGTCTGACTGCACTTTGGGGCTATTTAAAAGCATTAACCTAGTCTGTTTTGTTGCCTTGGCTATTTAGGACAGTTCAAGGGGAGGTAATCAGTGATCCAAGCCAAGTAAGACAAAATCTGGAAGTTCAGATGGCATGCAGTACGCAGGCCTCTTATCTCATCGTCTGATACTTAAAAATTTGTTCATTGCCCAATTAAAGGTTAAAAAGCGTATGGAAGAAGCCATCTCTGTTTCCTGTCTCAGGATTCCCCATTGTAATAGAAGGCTGTGTCCTGGAAAAAACTCAAAACTGAGATAATTTATGAAGTCCATCATAGTCCGCATATTCCAAAATGCTGCTTTCAGAGACATCCATAGACAAGACAGCACATCTGGCTCCTAGAAAGACTTTAGATGGCTTGTGCACATCTGTCTGCTCCTTGACTTCTGTGCAATTTACCCACACAGAGAAGTGTGCAAAATCCTGGCATGACCTGGATGTTGATCCCAGCTGCAATCAATAGCAAAACACCCAAATTCCTGCTAATGTTAAAGAGGATTGAATGCTAAGATCTACTGCTAACCAGATCTGGTGGGAATAAATGTGCTGGCAGACAGAAGCTGGAAAGATCATTATCAATGCATGTCTTAAGTATACCCTCTAGCAAAACAAGCTAAATTAAAAGTATCACAAGTATGTTTCCTGGAGCTTATCAAAAGATAGCGAAATGATGTGGCATTCCCCTTTGCGCCAGCTGGTGAATTGGGCTCCAAATGAGTAGGTGGACTCAATCATACAGGTTTTATTCCTGAAAAATTCTTCTGGGAGGTTTGAGATGTACAAGCACCATGAGATCTGGCCCAGATTCACGAGGAGAACATTTCACATTCAGGTTCCTTTAAGTTTTATGTCCTGACCGCCCATTCCTTCTCCTTCCCCACCCTCTCTCCGGGTTGCCAAGCACAGGCTTAAGTTGCATTTAATGAGTCGTTTTCTGTTTTGAAGAATGTATTAAATGATGTGACAGTACAGAATTCAGACTCAAAACGTGCACTCTTTCCTCTTTTCGTTTGACAAACCACATGCTACAGTCATTGTGACATAACAGCTATTTTTTTCCTCCCACCATTAATAGAAATAATCACGTAGTGTATTTAAAGGGGGAGAAAATGAGAGTTTAATGTTCAGCCATGCATTCTCCCTTGTCGACAGAATGATCTGGAATAGCCATTTCCCATGTTTGAGGGAGAAACTTTTATTCTGAGATCCAAGCAGGCTCCAACATCCCCTCCTTTATGTGGGAACACATCCTCTTAAGAGCTACTAGAGGGTTCAAGACAGAGCCTCCATGTTACTGCTGTTCACCCTGAAAACCTTCACAAGCAGCATCTAAAGGAGAGCTGCAGAACTCACCAGAAGTGCTTTTTGCTCTCACCTAAGCAGAAAGAGAAACGTGATGTGAGCAAGGACATTGGCAGGGCAAAGGCACAGGCAGAAGCACATACCACGATGTGGTCTCCACAGAGTCCCTATTCTCTAGGGTGCCCATGTCACAGGCAGAACAAAACACCTACTGGGGAAGTTAAGAAATACTGCTTTGGTCCAAGGGTTGGACATTCTATAGATGATGCTGGAAAGACCCAAGCAGCAGCAACCATTTGGCTGCGATGGTCTTGGCTTGAAAATACGGCAATCGATCAGTTGGGTCAACATGGCAGGGTGCTGACCTCCTGCGGGAACACGTAAGGGGACAGTCATGCAGGGGTGTCGTCATCCATCCCCACCCAAAGATGACCTAAAGGAGCAAAGAGTGGAAAGCAATGAGATGCTATGCCTCACCATGGGCTTGCAATGTGTTTGCTCTCTTCCACAGTCCACCACCTGCTGTGAGTTAATGTTGGGTTAAGCGATGTGGCCGGTGTTGGCAAACTCAAGCAACGTCTGTTGAGGAGCTGCGGGTATTCTGTGGATGGCATACAAGAGTTTTTTCCCCTCCCTCTCCCTGTTACCCTATTTTTTTTTTCACCAAGGGGACATATTAACGGTTTAAACATACACAAAGGAGATCCTAACACCAACATCTGCATGGGAACTGAGAAGAGGCAATAGGAAGGGATGAAGAAACCTTACAACTCTAAGGCCTTTGGCCCAGGAGGACTTCTCCGGCGCACAGTATGTTGCTAAAAGCCAACGAGCAAGCTCCCAGTGGTGCAGGATTTAGGATAATTGCTTATAACCTGTGGTGCTGTACCAGGAGTCCCCAGCCAGAAGCATATAATGACCATGCCTCTTCCACAGACAAATAGGGCTCCTGTTTTTAAAGTAGTGCTCTGTAATTTATCAAATCTCCGCACCAGGGAGAGAACAAAAGAGAGCAGACCCAGGGGAAGGTTTGAACTGTTGAAAAGCCCCACTGGACATTCATGGCAGGCTCCTGTTCTGTCAGTCTCACAGCCTACCTCCCCGCACCCAATGCAGGCTACAAAGGTTTCCTTATCAGGGTGGTTTATAAACTGTCAAACCTGGATATAGTACAGCCATCCTGCCCAAAAGCAGATGCAGAACAGAAGCTGCACCAGAATCTGCTGCCCTGCCTCTGCCAGGCCAAAGCGTTGTAGGAAAAGGGTCTTTTAAAAGCATTTACTTGCTTAAGGAACATTTATTTAAGTCCCACGGCAGAAAGCTGCAAGCTCAGAGCTCTGCATATGGAACCTGAGCTACTCTGTCCTCCAAGCCTCTCGCTTCAAACATTCTGGCCAAACTTTTCCAGCAAGTCTCTCAGGGATTTTAAAGGATTTATTCTCTTTATCACTTTAAGACCTATGAGAGTCCTCAGGCAAAAGTTTACTATCTAAGAAACATCAGCAAATTCTTCAGCTCTTGTCAGTTTTGATGTGGGAATTGGACAAATCGAAGTTCCTGGAGAGAAATTTGCTTTGGGAGTATGAGGTCTGACATTCTCCCATTCAGTTATCAAGCTCCTCATCCATGGGAGTTAACTACTGTGAGTGTGAGAATAACTGATTTTTCCAATTTGCTGGCCAAACCAAGAAATACAACCAAGCATATGAAGTACTATCTAAATGGAAAGGTTTCATTTGCAAAAGCTGTTGATTTTCAGAAATCAAATATAAAAATGCCTTACTATGTTAGAGCAGTGTTTCACCTACTCTAGTATTCCAGCTCCGATGATGGTCATAGGACACTATTTAGGGAGAGCCTGCCCACCATCTGTGCAAAACCTGTTCCTCGTACTGTCCTGGCATCCATAATCATGAGATTAGGGGTGTTAGGGGGTATATTCATGCCTATTCCCTTTAGGATCTGTTCATGGACTTGCTGTCCTTGATTTCCTTGTCCAGGAGGGTGTGGAGACAGAAAGCAAAGAGAATTGGACAAATTCATGGAGCATAAACAGGTATTGTAGAGAGACAGGTCTTTCCATCCCAGCCAGGCTGCGTATCTATATCCAGCTTTAAGCAGAGTGGTAGGAGTCAGAAAGAAAGAAGCAGAAGTCTTGCAGATGTCAGGGACCTGCCTAGACCGAGGCACTGGCAGGGCAGGAACTGGGATCTCTTACAAAGCTCCGCAGGTTGGGTGGAGCGTCTCTCCAAGTGAAGGCCTGCCAGCATCCTTAGTTTCCCCAGGGTTCGGCTGAAACTAGCCTGGCGGTCCTGCCGTGCGGCCTGCCAAACATCTGTCTGCATCACACAGAGATGACATAATTTGGAACAGTTTGCTTCCTCGACTCAGGAGAGCTTCAGGGGTGGAAGAGCGGGTCCAGAGATCAAGATGCCTCAGCAGAGCTTTGTGATAAGGTAAAACCCTTCAGACCTGGACTCTTATTTTCTCCCTAGATATTTTAGTCTTTTCTCACCCTATCTCGAATGACAGAAATCCATCAGTATTAATCTTCAGGATCTTTTCTCTCTATTATTTTTTGGTAATTAAGTACCACATGGTGCTGTTTGAGAGACTAACATGGGCTGTTCTTGTGCTCTGGAGGAACAGCATCATTGGCAATAAAGTTTTCTACCAGTCTACTGGTTGACCACTCATGTCCTACGAGCAGGGGCCTGGGCCATGGCCAGAGTAATTTGAAGCATCCTGCAGTTGTGGTTTGGCCAATTAGTCCCACGCATACAGTGAAAAATATTTAGCAAATTTTTATTTTTAGAAGACAGCTATTGAACAGGTCTCTATAATAAAGTCCTGCTGTATTCCCACTCTTCCTAAAACTTCTTACAATTGACTGAATTCCTTATTGCCCAGGTCTTCCTCCTTTCAGCGCTGCCATCTTTTACAGGATCAGGGACTTCAGATTTCTCAAGGTCAGACAGAAAAAAACAATCTGGACTTCCTCTTGCCATTTGGGACCATGAATCTACGAACCCAGGAAGCATGTCTGTCGTGCAGTACAGATTCCCAAGCTAGCTGGTTTGCCTCACAGAGCGATTCGAGCTTGGACCTGGAAATCTTCTAGCTGTTAGCGCCATGTTACGGCTTGAATAATCAGATCTGAGTCTCAACAGGCAAATTACATCCAGCACAGCGCTGCGCTGACACAGCTTCTGTTTCTGATTTGGGAGCTGGTTTGTTTTCAACTTCTTGGCTATACAGTGCAGATGTACTCATATCTATCTTCAAACCCTCAGCCTTACAGTGGCAAGAAGCAGCAAAGGTTCCCACTATTTCCTTTGAGCAGAGTGAGAAACTTGTTGGTAAGAGTAGTATATCATACCGACGTGAGATGTCTGCTCTGGCTGGGATGCAAGAGTAAAGGAACTGCCTTCTACTCCCATTCCTATCTGCAGTAGGGTAGGGGTAGGCCTTTATTCTAGGGCAAGGCATAGGGACAAGATGGCATTTGGAAGGATGCACTCTCACTTCAGTCAAAATCACGTAGAGCAACTAATGTGGTTCATGCATTTGAGGAGGCCATGGAAAGGAAGAAGCTTTTAATGCACCCCTCTGCTACCTTGATCCCAGGCCAGGACTGTTTTTACGGGCTACTCTAAAGCCATACCTGCCGAACCATCCTCAGGCAGTGACAGTATGCATCAGGATTTTTACTTTTTTTTCTTTTTTTTTTTTTTAAAGACAGGTTAATTGCCAAAATGAAAGTTATTAAATTGCACATTTAATTTAAAAAGGGTAAGAAACATGATCCAGGGTAGAAGAGAGAGAATTTTAAAGCTTTAGCTGGATACGAACAACTTGGCTGAAATAACTAAAAGACCAAGGCCATCTTCAAGCCATTACGGGGGATAGTACTAACATACGTAATAAATGGATATCCTTACTGCAGGATCACTGAGTGGAACTTACAGCGTGTTGAGGTTCTTCAGTTTCCTGAAGGCTCCAGGTTGTATCTCCTTGATGTGGTTGAAACGTAAATCTCTGAAAGCAGAAAATACAATCAGTGCACTCATGATATAAACAAGCCATTAGCGATCAGCATCCCCCGTGGGAGGAAGGGAGGAGGGCTGCTGGGAGAGTCTATCGTACCAGGCCTACACAAAGTGGAGAAATGGAGACAAAGATCAGGGAAGGGAGCAGAGAAAGAGTAGGGACGATGGCTGGGGTCTACTGTTGTCTGTAAAGTCAGCCAACAGCCAGGACAAGCCTACATTTACAAAATTCATTTTAATTTCAGAGGAAACTAAAGACTGAAAGGACTCAAGCAATCATTTCCATGAACACCGGACGAGGTCTGCTGCTCAACACCCCAAGTTCACGTGCAATTACACTTGCATCTCATACTGATTTGTAGAGGAATGCGCACCATCACATGCACCCATTTTTTAGCTCCCTAGCAAAATTATCTTTGCCCTAAAATGGTTAAATCTGATCAAATAACCTCATATAATAAGCATTTCACATTCTGCTCCGCAACGCTCCAAGACTCAGAACAGCTTATCGCTGCCTGCATTTCAAATTTGTGCCAACTTCAATTACAATTAGTGGAGTCCAGGGGATTCTGGCAAATTTCAAGGGCTGTCCATGTAACTACATTGACTTGGAGCCCTAAAACATGGGGTTTTGATTGCTAATGAGATAATAAAATAAGAGCTAAGTGGTTTAACCTGGTTAACCAAGTAGAAACACTTCTATAGGGAATGTGCATTGATTTGGCACCTTCCATGGTCCAGCGTATTATAACAAATCGCAAAAGACTGACAGATGTTTTTTGCTGCTAGTTTCTATCCAAAGCACAACAATGAAGTTGCTTTTTTTTCTCCTGCACTGCCTGATCTATCACATTTGGAGAATACGCAGCTATTTCTCGGTTTAAGGCAGCCTTTTAAGGGCATTTGCTTTAAGAGGAAAAAACACACCAATATGCTGAATTGCGCGTCATTCTGCTGGTAAGTTACAGAGCATTTGGAGGCAGAGTTTAAAACAAGAATTCTACAAATAGCTACAAGTTCAACACTTATTTTTAGAACAGGCATCAACAAGATTCCTGTTTGTATAAAATTAAGATTGGAAAGAGGTGCATTCATTGCAGGTAGCTGTAAACTCAAATTGACACTGAGTATCCAAGGGGGCTGAAACATCATTGAGCAAGTACTCGAGAAGAGGATACACAGTATGTAAAGCTGATTTTATTTTAAGATGTAATGTTTCTTTAGCTTAACTGTTTGCAAAACTAGTTATTTTATGTTAAAAAATTCCCACTACATTTTCTTACTTTTTAGGCAGAAAATACATGGCATTTTTAATTAACTCAGGTTACACTGAACTATTAAATCTCTGCCTTGTTACCCCTTTTTTATCACTGAATGCAACAGAACACACGCCAGTGGAAGCTGTCTCCTTTCTGTAACTTTTCAACTCTGAACAAAGAAAACAGCAGACTAAGGTAGGGAGAAGTCTCTCCCCTTTCTTAGTGGTAAGTATTGCACAGAGAAGAGTTAGAGGGCAGGAAGGAACACAGCTTCAATATTTTAAAAAAAAGTGTTGGAATTGTAATTTACAAGCACCATTTGTCCCCTGCAAACTGCAGCCCCGAAGGATCACCCATTGGGATTGCAGTTTTTAACAGTAACTTTACCTTTGACATTTTCTGGTGTGTTTAGCTTTACTTGCATTGCTTCAAACGTGCGTTTCTTGCTCTCCTTGCTGGAAGGTGTTACATATCCCTCTTCCCTGACGATGTGAATTTGAGGATATCTGTACGGATTTTTCAAGGCAAGGGTTGACACCATAAAGCCAAATACAATTAAACATTGGCAAAGGTGATAGCACAAGGCGCTGACTATTCTCCATGGCCTCATTAAAAGGAAATGAGGAAAGACTAGACCATGAAAAAAGGTGAAGAAAGGCAAACTTGATTTCTACACTGTAACGCACAGACACCAACTCTGCCCGCCCCGGGGGGCTGTAGGGAGCTGTGTAATTAGTCCAGGCAGCTGGCTACAGGTAATAGGGAACATAACAAATAAATGGAAGAAATACAGGGGTCAGAACTGAAGCTGTTGATGCTCATGGAAGGCAGCGGGAAGCAGGCACTGAAGTGTAAAATACCACTTTGGGTCACAGGCTGCAGGTGGGGGGGGAAAAAAAAAAATCAGACTATTTTAATGAACAAAGACAACTGCAATCCTTCACACCCCAGCATTCACACATAAGCACACAGCTTCCACAGCTGAAACAAAAAGCAAAACCCAGAACCACAAGTGACTGAAAACACCTCTGAAAAGCCAGAAAAATAAAACACAAGCTCCTCTGGTCCCAGGGTTGTTTTCACTGTCAGTTGCTTGCTGAAAAAAACTCCTTGGAAATGGTGCTGTGGAAGTTTGCACCTGGTCTCCAGCTCCCTAAGCAAGTCTGACCTCCCAGGCAGTGGGTTTCTTCACCTGCGAGAGCAATAACGCAAACCTGGGCTGCAGAGCCTGGCAGGAGTGACCCTGTGTCACTAACAGAGGTCCCACAGCTGTCACTTGGCTGGACCATCTCTCAGTAGTGCCCCTGCTGCTGAGAAGCACATGGACGGAGAGATGCCTCCTGACAGAGCCCACTGCTGAGCGAGCAACGGGGGTCTGGTTTCATGCAGGAACTTTTCCCCTACACCATCCCCAAGGAGCATATAATAAAACTTAGCTTATTATTTTAAGGGAATATCTTCATTTTTTCTTCTGTTTTCTGTTCCAGATAAGACCTTCAAATGAGTCCCTTGACCCCAGCTGTCCTGCACTCCTTTGGAAAGCTCACTCTCCGGTTTGCTCTCCATCACACAAAGGCAACAGCTTTCCCCGCAGACAAAAAAGGTAACTGAAACACTGCATGTCTACTCTGAGCACTTCATTTCAAAAAATGAAGTGAATTAACTGGAGAGAATCCAGAGGAAAGCAATGAGAATGATCTGAAGTCTAGAAAACATTACAATGAAAAGAACTGAAATGGCTTATTTGGCCAGATACAATAACTATGTCAGAACATTGCTACAAATAGAAAAGGGCAAATAGTCACTGACTAAAACTGCAGATTCTGGTTTTTGGTTTGTTTGTTCGTTTGTTTCCCAAATATCTTAAACAGCAATGCTAGTAAAACACTCAGGTGGACTGCAGGGGAGACAGACATTAGCCACAATATGGTTTAGGTAGCATGGATCCTGCCCTGCAGGCAGAGGGATGGACTAGACTGTTTTGCTCCCTGTATCCAAGAAAGCAGTAAAAAGACACCAGTGTGGATGTCCCTACACAGCAAAGAAAGCCCCTGGAGACACGGAGGAACCCACATCTTCCTCCTTACCAATGCATTAAAAAAACTCCAATACTTTGGCTCATCCATAGCGTTTCTCCTCCAGACCATGCCTTAGCCTGAAGCTTAGCTGGTAATGAATGCCATGTAGGGCTGCACTGGGAAATTCCTGGCTTGAATGTATTTGATTGAGAACATTCCCTACAGAGTTTGTCCCCTCTTACACAGAAACGCTTGTTACTTTTTATTCCCAGGGCACTCGCTCTGGTTTCTTTTGACAAACAAGTGTGCTTTTTACGGGGACCCACCACACGGCTTCTCCCCTGCCAGCCGGTTCCAGCTGCTGCGTGCACCGGCAGCTGGGCTCCCTCGCTCCCACCTGCTGCTTTCCACCTTGGAATCTGCAAAATGGGGGGGGGGAATCCCTTGTGATTTAACTCTCCCACATGTTTTCAAGGCCAACAGTCTGGGATTACAAGATACCTTTCCCCAAGGAACAAAGGGGATATCTGCTGCTTGAGGATCCCAGATGCTTTTCTACCTTCACATACACAGTGCCTGGAGGCCTGGGACAGCAGCTGTCCTGCATCACGCAATACTGATCCCTCTGGACAATAACAGCTTGACTGGCTCAGCGGAAAATCTCACCAAACCCTCGTGCCAAAACACCAGAGCTTTGACAGGAAACTGGGCTGGAATACGTGGATAATCTAGGATCTGCTATAAAATAACTCACCTTTTCTGACTCTGGGAACGCTTAACCCCATTGCAGAGGCTTACCAAGAATGCCAGAATTTGCAAAATGGATGGGGAAACAGGTCTTAGAATGACACTTGAATCTTTCTGATCTTCTCAGAACAATCATTCCTGAAAGCACTGTGTTAAATAATTAACAGTGATTAGCATATAAAGCAATCAATGGCTTTTACAAGAGACTTCCACTTCTGTTTAACCTATTTAGGCTTTTACAGAATCATGTATTACTATGTTAACTAAGCAGATAATTAGCTACAAGAGGTATTTTACTGCACTTCCACGGAAATTACTGGGTTTGTTTCATTGAAGCATCTTTTGTGTTCAAAACGTTGCGCACAGCAATGATGCTGGCAGTTCTGGACCATTTCACCCAGAACTGGTTGAGTAAGTGGCAGCCACTCAATCATTGTCAACAAAGACACAAGAGCAAAGGCGGTTTTACAAACAGAGATAAGACACTGAGGTTCCTTCCAGTGTTTGCCGGGGAATGGAGGGTGTGAAAGACATCCTAAACGCAATTTTTAAGTCAAGTTTCCCATACATAAGAAGAGCCAGGACATTTATCAGAAAGATGCTCGTTTCTCTTGCTTATCCACAGAACATCGGAGTCAGCTCTGCAGGTTCCCCCATCCTGCCAAACAGCTCCAGTCCTGGCAGGAAGGGAAAACAGCCTTGCTGAGATAGAAATGAAGTCTTCCAGACTTACTGTCATCAGCTCCCCAACTCAGGAATGTCTCTCTCACACACAAGTCCCCAAATGGCTTTAATAAATGACAGCCTTCATCTCGAAATCCCTACATGGACAGCTGAGCATTGCCATCTCTGCTAGACAGATGAAGAGACCACAGGGAGGCTCAAGGCTGGGGGTTTTTCCAAGTCCTGGCTATTTTGGGGTGTACTGGCTTAAGACATCAAGATTTGACTGTTCAAAGAGGGAAGAGGAAAGAAAATAAGTTCAGCATGGGAATACTAGTAAACGAGATCATACGATCATGGATGAAACACTGAAGAGCAAGCAGATGCAGAGAGCCTCGTGCCGCAGAACAGGCTGTTGTTCTCTGTTGTACTGTCACACTGCTTACATGTTGAAGTTTTAGGGATGGGCAATCACTAGATTTTAATTAAGAAATTACCACAGGCATTCCTGGAACCAGCTTTTTAAGATTTCAGCTCCCACAAACAGGGGTTAGATTTTCAAAAGGGCTCCCTCTGCATCAGCTGGGGCAAGACAGTAATTCAGCGGTCAACGCACCCAGCTGTTTTGATCCCACCTTTTCTGTGCACCTAAGCTGGCATGAACACTGCACTTCACAGCCTGGCCCTAAAGGCTGTGCCAGGGCAGGAGGGGTCTGCTGCTGCTTCATCCCTGGTGGAATCCTTTCATCACCTGCCACAGAGCATCCCTTTAGCACTTGCCAGTAAGGACAGGAACAAGGAATATCTCCAAAACATAGTTTTGGCCCTGGACACATATTAAAGTAGGGAGATTACACAGCAAACTGCTAACCCCGTCAATCTTAGATAATTTGAGCTATTATGTATCATCAGCTGGTATGGAGATTAGGCTCTGATCCTAATCAAACCAGCTAAGTCTATTCTTGGGCATTCATCTCAGCAAGGAGCAGGACTCTCTTAAGCTCATGCATATTTCCTTTGTAGCATCTGTTCAAGATATTGCCCACACCCAATGAAGACACCTTTCTCTCCTGCTGAACTGTGTTCTGACCCTGACCTGGAGGGAGTAAAAGAAAATTTCAGAGCATAAAGATATATATATCTTTTTCATGGAGCCCAAGAAGCAGTAGCACCATGCCAGCATAAATGAACTGCTGGGGAATTCTTTAATACCAAGTCTCGTGTAGCATAGGTGTCAGCTTTTTTTCTTTTTAAAGAGCACAACCATTTAAGTCTTTACCCAGAATACACACACATTCTTCCACCAAAAAATACTGACTTCTCCTTAAAGAGCAAAGGAAAAAATGCTGGTATACCTATAGGGAGAAGGATGTGGTGAGGCCAATGAAAATGCAAATACTCAAGTGGGAACCAGATGAAGAAGCACTGTGAAGTTCAGTGAAGGCAGGATTTCTAAACACTGAAGGTAGCTACAATCGCAAGAGTTAGGATGCTTTCATCAAAAGGTGCTGGAATGTTTCTAGAAGGAAAATATGCTTTAAATATGCACCTTCCCTCCCCATTTTCCTTCCGATGAAGGGACTTCTATAAACAGAACATACAGAAGACTTTGGTCACGTCTAGAAGTTTTAATGAGGATTAAATACTACAGCAAAAGAAGTCAGAAAGAGATCACACCTGGCACATTCAGAATGCGTGGGTGTGCGTTTAATGGCTGCATATAAGACTATCACACGCAGAGGAAATGAGTAATCCATTCGTTAACCCAAAGCGCACGACAGAGACCACAAAGGGAGCAGCATTTCCAAGAACTCATTTGCTCAGTAAACCTTTCCCCAACAAATGTATAAAGTTCCTTCTCAAAACTATGCTCCTTAAGATAGACTAAGAGAGCTACACCCTGTCCCTTCCCTACTGCAGTGCAAAGACCTGTGGGAGGAAGAAAGGAACCGAGCGGCCACCAAACAAGCAGCACAACGACGAAGGGAAACAAAACTTGTCAAGCTGGCCGTGCTTACACTGCCCAATTAGCAACCAGGTCTGTGAACAACTGGGTCACCTTCAGTTCATGCCAGCGATGCGTTCAGATCCCAGATACTGCGCCTTTGCTTGTGCCCTCAGCTATGTTTCTCTAGAAGTACTCATTCATTATGTGCTATGCATAATGCAGAAAGGAGAATAACCCATGGATAATTGGATTGCAATCCCATTAGCTGCCAGCCAGAGGGGAGCTTCTTTCCATGGATTCCTTCTACTCATGCCCACACGTTTCAAAGTTTATTGTTTTAAATGTCACACTGTAGAACAAATGACTTAGAAGGTTAAAGACCTATTGAAATGTTCTGAGTGTATGTTTCACAGCTGTTCCCTTCTTTGGGCTGCTGGTGAAAAGAACTGCTTGAATCCCAGCGGTAACCAGCAGATCACATCTGGATAATCATGTTCCAGTTGAACAGACAGCAGCCAAAATACGTTTGCAGTTATGCACCATGAATTTTTACAGCTTACTTATCTGTACACGTGTAGCCATTCCTGCCATCCTATTCTCTGCTCAGGATAAAACGAACAGACTTCATTACCAAAGATAAAGAGTCTATTGCTAAAACCAGACATTGGGCCAGATCCTCAGCTGCACCCAGCTGGGATTGGGAAGGGAGGAGGGAAATGGCGACCAAAGAGGAGCCAGTAACAGCTCATCAATCCTGGAACTGGTTCCATGCCAATCCCAGCATCGCTCAGAGAAGGCTATGGGCTGCTCTAAGTTACGCCAGCTGGCTACAGCCCCGAGGGGGCCATCTGCCAACGAGGCTTGTTGAAGCACAGCGTGTGCCGGCTAGAAGACTTCCCCACTCTTCAAGGATTGTTAGAGAGAGGGTGGCACGGAGTCACGGAGGTCAGAAAGTCCCAAACTCCCAACTTCAAAGCAAACTCCATCTGGAAACTGCAGCTGTTCTGCAAGGGAACCGAGCTGGAGCCTGGGATCGGTGTTTGTATCTGCAGTCACAGACTTGGTCCTATCCATACCAAAGGGCAAATGTGGAAAATATCACAATCCCACATTTTCTACTCAGAATACCTCCACGATCAAGACTATTCTTGCCATAATTCTAAATGTTCACTCTGACACAATGGTCCTCCCAGGAGAAAGATTAACATACCGAAAAGCTGGAGCAGTCAGGGGCTTGGTTAAGAAGCATTCTTTGATCTTTCACAATTAAAAAAAGTTTAATTATTCAAATGCTATTTATAACAGATACAATGGGATGCTGGCTGGCAAATGCATTTACATACATTAGATCTTCAAGATAGCCAGAAAGTCAGGATTTTTACTTGCCACAAACCATACAAAGGCACATGATCTGCCAACAGAGAACACTTACCAGGCTCGTGTGTCTTTATATCTACGGGGATCTCTGCTCATCACTATGGGTTTTGCTTATGATTATGCAGACAGAATTAAAAGAGAATGAACCACATAAATCTCCTTAAAAACTACTGGTCTATAAAGACTGTCATCTCATTTTGGACTATTACTACTTTTATATCTCACACCTATACCATTCAGTGAATGTTTAAAAACCCAGTTTCCCATTCAAGGCTGTGGCTATTATGTTAAACTAAATAAACCAGCTTTCCAAATGGTTAAGCAGGCAAAACACGGACCATTTACAAGCAGCGTACATGCAAACTAGTTAGAGCAGAGGAAAGGCAATTAGGGTGACTGCATACACTGCACCGGAAAATCTGGTCACCTTTCTAGATTCAGTTTTACAGACAACTCAAAGCCACCTACATTACAGCAAGATACCACCTGGAATTTTACTAAAGCTGCAAGGACAAGCCATGGACCAGAGTTATGTTTTGCCCCATGCAGCAAAGTGGAGTGTGCTATTGCCAGACAGCATTTAGAAATCCACCATTCCAGTACTGAAAAAAAGTTGGTGACCACAGTAAATTTCCCTCCCTCTGCACTCAAAGAATCTCTACAGGAAACACACTCAGGCTATCCAGTGTGACAGTAAATGATGTCTCGTTTTGGAAAGAGAACAGAAATTAAGCTTTACTGAGCTCAGAAATACCTCAGTTTAGCCAACAAAACAAACTTTTCCCCCAATAAAATCTATGTTTAAACAAAGAGAGACAAACTATTTTGCTAAAATCAAATAGCATAAGGGTATTTTAAATATTTTAAAATTTCAAGATGCAGACAAATCTATAAGGGGAAAAAAAAAAAATTTTAGTGACAATTTGGAGAGTCAGACTCTGCAAGCTGCTGTAGAGCAGATAACCACTACCCAGACAGTTTGCAACAAGCCATACATTACTGACCAGTTCCACACTGTAGAATAACCACTCCATCCCTAGCCTAGAGAGAGAGCAAGTCCTGATTCTGACCTGCCCCGTGTCAGGGTGACTCCCAAGTAGCCCAGCTGCAATCAGTTTTCCCAACAACGTCGCTTTGGCAGCTGCAGCAAGTGTAGACATTTTCCTGTGTGCCACTAATGCTAGAACCTCTGGGGTTTCCATCCACCAAAGCAGATCTGGATGGCAGCAACTCAAATGCCAGCATCCTGCCCACATCATGTTCCTTAGGCTGCCAGCAGAGAAAATGCATTAGCAGTATTAGTGAGACGTTTACGGGAGAAACGCTAGTATAGATGTTCTGGCTGAGACCAAATTTGGTTTGTTACAGGCACAGGGAAAGGCTTCTCAAACTAGTCTTGAAGAAATTTTACAATTGGCAGCAGTTTAAGGAGGATAAGCAGAAAGACAAATTTTTGACAAATCTTTCCTACTATTTACAAAAAAAGTCTTCCACACCAAGAGATCAGCTAAGAGTAGCACAAAGGGAAGTATTTTGTCACTGCATCTTAAAGCCACCTTTAAGTTTAGGATTAACTACTTCAGAACCACAGGGAAGTGCTCTTCGGGCTCTATCAGAAAGAGCTGTCTAGAAGTCTCCAAGCGTTACACGTCCTTTTCCTCCACCTTTTCTGTTCAAATGGACTCAGCCAGCAGCTCCCTCCCCAACAGGTACTTTATTTCTCAAGGATTCGTGAATTGCCACAATTTTTGCTTTCCAAATAAGCCTTAAGTTTGGTTTGTATAGTTCAGATAGAAACTGGAAAACCAGTACTTAAAGTTTAGGAAAGAAATAGGGTTGTATTTATTAGAAAAGTGTCTTTTTCCAGTAGAGACAAAAGCCTGAACTGCTGTATTTCCTCCCTCTCCCCTACACCCATATACAAAGCCCTCTCAAATGTAAACTGTGTACTTTTCTATAAGCTCAGTTTAACATTTGTGACCCTTGATTCTCCAAAACTGTCCTCTAGTGATGGCATTATTCTTATTAAATTTTTCAAGTTCCCTCGATTATCCTGTTCACAATCAACTGATGCTAAAAGAAGCAGTTTCTGTTTCATGCTTTAAAAGCATGAAACAGTTTGTGATGCAGATAATTCTGCAGGGAAAAAAAGGAGGATAAAAAGCATGCCTTTGGCCTTGGCTTTTTCTTTCTTCTTTCTAAAGACCAAGCAGGTAAGAAGGCAGTAAAATGAAACGGTTACTCACAGTACGTTTGTCTGGGGTGGGATATCGGGGATGGTTTCCAACATCAGATGCATGCATCTTACTGTAGTCCTGAAGCACAGGCAGCGACTAGGACAGGAGCAGGAGAAACTAGGCAAGAGGAGAAAACACAAAAAGCCTCGAAGAGCTGAAGATTTGATCAGCATGGTGTTTGCTGGAGTGTATTTGCCTCAATTCTGAACTGCAGGGAGCTGACAAAAAAAAAGTTTCCCAGCCCCGAGGTCCAGGAGGAGGGGACTCATCAGCATGTGTTTGCAATTAAATTAAGGCAGTTTGACAGTCCAACCGCCCACCCTCTCTGCCATTATGTACGTCGTTGAAGATCAGACTGCTCCCACCCCTCTTTAATTGTGGTGCTGAAATAGAAACTCTTAATTTGGATTTATTTTTGCCTTGTTTCTTATTTTGAACAGCCAGTTAACTCCTCACCTTCTCCGCAGGCATTTATCTGAAAGCATGCAGAATGCACCTCTGTGGACAATGACCAAAAACTGACCCTGTGCTTCAGGGCTGAGCTAGGATGCAGATGGCCCAGGGTCAAGTTTTTTATATCAAAATTTTTGCCTTGGCACACTCTGCAAACTAAGGATAGCATCTTATCTAACAGCCTGTCAAATGTTTCAGGCAGTAAGACTTTTAGGATAGAGGCTGTCTCTTATTACATGTAGTTATAACATCCAGCAAAAACTTTGTCTCCAGCTATTGATGGGAGCGTGGAATGCTACAGATAAGCAATTTTAAAGGGGAGATCACTAACAGAGATAAATAACTTGCAAATAGAGACAAAAACCCCCTGATTGTATGCATTCAGTAAAGTTTCTTATGCAGACTAAAAGTTGATTCATTTCAAAGACCTTTTAGCTAGTATAATTTCTTTCTACAAGGATGTCATTTGGAAAACCGTCAGGATCTTGGAGAAATTAAAGGCAATTGAGGGGTGAAGAGGGAAAGAAACAATGAAATCAACTGAGTTTGAACTGTAGGAAATGCAGACCTCAGTTTGTTTCTCCCATTGAATGATAAAATTGAAATGCAAAAGGGAGGACTTGTTTCCAGTCAAATTAATCACCTTTTACTGTTACAAAGAAGCTTAGAGTGAAAACAGCTTGTCTTTACTACACAAGATCCTAAATGTGTGGGTTTAGCATGAGTGTGAGGCATTAATGCTCATTAGGATATAGAGGTACTTGAGGAATCCCAAACATGGCACCATTCCACATTACCTGGAAGATCAAAGGAAAGCTTCCCATCAACCTGCGAGTCTGCTTTATACTGTAAACTACAATATAATTAACGTGACAAAACAGTACTTAACAAGAGTGACATTTAAACCTCCCTGGTTCTCTTCTCCCTTCAGATTCTTTGTCACTTGAGTATTTGGGGAGAGTGTTGGATTTTGGGGGTTTCACTTACAAATTTCATGTCATAGATGGTAAGAGCTGTATTTTTTTTTTCCAGCTATATAAAGGCATTATAACGCAGGTTTTCTGCATCTAGTCCTCAGGCAATCTGCTGTTTGTTT
Source organism: Mycteria americana (assembly GCF_035582795.1). Lineage (NCBI taxonomy): Eukaryota > Metazoa > Chordata > Aves > Ciconiiformes > Ciconiidae > Mycteria > Mycteria americana. Next base: position 16,274,141 of record NC_134378.1, read on the forward strand.
GCCCTGACATCACTTTGAAACCTAAGCAAGTTCTTGGAGCTCCTCCCTGCTCCCCCCGCGGACCCGACTCATGGTTTTGAGCAGGGTGTCCTCTAGTGGCCACCCAACCCTGTCTTACAAAAACAGGTTGTAAAAGACTAAATTATCTGCTTCAGCCTTTATATAACAATTGGCAGCTGAGAGTAGATTGTTCCAGGTGAATGACAGCTTTTAATTCCAATTTGAGAAGGCAAGCGCATTAGAAGTCCATCCTTCATGTGCATCAGAAGAGACAATGCAGGTTATGTCAAAGTCTTCAAGACCTAAGTCATATGTTCTTCCAGCCTGATCACTCACCGTATCATCTCTTTCCAAAACGCACTGAACTCTGTTAGGACAGAGTAACACAGCTACTTAGGAGCTGCTCTGTAAAGAAGCATTTCTAGGAAAATAAACAAAAATGCTCTCTTCAAACCATGCTTCAGTATTTAGGAAAGTCATCAACATCTTCCCTGGCACATCTGGCCACTTTACAAATACAAGGCTTTTGCCTTCTGCCTTTGATTACATCTTGGTGCATAAACTCTGAGCTCTAAACCAACCATCTGCAAAAAAAGTCCCTTCCAGGTTTATCTTGTTAACAGGAGACCTAGGCTAGGCATCACTCGTGTTTCTGTCCATCCTGTCTTTGGAATCTTATTTCAGCGCCTGGCTGTGCAGTGGGTGGCAGCTTCTGGAAGGATCGATGGGTATTTGCTTACTACTTTGTAGGAATGGGGTCCTTAGCCCAGTCAGCAGATTTAACAGTGGCCATACCACAGGGAATAATTTGAGTGCAAAAGGGCAAGTTCTGCAAGCTATACATTTACTTAGAAGTAGATCTTCACTTGAACTTGAACATACCTCTTCTACCTTGTTATCTCCCCTTCACGACAAACGGGATGTGAGATGTTATGAAACGCTAGCAATCACAGTTCCCTTGTTCTTGCATTAATTTATCTTATTTTCCATCAACATGACAAATTGTTTTAAAAGGAATGTGCAGCTCTGAACAAGAACCAAAAGTTAACTCCTAAAAGCAACACAACTGAAAGTTAACACTTGTGTCCCATGCTTAAGCATTTCCAGCCTCTGCTAGACAGACTTTTTTTACACCAGTAGAATGCAAGGAAGTTTGGTTTTGTTTTTCCAGGTGTGTGGGCGTCATCCCCCCTCCCCCCCCCTTTTTTGTTTTAACTATCACTTCTGCCCCAGTTGAAGGATTTCATTGGAGTAGGTCCCCTGAAGAGCTCATCACTACTTCCCAGGGAACTGTGATGTTGCACATTTTACTATGAAGTGAACATAAACATTATCTGACAGATTTAATTTACTTGATACCATTTGTATGACACATCTATAGCTTTCCAAAGCAGAAAAAGATTTTTTTTTCAGCAAGCATCACGTGAAGGAAAACATTAACACTGAACTAGTCTCATGTTATAGTTGGTAAAAAGACATCTATCATACACACAGATGACAGGAAGAAACACAGACTGCAGGTAATTATCCTGTGGAATAAAGGTTAACACACACATTTAATTAGCAACAGCTGTATTTGCTATTATGATCAGTTTCCTATTACAGCTGAAGCCAAAATATTATCCTCAATACTAGTGAAATGGAAGCCATGAACACCAGCTCTTACAAATCTGCATTAATTAAGCACTGAAACAGACCACAGGAGACAAGAGGGGAGCTGCAGTTCAGAATGCATTAAACATGCTCCTGACATGTTTGGTTTAGGCAATTCCTTGAAGTACAGAAATGGACTAAATAACCTTTTGATATCCGTTGTCTACAGGTCTAACAGCCAAGAAGTGAACTCACTCTAACCGTTCTGAGATATTAAATCTAGATCAGTGCCGTGTGTGCTAATTCCAAAACAGATCTTGCACAACTCCATTACATAAAGGTTTAGAAATCATCAGCTGCACAGGTTTCTTTTGAGAGATTATATTCTGAGGAGTTCATCTAAAACTATGCACCTGCGCCATATTATTAAGTGCTTTTTCTAGTGTTCTAGTGTCTTAACCTTCAATTATGGAAATAAGTACTTATCTACAAAGTATTCTAATCACAACATGATGCAAAGCCATGTTAAGAAGGCTAAAAAGTCTTTACTGAATTTATTGATACAGAAACACTTATTAATAAAGTTTAAATTGCGTAACACTTTTGCATGCCTCAGGCCAATTTGACTCTAGTTTCTACACAGATTTTTTTCAGCTTACACACTAACAATTAAAGCAGCTTGAAGTTCATTTCTTTTTGCAAATTTACTGCAGTATCGAAACCTAAAAGGAGTCACACACAATTAAAGACTACTTAGAACACAAAAGGAAACAGTCAAAGCAGGTAAAATCCTTAGACAGCTTACAGAGTATACAAAAACAGTTATGCTACAATTACTCTATTAGAAATGCATACAAAACTACAGTGCAAGTGCTTGTGCACAGGGAAAACGTATTTACAGTCCCCCTTCATTTACAGGCTATAAGCAATACTATTTCACAATTATATTACACATAAAATTTCTACTATGCGTTTGTTTGGATCTGTGTTTTTTTGGACAAGGGAACAATTTGACAACCTAGAACATAAATTTCCTGTATATATCTTTATTTATTCAACCTTATCCAGGAAAAATAGCAGTATTTTATGCATCTTATAGAAAGCTACAAAAATCTAGCAAATGTAATAAAAAAGGCAAATCTGGTGAAAAATCTGACAAAATATCTTTTACAGCTGGGGGTGGGATGGGGGCAAAATCAAACAGGGATAAATGAAAGATAATTCTCCCTCAACTGGTCAGCTTTAACAGAATCTCAGCAAAGTTTACTAATACTAACCCGAAGTTTAATCTCATTTTTAAAGCAACTTCTTTAAAAGAAGTTTTATAATTAACAAACTGAAGGACGACCTGGTAGCCAAAGGAAGAGGCACCCCGTACTACGTAGGGGTATGGAAATTGTGCCACAATACAGAAAGGCACATATCTGCTATGACAGCTATTAAGCAGAAATGCCTAAAAAATAGAGGTGATAGCCTTTAGGGAAGCACAGAGAAATATTACACGAAGATTCTATTAAGCCTCCATTTACCGCAATATTCAGGATTTTCATTTGTAGAAAGAAATTCATTGTAGCCGCCAGAATTACAAGATGGGCACTTGTATGTTTACAGGAAACCATCAGCTCAGTGGCCACAGAACTGCCCCATTTAAAATAAAGAAATAAAAATCTGAGGGAGCAAGATAGCTTGGGGTACCATTTAGACCAGAAGTGGAGACTTAGGAAACCAGAGGCAAAACACAGCCTACGACTGTGTTAAGTGCCAGCAGCCACATGACACCGTATTATCAGATAATATTCTCAAAGATATACAAAGAGCCTATTAAGCAAGGAAGAATTCTCCACCTCGGGCTTAGACGTACAAGAGTTATCCATTTATTTTCAAAGCCGCACAGAACTTTGAAACACTACTTATCATTAAGAAAGTTGTGCAACTCAGTACCATTAATCATAGAATGGTTTGGGTTAGAAGGGACCTTAAAGATCATCTAGTCCAACCTCCTCCCATGGGCAGGGACACCTTCCACTCAACCAGGCTGCTCAAAGCCCCATCCAACCTGGCCTTGAACACTACCAGGGATGGGGCATCCACAAATTCTCCGGGCAACTTGTTCCAGTCCCTCACCACCCTCACAGTGAAGAATTTCTTCCTTATATCTAATTGATATCTACCCTCTTTCAGTTTAAAGCCATTACCCCTTTCACTACATGCCCTCGTAAAAAGTCACTCTCCAGCTTTCTTGTAGGCCCCTTCAGGTACTGGAAGGCTGCTATAAGGTCTCCCCAGAGCCTTCTCTTCTCTGAAAACCCAGCATATTTTTGGCAAGACAGTCTTCATCCATTCCTCCTCAGAAAATGAGGAGAAAGTGTTAAAAAAAAAAAAGATATCAAAGTGATACCAACTTAAGTGCTTCTGATGGGGCAATGCCTTAACATAGCTTCATTACCTACTGGGAGAGGATTTTTCATTCCCCCCAGCTTTAGGAGTATTCCACATCAATACAAGCTCAAGGGTTTCTTTCCAGCCTTTACCAGTTTGGGTCGATTTTTCAAACAGGCTGTAACCAAGTAAACTTCCCCTTCTAAACAATGATATCTCCTTCCATCACCATTACAGGAAGACTTAGGAATAAAAATTAGAGTTCACATCCACAGAACTGCAGAGTGTAAAGACCTTCTATACGAGCCTGTTAAAACATCTACTTAATTGTTGCACAAATAAAATAACCTACCAAGTTGATCAACTTCATTCCACCTACCGCATGTGGACCGTGCGTACACAAGTTGTATTCTAGCCACCTTGCTACAGCAGGGGCACACACACAAACACCTAAGAACTGCATCAGTTTGGCTTTCTAGGCTGTTTTCAGGTTCTACATACCCTCCACAAAACTACATTTGGCTGAATTACCAGGACACAAGCCACTCCACTCAGGCTCGCGCTCTCCACTTCACTCTGTTCAGCCCAGCAGACGTAAGTTCTCACACAACAGCAAAATCTGCAGATTCTGCTTTCACAGTCAGTTTTCACAAACTCACCGCTACGCATCTCCTCTCTACCCTCTTCCCCATTCAGAATTACTCTGTAAACATTTCCAGAGATGACAGTCACAACCCTGACTACCCTAGCATCCTGTTAAAGCTAATCAGCTTTGCAACTCTTCACTTGCCTCCATTGCTTAAAAAAAAAAAAACAAAAACCACAAAAAAACCCAACTTTGCATCTCTATTAGACTAATTCACTAGAACAGGTGTTTCCCGTTAAGAAAACCAATATTCTGTAAAACATATTTACCTTTTACTGAAAAATTATGTATCATTTATAAGCAAAACTGAGACCAACCAAAGGGGAGCTGATGCTTTCCTTCTCATTCAAAACTTGGATGCCACAAGGCCAGATGCCAAAAATTCTTTCCTTTCATGTCTGTAGAAGTTGTGCTTTTTCAGATTACTGGAAGAAACAAGATTTGCCAGGTCAGTTTTTACTAATAATCTCCATCCTCCATTAAACACATACCACAGTGAACACATGGCAGGTTTAGTGGGAGAGAGCACAGACAGCAAAGGTCTTTGGGGAACTGCTTAAGAATATTTAAAAACTGCAATTCGGTAGAGCAGCCATGAGATTTTTCGAATATCTCTGTGCAGTTAGTTTCAGGGAATTAAATCCTCCTTTCCATAAGCAGCTGAGCATTTCACCAACTTGCTTCCTAAGGAATCCCTGCTGTAGGATAAAACTATAGCACACAACTTAGAAGAAAAAACTTAAAAAAGCTATAATGTTTAAGTATACAGCAGCCACATTCCCCAGCTAGCCTACTGCCTTGGGTGGTCATACTAGCAGGCAAGCAAGTGGTATACATTTGTCAAGCCCTAAGTAGTACTTTATTTTCTGCCTACTTCCCACTTCCTAGAAGAAGGAAATTACTTTTCCCTGTAATAAAGCAGGTAATACTTCAAGGGATCAGGCAAAGGCAGACTCAAGACCTTTTCTCTCAAAAAGTTTACAGGGGGATCTGGCTTTAGTTCAGAGGGTTTAGTTTCTTCCTCTTCTCGTCTCTCATCCTCGATATCCTCACTGTTGTTGTTATCATCTGATGGGTTGGAGATACGACTAGCGAAGACCTCTTTGTCCAAGAAAACAATAGTTTCCATGCGACGGCGACGCACACGTCTTCGCTTAAATCTTGGGGGGTTCTTCAGCCCATTTCCATTTTTGCTCATTGTTTCTTGATGTATAATTTTTTTAATGGTTCCTCGAATGGCTATGCGAGCCAGATCCTGGAGGCTGCGAACAGCCACTGGGGCTAAAACAAAATGAAAACCATGAACAGATATGGAGAAACTTCCCTCAAGAGTATTCATAGGAAAAGTTGTATTTGCTCAAATTAAATCAGGCCACTTGAATTCCCTGCTGTGATTACAAAAACAGCTCTATTCAACTCCTGTCAACTCGGATAAACTGTATTGTAACTTTCCAAACAAAATTTAATTATGCATTTCTCTCATTAACTGAGGAAAAAGAATGGGATGAAAGAAGAGTTTCATATTTTGATGTCAAGTCCTCACAATTATTTTAAGACACACACGTCTTAAAGATTATAAGAATGCAGACTTAGTGACTGAAACTGTGACTGTTTAATAACTTAGAAAAAGATATTTTCCTACCGTAGATAACTAGACCTGAAGTCTACTTAACTCTTCCATAAAATGATTTTTCTATTGTGAAGTTACTTCAGCTTTGCCAAGTTCTTCACTTATAAAACATGAGTACTATTTATGCTCTTCAAAAACTGCTTCAGACTTAGTGGGTGAAGACTGGCTGGAAACCATTTGGTAAAAGTAATTACAGAAGCATACAATAAGTTATTGTATTAAAATACATCCCACATTAATGGTTTGGAAGACTGTTCTGTCTTCTGCACTTATTTGCTGCCAGCCCATAAGTGCACAACATAACTCATGCAGCATAAAGAAAAAAAGTATTGATGCACACACATCCATGTGCTAAAACAAATTAAAACTGAAACAAACAAAAAACCCTGTCTTCTGCTGACAAGTAAGCATTCCTGTGACCTGAATGAAGGAACCGGGGGGGGGGGGGGGGAAATCACATGTAATATATATGCAGGTCTCACTACAAACCCACCATACAAAGTATGCTGAAATATGCACTTAGTGGACTTTATAGCACTGCATGGACTGCTTACTGAGCTGCTTTTTGTCATGCAAAGACACCTTTCCAGAATAAGAACAAAGCCTGACTAATCTCTTTATGGAAGTATCTCTGTCTTCATGTGTTCTTAAGAGGCCTCTCTACACCAAAGTCTTAATCTAAAGATTGAGGCCACTGCATACGACCTGCATTTCAAACAGCTAACCAAAAATTGCACAACTTCTATCCCTCAAGCGTTCCAGGTTCAGGATAATTCTGAATTGCTGGGCGGTGAAAGCCTTTGAGTAAATACAAGGTTTGTTCACAGGTACTGCTTGTTTATTTTCCATCACCATGGCACAGTGCCTGAGAACCATGACAGTATGCAATTCAGGATTGAAACAGATGTCTGCATATGCAAAAACAATCACCAAACATTCCACAAAGATTAGGTAGAATTTCACAAGAAATCATTTGTATTTAGAATCTATTTTACGCAATTCTGATTCTTGCACCAGGCCTCCACAGATATCCTCAAAGATAGACTGCGATCCAACACAAGACTTGGACAACTGTTCCAAGGAGGCAGCAGTTGGAGTAATTTTCCTTGAAAGGATTCATAGGGACATTACATCTAAGGAAGCAAGGTACAGCTTATAGCCAAATAGCAGAAGAAACCTCCCCCATACTCAAGAATGTCTATACTCACGCAAGTGAACAAGCCTTGATTTTCCTGAATCTGCGTGGTTAGGCTGAATCAAAGGAGCAAAAGAAACAGCAAGAATCTTCTTGGTCTCCCAGGCAGAAGGACCAGTACGAGTTATCTTAGTCAACTAAACCAAAACAAGGAGATTATTGTCCATTGTGTGAACTACAGTAAGATTTTTGGACAAAAACCAAAAACTTTTCTGCCTGGACAAGTGATTTAAGTACTAGAAGCTACAACAGTAAAAGTTAGGTAACAAGGAGAAACACTGGGGTTTTTCTGAGAAAATTCAGAACTCCTTACAAGATTAGCCCCAAGTAACTTCATCTGTTGCAACACAGTATGGGCACTGGCAGTTTGGGTCACCTTGCTTTCCCAGTTCTTCCTCAATTCTGAACCAGAGTAGCTATGTCTGACCACTGAGAAAACACGTCAGTCACCCATGAACATTCACTCTTGAAGGAAGTCTGCAGATCACTGGATTTCTGTTCCAGCTCAAATCTCTTGCACTAACTCATTGCATAGCATCTCGCTGGGAAGAAACTCTGCACTCTGCTCATCTCAACCACCCTGAGGTAAAAGGTCAGATATCTGCACCTCAGCCATACAAGTCCATTAAAACAACACACCTTTACACCAAAAAGATAATCTGAATTACAATCTTGAGTTCACACACAGGGCAGTTGCCCACTTTTTACTAAAAAGAATCCATTAACACTTGTAAATAGGGACAACTTGCACGCTCTTTCATAAGCCAGTTAGGGTGTAAAATTTTGTATTTTACCACAAGTACAACACTAGATTATACAACTTGAACAAAGTCTTGCTGACATTTTTCTGCAGCATGAAGGTAAATTTGCAATTAACAACAAAAGATCGAGTATATGAAAGACTGGTAGAACTATGAACTTTTTAAATATTATGAAGAGTGCAGAGTTCCGTTTCCCCTCATAGTAAACACTGGTGCACTTAATGCTTTCTCCAATCTGCTACAAGAAGGGCAAACTACAGGAAGAGCTATTGACTAAACAGAGATCAGAATTAAGAATAACTGAAAGAGAAACGTGAGTAGAAAGGCACTCAACCTTCTCTTCTAGAGGCATGACAAGAATTCCCCCAACTTTCAACAGGTTCTTCATGTAGTCTTCGTGTTCCTTCTGTACTCCAGCACCACAGTAAACACGGTCATACTGAGTACAGTCCGGAGAAATCTCTAAACAATTGCCGGTAACAAAAGATGGCTCACAAAATTCAAATCTGAAAATGAAGAAGATGTGTATCATACAAGAATATTACAATTTATCAAATGAATGATTTTCATGATTCTGAAAAAATGAAACAATGAAAAATACTTGGGGGGTGGGGGGGAAAACACACCAGTTTCACAGGATCTCTGCTCTGAAGCCTGTATATTCTAGACATCATCGGAACAGACCACAGCTAGAAGTCTCAAAACCACAGAACAATGAGGTGAGAATTCATATATGAAAATCTCCAGAGGATAAGGATGCATAATTTCATACTTGAGTTGCATATAACTCTTCAGAATGAGCTATTTTTAGTCACCTGATGCTGACTCAGTTATAATACACAAATATAAATATTAGACCTGCAATTCCAAATGTTAAAGTCTTTTAAAGGACTGCACCAGGGTTTTTTTGGCATTTTCAAAAGCTTTTAAATGGTTTTCAGATGTTGTGGGGAACTATAACCTGATGCTTCAGAAATATGCTTTGCTGAAGCCAATGGTAGTTTTGCCATTAGCTTCAAAAGAACTGTGATTTCACCCTTCATAAAAAGAATTTTTGCCTTTAGCATTTCTGATTCAGTTTAGAAGAAAAACGAATGATTCTGTGATGCTTCTGGTTTTCCTACATGCTCCAAATCTACATAAGCTTTAAGGACCACATTTAAGGGCTGATTTTGATCGAAGTTGTATAACATCTCCATTCTTCTACTGGTATCTTGAGAGGCAGCTCAATATAGCACCTATTTATTCCTAAACACTTCCTGAGGCTTTCTGCTTTTGCAAAGCGAGCTAGACATTCAGAGCAGCCAGCTAACAGTTCCTGCACACGGTGTTCTAACAGCATAACCCAGCAGCCATTTCTCTCAGCAATGCCAATTTTCCAGTCATGTTGATTTCTGAATTCAGCTCACTTTTGCTCTATAGCTATGTTTGTCTGGAGAGAGGAAAAAAAAAAATTCTTCCTTAAAACACCTATTCAAACAATAGCAATGTGACTCTGAAAAAAACCCCAGTTATCTATGTGCAAGCATCTTTCACGCTGAAAACTTTTGGTCTGCTGCCAACGTCAAGAAAATACAGCCCTCTCATCAGCAGCTTTCTAGTACAGCACCAACAGCACAAGGCTGAGTAGTTTAAATTCTAGCATGTAATGGCTTTAATTTTCTTCCTCCCACGAGAGGAGAACTATCAAGCATCCAGAGATGCTTTACTTCCGTGTTTGAACAAACTGTGAGACAGATCCAAAAATATGACAGCTCCAACTTTTATTGCTGAGGTTACTATTGGCAATGGTTATCTTGCTGGAAAGTTGTTACTTGTGACAGCAGCAGAATGGAGGTTCTAAGGAAGAACATATATCAAATCCCAAGCAGTTTTAGTACCAGCTTAATCATCATAAAACTACCTTCATATTTTAAAACACCATTTTTCTTCTTGGATAAAACATACTAGGCCACCACAGAAATCAGTTCTTATTCTTCTGATAACCACGCATGCTCTCAGATTACAAGCATAACTATTACTGTTATTTGCAAGTATCAAGTTGTTACCTGCAAGCACATTTTAAAATAAGTAATCTTTGTCAACTTCCCCTAAGCTCTGCAACAGCAGCGCTGCTATTAAAAACACTGCAAAAATTTCTGAAACTCCCCCACAATACACATCAGCTTAGAAGGTCACACACTGCAGCTCAGCAAGCCTAAGGAGCCAGAATCCTCAGATTACCCTGAATCCAGAGCTGCCGTGACTAAAGCCAAATGCACAAAATGAATCCAAATGGGCATTCCGCATTCTTACTTGTCAAAGCTGTCACTTGTTTTAATGAAGAAGTCCAATTTCTGCTTCGCATATTCGATCACATCGGAATGAAGCTCCACACCGTGGTTAACACCGAAAGGACCTGCAAATTTAGAACACTAGGATAATGGTAACAGGCAACAACACAAAATCCAGCAGGATTGAATGCTGTTTTGGTTACTTCCTGTAACAGATTGCTCCTTGAGCGTCAGACAGTCAGTGCTTGTGTAGGGTCAGCTATCTTAGTACTACAATGGGAATTGCAATCCTATACCTGCCATTTCTGGCAGCAAATGAGGATGTTTTGCACAATTGATTTTGAATCATTTGCTCTTAACTATGCAGGAAATTCCTCTGTAGGTGGGAAACACTGATACTCAAGAAATACTGTTGCTGTAAAACTGATCAGCTCGAAAAAATTCCAATGCAGAATAATAGCCCGCATGTTTTAATAAATCCCTCAGAAAAGTCTTTTGTTATTTTTATAGCCCCTTGCTGACATGCTAAAAATCTCCTCAAAAGAATCAGGAACAGTCATCACACATTGTACCTCCGTTAACAGCAAATAGAGAAGCTGTTCAGCACTCACGCTTTTTATTCAGAACTGACTTAGTAACTTTTCCAAAAATTCAAAAGCATTCAAAAGCCCTGGAGTTACATGTTGGCATCCTAGGTAATCTCAACAAACCTAGCAGAAAACCGCAAATGTGATTCCATGAAAAACCACGGGAGATGGGAGTGAGGCTCTATCCTGACAACAAGCACTTCAGCAGTTAAAATTATTGACACGCCCACAAAAGGTAAATACATACCCTATAGTCATTTGCTATCTATCCTGGCTGCTGGAAGAAGCACAATTGTCGACTGAAATACTTTAGGGGAAATTGCAATTGTATAACTGCACTTTGATGCTTTCATTTGTGCCTACCATAGATGTGGTCACAAAGTCAGTTCTGATGCACTAACTGCTTTGCAGAGACTGTTCCCACCTGTATGTTAGTAAGAGTCAAAATTGGATCTCAAACATGTTTCAGTCTAGACAGGACAGTGTAAAAACAAACAAGGCATAGAGCAGATAGTCACAGGTTTCTGCAGACATGCTCAATCCTAGTTTAAACATGGCACTCCTGCTCCCGAGCTGGGTTCTTGCTTAAGGGGCAACAAACCCAGGATTTTGCCCAGTCCTGCAGGAATCTGCTACAGCCACCTGTGCAATTACATCGTTGCCTGTTCTGAACTGCCACAGAAATCTGGACCCCATCCAGTTCCAGAGAGAACGTTGCAAGAATCCTGATAAATTAGCCAGTTGGATTAATGCATTCTTTATTTTCCTAGCTACTTTTTAGTTTCATTACTTGAGGAATGCTTCATTCCCAATTTCAAAACTTTTTTATTCTCACATAAACAGTTAACATGATCGAAAAGGTATTTACCCAAGATGAGTCCAACCATAGAACTCAGATAACCAGTGCCACTGCCAAGGTTCAAAAATGACAGCCCTGGTTGCAGATCCAAAGCTTCCATCACCTCAGAGTAAATGCACGGTGCTGAGAGATGAATATTTCCATGCTTCCATGCCAAGTCCTTGTAGGCATTGTCTTTGAACTCTTCCAGATAGTAATCTGCTCGATCAATGGCTCGGAATGCCTGTTCTACCAGTTCTGTCCGGATGTATTGTGCCTCCTTCAGGTTATCAATTAATTCATCATTATCTTCTCCTGCACTCACTGCACCTCCCATCTTCAACAGTTTTCTATAAGCACTAAAACTAAAAGAATAATAAAGGAAGGTGAGGTATAAGAGCATGCACTTGAACACCACATTATGCTGCTGTATATGAAGTACTTGGAGAGATCTTTAGGTACTTGAAGGAAAACAAGCAGCAGAAAAACATTACCACCACCCCCCAATCAAACAATGAAAAACAAAATGCAGCAGATCTGGCATGTAGTACCTGACACTAGCAGGGAAAAATAACAATAGACAATTTAAATGTGTAATGCCTGTCTTCAAATACTACCAACATTTTACTAGCATGTCAGCTTTTTCACTGAATCCTTTTATATAAAGGATTATTCTAGCTCCTATGCTTGTAGGTCATTTTTCATTGCAAATCCAACCAACAGTGCAAGCCTGACTCGCCTGTCAGAATTCTTGCCACACATAGACTTTCTATCTCCAATAGTATCAAGGGGAAATTAAGAGACTAAGACACAGGCAGCAGGAACCAGAAAAATCTCAAATTACATTTTCTTTGAACATGCATCAGGATGCTGATTTCACAGAGGCTAAAAAAACTCTGACTAGAGTACAAGCTTACTTACTTTAGCAAATGCACTTTCACACAGCTCATCTTTAGAGCCTGAGCCACCGTCATCAGTAAAACACTTAACAATACAGACAGCAACTGCAGAGAGAATTTCCGCTGAAGCCTGGGGAATTTCTTAGGTCCTCTTAAGTCCTAGATGAGCTAACCCCCAACAGGGAAACTCTTCAGTGACACAGATCTATGAATTACAAACACTTCTGACTTCACCAACACGATCATCTCCAGCAACCTATTCAGGCTTGTTGGTGTGGGGGGAAAGAAAAGCAAGCACCTTCCTTGACTGTGCATTACACTAAGCATGGCTATACGCTTCATGTAGTAAAAATATCTATATGTTTTAAAGAAAGCAGTATAGGGGGAGAACATAGAAGAACTTACCACTCAAAAGTAATCTAGCTTTTCTTCCCTACCCATATCTTAAAAAAAAAAAAATCCTTTTCAGAAAACACAACTTTTTTTTTTTTTTAAATGCATTTATTTACAATGCCTTTTTCCGCTCACAATAATAACCACAGAAGCAGCTTTAGAGTTCATTCCTGGGATCAGAAGATCTGCCTACAGCTAAATTGTTGGGGTTTATTTGTTACTTTCAGCAAGAGCAAATTATACACTTTCATTTTCAGAGGAAACAAAGGAAAGCTACAGGAGTCTAAGGAAATTTCACAGTTACTCAAATAACATACCATTTGGATTACCTGTAGAGACACACAAAATAGGATATACTTAGGCAGGGAACTCGAGCCAGTTTTTAATACATTCATGTCTCAAACACATCAATCCAGTTTCACACCATTAATAAAACTTTAAAAAATGCGACCCCTCTCCTTTCTACAGTTACTCCTTCATTTTCTCTACAAAAAATGATTGTGTTTTATTACTTCACAGTGAAAACACATCAAGTTGAAAGCTTAGGTGGGTTCATCAGCCAATTTGATTCTTTTTTTCTCCTCTTACATACACATCAACTCGTTGCATCGGCACATACAGGGCTGCTATATCTTTGGTCAGCATGCTTTACACAACATCCTGCATTAACATATTCTCTTCCCTGGGGGTGATGATCCCCTTGACTTTCTTTTGTATATTTTGTTCTTAGGCTTGCTTCTTTCTTCCACTTAAGCTCTTTTTGGAATTAAAAATCTACATTTTTAGATTTAAAAGTATGAATAAAAAGTTGTGGCTTTAGCAGTCTTCCACTTTGGATCCCCAACAAATTATTTCTGATGCATGCAAGCCCCACTGGGACAACTGGCTCGACCTGGTTTTAGCTCACCTTTACGATCAACAAGTGTTCTTCCATGTTGTAGAACATGGAAGACATTTTTCTAACAAGATCAAGGAATCTCCAAGTTGTGACAGGTGTCAGTTACTTCTGAAATTATTACTTTTACTGGACACAAGCTTACTTCCAATAAAACTTCTGCATGTTTTATATGCAGAACATAGAACTCTGACATTTAAATTCCTCTTCGGATAATTCCACATCTTTGTTTAACCTTGTTTCCCTTCTCCTATTGGAAGGGGGAACCAAGACTCTGAGTAGGACTTATTTTTAACAAACTTTTTAAAACAAGATCCTCTCCCTCCACAATTAGCACAGTTGTACTTTTCACACTTCTAGGTAAAGCACAGATTTCCACAAATCTGAGCAGGGACAAAGTCCACATGCAAAAATTATGATCGTTAGCAGATCACAACACAGGTATCAAACCAAACAGCCTTTTAGTGTTGAAACATCCCTTCAGTTGCACGTTGCCATCTTCCCCTTTAAGAAAAACAAAACAGAAAAACAAAAAAACAAGTGTGACATGAGAAGCTGCATTCAGACGCCTGAAACAAAACACTGAAATTAAAGCAATTTCTTCCAAGGCAAACGCCAGCAGATGCACAGAAGACTGAAAACAATGCTCAAGGCACAAAAATGCAATCCTTCACCCCAATACATTTCCAGGGTAATCCCTGCTCTGACATAATACGCCCCAGAAGGAATAACAAAGGTGAGGATGTTTAACGATAAAAAAAAAAAGTTACAATTGGCACAGCTTTCAATGCGACCCCTTCTAACCCTCTCAAACAGCAAATTAAAAAGCCCCACGCCGTATAGCTCAATCACTACCTGCGTTATCAGGCTGCTGCCGAGGAAAGTGACGGAGATGAGAGAGTGGGAGGGAGGTCTAGGAAAGCCCGATATTGATTCCCTCCGCCCCCAGCGCTTTAATCGCACCCGGGTGGCCCCGGTCTCCACACAGCATCGCTGCCTCCAGCCATGCCCAGAGCCCGGGGCGGCCCTGTGGGAGCCCAGGCCGCCCTGACGGGGAGGCAGCGTTGGGGCGGGGGAGAAGCCACGAAAAGGGCCATGCCCCCACCGCGGGGCACCCCCGGCAGGAGCCCCAGTGCCGGGGGAAGGCCGCAGGGCAGGGCTGAGGGGGGTAGCGGCCTGAGGAGGCGGCGCGGCTCCGGCCCGGGCTGGGGGTGGAGGTAAAAGGGGGTGAGGAAGCGGAGGGGGGCTGCAGCGGCCCGGTGAGGTCGGGTCGGGTCAAGCCGACACCGGCCGCACCTCAGCGGACAGGGTCTACCTCGCCCCCCGGCCGTACCTGAGCGGCGGGTCGGGTCGGCGCGGCCCAGCCCGGTGCGGCCCGCTCCCCTCCCGGGCCCGGCGGCACGGCCGTCCCGCCGCGCTCCGGAGCTGTAAACACTGCCCAGCTGAGCGCCGGCCGCGCCACTGCGCACGCGCGGCGCGCACCACCGCCGCGAGGAGGGGAGGCGGGGAGCAGACCACTGCGGTCCGGCGGGGGGAGCTGTCTGGACTGTACCATGCAGACCGGACGCGGGGGAGAAGACTGTACCACTGCGGGGCGCGGGGCAGCGCTGGTTCCCTGAGGGGAGACCCGGCAGCGCCGGGCCCGGCCCAGGGCGGGGGCGGCCGAGGGGCTCCGGTCTCCATCGCTGCGTGAGCTCCGCCTTCCCTGGTGGCACTGAATACTGACTGGCCTAGGTTTGGGCCCTACTTATGGGCCCTACTTACAGGGCCTATGTATAGGGCCTGCATATGGGGTCCACAGACCAGGCCTTAATACAAACCAGGCCAACACACTGGGCCTACGGGTCAGAGCTAAATACAGGCTGGGCCTAAGTACAAACTGGGTCTAAATACAGCCTAGGTCAACAGGCTGGGCCTATAGGCAGGGCCTAAAGATGGACCAGAGCTATAGATTGGGGCTAAATGCAGATGGGGCCAACAGACCGGGCTTAAATATGGCCTGGGCCAGCAGCGCAGGGATATCAGCCAGGTGTAAACGTAGACCAGGTCTAAATACAGACTGGGCCAACAGCCTGCCCCCACAGATCCAGCCTAAATATGGACCAGGACTAAATACAGACTAGGACGCTCTTCTTTCCCCGTCTGTCCCATTGCACAGCTCCTGGGAACATCTCCCCATGCCATGTGGCTGCCTGCCCCCAGCCCCATGCTCGCTGCCCTGCCCTAATTTCCGGCTCCCAGCACAGGGCTGTATTTCCACACCTGCTCCTTCAGCTCAGCGCCCAGTTCTCCCAGTTCTCCCAGTCCTCATCCCCTGCAGGACACCTCCGCAGCACGCCCCGCCGTGACAGCACGTTGCCCCGGCTCCGGGTGGGATCGGGGCTTCCCAGGGTGCGGGAGCGGATGCACGGAGCAGCCTGGCAGCAGGAACCGGCGAGGAGCTGGGGAGATGCCAGTCTCCAGCTGGCACGCACAGTCCTCGTGCTGTAGCTAAACCTCCCGTGTGAAGCGTGGCCAACACCAGATGTTCTGATATCGTTAGTCAGGCTTGGGAAAAAATCATGGGAACTTAGAAAAAAAACATTACTCTGGGAGCTAATTGATATTCTGCGTTTTGAGCCCATGAGCATCCAACTTGAGTCACATGCTTGGAGGGTTGGTTTTTTTTTTGCTGCAACCATAAATGCCAGAAAGAAATTCACTGAGAAGAAAATAAGTGAGATGTGTATTCACCTGACTCCAGGGGCTGGGGCTTGAAGAAAACATTCCGTATTGCGAGACTGCCACAATATCTGACATGCCATTTGTGCAGTGGAGGGACCCCTGTCCCCTGACGTGACCTGGCTGAGGGTTAGGCATCTAACTTAGATTTTACCCACCCACGTAGGCTCCTTCAGTGGTTGTAACCGACATGGCAGGGCCTGACAAGACATGGGGGAAAGGTGATTCCTCTCACCCATCTCAGAATGAGAGAAATTATCCTCTAAAAGTCCGTGTCTGTCTGCAACTGTAAGTGACCCACACAGTGTTGGCTGAGACTACGCGATCTGTGTGACTTCTAAGGCTACGGATCAAACAAAATTGTCTGGACTGGCCTTAGATTCAGGACTTGATATGACGTATGGCTACAAAATGAGAAGGAATAACCAGATCTAGACAAGGGGCTTCTTGATTTAAAGTTGTCTGGAGAGGAATTGTGAAAAAAGAAATAGCTATCTTTCCAGACACAACAAGCCCGCAGTGGAAAAAAATAAGAATTACCCTGGTAAATGAGACTCAAATAGGAGAAAGTGAATCAGCATCCGAGATGTATTTATGCTTTAAGGTGATTATCTCAGCTCCCTTCATTAACATGATAACAGCAGACTCTGCAAACAGGCACGGGGTAATACTGTAGATGTCTGCACTTTCGTTTCGCAGAAGACAGCTGCCTGGGAGAATGGGATTATTCGTGGAGAGTGAGCGCTGAAACTCCTCTTTGCTGATTCAACCAAAACAGGACGTGGTGATTGCGCTCGCCTTGTCTTGTTTAATACGGAAAGCACTCAAGCATAATGGCAACGCAGTTGAAATCTGCAAACGCAGAACAGACAAACTCCTTACACATGTGATTCCAGGGC
This sequence comes from Mycteria americana, assembly GCF_035582795.1. NCBI lineage: Eukaryota > Metazoa > Chordata > Aves > Ciconiiformes > Ciconiidae > Mycteria > Mycteria americana. The sequence goes on from NC_134378.1 coordinate 16,291,850, forward strand.
TTCCGTTCAGCATCTGCTCCCTTTCCTGCTAGAGCCGCTTGAAAAATAGCAGCTTGTTTAATTTTTGCACAAAAATTGTTAAAATAAAAGCTGGGTAAAAAAAAAAATTCCCATTATTGCTAGGGCAGCTGTGCGGTAGGCAGAGAGCTCGCAGCAGCAGGGGTAGGGGAAGCACCGCTGTGCCTCTCTGCAAACTGTTACTAAGGCAGAGGGGAAGATTTGGCGGCAGCAGCTGCTCTTGCAGCAAGTCCTCAAGAAGACCAGAAAGAGTTTGAGTGTTTTAGGGATTCCCAAATATCCTGAGCCCTCCCAGGAATATTCGTGATTCCTTCCAGCCTTTCAGTGCCAGGATCCGTGAAACGTGCTGCCCCTCCGTTTCCAGACAGAGGATTACAGGAATGAGCCAGGAGAAGGACGCAGGGAAGACAGCTTGCCCACTGCAAGTCCCCACCTCATTGCCTGTACCCCAAACGCGTCAGGCAGCAGAGCCATGGGGAGGGACTAGCTGAAGGGAGACGGTCATCCCCAAGGGACAGGTTATTTTCTGTACCTCCAACTCACGCGCATCTCTGCAGTACAGAGCCCAAATCACGCGCTAAGGGGGGCGATTAACAGAAGAGGCGTGCCAAGCTGTGCCTGGGCAGGCGTGCTTTTGCTGCTGCATGGGCTCACCCCCAGCTTCCCACTGGCACCCGCTGGTTCTGCTCCCCTGGGAGTTTTTTCCTTCCCTGGGTTCTTTGAAAATGTAGTTATTGCTGAAAACACCTCCACGTAGGTGACAGCACCGGGCTCCAGCTCTGGAGGAAACGCAAACTTGTCTGATAATACTGCAAAAATACCCACATTTAGAAAAACAGAACGGTTGGGTATTTCATGATTTCATGGGTCTGCAATTGCTGATTCTTTGCGCCGCTTCTTTCCCTGCACTTTAAAAAGCCCTTCCCTTCATCCTTACGGCTCACCTGGGGCTTTGTTATCCATGAGTTATAGTCAGCAATAGATTCGTAAGTAACTCCTGCGTCCGCGTTGTCCGCAAATGCGTGTGGGCAGCTCCCACCGGCTTGAAGAGCCTCAGCAATCTCCGAGAGTGGAAAAAGCAAAGTGGGATTGGGAAAGCAGGGCCTGGCAGCACTGGTTAAATCCCAGCATTATTCGATTTCTCAGCCGTGTACCACAAGGTGTCTCCAGCAGTACAGGCATTGCTGCAGGGCTTGGAGGTTGCACCTCAGCATCTTCCCCTGGGCCGGGGCCCGGCAGGGACCCTCGCAGGCGCAAGTGCAATCCCTGTCCCTACTCTCAGCAACCCCCAGCTCTACAATCTTACCGGTAAGAATCAGGTCTCCATCCTTCATTAGCTGAGATACTTAATTGCTGAGAGCAAGCAGTTTTCCTGAGGGTGAGCTGAAGCCAAGATTTTTCTTGCTTTTCCTGGTCTTTATTTCCCTGTGTTTTACAGTTTCCTCCTTCCTTTTTTTAAACCAATTTCTTTTACAAATACTTTTAAAACACCCGTCAGCATGAATTAACTTCTGAAGTCCATCTTAGTGATGGTCAGTTAAAATGGGATGTTTTTATTTATTTGAAAGAGTAAATAGTAAAAATTCATTTGAGCACCCATGTCAGGCCCGGCAGGCTGAGCTCGTGCGCTCAGGCAGCCTGACCTGCAGCCTTGCAATACAGATGCTGTTTAAGTCAACGGGGTAATTTGGGGGTCACAGGATGACTCACATAAATTAAGAGCTGGAGGGGCATTAATTCTTAGGGTTATATTTTCACCATTTCCTTTTTTTTTATTTTGCAAAATACGCTCTGTTGCGTTTTCTGGTCAGTTTGGCACCGTACCACTTTCAGGAGAGAATCTCGTACATGCATACATGCACACATATGCATATGTATAGCTACATGCAGACTCACACATTTACTCTAGTATTACTATTAACACACTGATGGCAAATCACCTGAGATCCTCCTTCCCATGCAAAGGGGAGAGAGATATATATATATATACATATGTCTCTATATATGTCTCTGTATGTGTGTGTATGTGTCTCCTAAAGCTTTCCTCTTGCCTCACTTCATCAAAGGGCTCTTGTGAGTAATCGCTGAAGCAAGAGGAAGAACATATGTCTTGATTTCTGCTGTATTGCACTGTGCATAACCACTGCCACTTGGAAAAAGGACCCATAAAGACCTGGATTCATCTCACTTAACTGCGTCATCAAAGAAGTGCGGCCAGGAGAAGGTGCAGCCTGGCTGAGAGTGGGAGGAAGCGTCACCAGAGGTCCCTGCCATTGGGGACATACAGCAGTGAGGTGCTGCTTCTCTTCTTGGTCCTGCTGGGAGCACTGGCGAGCCCCGTTCAGTGTCGTGGCTCTCTCCTGTCTCATTATGGCCCGTCTGCCATGATTTAGGAGAGGGTTGCCAAATAAAAATTTCAAAAATCAAGCTTTTCATATTTATGGGGGAAGAAAATGATTCCTGATCTTTCAAGTGATTCATGGATTAAATAAAACCAATGGATTTTATGGATTCATAAATAATAAAAATACCATAAGACAGCAGCCATATCATATTTTCCTGCTCCTGCTGCAGTTTTGGTAGTGCTACATGTCCTGCCTGCAGACTGGTCTGTCGGGCTGCACCAGCCACAACATTTGGCCATCTCCCCTTAAAAACCACGGGGGTCAGCCGTCCTGCTCAGAAGGCCTTTCCGAAGCCTCCCCCCTCCAGCAATAAGAAAACATCTTCAGATTTCCAATGGAAATTTATTCCTGGCCGAGATGCGCCTTATTTGATCTCCTACATGTATTATCCTCTAACTTAAATCATTCCCCTTCCTCCCACCCCGAATGTATTTATGAAGAGTAATCATATCCCCTCTTAACCTTTGTTTTTCTAGGCTAAACAAGCCAAGCTCTTTTAATCTCCTCTCCTAAGATAGGTTCTCCGTTCTGCTAATCACCCTGCCAGTCCTTCCCCCCACCTGTTCAAGGATAAATTCATCTTTTCTTTTTGCAAAGAGAGATCCCAGAACTACACGCCATATCCCACACGAGGTCCTACCGACGCCGGTAGTAATATGTCTCTGTGTCTACCGAATAAATGGTTTGTTGCATGAGCCTTTTTGCACAGCAAATGGATAATAGATACAAATCCATACACTAATAACCATAACACAATCTTACTCAAGGAGATCGCTGTTTTACTTGGAAGGGCATTCTGCTCCTTTGCATTTGTGGTCCTTAGCAGGCCTTAATCAGTGGTTTCCCATATTTCATTTACCCCGGATCAGGACCTTGCGTTAACGGAGGCACTGAGGGAAGTCTTGTCTGTGTTTCACTCAGTCTTTGCTCTGGCAAAACTCTCTTTGAAATCACGGCTGAGGGTTTGAACTACGAAGATGCAGAGTCAAATGATGAAAAGCATTTTTTGCATTCATCTCTTCTCTTTTCAAAATGATTTTCCAGTTTTACTTGGGGTTTAATTAAATTTCTGTGACCCAGGCAGGGAGTTCAGCCTTTCTTGATTAATGCTCTTTTAGGTGGCTCTGATAAGAATTTAGCATCAACAATTGAGCTAACAAGCCCCAGTGAGCAGTTTATAGCAGGAGACTAATTCTATTAACGCTTTGCAGTGTCAGGACTCCACTTTGAGCTTGCAGCGAGAGGAGGGATGGGAGAGAGGGAGCAAATGTAAAATTTGGCAACTAAATCACCGAGATTCAGCTTCTTTGTGGGCAGAGCTCATCTGGAAACTATTTTAGCTGACAACATCAGAATTTCACCTGTTGGGGTTTGGGTTTTTTTTTGTTTTGTTTTTTTTTCTCCTGGTTGATGCTCTGCACTTTCTTGGCTCATTGTGATAACGGCTGGGAATAAGGAGTGGAACTGAATGGTGGCGTTGATAAGAGAAATGAAAGGGTAATGCAATGACGTGATACTGGGGTAGGGCCTCTGCAGCTAGCCCTGCCCGTGCTGGATGTGTACCGGAGTACAGGATGGTCAGGACAAAGATGCTTATGCTGACAGTTGCAAGTTAGTCTGCTGTGAGGGAAAAATTGGGGTTAATGCTCTGCAGAAATGTTTCTGTTACTTTTTGGTGACAACAGAAATATCTTGCAGGTCTGTCATGCCATTCAGCACTGAAGAAGCCCGTCTGATTCACAACTATTTTTTCTCTCTCTTTCCTGCTCCTCCCTAGCCTGCTTAAGGTACCACTAAAATCTCACTCTGTCTGTGCTGAAACACAGCCTGATGTCCTTAAACCATAGTGCAAAGTCTTGGCCAAGACATCACAGTTGATCCATCTCTACAGAGCTTCTCATCTCCAGTATCTGGAGACCCAGCTTTGTACTTGTCTGCTTTGAGCTGCCCACAAACCTCACGCAAGCCTCTCCTTTGTGGGAGCCTGCAGAAACCAGAATATTATTTCAGGGATGTTGTTTCCCGTTCTCTCCTGAGCAGTCATCAAGGATAATTTGAGTCAACCAGATTACCTGGGAATTACCTGAAAACAAGGGTACTTGGTGCTCTCTGGGTTGGTAGCAGAACTACGGTCACAGCAAATGGTGCGAGGGAAAAATCTGTGTCCATCGCTGCGTGACCCGCAGGCGCTTATCAGTGCTTCTTGTGTTAACGGAGAGCACAGATGCCTTTCTCCATCGCTGGCCACCGTGTCTCCTGTTGACCTTACTCAGTTACTTCCTCAAGGCACTGCTTAGGGGTCCCACTCCTTTCTGCTTTGCCTGGTCCATGTGGCTCTGCTGCCCTCCGAGGCTTTAGGAGGACCAGGGATGCCCACGGCCAAAGGGGCTCTTCCAAGGCTGGTGGCTGAGCGAGGAGTATGGGCTCTACAGGGGAGCCGCAGCTCCGCCGGGACAGAGCTCTCCAGGAGCCATCCAGCACCCTTCAGTGCTTTCCGAGCTGTTTCTCCTGCCCTCTTCAAGAACAGGGACGGGCACTAAGTGCTGCTGGAGCTGGTCCCCCCCAAGGAAGGCTGCAGCTGGGGGCTGCCCAGCAGGGCTGGGTGGCTGCACCCGTGTATTCATCCATGCTGTGGTCTGTGTCCCGTGCTCACAGTCCGTGCCTGTTTTTATTTTATTTATTTTACAAAGCGGGCTAAAGAGTCAGTTAAATTATTTAGGCAATTCGATTACCTCCGCTGTCAGTGCGGTCATCGGGGAGGATTAGCAGTGTCTCAGCCCCTCATCAGCAGGAGCTGGTGGGGGGCACGCGTCCCGCATCACAAACTGCCTCCTGCTCAAACCTCACCCCCTGTGCACTTGTTTGGATGACAGCTCTTTGCTGTCCCTGGATGAAACCGATGACAAAATATGCCAAGGGCACACAGACACCCTCCCTCACTCCCCCACCATGACTTTTGCTGCAGCATCACTGCAAATTGTAGTTGTCAGCAGGGGAGCACGCTCATCAGGGGACTCCATCCATAATCACTATAAAGAGGATGCATATATCTAAGTCCTGGATGCTCCCCAATATCAGATCACAGCAGGGAATGAACTAATACCCATGTTCCCTCTCCTCAAAATGTGAAGACCCACTGAGAAATCACAGACGAGGGAGGCTCTGACAATGCTCCCCACCTCTCAGGACAAGAGGCAACCGAAGCATCAGCCCCGAAGGTGCCTGTCCTCACGATGCTGCTGGGGCCGGGCTCGCTGTGGGAGCCACGTCGTGAGCAACCGGCAAGCGCCGACAAAGATCCTCCTGCCTTCATCTCTACAGCTGTTGAAAATGGCCCCGCGTACAAAGGGTAGCGTCCTCATTAAATTTCGCGGAGGGTTGCCATGTGGCCAGCAGAAATTTTGTTTTGTTTTATTTCGGTAAGCGGCACGGTAATATATTCACCACCTCCAAATGTAATGGGGTGACAGATGGGAGCTGGGCTCTGGCTTTCATGGGAAAGGTTCCTCTCAGCAGGGAGGCAGTAAGTTTCCCACCTAATCTGTAACCTTCAGGCTGCTAACAACTGTAAGAAGCAAAGCAATGGGTAGTTATTAAATTAATGACTTCATCCCCAAGCTGGTAATAAATATTCTACAGTTTTATCTCTCCACCCTGTAGACTGCTCTAGACAGACTAGACTGTTTATTAATCTAGCTTCTGGATTTATGTTATTTAATTGCAAAACAACCTCAGCATGGTTGAGCTGGATTATTAAATGTTGAAGCCTGAGAAGGAGTCCTCTGGCAAATGGCAAAACCTGAGGAGCTGATCCTTGATCTTGGACTTGATGAGCTTCAGGCCAAAACCAACTCCCCTGCAGTGCTAAGGCCAGGTTAGCCCCTGTTTGAGTCCAAACCATTTGGCCATTGCCTCGTGCTTAGTTTGGGTGGACTCTGGGACTCGCTGGGAGTAAGGAAGAGGCAAGGGAAAGTTTTGGCACATCCTGGCTTCAATAAGGCCATGCTGGAGTTACCCGTGGCCACGATGGTGCGAGGTCAGACATCATCTCTTAGCATGGACCGGTCATCCCAGGGTGGTCCAGCCCTTCGTGCTAGTCCTGGAGCTCAGGCAGAGCATGTGTCCTTGCTCTGTCCCTTCATGGCTTGTGTTTCTTCAGATCATCACAGATAGTCACTGACACTCAAACAAAAGAGCGTTGCAGTTATATAAATGAAAGTAGGCTTTAATGGCTGTTATACTTCCTTGTTAACAGGGTCGAAAATGTCTTTAAATCTGATACTACCACTTTTACAACAATTGGTGATTTATTCGTCCCACTGAAAGAAGGGGATGAAGGCATCTGGAATAACGAGAGCTAGTTGTCTGAAGAATGCATCATCCGCGTGCTTTCCTACAGCCTCAATCCCACGAGCCCTTCTGTACAAAGCGGAAGGTCGTTTCAGGATATATCTTCTCATAAAAGTGTAGGAGAAGTGAGTGTGTTAACAAGTGCGGGCCAGAGCCTTTAATCCAGCCAAGCTGTGCTCAGTGCTGGTTGGGAGGAGAGCAGTTTCCAACCGGGGGCTGCTCCGTTGGCTGCAGTGTCATCTCCAGCCCATCCGATTGCTCCCCAGCCTCAGCATCATCTCCCTGGGGCCCAAGGGGGGTGAATTCGAGGCCAAATGGCAGCTCTGAAGAGCAAAGTTGCCTTCTCTCCCCAGTAACCTGATGAAGAACGAGGCAACCCCTTCCTGACCACCCAGCTGTGTGTTTTTCAGGACCCATGGGAGCAGGGTGAGATGAACCGAGCCTTCAGACTTCACCCAGAGGAGCCCTGGGGCAGGGGGACCAAAAATCGGTAAAAATGCACAAGGCTGGGAAAGAAACCCCTTTCTGCGCCCGCTCGAAAGCCGTTGCTGGAGCTGGTGGCTCTTCTGGGAGAGGCTAGGTAAATGTTGACAAGTGGAAAGTACCACTTGAGCAGGAGAATTGAGGGACAGGTCGTTAGCAGCTTTTAACACTTAACAGTGGCATCAGTGAGGCCAAATGACACTCGTTGGTCAATGATTTATGGACATGTTTAGAAACAACCGTATGCTGACAAGTATCTTTTCCCTTGCATCCTTGAAGCAAAAGACCCGCTCTCCTCTGCCGTTCAGCTCTCACCCTACGCGTGTTGGAGGAGGCTTAAGAGCTCTCCTAAGCACACCTATAAACTGACAGCGTACCATCTTAAACCAATTCAATTCCCTTCCCTGCGATAAAGGACGCCAGTTCAGAGAAGATAACATCTCACGATGATGGCTCCCAAAGCTGCAATTTAACACAAACCTAACCACTCTATTATGCAGCACAGCCAATTCGTTAAGAAAGGACAAGCGAGCATGTCTATTAGCTCTATCATCATAATCAAATATTGGCACAAGGAACTGCTTGGCGGTGCAAAGTCTAGCGAAACCCCCCATAAAACAATTATCTGCCCTTCAGGAAAACAACATGCCAGCCAGTTCAGGTGAACCGTTGCATGAGTCACCCTGATTTTCTCCTTTTAAGATGCGCAGCCCTTTGTAGAGGGGACAAAACCCCATCGACTCTTAAATTGTGTCCAGCAAAGCCTCAAAGAGAGCTTGTCCTTGGGGCTCGTGCTCCACAGCTCCTGGGACTGAGATGGCTCCTGGGCTTGATCTCCAGCAGTCCTTGCTCCTGAGGGTGTTTCTGCTCAGGCATTTGGGACCACATGGCTAGGGGATCCAGAGCAGGTCCTAAATCTGACCGCTCAGAGAGAGGAAAGCCAGATGCTGATAGAAGCTGGGGAAGGAGCTTGGCAGAGGCAGGAGGAGGCCGATGGCTTTCAGCAGAGCCAAGAGGGCTGCAGCAAAGTCTCCGCTTGTCTCAACGTGAAGGTAAGGCAGGATGGCTTGTGTCCCAGGACATCTCCTGTGCCAGGAGCTGCGGCTGCAGTGGGAGCAGAGGGAAGGTCTCTTACTGCTGCGTACGCGGGGTCAGCGTGAAGGCTCTGAACCAAACCGTCCCCGGTGTCTCCGCAGTGGCTGTGTCGCTTCATGGCTCCTAGTAACTCCTGATTTTGCTGTCAGTCACAGCTGGGGGAGACTGTGGGCCCTAAGTTTGATCACTCTTATCAGCCCCTGCCTTGCGCTTTTAATTGCACCTGCGATCTCTGTACTGTGTCCTGCAAAGGAGGGGGAGAGGGCAGAGCCGGTGGCAGAGCTGGCAGCTCCCTTGTCCACCACACTGGCCCTGGAAACCCGCCAGCACGAAGCAAGAGCATCTACTGCAGCCTCTCCAGGAGGGATGTCCTCTCTTCCACCATCGCCAGGAGCCTGTCCTAAGCCTCTGCCAGTTGTCCTGCCCCGGGACAGCTTGCAGACACCCAATGAAGAGAGAAAAACTTCCAATGACCACTCATGGCTATGTACATGCTTGAGGAAGGGCTTTAAGAAATCTTCTTTCTACCCAAAACTTTGCTCCAAATTTTTCTGGCTACAGTTCTTACCCTTTTGGCTCCATTTTACTCTGCCTTGTGTCCTTGTGTCCTTGTGTCCTTGCAGCACAGCCACCACCTTCTGCCTTAACCCAACAGCGCTGGTGCATCTGCACGGGGACGGTCAGGAAAGTTCAGCTCAGTTAATCAGAGAATTGAATTTCTTGGTGATGCATCTGCCTGAGATTCCCATTTGACCCAACTCACGCAGCTCCAAATGGCCTTAATATGATTTACCTTATTTCACCTTGGGAGCTACAGCTACAGCAAAGCGAAACTGAATTTTGGCAACTTCAGAAATGATGTCTCCAACACAGAGATCAGTGAGAAATTCTTTTCATTGCCACAGCTTCAAAACATAAACTCTTTTGCCAATGAAAAAGCTCCATTCTTCCAGCAAGGTAATCTGTGAACATTGCGGTCAGGCAGATATAAGTGAGGAAATCTTGTTGTCAAACACACGCCGTCTCCCAGCAGTATAGCTAAACCTCAGAGATCAATTTGGCGAAGCTTTTTTGTAAATCCAGGAGGGGAAAGCGTCTGTCTCTGTGTCCCGTCCCAGGGCTGGCATCTCCTGCACCTCCCCTGATGGCATCTCCTCTGCTCGCACACCGCCTGCGGGAGCACGAAGCCGCGAAATCCCGGGGATGCTGCGTGCTGGGGGTGCAGGGTGCGAGCCCTGCCCGGAGGAACGCTGCCTGCAGCCCTCCCGCCTTGGGAAAGGGGCTCCGGCAACCGACTAAATCGATGCATACCTTTGCTTGGACTTTGGATTCTCCCTGTCACGGGACTAGCGGGATTTTAGGCACCTGCTTGGCCGGATGGTGCCAGCTCCTTATTCCTCAAAGCCTTCAGGGATACCACGCCTAAATTCCCCCTAAATCCCCCAATTTAGTAGGCGGGGAGAGTGAGGTTTGGGGTGGGCAGTCCCCGGCTGCAGCTGCGAGGGGGGGACACGCGCCGACCCTCCCAGCCGCAGTGCAGGAGCAAGGACGAAGCCCATCAGGGACCCGCTGGGGACGTTGGCAGCAGCTCGAAGAAAGACCATAGGAACTAAAGTCACAAACAGAACTGGGTTTTATTACGAAATAACCCTGCCATTACATAAGGAAGTTCTGTCTGCAAAATACATTTCCTGAGGAAAGTAGATCACAGTATTCGTTTTCACAGAATAACATGTAGCCTGCTATAACTTTCAATGTGACTCTTTATTATTTAAATATTAACAGTATTCCTTCACATAAACAAGTACTCAGTCATCACATAACTGACACACAAACGACAAAATAAATATACAACAAGAGCACAGTTCATTTTTTTTTTCCCGACTTAAATATTAAATAAATAATAAATACAGAATATTCATTTCCTGTTATCAGTGCCTGAAACAATATGAATGAAAAAGAAAAGAAAAACTGAAAAAGTCTCTCTTCCCCCCGGTGCCCCTGCCCCCGCAAAAAAACAAACCAAAAAATTATCAAAATGTCTCAGTTATAAAATATCTTTAAAAAAATTCCCATCATTAAAAGAATAAATAACAAAATATATAAAAAATAACTTGGTTGCATCAAAATTACAAGTAGGAGTTGTAGATAGGGGTTTTTTTCTTTTTTTTTTTCTTTTTTTTTTGGAATATCATTTTTTATGGTCAAAAGTTTTAATTTTTAACTTTTTTTTGCTTCTTTTATCTTCTCTTCTATGGTGCGGTGTCCAGTTTAAAATAAGTATAAAATTAATAAATAAAAAAGTTAAATAAATAGCAAAAAGTTAACATAAGGTGTTGTAAATATAAATTACATACATCTTGCCAAAATTAAATAATTTACAGGATAATTAAACTAACTACTTTTTTTTTTTCCTCTCTTTCTTCCAGGAAGTGCAATTTCTCTACTTTTAAATACTAACTGAATTGCAGTCACAATCAATTTGGACTCTATTTACATGTTAAGAACATTGTGTTTTTAACACCTCAAATTTTTTTTTTTTTTTTTTCCCCTTTCTTTTGTATTTTTGCACTTGGAATGGGTTCTAAAATAAGTGAACTCATGGAGTCTGATCCTGCAAACACTTAACTATGTGAGCAAACCCACCCACGCCGGCTGCTGTACCGAACTCAGCGGGGGAACCGACACGAGTCGAGTCGTTCGTGAGCTTCGAGACCGGATCCAGTGGCCGCTGCAGTCGCTGGGAAGCTTTCTACTGACTTCTCCGAATCGTGGATTACGCCCTAAAGATCGGCAGGATTGGGCTCGAAACGACACCACAGTCTTGCCTTTAGTATGGGTCAGCAAAATCCTCCCCAGCTCTGCCCGCCCCGCTGCCGGGAGGGATGCGGGATGCGGGATGCGGGATGTGGATGCTCCCCGCGCTAGGACCCCTCGGGAGGTTTTGCCCCCCTCTGCTTCCAAAGTGTTTGCAGCAAGGGGACAGCGAGCTCCGGATGGGAGCAAACGTGGGGGAGAGCGAACCCGCGGGGTGACAGCCGGCTCCGCGCCCGATGCCGCAGGGGCTGGAGAGCCGCGTCGCAAAGACATTCATAGAGTTGTTCTTAAGTGCACAGTGGGCTGCGTGTACCGAGCTGCTTACAAAACGCTTCTTTGGAAGAATACCCAATACCTGAATACTCTTTTTTTTTTTTTTTTTTTTTTTTTTGCAGAATGGCGCTTGCGCTGTGATTTTGCGCAAAACGTAGAACACCAAACCAAAAAATACCCATTGCCCTGTGGATACCTGTAAGAAATCAACTACTGATTCGCGGTAGGTAAGCACTTTGCTGGCCATCGATTAACATCTCTTTTTTTGTTGGTTTTGCTTCTTTTTTTTTGTTCGTCGCAATCTCAAACGTTCTCTGGCATTGATGTATGATCTCTGGACTGGCAGTACTGCGCCACTGTAAGGATGATCACAATAATGAAAAGAACCAGAACTGTCATCGAACAGACTTCCAAAAAATCATATACACCGGACCATGACACATTAAAGAATTCTTCTGTACGAAATATCTGGTATTGGCCTATTCATAATAGCTATTCTCATATTTAAGACAGACAAAGGAATACTGTAGTTGCAAACTCCAAAAGCTTCCCTGAGAACCTTTTTTCCATTGCGCTTTCCACTGGAGATCCAGAACTGCTCTTCAGATTTCTTTCAGAAAATAAAAATAAGCTACTTTATAATACTTCAGAGTTCCCATGCCCAGTGGATATCTGAACACCTTGGGGTTGGGAGGCCCAGCACAGGTTCAGATTTACAGGTAGCTTGCAGCTCCAGCACTTGTAGCAACATAGAACATAATTCATGTGTGAGTAGGTGATCTGGACATACGACCATAGACAACATGAGGGTTTAAGCCAGTCATATGCTAGTCTTGGATCAGACAAGACCCTGTTCTTGTAATGTTTTAGCTCTTGGATCAACTCTGCAAGAGCATGGCAACTCATGAAAGATGCCTGCTCTTCAGCAGCTACCAAGCCCCACAGCCTACTGGAGAATTTAACCTTCCATCCTGATCTACCTCATGGTCCAGGTAGAAAAATCCCAATTTTTCAAGAAGGTCCAAAGTTAAGTAAACGAGAACATTGAGTTTGATCAGTTCTACGTCTCAGAAATGGCCTCTTGGTTATGTTTTGGTCCTTTTTTTTTTTCTTTTTTTTTTTTTTTCATTCATTAAACAAGTTTTCTAACTTGTAAACCTGAATACTTGGAGGGAAAGTTCCATCTTACAGTCTGTTCGCTTGCTCGTCTCCGTCCCGCGGCACTAAACCTGGATGCCCTTGACGGCTTGCTTGATGCTCTCCAGCAGGTCCTTGTTCTCCGGGTTCTGGTAGCACTCCTGGTTGGTGTACATGTCCGTCAGCGTGTTCACGTACGCATCGAAGTTCTGCTCACTAATTGGCTCCTGCAGCCAAAAAAGCCAAATAAAAGTGTTAGTAGTAGAGCAGGAAGAGACCGAGATGTTTCTTTGCAATTAATCATCTGTATGTACCAACAGCCAAAGGTCTCCACGCTGGACCCTTTTAGTGTGCGGTGTTGTACGTATGGGAATCTCATCGTGCAACCCCTGATCCTGCCAGATCTTAACTAGGTCCTTAATTTTATGCATCGGCCTCGTGGAACTATTAACAGCATCAGGTTAAGCGTGTGCAGGCAGTTTGACGGGCTTGAGGCCGAATTAAGCCATGGAAATGGAGGGCTGGAGGATGAGAGGAGGCAGGGACTGCTGAAGCATCACGGAGGGAATCGAAGGCAAAGTTAGGACGGGAGCCCGGTCACCTTGGGCTCACGTCTGCCCGCACCAGCACGCTGCTGCGGTACAGCTTTTGCTTTTGAGGGGCATCGTGGAAACCTTGCAAATCTCTAACTTTGTTAATGGGGAAAAAAGAAAGGGAGGAGGAAGAAAAAGAACAGGAATAAAATGAGCATACAAGTCTCGTGGGCATTATTTAATTGGAGTTGCTTGAAACCTTGAAAAAATATTTGCTGAACAGTTTATTTGACCTTTATGTGTCAAATACTTTACAGAAGAGCACTCAGCAAGCGGTTTTCTGCCAGTTAGGCAGCTGGGTGAATACTATCCAAAACTGCTCTGCTGGTGGATGGCTTCTCTCCAACCAGCCTGAAATTAAATACAAACCCCAATGAAAAGGATTCCCCAAAAAAATGGTGGCAGAAAAAATAAATCAAAAGCTCATTCCTATGATCATTGCGGTGGTCTTTATGAGTTGTAAAAGGACAGGACAGCTTCCCCAACAACCTGAGCCCCCCCCCACGCACCTGGTTTTGACAACAGTAATTACATTCCTGGGAACAGAGAGAAGGTAATTAATAGCCTTTTGTGGTTTTACTATTTTAATGCAGTCTTTTCATTTTGCGGTAACTCTATGTAACATGCTGTGGGCTGTTAGACCTTGCTAAATTAAACAAAATACACTCTCTTTAAGAATGCTATTCTTTGGCTGCCAGCTATTCAAAACTGAATTGAAACTACCTGCATTATAATAGGAGCTGTAAGATCTTTCTGACGTTGAAATCCAATCCCTCCTGATCTCTGCTTGTGCTGTCTTAGCCTAAAAGGCGCTGGGTGCCCTTGATAAAGTTTCCTATTTTGTGATAATGCTCCCAGATGTAATGAGACAGAACAATAGATACAAAGGGAGATCAGCAGAAAATGACAACAAAAGGGAGATATAATGCAAGCTTCAGAGATAAGGCAAAAGTACTGATCTTATAAAGGACACGTAGGTGTATATAGAGAAATTCTCCCACTCTTTAATTGTACATAAGCCTTATCATGAATTGCGTTTGGCACGGCTCCCTTGATCATGCCGGCTGGGGCGAGCACTGTCAAAGTTTCTTACCATGTGCGGAAGGCGGATATTGGCAAGACTTTGGATTAGAGCCTGGCTCAACCCTGAGAGCTCCAGGAACAGGGCTTCGTTTTGCTCCTCTATGATTTTGTTTTCCTCCTCAATGTTCTTCAGGTTCTTCTCCATGGTGGAGATCTGCAGAGCACGGCACATGGCAGGGTTACCAACCCGCACACAACGGCACCCGCCACCACCCATGCAAGGGGCTTGGCCATGCATCCATGGGCTTGGATGCACGTCCAAGCACACAAACCTGCGACTGCAGTTTCACCATGGCCGCTTCCATCTCCGAGTTGGACTCGTTCAGCTCACTGATCTCCTTGTTCAGCTGCTTGATCTCTTCATCGTTCTCCAGAACTGCGGGAGAGAAGGTCACAGGCAGTCAGCAAACGCTTGCGGGCTAAGCAAAAATGTTGGGCTTTCTGCTGAGCCCATCCTGTTGGGTAGACATCACCGCTCACAAAGTCCTCACCTTTGCTTTTACATCCTCTAAACAGGATGCACATTTCACCTGCTTATTTTTATTTTTATTTTTTTAGTAAGGTTTTTAGCATCACGCTTCAATGATACTTTATAGGTCAATATGTAAGTGCAAAAGCCAACAACAGCATAGCGGTTGGAGTCCAGCACCTCCACGCACCCTGCAAGGTTGATTGCTCTGAAAACTCAGGTCACTCTGTCCAGTCCTGAGTTTGGGAAGATGTCATTTAAAAAACTAATGCATGTTTTGATTAGAAATTACGAGGTTCATAAAATAAAGCAATATATCTAGAAGAGTGCAGGTATTTATAGATTCCTAACTATATAAGTTTTCAAGTCAAATGCCTGAACCTTGTCAAATACCACAGAAACCTCAGTAATAGCACTGGAAATGCAAAGTGCCATCGCTAACAAAATTCCAGATCCAGAAATATCTGCAGGATTAAAAGCCCTGAATAGGTGAAGATCGCTGAACGACTGTAAGTGATTTGTAAAAATGCCAGTGAATATTTCAAAAAATATCTCAATTTCAGCATTAATTCTTTTTGCCTGGAATTTCACCGTGGAAACCCCTTCGTTATTGTTTCACCTGCTCCCTCCCAGTGTGGCACTCGGGGAGCGATGCCGCTACCATGCCACCCCCAATACCAGGCCACCCAAGAAATGGGTGTTCATAGCACATGATAAGCTTGCCAATCTGAGCCCAGATTTCTGTGTGGAAACCTCCCCAGTCTGCAAAGAAAAAGATATACGGGCTCAATACCCTGACACACCTGCAAAGCAAAAGGAGTGAAAATCCTTACCGTCACTGGTCTTGAACTTTGTGTTGAGAATTTCATCCCCTGAGAGTTTTCCTTTCTTCCCAGCAAAAGTAGCTCTTGGACACCCTGACAAACTGAAAAACAAGTAAAAAGGAGTTTCATAAACTCTTGGTATTTATAGGTCCTTATGTTCCCAACAAGAGCACGTACCATTTGGTAGAGTTCATGCTGCGAGACAGTTCTAAAAGCTTCATATGGTACAGAGAAAATTGCTTTATGAATAATGCCATAAAACTCCCCATTTATAAAACAAGAGCAATTTTCTCTGAACAAAGATTAAAAAACACATTGTTTCCTAAAAGAGAGGGCATGACAGGTGAGGAAGGTGAGACGAGTCTGGCTGGTTTGGGCGTCAGACCTCCTCTTTGGGGTGCTCAAGTCCTGTTCTGGCTTGCTCATGGAAGGACATTATATTATCAGTTTTCATGATTTTGCCCAGTCCACATCTCACCATTGCAATATTAAAACAGCTACGCATTTTCTTCCATGCAGAAAGCTCCAACCTTGGAGCAACCTGACTGAGGTCAGCATCAAAAGCACCAGCTATTGAGCCTTGCATGAAGAGCTGAATGATGCTCAAACAGCATCTACCGGCAGGGAGGTTAGTCCATGGCAACGTTGTCATGCTCCCGGTCATTTCAACCCTGTGATTTACCTTCTGTGAGTGAGGAAGCTCCCGTTGGCGTGGCCGGAGCCGTCACAGCCTGGGGTAGGGCAGGTTGGGCCTTCGTTCTTCAATGACTTCCATGAAAATGAGGAGCCATTGAGCGATCCTTCCTTTTGCCTGCGGGCTGCGAGAGGGCACCCTGATGCACTCCGGTGAGAGGCGTATTTGCCACTGATGTGTCCGAGCCCAACGCAGCCAGGAACCGGACACCTGGGCACAGGGAATTACCAAAAATTACAGACGGGAATGAAGAGGGACCTAAGGAAATTAGGGATGAACAGGAACGAGGAAGCTTGGGAAGAGAGTGTTCGCATTTGGGGATCTCATCTGGACTTTATGGGGTAGATGCTTAGTTGATGGAAATGGCAGATGGGAAATTAAGAGCTATGACTGCCCCTTCAGAAGAGCCAGAGACAACCAAGGGAAATCCTGCAAGAGGGAAAGGCTGTGGAGGTCGCATCACACTCACACTTGCAGCAAAAGCAGGTCCCCGTGGTGTCCCAAACCGCGTGTTCGGTGCCTCACTGAGGGCAAGGATGGCAGGTAGGGCTGCCTGACATGGGATCCCGATGTTACCCCAAGGCTGACACGCTCGCACTGAACCATCACACATTTACAGCCCGCTCTGCCCGGTGTTACTGCCGAGGAACCCAGGGTCACCAACTTTATCACCCTACACTAGCATGGTCAACGCGATCTAGGAGCACTGTCTGTGCCCATGGGGACACAACCCTTCCCCGTGAACCAGTCCCTGACCCGGGAGCCGGTCAGGCTGCAACCTGTGCGCCGAAAAGCTGCAAACCTGCTCCTGCAAGGGGGGCATCCGAGGGGTTTCCGACCCCATCAGACGGGACAAATAAACCCTGGGGCACCGCTCAGCCTGCAGCCGCGGCACGGCCTTGCTTGCCTCCTCCTCCTCCTCCTCCTCCCGGTTCACATCCTGCTGCTACCGAGAGATCAACCTGCGCTCGCAAGGGGATAAAAGTGGGAATTACCGTCAAGGCGGTGCACGAGCCCTCCCGCCCCCGTGCTTCTGCTGCCGGTTAAAGCACACAGGAGCTGCGATGGGCGTCATGGAAGCACTGACACAACTTGTGCTAATTGCCAAGAGGATGAGTGGCTCTCGGAAAGGCACCTCTTTCCTCCCTGCTCGCGAACTCCCCGCCTAATGGCATACTCACTAAATTCAGCCGTTCGACAAAGCCCGGTGTATCTATTAAGGTCTCTGCTCTGGTTTGCATTTGTTTGAAGATGCTAGTCAGTTATAAATACAGTTAAAAGTTTATTACTCAAGGGAAGGTACGCTAAAAAAGGAGGGGGGGGAGGAAAAGTAGGTAAGAAATGGCAAAAATAACCCCATGTCCTCAGTTTGAAAGCAATTAGGGACTTAAGTTTCCCCAGCAAAATATTCACTGAGCTGCTCCTGAAAATCGCAAGCTGCGTTTCACCGCAGAAATGATTACCCTGATTGTTTATATTTCGTACAAAAGGGAGCTGACAGCAGAAGGGGGGAGCTGTACACCCAGCCTTTTCCCAAGATAATTTGAAAAATGCTGATCTCGATTTTAATCAGCTGCAAATGCAGCACAATTCACTTATAATATCCCTGCCAGCAGGATCCTCAGTAAATTCATAACATCATTGCTTTTATATGATCACGAGCAAATTACTGAATCCTCAGGAGGAAAAGGGGGGGGGGGGGGGGGGAGAGCGAGAGAGAGACAAACCCCAGCATTTAGTATGCAGCCGTTACGACCCAACCGTTACATATTTTACGCTGTTAATTTAACTTTCATTACATTTTCATTGTTAAAAAATAAACCAGAGCCTTATTGTGCAAAACAGCTGGCTTGGACATTTTTTAATTTTTTTTTTTTTTAAATTATTGTTATTTAACGGAAGCACCAGTAGTGTTTGATCAATTAGGCAGCCGTGGATGCTTCCGTTTTATGCCAGGGCTGGGCTGAAGTTTGAGGTGATCTGTTCAATCACGTCTGTAGCAAATTACTTGAAGGATGAACAGCAAAAACAACAAGGACTAAATTACTTTCTCCTCGGTGGCAATGTGCAAAACTCGGCCGGGTTCCAAGTGATGCTTGGTGCAGACGGAGGAGGATTTAGAGCCAAAGCTCCTTAATGCAAACCTGCACCGGGTGCACCTTGCTGTGGGAGGCAGAACACGAGCTTCCCAAGGGCTGGGGGAAGGCGGCAGCGAAGGGATCCTTGTACCGTGTTGTTTTGCACATCTCAGAGGAGCTTCTGCTCCCTCCTGGGTGTACTGGAGGAGCGGGGGTTGCTGCCCGAACCATGGGACATTGGGGAATGCCTTCATGCCCTCATGCCACGGAGACCCTCATGCCCGCCCAGCATTGCCTGCACCCGTGCCCACAGTCCCGCTGCCGACGGAGCACCAGAGCCACAACCAGCCTCCGAGGCCAGTCCGGGGGTGGGCAGCCTCAGCTTTCTAGGAGTCAGAAAATCCCAGCTGTGGTGATGCTCCAACCCCATTTCTCGCCACTTTAGCTTCCCAGCGTTTGCACGTCTAGGGTGGACTAGGAGAGACCCAAACCCTGGTGGGGACACCAGGGGGGACCAGCATTCTGCTGGGGATGCCCTGACAGCTCCTTCTGCATTCCTGTACGAGCACCAGCTGCCCCATAACAAAACAGCCGTATGAAAGCCCCTTTCTCCTTGTACTGGGAAGCAATCTCTTTGCAGAGAAACCGCACTGGGGGAGCCGCTTAGCACATCCCCGACCAGCCCCAGCCCCAAATGGAGCAGGCAAGGATGAGCAAAGCCACGGCTTCCCCGGCCCCGCAGGGCACGTGTCTCTGGGGAAAACGAGGAGAGGGGCAACCTCCCAACCGGGGGCCTCCGACTGCGGTAAAAGAAGCAAACGTGCGACAGCCGGCAGTTGCACGACGGCGTTTGCTGCTTGTCCTTTCCTTCGCCGTGTCACTGGTTAACGGCACAGCGTTACAATGCCACCAGCCACGTAGTGTATTTGAGCCAAAAAAAGGGGTTTTTTTTTCCCACAGATTCTCGAGTAGGTTGCTTAATTTTTAATAAACTCCGCTAATTCCTGCTAATTATCACACAGCTCATTTAACTGGGAGGCTTTCCTTCCTGTAGACTGAGGAGTAAGAACAGAGCAGATGGCTCAAATATCATCTCTTTCTTAAAGGTCCTTCCCCCAGCTCACGCGTCCCCGCTCCCCACAGCCCCTGCGGGGCTCTGCCGCACCCACCGGTTCCCACTCCGGCTCAGCCTCCGCTCTAGGGCAAAACCCGGGTACACGGAGGTATTCGCCTCTGCTCTTCTGCAAGGGCAAGACCTGCCCTAGGGCTAAAATAGTGAAAAAAGATGCGTTTGGGGACAGTCTGCCCAGCCAGAGGGGTTTGGTCAGAAATGCCAGCGCGCATGGGCATCCGGAAGCTCCTGGAGGGGGTTGGTAAGTTTTTCCATGTTTCTCCTTAAGCCCCTCCACCTGCACTTGCTGGGTGAGTGGAGAGGCTCCAGAAAGGCTGGGGATGCTCTGGGTTAACAAAAAATAGGATGCTGGAGTCAGTGCTGGCTCCAGCCCTGCTATAAAGGCTCTGATGTCCTGTAGCTGCGTGAGGGGTCGAGACACAGACCCCGAACCTCGCGTAAGGCCCTGGACACCGAGCCCGTGATGCTCGGGGTTGCTAAAAGTCAGGACAAATGGATTTCACAGCAAATGAAAGCTCCTGAGGCAGACTAAGAGATTTAAAATCTCTGTTCCCAGCAGGGATAAACCCCCCTGGGATGTTTTGAAAAATTCAGCTTGAGGCAGCAGAGAAAGGCTTTTTCTGTTCGCTTTGAATATTCAGCCGTGGCAAAGACTCTACAAAATGTGTCTTATTGGGGGTTATTGGCTCCTGCCCTGACTCAGTGCTGGATAGTTTCTATTTCTACCATGTTCCTGGGAGTTAAGCGAGCCCTCCAGCACCCCTTGCCTGCCCATTACTGCCCAAAAACCTGCGACATTTTGCTTGACTGCGGGGTTTTGCCCTCATTTACAACACTGGGGGCTTTTTTAGGAATTATATAAAGCATAGGTAGGAGAGGAACTGTTCACGCCCTACCAGCCTACCTTTCACATCTGCAAAAACAAATATGAAAAAATACACCGTTACCTCCCCACCGCCCAATTTTCCAATCAAATTTCAAAATTGCAACAGCATTTTTGGGATCAGGGAAAAATTCCCCAGAAACCAGTGGAAAAACTTTGGTAGCGCCCATTCCAGCGCAGGCAGACGATGCTCTGAGCAGCGTGAGCGAGGGGGGATGCGGGACGGATGCTGTTCCCCCGCGTAAATCTGTGCGAGGCAAAGGGGATCGAGCCAAAGGGTCCGCTCAAGGAGTTTTCTCCAGACTTACTTCATCAGCTCTGGGTCTTCTTTATCATCCTTTGTCGGGGTGATCTTGATCCCACTTTTCTTGGCACGAGGGCAGCCTGACAGACTGTGGTTAAAAAGAGAAGAAAGGCCTGTCTCACTGGCAGAATCACTGCATTTGCTATTCCCCCGCTTCAGTCATCTTTCCCTTGAATTTCGCACAGTGTTTTTGATCTCTCTCGTTTTGCAGCTTCACATCACGAGGAGAAGTCAGAAGAAAAAAAAAAAAAATTAAAAATTGAGGGAGATGGACAGTAATTAATGGTATCTAGATAAGAAGATACCTGCTAACAGCCTGCGATGTTTAATGGAATTGTTGAAACAGAAGGCTCAGATCTCTGCTATTAATGCTCTAAAGTGATAATAGAAGTCATAAATAGGTAGCATTATTAACAGGAACATTGCATCAGCTAAAATCTGACCCTTTGTCTTTTATTCTGTTGAAGGGAGCTTCTAATCAGATGCTAGAAACATCAAAAAAAAAAAAAAAGGAAGTCAGATTAAAGAGATGAAAATAGGCTTCAGTTGTCAGTAACATTAATGTTTTATTCAGAACTTTACAACTCTGCCCACTGCAGGGGAAAAAAAAAAAAAAAAAAAAAACAGAAAGAGGCTAGAGAGAAAATAATTTAAGGGAGATCTTACCTTCTATGCGATGCATAATTTCCTGTTATGTGACCAGAGCCATCACAACCAGGAGTAGGGCACCTGCGGAGGAAAGGGATGTTCAGATTAGCCTGGGGATGTGAGCAGGGGATCAACGCTTTGCGACAGCTCATTTCAAAGAGAAATCTAGGGACTGTCAACACAGAAGCAGGTTTTTCTTCCTGCCCCGTCTCCCTCCATCAGAACCAGGTCTGGTCTGTAATGTCCACGACACCAAAGTCCATGCGTGGCTGCGTGATGTCGGCATTGAAGAGGAGCATCAGTGGGAAGAGGTGGGGACGTTGGGAGCGTAGTAGGTCTCCAGCGGAAGGACATGGGTCCCAGCTTCTGTCCCCACCCTCATGAAGGGGACAGCTCAGGAGATGATACCAAAGGAGCCAAAAAAAGACCTCCAGGACAATGTCCATCTTCCTGAAGAAGACATAAGGAGATGGCAGGTACCATGCAGGGCCATCGGGCTGGATGCGAGCACAGACAAGAAACCAGAAAAATAGCCTACGACTCTGGACAACTTGGCCATCAAGCTTTCTCCTCTGGGGCCACCTCAGCCAACACCAAGAGGAAGCCCAGCAGAAGGTCTCAGATCAGTTCTGGGTGATTTGGTGGGGGCTAATCTCAGTGAGGGCAAACAGACACCCCACCCCAGGAGGGTTCTCAGAGTCCAAAACCGTTTGATGCCTCTGATGGAAAGTAATGAAGGAATAGGAGGGAAAAGGTTAGCTTAACCTCAGGTCTCCTCCTTCTGTAACACCATAGGCAAGGGACAGGGGGGTCTGCAAGGGGACAGCTGCCTGTGGGACCTTGGGCTGGGGATCACCGGGTCACCACGCATGGTGCACCAGCAGCTTTTGGTTCTTCGGTGTAAAATCTGCCCCTCGATCCTCAGCCGCTGCTGTTACAAAGGCATCTTTGAAGACACAGCCATGATCATGGGTTTGAAGGTAAGCCTCTAGCACTCCCGGACATGATTGAAAAGCCTGGAGAATAGTTCTGTGATCACACAAACCTACACAAAGGCTAGCAGGGGCTGCGAGCCCTACCGAGCGGCAGCGAAGATAATGGCACGAGTTAAGCACTGCATCATTAAGGGTGCAGAAGCGAGAAAGGTGAGGGGATATGAAGTACCACGAGCACAAAGATCTGCTCCAAATGCTGTAGGTGACGTGGCGGACATAAAAGTTGTCATGGGGACAAGGAAGAGAGGCGAGGAGTGCTCGCCGAGGATGTGCGTGCCAGCCTGCCAATTAGCCAGGGCTGTTTGAGTCAAGTGATTAGTACCGGGGGGAGGACATCCACGGTGCTGCCGCAGGACGAGCGGAAGGGTCTCAGCCACTCGCTTCTGAGCCGGAGCGAGCAAAGCTCACGGGATGACCTCAAGCTTGCAGAGTGCCCTTTCTCTTCAAGGGAGGATTTTGCTGTGCCCCCACTTTCTCAATCCCCGTTTTTAAAGCCACCGGTGCCTGTTTTGGTAGCACTGGTTGGTGCCCTGCCGCAGAGCAGGGATCGATGTGTCTCCAGGACACCCCAGTGAACTGATGGGCAACGCATGACGGTGCACGGGCAGCCCTTGAGGCCAGCGTCTTTGGGAAAGCTCATGCCTGACCTAGGCAATGGCATAGTTGGGGTGCTCTGGCCCCTGAGAGTCAATGCAGCAATGATTTCCACAGTTGCCTTTAGTTCTGCAGCTTGGAAAATGGCCTTCTAAAAACTCCTCTTTTTTTTTTTTTGGTAGAAAATATAAAAATTCTCCTCTTTGCACCAGCTCTGAGGGAGGGTTTGGCATTTGTGGGTCATTGAAGAGTCTCCATTGGCCAAAAAGATTGGCACCTCACCTAGGGTGGGAGGGCAGGGACACGTCCTGGTCCCACAAGGGTGACAGGGAGACTAAGTCAGGACCAAGGCTTGGACTGCTCAGACCCAGGAAGACATAAATGGACATAGGTCTGGTGCAGTAAGAGAAGGGACACAGCCAGAAGGACCCGATGAGGGTGCAAATTCTCTAACTCATTTAGAAATTACAGGTTTAGGAGATGACTGTGACATTTCCTTGTTATAAGCTGTTAAAATAGAAAGCAATACTATCTCTTTGTTGTTCTAGCTTCAGGGTGGGATGAAATTATGAAAACACTAACACCAAACCCCTTTTGCCTTTCAGGACTTTTAAAAAAGGGAGAGAAGTGATTTGAGTTTTATTTTTAATTATCTGGAGACAAATCATACCGACAGAGACCTTTTATTGCATGTTCCAGCCTGGAGCTATTTTTTTATATCAGGGATATTAACCCCTGAAATAGAATTTATAATAGAAACACTGACATGGCCTTATCTGAAGTTGTGAAAAGCGATGACTGCGCTATCTGTAATATCTCCAAATCCTCTTCCCTTCCTCCCTCCTCTGCTCCCATCCTCACTAGGACATAGAAAAAACCCAGTACTTGGGAAACAACATTAAAAAGCTTTATTTTGGCCAGAAGTCTCCTGTTTTATATAGCATTTTGATAAAAAGCGCTGACATCGGATGCCCAAGGGGAGCAGGGGATGCTGCGCAGCAAGGCTTGGTGCAATGCTTGGTCTCAGGGACGACCCCGTTTGCATTTTCTCCGGGCCCTTACTGGCAATGGGCACTGTTCCTGAGAGCTTTTAATATCTTTAACGCTAATTGCCTGATCACTGGGCTATTCTTTAAGGCTGTTGGAGAAACACCAGTTCAGCAAAGCTCTCTTAAGAGGTTCTTTCAAAATGTATATCGTCTATAATGCATGATTAAGTGTACTTAGCGCTAATCATGCGAGTCCTTTCCCTCCACTAGCATATTCTATTAATATCAACTAATCCAGCTACTTTTTCCACCTCTGTGACAAGGAGCAGGCGGTTAACGAACATTTTTCCTGGCACCAGCCCCTGCATCGGCGGTGGGGTGCGGAGCAGTCCCAGACCCACGCTGCCCTCCGGGCCACCAAAAAGGGATTTGGGGCTTTACTGACCACCTTAACGACCAAAGGGGCTCCCACCTGACTTGACTATTCTTACCATGGCTCCAAACATCACTGGTGGCATACAGGACACAGGACTTTTTTTTTTTTTTTTTATTATGAGCCTGTGCAATGTGAAGTCCCCCATGAGGTTTTACTCTCGGTAGAGGCTCTTCAGTTATAGTTATGAATATCTCAGTGTCTAAACAATCCTGAAACTGGATTCAGCAAAGCAGGGAGCTCAGAGGAGAATCAGCTTCCAAAAATAGGCTGGCTCCATGGAAGTGATGTTGGAAAAAAATTCACAATTAGCTTTTCCCCAAAGATGTAGATTGGGTGGAGGAGGGCTCGGGTCCCCCCGGTATCTCCATCTATTTTAAATACAATTTCTATTAAACCTCTCTTTAGGGGAGGCAACCTAAGAGAGAATTTGGGAAACCCTCTTGTGAAGAATAAGCTCCTAGTGAAAACGAGGAGCTTTGGGAAAACAGCAGCAAAGCTGAAAACAGGATTCAGAGGAAGATATTTGAATGAAAATGTGAAGACTGGTTCCTCCCATCAGGAGCAGAAATGAGAACAAAGAAATTCATGTGCCTGTGAGCCCTTTGCCACTGGCTCAGGATCCGGCCTCGCCAAGCGTTTGCTTGCTCCCTCTTTCATTCCCTTGCAAATCAAACTCCCGTGGCAATGAATAGGAACCTCTGTCACTGCATCCCAAGCAACCCCTCAAATTTAGCATAAAATTAGCATCCCAGGTTCTCCAAAAGAGTTGGCTTCTTTTCGCTATGTCCTGGTGGTATTTTCCCAGCTGTGTCTCTACCCAAAAATAAAGCATGTGCCTTTATCCAGGCTTTGGATTATTTGAGAACCATACAAAAATGGTGAATGAAAAGGGTTATGGCACCAACTAGGGAAACAAGAGCTTGGGAAAAGACGCCAAATGAAAAAGAAAATAACATATGTCTACAGCGCCCAAAGGAAACCTGCCAGGGGTCCAGGTTATTTCTGATCGCTGCCATGATCCCCCCTCCCCAAAATAAGCCTTGCTCCACGATGCTGACTCTTCCCAACGCGGCAGCTGGAGGCTGGGCTCCACCAGAGCTCCTCGTAGGTGGATTTTGATCGGCTCTTTGAAAGGAGAAGGGAGGGGATGGAAAAGCAAAAGCAGAGCAAGAGGGGGGGGGGGGGGGGCAGGGAGAGGGAAGAGAGAAAAAAGGGTGGAAAAAAAAGAAAAAAAAGGAGTTCCAAGTTGAGCGCAAACATACTTGAGGTCAGCAGAGTGGGCAGCCATGAGGTTTCTGAGGCTCTTGTCAGCAAGAGGACAACCAGAAAGGCTGAAAGAGAAGAGATGGAATATCTGGATAAGCAAAAAAAAAAAAAAAAAAAAAAAAGGAAAAAAGGAAAAAGAAAAAGGGCCAGGGTGGGGGGAGGGAGAGGGGCAACAGAAGGTGGGGAGGAAACAGAACCAAACTATCCACATGGTCAAAAAATATACTAAAAGAAAAAAAAAGTTGTCTTTAGAGTCCAAACCACGAGAAAAAGGTCAACCCACCTGCGGTGAGAGGCGTAGTTTCCCGTTATGTGTCCGCTGCCGTCACAGCCTGGGGTCGGGCAACTGGGCAACAACAACAAGGAGTGTAAGTGCTGGAAAGGCAGGAATTCACCCGAGAGCCACGGATCTGCAAAACCAGCTGAGCCCTCCTCGGGGTCTGTCTGCGGGGGGGCTCAGCCCGACCCCGGTGCCAGACCCCTTACACCAGCTCCTTCCATCGGACCTCACCATATGTGTAAATGTTTGCATGCAAATAAACCAGCTGTTTCCCTTTCAGCCCCCCTTCCTCCCTTTTTTGTTCCCAAAAGACCACAAGGATCCTGAAAAAAAAAAAAAATTGAAAAGATTGAAAAAATTTGTGGCAAATGTGAAGAAAGTGTTCAAAATACTTAGTTGCTCGGTTTGCTCGGTGGCAGTGGAAGACTTAAGCAGCCTGCTGGGTGGCATGAATGAAGAGGCATGAACACCACTGCCTTGGCGCTGCCAGTTTGGATGATTTTTGCAATACTGAAGCTCTGGCTACAGGAATCAGCTATTCCCTGAAAGCATCAGATTTCAGCTTTCTGAAATGACTTTTTTTTTTTCCCTCCAGCCCTTATAGCTGCAAAGAAAAACTTGAAAACGCTGTTCACTCCAGAAAGGGAATATAAGTAATCTCCGACTCGTGTGCTGCCGCATCCTGCCTACTGCCTTCGCCGGGCTACGTTTCCCACCCGTCCCTCTCCGCTGTCTCCCCAGAGAATTGCACTTGCGCAGGCGATGGGAAAAGGTGTCGTCCCTTCTCGGCGTGCAGGGAATCAAATCCAGTTTGTGCATGAGCAGTGAGTCTCTGGCACAGTCGCGCCCTGCCTGCCTGAGACCAGGGGGTATGCGAGAGAGCAGGGATGTCCTGGGACGCTGCAGGGATGTCCTGGGACAGTTTGGCCTGGCAGGTTGAGTTTTGGGGATGCAGCTATTCCCTGCTCACCCTTGAGTCCTTTTCACGGCCACAACACCCACACAAACACAACGAGCCCTAGGGCCAGCACTGGTATGAAGACGTTTGAGCAGCGGTGATGTATTGCTACGTGGTACCCACTCGTGTGCCGACAGCAGGGCGGCGAGAAGATCGAGGTGAGGAGTAGCTTCACAGCGACTGCCGTCAGTGCCTGGAGATGGCCCAAGAACTGCACCCAGACACGGGGCACCAAACAGACACAGAGGGCAAGTCTGCTCCTGCGTTAACGACAGCTAATTCATGACGGCCTTTGGGCCAGAAAAGAACAAGGTTGCTAAATGGGGAGGGAAGGCTCAGGGCTGCCCACGACACCATTTATTTATTCCCAGGGATGTTTCCGTTTAGGAAATTTCTCTACCTTCATAATACAGTTATAGCACAGGAGGACTTCAGGGCTCTACCTCAGAAATTGCTGTTCACATCGCTGCTGGGTTTTAACAAAGCCTTTAGAGCTTGCGTCGGGCAGCTGGTCTGTGCTTTGCTTATTTAGGGAAGATGCTGCTGCTGCTCTGCCCTCATGGACCTCCTCGCTGCCTGTCTGCTCCCTCAGCCTCCTGCTTGCATAGCCAAATAACGAGCTACGTTGTATAAGGTCAGCAAAACCATGCCTGCCGACTCTTCCCTGTTTAACATATGGCAAGGTCAGATGCACAGGAAAGAGGGCCAAGCACAGCAGATCTGGTGGGATCCCTGGGAGGTCAGACCTCCCCATCACAACCTCCAGACTGATCCCAGCCTGCCATTAAATCAAAGCACTTGGGTCAGGCTCTAAACAAGAACCATTAGTTTGGGGGATCAGTGTGGACGCAGAGCAATACTCCATCTAATAGAATAGACCTGAGTCTATATTTCCACCCACCCAATGCCATGAATACGCAGATGTGAGTTTGGTTAAGATCTCTCTCCAATGTAAGATGCAATCTTGCTGTAGCCCTAGTTCACATTTTGTGGCCCTGCAGTATCACGGTGATGGGACTCATTGCTCTATGTTAAACAGCCAACAAGTCCTGCCTTCCCAGCGAGGCACCTTGTGCTTCAACACTCCTATTGAGAAGGTACTGAGATCCCTAGGGTGCTCTTGGCTCCACAGCATCACTCAGTGTCCCAAAATGAGGGGACAGGAGATTGGACAGGCTCCATCACTGTGCCAGAAACACTCTTGCAGGAAAACACCAGGGAAAACGGGCCCTGCAAGGAGGTTTCCACATCCACATCCATGAACCTCGAAAGCACCAAGCTCCCCAGAAAGATCCCTTCATCACTGCAGAGTTTCAAGGCCATATGCCTCATTGATCAGCAGTTGTATGAGGATAGGCTTTCTCTTTGAGCTTTCATTTGAACCACTTAGATGAGGTAAGACCAATCACAGTAAGAAAGGGAACTACACTTCTAATTTTTAAAATGTATTTGCTAACAAATTTTGTCTCCTAACTGGCTGTCCTGCGTACATATTTTATACATTTTGGAGGAAGAGACAAGAAGGCAGGACTTACGTGAGCAGCTCTTTCTTGATGTCCTTGGAGAGGAATTTAAGCTTGAAGTTGGTTAAAGTAACTTCCCCTGGGTATTTTCGTTCTTCAAAGTTTTCCTCCGACACTTCTTGCTCATCAGCTTCCGAGGAGGCAAAAGAGTGGGCGGCAGGCTCTGACTGCAAGGAAATAGCCAGAAAAAGTGGTTGTAGTGGTGGTCATTAATGCTGAGCTGTGGTGGGAAAGGATCCCAGATTCATCCCAGTTAGTGCAGCATTGCCAACTCTCCTGAGCCCTTTGCAAGCGCCCTGAAGTACCCAAACCAGAGATCAAATAGTCTGCAATTTTCCCTTTTTATAGGCGAAATGTGTAAAACACGTCTGTACAGGAATTTCCACCTGGCTCTCCCGAGGTCTTGAAGGGATGAGTGCAAGATCAGTGCAATCCCCCCACACTCATCCTCAGCAGCACCTGCCTCCCCACGGGCAGAGAAGCAGCGTGCTGCTTCCAGGGCCAGGACGCTCACCCCAGCCAGGAGGTAATGGCTGGGCTCCCCCACCTGCACGGATTAACGTTAAGTGGCGCGCAGGGCCATATCTGCTAACGGCGGATATAAATCATCCTGGGGAACGTCGCCAGGAGCACCACTGGTGCAAGTGAGCTGAAAGGATTTACAATGAAGAAAGCACTGCAGACCCAGGACAACCAAGTGGTGGGTTCTTCCTTGGCAAGAGCACCCCAACAGAGCCGAGAGCATCTGCCTCCTGCCTCATGGTCCACAGCTGATGTCTGGTAGCACTGATGAAGCTAATAATACTCTCCTAGGCTCAAAGGGCAAATTAGGGGTTCTGGGGGAAAATAGGACAACTGCGCATGCTAACATGGCATTCAGTCCCCCGTGAGGTGTTATTTAAGCATCAAGAGTCACCGCTCACCTCTTCTGGCTCCTCTTCCCGCTGACGGTTTGGTTTAGTGTAGTCAATGGGCCCATCCCATTCATCCTGGCGGGAGGTCTGGCTGGACTGGGGGGAAGTCATGGTGCTGCTTGTGGCACTGGTGCTGTTTTGGCGCTGGGACACATCTGGGGACTTCATGCTGGGACTACTGCTGCAGCTGCTGCTGCTGGGAAAGGTGCTCTCCCGTTTGCGGTGCTTGTTCATACTCAAGTCCAGCGTCCCATTTTCATCCACCTCAATGTCCATGGACTGAAAGGTTGGAAAGATGCCCAACGTTAGCAGCTGCCAGCAATTCCCTATAGGCATCTTGCCCCCATTTGTCTTTTGCAGTGCAGGGGGCAGGTTATTCATGTCCCGTCCTCTCCACAGTCAGTTAGAAGGAACTGAATGGAAGGGATGCTCTTTCATCAATATTTTCAGAAACATGCCATGCAAATGCACTCCTCTACTACCAGCAACATGGCATTTTGAGTCGGTTGCTTGAACACAGGCATCTAGCGCCATTGAAGATGCCCCGTGGCATCCAAGACATCTGCCCGAGGCTGCGAGTGCAACATGGGACTTCTGGAAAACCTGCATTCCTCTGAAAAATAGCCGGAGGTCAGCCTGGATGCAACTGGGGAATCTCAAACGACATCAGATACAGACCAGTGAGCAACTGAAACCAGCCCTGAGGCTCTGCTTGGGCACAATGCTCATCTCAGATGGGTAATTTGAGCTACGATGCATCTCCATAACACACTAAGAGCCACGATTACCTCCTCCAAACTGCATCACCCAAAGCAGGGAGCGATATGTGATGAATCTCTGCATTCCCTCTATATTTAAAGATTAAAATGAAAGGAAGGGTAAAAAAAGGTTTTCTCCCATCCCAAACTTCAAGATTTAACCCACTCTGCTGCGTGGTGGTGGGGTGGTCCCCGGACACGCGCAGCTCACCTTGCCAGGGGCCTCTTGTTGCTTCGTGCTGAGATTCTCCGGCATTTCCCAGCAGCGGGTGGAGAGGTTGAGGATGGCAGTGGCAGCCATGTGTGCAGCCTCGGCATCGTGGGAGTAGTCGAAGCCTGTGGAGGAAGATGAAGTGCTCTTCACGTAACTGCTGGAGGGGCTGTGGCTGGGGGAAGAGGCCTTTGGAAAAGGTTTGGCTGGAATAAAAAGAGAAGGAACAACACAAGGCTAATGTATAACCAGCACGGGCAGCGGTGAGAGGTTAAGTGAGTCTGACACAGCCAACGTATCAGCAGTTCCAGTAGCAACCTGTGGTTATTACCAATCCACGGGCTATTCTGTTGCCTGGATGTGCAATAGGAGCGGTGCTGGCTGCGGCTTGCGCAATGGTCTCTCGGTGTGAAAACTTAATTCATTAACTGACTCTGCCATCGAGTTCCCAAAACATGAGTGCTTTTCTTCATTAAAGCTGCTCCTTGGTGGAAGCAGTTAAAGGAGAAAGCCTAGAGAAGCTTCCTGGCTCTTTTTTTTTGTTGTTCATAACTTATCTGCAGAGCTGACTTACGGGGAGATTTCTTGTAGCACGTTTGAAAACTTACAATTTAAAAAATGACATTAATAGCAAAACCATGGCTATGAAATACGAGCTTCCGATGATGACACCAGTGAAATATGGATTTTCTGACAGCTGACATATCATTTAAATATGCCTGAATAACAGGATTTATTACATAGCCGCACGCGGCCACGACACCGCACTGTTTCTGTATGTCACAGCATGCAGCAGTGCAATCCTGGAGATGCAATTTCTCTTTACAGCCTACGAAATGAAAGTGAATATTTCCCAGGGTTAACCCACAATAAAACTTGCCCTGATCTTGAACCTGGACCCGTTTAGGAGGGCCCTGACCCACAGAGAGTCCCTCTGAAGTCAGTACTTTCAGTGGGTGCAAACAGGGGATCATCTGATTTTCAGCCGTCACGGGATTGTATTCTGAATCAATTAGCAGAATCTTCAAATTCTTAATTCATTTCACTATGCCCTTTTTGGGGGAAAACATCCCCCCCTTCTGTGGGAGTCTCACCCAGGGAAGACTCATAAGCTTTGGCTCCATGATGGCGAAGCAGCAAGACAACCTTGGTTGATGCGGCTACAGAGCAAAGCGATTTCATTATTCCCATTACAAACTCGTAATATAAGACACTATAAAATGCTAATCTTCCTGAGGACTGCTTTCTTCCTTGTTGTGTGCGTATATAATGCATATTGACATTAATGGGAATTATGCACACACATACAGGGGAATATAAATCCCTCTGGATGAAGATCTCTTTAAAATAAGTTCTCAGTGAAAGGAACAGATTTCCCTGCTATGATTGGCAATCATATTCATCTTGTCGCTTTGATTAACTCATTGGAGGTTTGCCCAAATGGTTATTCTTGTGTATGGCTGCTTGTTTTTGAGTCCAGTTTAATCCATGTCTTTGCAGCGGGGTGCGGGTATTTGCCAGCCCAACCTAACAATATCCAGGATCGTGAGATGCCAATTTCAATTTCACACCGTAGGCTCAGCGATGCTTTTCCATTTCATAAGTATTTCTACCACTAATAGACTCGCAATCAGCAAATTAGTAAAATAAGTGATGAGAAAAAATAGAAAGGATTATCCTAGTGGGTCTGCTGGAATTATTTTTGTCAGTACAATTACCCTGAAAATTCTTTGCTAATATTGCAAATAACACAATCTATTCAGCAAGAGAATCACTTGTGCTGGGAAACAAATTACTTTTCCATCAGCCCTAACCCAGGATGACAGTGGCAGTTGTGCTCTCTGGCCTCCATCCAATTTCATTGTCTGATCCTTTACAGATTTAGTACTGTAATAAATGGTGCTTCCATTGTAGTGCAACAACCGGGATGCTTTCAAGTACGAGCACTTTTTAGAGAGCAGCTGCATCAGGATTAAACAGGATTCTGGAAGTGGGATTAGCCAGAGAGAAAGCCCTCTTGAGGCTGCTGACTTCTGCAAACTGGGCTCCTAAATCTTTTTTTTTTTTTTTTTTTTTCCCCCTCAAAAAGATGTCTTCAGGTGCACGTTTGGTGTCAAAGGGAAGCAGGAGGTTTAACATCAGTCTGCGGCAGGCTGGCTCCCCGCGCAGTCTCCCTCCTGCTCCTGACAGCCCAGCCCCCGAGGGTTTATTTAGCCATTTCATTTTCACTTTCGTTGCACAGTGTCGTAACCAGTGCGAGGTCCTCGGTACGGAGCAGAGGTGGGTGGCTACGACAGGAAAGAGCTGGGAGATAGGAGGTGGGTGATCGATAGGTAGCAGAGCTGGAGAGCAGAGCACAGCAGAGAAGACAAATGGGTGGAGTGGGTCATATATAAGATGGAAGAGAAGAAAACTATAATCCATTTAGCTAGATGAGGAGAGACAGATCAATAGATATGAACTGCAAAGCAGCGGGGACCGACTGAGGACAACTGTGTAACTTATCCCACCTAGAGACATCGCTCAGATTAATGTTCCCACCACTTGATGCAATTCTTCCCAAAGCTGAAGCCAAAGCAACTCTCCCCGAAGAAAAGCTTTACCAGCAGCCACAGGCTCCTCTCTCCACCAGGTACATGCCACAGGACCCATCTCAGCCTCCCCCATCCCCATTTCTCCCCCTGCTTCGCAGCAGCAGGAGGGATCCAGCAGCTCGGCCCCGAGTCTCCCATCACCCCAAAGCCGTGAGCCCAGCGCCTCGCGACACGCTGAGAAAGGCAGAAAATGCAAAACCCAGCCCATCCCTGCTCCCAACTTACATTTAAAGGCTTTAGGTGAGGTTTCGCTAGTCTGAATCTTTGGGGCAAGCATGCGTTTGCCAAAAACCTGAGCATCAAAACTTGCATAATCGAAGGTGACCTTGGAGTACTTCTCCAGCTCCTTGGCCAGGTTGGCCCGGGGGGTTGCTGGGACCATGTTGGGCCGGTAGCTTCCATACTGAGGGATCTCCAGTTGCTTCACAAAGCACATAGGCCTGAGGATGAAACAACGAGCAAAAGTGATTTCTCTTTTCCGCGATGAGATGGTTGTTGGGAGGGGACCGGACGCGATGGGGACCTGTAGCTGCACCTTGTCCCCAAGGGGTTACTGAGGAAGAGGAGGCAGCGACAGCCCTTTTGCTCTCCCACAGCAAGTCTGCATCTGGTTTGGGTCTCTTAGATTCCTTTTTTATTTTTTCCCCTTTTTTTCCTTTTTTTGTTCTTCTTCTTTTTTAGGCAAAACACTGAGGTGTCGATCTCACGCAAAACAATGTTCTCGCAGGCTGCCGTGGTGTGGCAGCATTTTCCAACAGCAGTAGAAACTTGGGCATCACTCCTTTATGGGACCCATGACACAGGATGGCACACGAAGGCATGAGGACCCCAGTTTAGCTCCACTCCCCCCTGCAGATTCATTGCAAAAGCACCAGGGCCTCTCCCCTGCTTGCAAAGTCCCTCTTAAAGACCCGCTTCTGCTGGGCTGCCTATCATGAATCAATTTGTCTTGCATATAAATTGTATATAAATGGCCTATTGTTATTCTCCTTCCCGTGACCTCTTTCCACCAGCGAGTCCTCGGAGCGGGAGCTCCTTGGAGCATGGACCGTCCTCGTGATGTGCTCAGAGCACTCTGCGCCCGGCACGGGCTCCGCTGCAAATAAATAAGTAATCGCCCTAAATGGCCTTTCCAAAGCACCGAGCACTGGTGCACCAGGGTGCTCAGCAGTCCTGGGGAGCAAATAAATAAATTAATCAGGCCTCGATGCCTTTGTGGGAGTGCTGCTCAGGGTCTCATACTGCGGTTTTTATCCTGCTCTCGTTGCAAAATAACTAACCATATTACAATCCATCTGTAGCCTCATGAATCACATCAGCTACGGAAGCCAGCATCTATCAAGGACATCCTTAATGTGAGACAGCCCTTTCTCCCGGGAAGATAGAGACGGGCGAAATAACAAAATAAATGCGACTGGTTTGGAAATGAGTGGCAGGTTTCTCTCCTCTGAACCGTGCGGGTTAAGGAAGAAAAGCGGGTGGACTTAGGCGAAACTGCCATCAAGTGATTTATATGTAGCCTAAATCTCCTCCTCCCCCTCCCTGAGCCCACCCTACTTATAATGCTAATATAATAGCCATCATTCGCTGGCAGTTTGCATTGCAGAGCAATCGGCACAAATGCCTTCTGCTGCACTGGTAAAACCCTTTGGCCTGTAGCCTCAGCATTAATTGATGCTACAGAAGCAATTCATTGTCCTCAATGCCCTCCCTGGGATCATCAATTAAATATCTCCCCACCTTGGCGAGACCTATGATCATAATAACAGGACTCAGCAGTATCAAGATACAGCTGGAGGGAGCCGTGACGGCCGCTCTTGCGAGCGCGGCATCGCGGGGAGGGCTGGGGCAGCGCTGGGCTTTGCGGTCCCATTTACCTGAGTATCCGGTCAGAATTGGAGCTGGTCTTCGAAGGATCACCAGACTGGGTTTGTTGCTTTTCATGCGATTTGGCTAATTTTTCAGCAGCAGCAATGGGGCACCCAGATAAACTGTGGGAGTTGGTTTTTTTTTTTTAAAGAAGGAGGAAAAAAAGAGAGAAGGAAACCAAGCATGAGGGATGAGCATGAAAATCTTCATTTCAGGGACCCAGAGCTGCACTGAGCCCATGAGAAAAGTGTTTGCATTTAAAGGTTTTTTTAATTATCATTATCCTGGCTTACTTTTAGTCTTGGCAAGCAGGAAAGCAGCCAAACATCAGTGCCAAATCTCTCCAGGATGAGCCCCGGAGCATCCCCAGGGCCTGGAGGTGGATCGAGGAGGCAGCTCCCCCGGGCTGAGCACAGCAGGGGCAGAGGGGGACGGGCTGGTTTCTTTGAGTGGTTTTAGCAGTTAAATGGCATTTTTGATTTGTATTTATTTGGATCTTTTGCAGGGGCCGTTTGAAGGGAGCCTTCTGAGGGGCTCTCGCGGGGAAACATTTGCACTTCTGATGTGCACGGCTGCCAGCACGCCGGTGCCTGGGGGAGGTCGGGGGCTGTAATGGCTTTTGCTCGCACACGCCCTACGCGTGAGCCTGGCTCTGCCTCTTTGGGACAGCTTGGCTCTTACAGCGATTGCTCAGGGAAGGTAAAAACCCGGCACAAGCAGAGCCCACGTGCTCCCAGCCGACCCCAAGCCATCACGGGCACCTTCATCACCGGAGCAGCCAGCACCGAGGGAATCCCAGCCCAGTCCCCTGTGAAATGCAGGGCTCCAACCCCTCTGGGTCTGCGCCCGAAGCTCGCTCCATAACCCACTAACACCAGTGGATCACCTCGATCTCACTGCAATCGCTTGCTGCCTGCACCAAACCGAGCTTCTCAATTAACCAAGCAGATTTCCCTAATTTTCCTCTAGCAGCTACGGCTACGACGAAGCATGCACCAGCTTCCTCCACGGCTGAACGAGTAATGACGCAAACTCACCTCGCGCCTGCAAACGCGTTGACGTTCGCCGAGCCGTCGCTCTCTGCCAATTACGTTCAAGTGCAACAAATGGCACAGGGTGAGCACATCCCTGTAGCACAAGCTAGTCTGGCTTTTTGGAAGGTTTCTAGCTTTTAAGTGCACCGTCCCCTCCACTCGCAGCCTTCCCGTTTGTAAAAGCGCTTGAGTTTAACCGAAGCCAGAGCATGGGGTATAATCACAGGTCCCAAAGCGCAACCCTGTCCCCTCTTGATCACATCTGGGCTAAGGTCCAACAGCAAGAGGACCTAAATTCCCAGCTCATCAATAATTTCAGCCTAAATATTGTGGAAATTCCTAGAAATCCTGCTGAGTACCACACCACCAAACACAAACTTCACCCTCCTGTCAGCCTCACCAGGCACCCTCTGCTTCCCTAATACCAAACACCTCTTCCATGAACCCCCACCTGCACCTACCCCTCCATAGTCCCACCTACGAGCCTGGAAGCATTGCTCAGCTCTATTGCCCAGCCACAATCACAGAATCACAGAATCGTATAGGTTGGAAAAGACCTTTAAGATCATCGAGTCCAACCGTAAACCTAACACTACCAAGCCCACCACTACACCATGTCCCTAAGCACCTCATCCCAACGGCTTTTAAATACCTCCAGGGATGGCGACTCCACCACTTCCCTGGGCAGCCTGGTCCAATGCTTGACAACCCTTTCAGTGAAGTAAAATTTCCTCATATCCAGTCTAAACCTCCCCTGGCGCAACTTGAGGCCATTTCCTCTCGTCCTAAAGTCACTACCCCGTCCTGCTTTCTCATATTATTCTTTGTCTTAGGGTCATCCCTACTTCGCCCATCTTAGTTGCGCCATCTCAGTACAAGAGTAAAGCCAAGGCTTTTGGGGATGGTTGCCCTGCTGCCATCCTTGCCCTGGCCGTTACGGAGGAGAAGTCAAAGCTGGTACCTCCTGTGCGTGTTGCGGTTGCTGTTGACGTGACCCTGTCCTGTGCAGCCTGGTGTGGGGCATTTCAACACGTTCTCGTGCATCGCCAAGACTTCAGAGCGAGAAGGGGAAGGGGAGAGGGGAAGGGAAACAAAAACAACTTGATAAAAATCAGAGGAAAAAAAAAAAAAGACAAAATCATCAAGTCTCGTACGCTGGTTTCCTA
Organism: Mycteria americana; assembly: GCF_035582795.1. Classification (NCBI taxonomy): domain Eukaryota; kingdom Metazoa; phylum Chordata; class Aves; order Ciconiiformes; family Ciconiidae; genus Mycteria; species Mycteria americana. The sequence goes on from NC_134378.1 coordinate 16,328,723, forward strand.
GAAATCGGGGAACGTGAAATGCTGTAACTAGAATTCGTCTGCGTAGAGAAAAAAACGATTTACAAGGCAGCAGTGCTCAGGTCAGCACTAGATTAGCATCTCTGCACACAGCTTGGGCTTTCTCCTTGTTTGCTGATTGCAATCCGGTTTCCCCCAGCCAGCCCCTCCCACCCACCACTGTTTTGGAGCCAGGTCTCCCGATTTCAGGTAGTTTTAAGTGATTGAAGTTGTATCTCTGCTTTTATCCTTAGGACTAGTCTTTCTTTGATTTTTTTTTTTTAATTTTAATCTTCAGGATTATTGCTTCCTGCAGCACTGACCTTAAAAGTAAAGAAAATAATTTGATTTGCAAGCTTTTCTAAAGCACACAGCTTGTGTTAGTTATTTATTAATATTTTTTCTTGCATTCAAGCTTGTGTGAAGATAGCCGTACTTTCTCCTTGTTCCCTGCAGTTCTGTGTTTATGGCAGGTCTGCAACCTTTGAAATTACTGATAAGGAAGGGCTCCTTTTTTTTTTTTTTTGGTCTGTTATGCCATTATTATAAACTTAAAACATTGATTTTTATGTATATGCACAGGGAAAGCTATTTAGGATGCTGGTAGAGAGGTAGAAATAAGATATCTCTTTATGTGTATATATATAAATCTGTTATGATGATGATAAATATTTTCTGTGGAATAGATGAATCTTGATATAGCAGCTTGTGAATTTTACAGCGATGAGAGCGTGGGAGGAGACTCGGCTATCCTGCACGGCCTGAACAACTCCTCTCCTTTGCTGTACAGCAACACCTTCAGCACGCTTGGACAGCAGGAAAGAAGAGTTTCCCCTTCTTCCCAACGTGATATCCCAAATAGAGAAAAACATGTGCCATTCAGTGTAAAGATGGGAACAGCTTAGCACACCTCTGGAGGTGGGCATAATTTTTAAAGCACCTCTTTGATTTTCAGAGAAGGGACCTCGTTCTCCACAGGATGGTGCTAAAAATCTTTAAGAAGGGTAGGACTTCCTAGTAATCTCCATAGCATTTCCCAAGAAGAACAGTAACAATTTGGTGGATAAAAGCATCCCGGCACAAGTTGGAAAAGCACCATCCCATGCCAGAAACTCCATTATAAGCCCAGGATTAACATCAGGCTTGTGCTAGGGACTTGGTCATAAAATTCACATCACTTGGGACTATTTGGAGTGCCCATTGGCCTTGAGACGGCTCCATCAGGTGTGAAAATCCCCCTAGGAAATAAGGCTTCAGACTAATTTAAGCCAGCCTTGTTATCCCACCATGTACTCACTCTCGGGAGGGATCCTGTCTTTGTGCGGACAACCAGAGAGGCTGCGATGGTGAGGGTAGAGTCCCGTGACGTGGCCGGTCCCATCGCAGCCAGGAGTCGGACATTTGATTTCTCGCTTCTCGGGTCTTGAGGGATCTAGGGATTGTGGGGAAAGGGCGGTGGGAAGCAGGTTAGCGGATTTGGAGGGGAAGAGGTGGAAAGGAGAGGAAAATTGCCAAGGATGCTTCCCACCACTTTTCCAGTCAAACAGGGAGAAACCTTTGGGTTTGGAGGTTTTTTCCCTGAAGGTAGAATTGTAACACTGGAAGTTTAAAAAATTAAAATCAGCAAAACAATTTGAGTAGTTAACCCAGCTAGGAGCATAGAGCAGCTCACAGCGACCGAGCAGGCAGCCCAGCTCAGCACCCGGGGGACTCTGCAACCCCTGCCAAGTCCCTCGTGTTGCTGTGGCCGGACTCCTACCACTACTTTAAAACCCACTTGGATTTTAAACGAGCCCTACTGACCAGGCTGAGATTTTCAAGGCCAACAGGCAATTTAGCCAAGCAATTCCCCTGCTGAGGTGTAGAGGACACCATCATTTTGTGCAATCACTGTTGACCTCTAGGATGTCCCCATCCCTCTGGGCACTGAGGATTTGTGCTAAATTCCTTCTGTGGGCTGTGAAACCCCCCAGCAGCCTAGTTTTCATGGGGTGCTGAGCAGACAAATTCAGCTGGGGATGGGAAGGAGGGAGACACGTGAAGGCTGGTCCCCATACCTTTGCCGTAGTAGCTCTTTCGGATGCTGTCCAGCGGTTTGCTCTGTTTCTCGTCCACCTGGAAGTGCTTTACGTGCTCTCCTGGCAGCCGGCTGGGCTCCCGCACAATTTTCACCTGCTCAGCCTTCAGTGCGATGGCTTGTTCCAGCAGCCCCAGGTTCCCCCTCGTCATCATGTCATACATCTCTGACTCATCGGTCACCGCTGATTTCTGGGAGCGGGCATCATCGTCTTTGTCGTCATCCGACCGGACCTCCACGATGACCGAATACTCGGGCTTCGGGCTGAACTGCCCTTCACAGTGGCTTTTCTGGGTGTCCTGAGAAGTGTGAGGAGCTTCTTCGCAGATCACTTCAGGAGCCATCTCCTCCTCCTCTTCATCCTCCTCTTCTTCTTCCTCTTCCTCCTCTTCTTCTTCCTCTTCCTCCTCCTCCTCCTCATCTTCATCCTCCTCCTCATCCTCCTCATCTTCTTCTTCTGCTTCAGCCTTTTGCAGTTTGCAGGACTCCTCGCAGTTCGCGTCGTCCCGGTGCTCCGGACACAACTCGCTGCTGCGTTCGCTGGTGACCTCGATGACCTCCTCCGCGTCCTCCGTCTGGATGATGATCTCCTTGTCGCACTCCTCCTCCACTAACTCTTCTCCCGCATCCTCGTGGACCAGGTGCACAACGTTGGACGGTGGCTTGGAGACCTGCAGCTCAGCTTCAGGCAGCTGCCCTTCGATGGCGAGGGTTTCCTCCGCTATTTGGCCTAGGTTTAGGAGAGAGTTGGCGATTATTTCTTGATAGCTGCTATAGTTGGCCTTGCTGGGCCCAGACATACTTGTTGCCGTGTTTTGTCCATAATGGGTCAATTTTGCTGGGCTTCTCTCTGAGGGGGGGAAAAGAAGGAAAAGAAAGAAAAAGGGAAGAAGAAAGAAAAGAAGGAAAAGAAAAAGAAAAAAGGAAGAAAAGAAAAAAAAAGGAAGGAAAAGAAAAAGAAAAAAAGGAAGGAAAAGAAAAAGAAAAAAGGAAGGAAAAGAAAAAGAAAAAAGGAAGGAAAAGAAAAATAAAAAAGGAGGAAAAGAAAAATAAAAAAGGAGGAAAAGAAAAAAAACCAGGAGGAAAAGGAAAAAAAAAGAAGGAGGAAAATAAAGTAATTGTATAAGCTCGTAAACATCTCTTTGTCTTACTTAAGCTTAATTGAAACCAGAGCCTGGCTGTTATACCCCTGGAGCAGCCTAATTTATTGCATTTGGGAATGGCAGGTAGTAAGGGGATTTCCACTGGAAGCTTTCACAGGGCTCAGATGTGCGCGGCTTCCAGCCCCCCACCATCAGCAGCCATCTGGCCCCCTCGTTCCCGGTGCTCCCCAAGCCAGGGCCTCCAAACCGGGACCGACACAGTGCCAGGACCCGGCTGGACACCCAGCTTGTTTCCTGTCACTCCTCTCGGAGAGCGGCCGGATTCAGCCAGGGAGACGGGTCCTGCACCGGGGAAGGCAGCCGAGCCCCTCGAGGCACCGATGTGGGACCGCGGCCGCCTTCCCCGCCGCCATCTGAGCCACGTGGCGAGCTCCTCTGTGCTTTCCATGGGTCTTTCCCCAGAGAGCATCCCTGATGGAAAAGCTCTCATTTTTAAGACACCGGAGACAATCGGTGCGCATCCCCTCAGCTTAACCAGAGCTTTGCCGTTGTGCTTCCACCGAACGTAATAATTGAAGAACCTATCCTGTACATAATTCAGAGGAGCTATAACTCCTGGTTATTAACACTCCCTGCCCTTTATTCCTCTGCAGAACACAGCTCTGCAATCAATAATGATAAAGCACCTTCTGCCGGCTCGGGGCTGCGGGTCTCCTCCTGCTCCACCGCCTCTGCCTCGTCCTCCTCCAGCGTCCCCTCCGACTCGTCGGAGCCGGACTCCTCCTTCACCTCAGCCTCCTCGCTGCCGTCGCTGTCGACGTTGTAGCCTTCATCCAAGGCCAGCTTGAGCGGATGGGATTTTCTCTTCGACACCAGATGTTCAGCCTCCGCATCCTGAAGTTTCCTCTTCTTTGCTAGAGGGCAGCTTTGTAAACTGCAGATGGGATCAAGGAGCAGAGAGGAGGCATTGCCGAGTGAGAAAGGCATGGCTATGGCATCTGAACCGGTTAGGCAAAGGCAAGTGGGACAAATACAAAAATACTAAAAAAAAATAAAAAAAAAATCATCCAGCAGCCCAGATTTTTAGCTGTTTTAACCCTTCATGGCCAGAAGAGCTGCTCTCAGACCTTGAGTTTGCGCAACTTCGTCAGCTTTACTCAGAAGTCAGCACAAGGATGCTGGGCTCACTCCAGCAGTCTGGCCCATGGGCAGTGGTTGTCCAGGGAGCAGCAGGACCAACAGCTCCCAGCACCACTGCTGGTGACAGCCACCAGTGCCACCATGAAACCAGGCAGGGGATGCGGAACCGGCTCCTGGGGCATGTCCACCAACCACTCCAGTTTCACCATTATAGGGTGATGAAAGCCATCAGTTAAGGCTGGCCTGGCCTCCAAGACAGCCAGTGTACTCTCATTTCCCCTCCCCGTCCATAGAGGCACCAAGCAGACCAAAATCTCTGCCTTCCGACAGCTCCCATCAACCCCAGGTGCCTGAGCCCAGGTACTTCTGCCTTGGCTTGGGGTCTGTGGGAAGGCTACTGTTAGCCTGGTGAAGCAGATACCCCAGGATGCCTCACGGACTGATGGAGAGACAAAGTGGCTCTTTGGTAGGCAGATTTGGGGCAGGTGAGTTGGGTTGCTGCTCTGAACCAGCTTCTCTCCAGTGAACGTCTGTCTTCGCATTTTTTGCTGGCATTTTTCCATCCCCACTACCTCCGACCCAGCCTCACCTTCTGTGTCTTGCATACTTTCCACGGATGTGTCCTGAGCCGTTACAGCCTGGGGTTGGACAGCTTGAGAGGGAAACAAGCAACCATCAAGAACAGCAATAGGACTTGCAGAATTCATTTTTAATTAGAAGTGTATAAACTATGGTCCGTTAAACAGGTCCTGTGCACAAGGAACAAAATAACCACAAAAGGGAAGATAATTTCCCTCAAATGGTTCAGCTTGTCCCTTTGAATTCCAAGTGAGGAGGGCAGGAGAGCAGCCTTGCAGTTTGCTAAAAATTAATGAAATGACTCACCCCACTTAATTAGATGAACGGTTCATTATAGTTTTATGAGTATGTTTAATTAAAGATTTGCATGTGTAAGAGCAAGCTTTTAAAAAGCAGACAACAACTGCACTCTGCCTCCCCACTGCCACTCTTCAGTTTTCTTTTTCGCTGGTGCCAGAGGAAGACATGGGCTTTTCACTTACTTGATGGCTTCTCAGGGAACTGGGGTTCCTTGCAGGAAGAAATGGGTGGCTTTTTGGAGAGAGCAGGCTGGGAGTGGATCGAGGAGGTTTTAGCCAGAGCACGTTGGGTGCAGATCACCAGGACAAAAATCCTCAAAAGCACCTCAGAGCCTCACTTTTGGGGAAACGGATGGGATTTAGGTGACCACATCTCCTAAATCCCTGCATTTGTTCCTGCTGCTCTGCAGAAGAGGATGAGTTAAAGACTTCCAGGGAGCTCTGGGCAGCGCTCGCAGCCACTGCTGCCTTCGCCACGGGCTGCAGCGACGCAGCCTGCTTGCTGCATCCCTCGGCGCGGGGCCGCGCGCCTCCCCTGCAGGGGTAATTAGTCCCAGCTCCAGGAGCTATAAGGGCTCCAGATAAGAAGCATTAAAGCAAACATTTTCTGGCAAAACCAGATTATGGCATTGATTAGAGGATGCCCAAGTGACTTGCCTGACGTCTGAGGAATTCTGGAGTCGTGTAGGATTAATAACCTCATTTAGCACCGTATCACCCTCGGCCCAGGAAGTTGGAAGTGCTAATGAAATCTCTTGATGACAGTGCAAAGGGAGAAGGCATCGCCAGCCCAGAGGGGATCTGGCCAGCCTGTTATTCTTGGAGTAAAAGACACAGGACAACATCGAACAGTACCAAGTCAGGCTTTAGGGACTCAGAATTTCTGCTCTCAGCAGAGAGCTCAGCCCTTGCAGAAAGCTAAGGATAAGCAGGATCTGAGTGCGCTGATGGATGCAGCAGCTCTGGGTGCACTGGCGGGTTATTAATGGCTCAACTCCCCAGAAGACCCTGCACAAGTCAGATCGCTGTGTTCAGAGAATACCAAAAACCGGGACAGGAAAGGACTACTGAACTGTCAGGGGAGCAGGAATCCTTCCTTCGGGGAGACCGGCTTGCTTTAGCTTAGCAAAGCTAATGCTAAGAGGGCAAACGACGGCAGCAGGTCCCCTAAGGGGACGTGGCTTTCTAGAGGAGGCAGATGTGTGGCCGTGGGTGTAAGCTGTACCTCCTGGCCCCTCCAAGACCAAGTCCCTCCTTCCTGCTGTCCCCTTCGCTCGTGGCCCAATTTCAGCGCGAGATGCTGAGCATCCTCCAATGCCATCGCTTTGGGGACGGCTCCCAGCTTTTTCGGCGTGCACACGCAGCCCGAGCCCAACGTGCCTGGGGTCTTGCCTGCCAGCGAGGCATCCCTTCCCGACCAAAACGCTCGAGGTCATACATAAAAAAGATCTCGTCCCGCTAACGTGCACAATAGGAAGAGGGAGCTCCCCCTTCACTGCTCCCTCTGCTGATGATCTGAAAGTCTATTTAATTTTAATTGCCCTCAGTCATGACTGAGGCTGCTCTGTCCTTAGCAGCCCCAGACACACTTTAAGTGACTGGACGCCGAAAAACAGAGCGGTGTTTATGTTACCAGTGACTTGCCTGAAAAAGGCCTTATTCAGTGGGAAACAAGAGCAGCTCTGATGAAGATGTTACAGGCTTTTATAAGCTTTCCTGCATCAATTAAAGCTGATCCCCCCCCCCCATTTTTGATGTGGTGAAATGAAGCCTGCAGTAAAAACCAAGTAGGAAAGAGCCAAGTGGTTCAGCATCGAGTTTTTCCAAAGCAGGTGGCGATTTGGGATGTCTCTGGCTTCGGTGTATTAATTTAATCCCTTTAAAAAGCACCAGTGCAGAGGTGATGCTCGGCATGCTCTGGGCCAGGCTTTCTCGTTCCCGCTCTCCTCCGGGGAGATCTCATGCATTTTGGCAGGAGTCTCAAAAGGCGAAAGGGGCTTCGAGGTCTATCAAAGCCGCTCTCCTTCCCCGCAACAACCACCAACCACCGCACCGACCTGCTCTCCCTCTCTCCACAGCCTTCATATGCTTGACAAAAAGGCCTCTTATTGTTATGCAGACGATGCCCTGCTTCCAATTAGTCGATTAATCGTCCAGTTAATCAGGCAATTAGGTGACAGCTGCAGAGATGGCTTTGTGGAGCACTGTGTCCTGCCCCTTATATATGTCACCTGCTCCAATTACCACCTCCACTCAAGTGTTCAGCAATAAAAGTTGGAGAAGTGGCATGCCTGCCACTCGCTCCTCCCGTCTCTCCAGAGTAATAGGAGAGTGGGGGAGCAGAAATGCTCTGAAATTGGGTTGGTTAAGGTCCAATTACTCTTTGACACACAGGGCTTTCTAACAGAGGCTGCTAGGAAAGGCAGCCCCTGCTATTAGCGCCTGTCCAGGTTAAAGACTCCTACCTCTTGCGTAGGCCCTTGTGCAAGGTTTAAAGGGAGCTTAGAGATGGGGGAAGTTGTTATTTATAATGAGAGGCTCTGTAGGGCTGCAGAGGCTCGCTCTGGCTCTTTTGGCTGCTGCTGTTTGCGTGCCAGCGCTGCTAAATGAGTGACAACAAGACCTCGGTGATTCAGCAGGGGGACATGGGGCCAAAGGAGGAGCATCTGGCACGGGAAGTGATGTGACACGACATTGTTTGGGGGCAATAAGAGGATATAAAATACATGGAAAAGAAATTCTGGTTAGTAGGATGTTGTCCCTAATGATCCTGCAACACAAAGCGTGGGTGGTGTTAGGTTTTGCTGGGGTTTAGATCTGGGATGGGACAGAGGATGGCTGGAGGGTCTTCAGTCTAATGTGACCCATCCAGAGCTTGTGTTTTCATCCCTTTAACTCCCGTGGTTCCCCTGACGTGTGTCATCAAGTGGTGCCCCAAGGACTTGGACACACAAGGTGCCCACCAGTATAAGCCCCCCAGCAAGACCCCCACCCCATTAGTGCCATGGGTTTGCTCCCCTCACCCAGGTTCCCAAGCCTGTAAGGGGCTGCGGGCTTCGCCCAAGCCAGTCCCAGCACGGGGCCTCCCCTCCCTCCCACCGCCGAGGAGGAGCAGGGTCCTTACCTCACCTCCTGGCCGATGAGCTCCGTGGGCACTGGGCGAAGGGCAGGATGCAGCAATGGAAACAAACACAAGGTCAAAAACGCAACAGGGGTGCCCAGCCCCCCCGAGACACCCCCCTTCTCTGGGGGACCCTCTCCTGCCTGCTGCTGGGTTTCTATTGCCTCCTCAGGCGTCCCGTTTGGGAAAGAAAGGGCAAATCTATCCTGCCATCATTTACTGCACGCCAGCCTGTAGTAAATCATAACCCTGCCTTGTAAATCCTCATGCCTGTGCTTAATTTCAAGCACGTGAGTGCATGCTTGCAGCATCAGGGACTACCTCTCTCTAAATACACGATGACTTTAAAGTCAATGGAGCTATACTGATATGCACGCATATGACTCCAACACTTTTAAGTAAAGATTGAGTTTTCTCATGCCTTCTTCTCTATGTTTGCCTTTAAAATGTGCTTCTCAGTTACTCTTTGCACAGTTCACTACTGTTTTGCTGCAATGGCCACATTTACCCTCTACCTATTAAGGGGCACAGGCATATTTTTCTCCTCCCCTTGTCACACCGGACTGACGTGGGAGCCCCTGCCTACGCTCAGACACATGGTAGGGGCTGTGCTACTTGGCTTTTAGGGTAAAGAATAGTTTGTAGGGTTTTCAGGGATTATTTCCCACTTGTGAATAAGAGGACATCCCAGCGCTTACAATAACAACATACAACAACATTGCATCGCTGCTGAAACCTTACATCCAGCCAGGAATCCAAATAATCAGGAGGAAAAAAAAAAAAAAAAAGCCCACAACACAAGTCTAAATTTGCCCAGGCTAAAAACCATAACACGTTTGCTCAATTTGTTTGAGCTAATTGGATTTCCTGGGATCCAGCTTCTGGTGGGATGACTCACAAGCTTCAACAAACTGGAGGCAGCGGCAAGTCCCAGGGTGTATGGAATAAATTACCTTTTCACATCAAGAAACCCAGATTCGAGTGTGGGGAAGGCAGGGTGCGAGAAAATAAATAGAATCGGGGCACTCTCCTTAGCAACCTGAGCAAGCACCTTTATGTACGTGCAACAAAGCAGTGAAACCCAAAGATCCGAGCTCGATTCAGCACACTTAGCAGCATCTGGGTTTTGTTCTGTTTTTAAAAAGATGCAGATGCTGAGAAGAGCAAGGAGGAAGGTGGGTCAGGACAAAGGAAGGTGCTCCACCACAGCTGCGTGGGTGAAGCCGCAGTCCCTGCAGCCATCACACTTTTTCAGCCAGCCCCGTTCATCCCTCGCTTCCAGACACCTTTGCAATTCATCGAATCCACGGCCACAAAAAGGAACCAAAACGGAGAGGCCGGTCCGTAACCATCACACGTAGCCCCAGGACCGCCCAAGGTGACACCCTGTGCTCTGTATCAGAGCACCTCGCCTTCTCCCAGAGAGAAAGCACGCAAAGACAGACCAATAGCAAAAATAAATAACAATCAAGCTTTGCATTAACGAGTCGTTTGTCCTCACGTCCCTGCCGGGGGACAGCCCCGTTTGCTTCTCCAGCACGCGCTACTTCTGCCAGGCACTCTCAGATGTGCAACTTCAAAGTCACTGGCAGAGCGTGCATGATGAAAGCCCCAGGAGCTGATCTGAAGCTCCAGTGATTGCGATCCCCCTAAAGCAAAGCATGCAAAGGGGCTTTTTTTTCTTTTTCCTTTTTTTTTTTTTTTTTCCTTCTCCTGGGTGTAGGGGATGAGGGTTAAATATTATGAGGATCTGTACAGGTTTGTGGTTGGGAGTTTTCCAGGTTTGTAGACAAATTGCAGTGGGGTTGGAGGGGGGGGCAGTGAGCATAACTTAAAGAGTTAAGCCTGGACCTGAAAAATCAAAGCCTATTTGGAACAAGCAAAGTGCAGGGAGCTCAGGTCTATACATCCCCGCGCTGCGGGATAACCAGCTGCTCACCTCTGATAGACTTCGATCGCGTGCGTGCTCTCTTATCGTCATTTTCTAAACTCATCTGGGATGGAAAGAAAAGATAATTGTTGAAAGATAACAAGAAAATTATTGTTAAAGGACAATCTCACATGTGGTTGTTGCTCTGTGTAAATACCTGGGCGGCAGGGAAAGCTTTCCTGCGTATTTGAGACGGAGGTTTCTTGCATTGATTTTATTGTTAACCCATAGTGCCCAAATTTAGCAACCTTAAATTAATTTCCACATCCTGGGACACAACAAGGACTCTCTGCTGGTTGGGTGCCACAGAAGGACAAACACCCAGATGTGATGGCCCGTGCTGGAAACCGGCTGCGTCTGAGATATCACTTGTTAAGGGCAGAACTGGTTTCTCTGGATTTACACCACAGAAGTGCTGTGAGCACCTAGGTTAGTAGCCAGCACGTATTCAGAAATCTCTGAACATGCAGCCAAGCTGATCTCATGCCCGGGAAGGGCAACTTTTCCTGTAGTGTGCTAAAGAGCTTAAATCCTCTCTGCTTAAATTTGACACAAAGAGGGTTGCATCTAAATAACCCCTGCAACATGGACATCAAACAGGAGGGTCTGCAGGGAATACGGGCATGAATAAGTAACATCAGGGACTTCAAAGTGCTTGATATTAATTAAACATCACAACATGCCACAAGATAGCGGAAGGCTGAAGTGCAGCCACCTCTGGGGTGCAGCGCGGGCTCCACACCCACGCCCCGGCGTCGGGGGGGCTTTGAAATCAGGCTGTGCCTGGAGGTGGGAGCAGCGAAACCAGGGGACCTGCACGGTGGGGCAAGAAGATATGGCGAGGTTAATAGAGATGGGATTTCATGAAACTTGTCAATGAAGTTGCTGAAGTGGTCAAAGAGCTGGTTTTACATCTCGCCCCTGACACAGATGCTCTCTCTGCAGGCGGGTGCGTTTGGCAGCAGATGCCAAGGGGGTACGCAGGATCGGGGTGCGAGCAGGGGGCTGGATCATAGCCTGGTAGATTGGGGACAAGACAATTGGGGTTTTATTGCAGTGTTACCGTCTGGGACATTCCTCCTGGGATAACGAGAAGGAGAGAGAACAGCAGGGGAAAGGACCATTTCCAAGTGGGAATGGAAAAAACCAAATTCTCTTTGGAGCATCCTCTACGAGTCCCAGTTGGAGAAGGATGCAGCCAGCTCCTGGGCCATCCCAAAATGAGGAGGCTCCACAGCTAACCCTCTGGCACCCCCAAAAGAAGGGGGGACACGAGCAGCTCGAGGAGCAGGAAGGGACACGCATGCGGAGCACGTGCTGCTCCGGTGGCAGTGGGGACGATGCACGCACGATATGTGCCACCGCACTCCCACGTGCGCCTCGAAACTCTTTCTCGATGGCTGCTGCTCGCAGTCCCCAGCAGAAGGGGCCGGGGGTCCTCACCCATCACCCTCAAATGATGCACTGCTTGGTTTGGGCCTCTCTTGTCCCCCCTGAGGTTTGGGGATGGTAAGGAGGGAGGGAGGGAGGGAGGGAGGGAGGCTCTTGGGCAGGAAGGGAGAGGGGATGGGGGTCCCCAGCTGATGGGGCACCACAGCGGAAAACACCTCAAAGGGGAGGGATGAAATGTTCCTGAGTGCCTCTCTCCCTTCCCCTGCTGCCCTCTGGAAATGCAGCATTAACACACAATGATTTATGTGATTTGTTAGATGGGGAGATTGGGGAGGAAAAATAGAAAAAAAAAAAAGGGGGGGGGAAAAAAAAAATCAAAACCTGGAGCAATTTATGCATCCTGTCAGCATTCAGCTCGTGGCACCGCGGTGTTGTGCTCCACGTTTATTACAATCTTCCCAATAACACAGCAGACAATTACTATAATTTCTATTTTTAAAGCCCTGGTTCCCTGCGGACCAATGGCTCACATTTAAAGTGTGGAGAGGAGCAGGTGTCAAAGGAACTTCATTACATTTATGAGCCTTTCAGCGTCGGCGTGCGCTGAGCGAGCTAGCTAATGCCGCTGCACGCCGACAATACGACTAATACGTTTGATTGCTGGGAGCCTGCCTCCAACCAAAATGAATTTCAGAGGGCTTTTTTTTTTTTTTTTTTGACAGTTTTCCCAGGGAATTGGCACGTGTTGGGCTGGTGCCTTGGCAATATGGGTTTCCTGCAGATAAATTATTCAAAGCGGCAGAGGAGGGCAGGCTATGGGAAGCGTAACGGGCACCGCCTGCACTGGCCAAAAAAAAAAGGAAGGGCTGGGACCCTGCAGGGACAGCGGGGAAAAAGCAGAGCAGAACTTCAGTTTTCTTAAACCTGCCCTTCAAGGACAAGGTGCTTGCCTATGAATGGGGGAGATCCAATTTCATGTCATATTTGGCTTCAAAAAATTAGGTATCATGTCTGAGCTAACGTCCAGGCTCCTCACTACACCATAGCACCTCACAAAGCAATTCCTCCCATTGCCTTCAATACCTCTTTCAAGCCAGGATCAAATGCCCCGGGAAGACAGGAGCACACTCGGTCACCGCGTGGGCAAAGGGGACAGGAGCCACCTAAGGCAAGGACAGAGCCAGCCTTGCTAAGGACTGAAGGGTGGAAAAGCCAAAGAGGCTGCCTTGCCTGGCCTACAGTAAAAAGCAGCCTTTAAAAAAAAAAAAAAAAAAAAAAACCCAGAAAACAAACAAAAACACCCCACCCAAAACTAAATTATTGGGGTTTTTCCCCATAGGGAAGACCCCATCACTTGGTTGGAGAACTTGACACAGGCCCACTGCTGTGTATTTAAAGTGTTTCGCTTGCAGCACAGGAGGGATGGGGTAGGCTCTGCACACTCAGACTTTGTTTTCTACCACCAGGCTCCTTTTCCCAGCTTAAATCAACAGCAGCATTGTCCTCAAAAATCTTCATTTCCCACCAAAGTGCAGAAACACCAGGAAAAAAGATCTATTTCTGAGCTCAGCCCCTGCTCCTCCCAGGCAACTTAAATTAACTGACGTGGCCATTACTGTGCTTCTGGAGCCTCTGTGGTTATCGGGCTCGGATGCATGAAGGTTACATGAAACCACTGTCCTTTATTGTTCGTCTTCTCTGCGAGAAGCCCTCTAGACAGATTGTTTTAACGTGAAATTTCAGGTCACATAGTGCATGTTTGCAGCCTTGGAGACTGACGGGGTATTTTCATTTGTTCTCTCTCTTGTTCGCATAATAGCCAGGCTGAGAAGCTATCCAGATTTCATTCTTATTATTTTAATTCTGAATGGAAAACAAAGCAATCTGAAACCTGCAAAGAAATTATTGCTACCAGATGCCAGCCCCAGAGCATGTTAGTCCAGCTAGAACAAGACAGAGGTTCATACCGCTCCTCCTCACCTTATCACTGGGTTCTCTCTCGCATTAAACCAAAATAAGCATCTGGCAGATTTCCTAACCCAATGCCAGGAGACAGAGGGGAAGGGGCCCTGCGCTGGGTCTCAGGGTACTCGCTTCAGGATTCAGCTCCCCACTCTGCCACGGACAGTTCAGGGTAACCTCGAGAACATCACTTCATCTCTGGGTGCCCCTTATTTCCCCTCTTCTCTCTACAGGTGCCGTGGCGCAGGGGCTATTTCTTACCACGTGTTTGCCCCGCACTAAGGAGCTTCCTATACAAGCTATACTGATGATGTCCCAACGCTGCAAATCTAAATCAGCGAGGCTCAGACAGGTAAACTTGAAAGACAGTTTAACCTGAGTACAATGCGCATTTTAACAGCCTGCTTCTACGGTAATGGTCTTGCTCTGCTGCCGAGACCCCAGCGATACAGCGTGCGAACAGCAGCACGGATCTGAAGTTTAATTTTATGGAGTACCTACAGGGTTGATATTTTCTTCTTCTTTCTTATCTTAATACACATTTCTTTTCCGACGGAAGACCGAGGCGCTAATGGAAAACTGCTGGAGCCTCCCATGCACTGATGCCCAGGTGTGCCTGGGCTTCGACAGCTCTATGCAAATATACCATTAAGGGCCATGCTGAAATTCCCCACGGTCAGCGGTAATACTTTATATGCATTCAAGAGCACCACGGAGCTCAGAGAAAATAAACACGCTGAAAAAGCCTTCAGCTGGACAAAGGGAGGTGAGGATTCAGCGGGAATATTTATTTTACTCTGAAAGCAGCAGAGCTTCCATCAGTGCTTATTTGTGGATATAGCAAAATGCCATTTGCGAGAAGCTGTGTGGGAGCTTTAGAGGGACAGACGGACAGACAGAGCCTCTATTTTCAGTTAAAAAACCCAAACCTAAATTTGCCTAGCAGCAGGTGAAGCAGGAGGAGGAAAATACCGGAGGAAATTACATTTTTCCTACAGAATTGTTGAAAAGTGGTTTTTTTACTTGGTCCTTCCCCTCTTCCAGATCCAAGGAGCCCCTTCTTTAGCTCCTCAAAGGAAAAGACAGAACCAACCGCCCTAAGGAGGCAGGACCCCGCTATACCTCACTCTACCCTGGCCATGAGATGGTCCAGCTCCCGCAGTCCTGTTTCAGGGCTGGGATCAAAGCCAGGATGAGGGAGGGGAAGGGAGAAGGATGCTGCGTGGGAAACCTCCACCATCACCACCCTTGTCCCAGCAAACTCCTTCAAGCTCTCATGAGGGAAGATTAATTTGCTGGTTAACTTGCACTGTTGTTCGCTGCTTCTTTCCTACACAAGGATTGCCTTATCAGCACGAGCCAACGAAGGGAGCAAACCCCAAGGTCCAGCTGGATGCGGACTACAGGGCAAGTCACAGCCAGGCAGCAAAACCACCCCTCAGCACCCACCAAGCAATGAGGATGGGTTTAAATGGCCACCCTGATTTCTTTTGGAGGGTTTTTATTTTCCACCCCATGAGGAATCCCCCCCTGGGCTGCTGCAGGCTGAACACAGGTGGACAGACCTGGATCTGGGTCTCCAAATCTCTCCCCTCTGCAGAAGTGCCATGGCATCATCGGTCATTGCAGGAAATGAAGAGGGCTTCATCCCGCTGGACCTTCTCTAGCTGTTAATTTTTCAAAAAAATAAATAAGGGGTGATGGAGGAAGAAATACCTCTTGATCAAGAGTCTCCCTCTACTTTTAAAAAAGGCTCAATAGGAGCTCCCAGCTGCTATTTTATAACCACACGCTGAGGTTAGGGGTTTTTTGTCCCCTTCTTCCTTTAGGGTCTTCCCTGCTGCTTGATTTAAATCCTCCTGACGTTCCACCTATTGAGAGTCCCATCCTCAGCCGAATAAACTACCGTTTGCCTTTTGCTCTTGCACTGCTTCCAGGAAAGGACACCCTGTGCGATGTTCTCGAGCTCGGAGTCGGGGGGAGGATTTTGCCTTGACGTGTTTAGATGCAAAACCGTAGCTTGTACCCACCTCAAATTAAAACTTACAGCCGTGTCACAAACATGCTCCTGAAGCTGCGCTGTCAGTTTTCATTTGCAGAAAGGGTCCAACCCCCACCCAAAAACCACCCCCAACGCTGCGAATGAAACGCTTACCGAGCGCTAACGCTCTGTAGCGATCGCAGAGGCGTCCTCCGCACAAGTGAAGCGGACCAGAAAAGATGTTCCCGAGCATCACGTTTGACACAGCCGCAGCTGTATCGTGTGCCTCCGCAGCGCTGGCGTTGGAGCGTTAGGCTGGGGTGATTTCATATGCAGTAGTTTAAGTTGACGTATACTTTCCTCTTGACTGTTTGAAAGCGTTACAACATGCAATCCAAATGCCATTTCACGCGCAGAGAGACCTAAGTGGCTCTGTACGTGCAAACAGCTCTTACGCCAGAAGAGGAGGGGTAGGGGAGGAAAAGAAATATCACAGTTCTTCAACCCCATTGTTTTCAAGCTCGGTAATAAGCTGCCTTTGTCGTAAGATTATCCTCGAGTGGCACAATGGGCGGCAGTTGCTGAAGTGAGCTACGTGCCCATCTCCAAAGAGGACTGCGGCAGCCGGTGCTCGTGGCAGGGGATGGGCTCTGGTGGCCCCATCAATGACACCCTTACCTGTCCTAACAGCAGAGCCAGCCTTCAGCAACAGCCTGCCCGCTCTTCAGCAGTACCCCCAGCTAGCTCACCACGGCCCAGAATAGAGAAGATTTGGGAGAGAAAGATTGATTTCTCCGTCAGCCACCATGGTCCAGGATGAGCGCAAGCAGGAGCGTCCATGCGGACAGGCTCGGCTGGCTCTGTGCAGAGAGCACCTCTCCCCAGCCCTCTTCAGAGATCTCATTTCAAACCTGTCATGGGAAATTTTATCCTGCGCCTGGAATTCTTTAGAGGCAAAAATAAATAAGTAAACGTGCCCCACATCCCGTTGTCCTTCACCGCTGTGCGTCCTGTGGATTACAAGCCGTAGCTGGCATGAAAAACTACATTTAAATACAATATGTATTTATGAGCACACATGCAAGCGCAAGCATGTGCACATGGTGCAGATCCAAAGGTTAGAGAGGGACTGAGACCTCTCTCCCCCCTGCGAGATAAGAGGGCTGCACATACACACAATATCCAGACCCAAACTATCCTAAGTTCTACCTGGATTTTAGGAAAATATAGCAGAAAATAAATATGCTACTGCACTGATATGCAAATAAATATTTTTTAAATTTGCCTAAATGGCTTTAAAGTAACGCAAAGGGAAAACTGCTCAGAGAGAGCTGGCGATAGCCTTATCAAAGCCGGCCTCCTCTGCCACCTTCCTATTCAAGTTCAATTTGGCTTTTATAATGAAGGACCAGAATTCATCTATTGCTCACTCATGCACCTCAGGCCAACAGGCTTAGTCTTGCAGCCAGAGATGCACAGGATCAGGCCCTTGCGTACCCTCGACATCCCACAGCGTGACTCTTCATGGACCCGGCTTTGCAGGACCAGCACTACCACCTCCAAAAGCTACAGCTCCCCAGATCCTGCTCCCACGTCAGATGCCCCCCTGCCCACCTCCTCCTCTTGCCCCCAGACCTGTCACTCTGTTAAAACACAGATAAGCAGAGCTGGGGGTTGCAAGAAACAGTTAATATTAGCAATGCGCTCGGCAGAGGCAGCGTGCTAGATGAGCACCAGGTACTAGGAATATTACCTTTTGTAATCATTGCTTTATTAACATACAACAATCTTATTAAATCTAATCTAAGTGCTTATTTGGCACATTCAATAGAAAAGCCTTAATTGAGCTCGTTTTAAATATAGCAACAACTGCTTACTCTGCTTTCTAAGAAGGTGTGAGCTTTCCTGGCGACACCTGCTTGCAGCTGACAGCTTGTTAGCGAAGAAGGATGTTTTTTAAGGGTAGATTTTTGCTGGTTTGGGGTTTTCCCAGGGCTTGGTTTATTTGGGGATACAGGAAGAGCTGGTAACATCAGTCACCCAAGGAGGGCTTCCTCCACCGCCCAGGTGGGTCCATCCACCCGCCTGAGACGGTGCCTCGTTACTGAGAGGCCAAAATGGGACAGGAAGTGCCATTTGCGTAATGAGCAGCCCAGTTCTATGCTTAATTAAAGCTTCCTAATCTGCTGGCAGTGAATCTGCCAGGAGGTTTGACAGCCTTGGCTGGACCTCTTTCATCAGCCACAGCTGCAGCAGTAAATGAGCGGCTCTGTTGAGCCCCCAGGAACTGCCCAGCGTCCCGGTGGGGATGAATGCCTCGCTTGTCTCCTCCAAAGGCACCACGGCTTCACCTGGCGTACGAGGGGCTTCTTCCGACCAGCCGGCGCCTTGGAGAAAGAGCCTATTTTAACAGGCCTGGGACTGACCTAAATATCCAGATCTAAGCCACCCTTGAAGGATGGGACCGGAGAGGAAGGCAAGGATTTCAATATCTGGACTCAAAGCCAAATCTTGACAGCTGGAAGCCCGCTCTGCCCGGATTCACCGTGCAGGAGGTTTGGCTGTAGCAAGGAGACAGAGACTTCCAAGTCCTGCCCGTCGCTTTGGGTACCGGAAAGGCTCCTTCCCCCCGGGACCACCCGGTCCATAAGGGCTGGAGCAGCATGTGGCCCTCGTCCTGTGGCCAACACATGGGGCAGGGGTTCACCGTACCAAAAAAGCACACGCTTGTGGAGGACTGAGAGCTTTCTGCTCACCTTGATGCGTGCGCCGTGCAGGCTGGCGGCTCCCTCGCAGCTGCTGATCTTCTCTCCGCAGGTCCACCTCTGATTCAGCAGCTCGCCCCGAAACTCATTTTCTGGGGAGGGGAAGAGAAACACAGGGTCAGGACGCGGAGTCAGCCCAGCACCCAACCAGCAGCATCAACCGGAGGTGAAAATGCAATATTTATTCACCGCCTGCTTTCTTTAATGGCCATTCAAACCCTCCATGCCCCAAGCAGGACCCCATGGTGCCACTCCAAGGCTAAGAGCCCCGATCGTGAAGAACGTGCAGTTGGGGTAAATGAAGGCTCAGAGACCTAATGGGCTCCTGCGCATCAGCCGAGCTGCAGGAGCAGCCCGTGTGTGCCCTCAGCCTACCCCAAACGCTGTGCGACGCTGCTCAGCTTGGTCCCCAGTTGGAAAACACGGTATTAACAGGGAGTGTCACTTGGTGGGCTGGGCAAGGTAGCTGCCAGCACCGGCCTGGGAGCCTTGCAGTGCCCATGGCAGCTGGCAAAGGGCTTCTCTGCCCTTCGTGCTTGCTCCACCCTTACACCCTTCTTCTCTTTCCAGAGATGAAGTTAATTTTTAACTTTCACAAAAATTCACAAATCGAAAGCAATGGATGGGACCCATTAGCTGGACATCACTGAGAGCTAAGTGGGGTCCCCGCGCAGGTTTCTGCAACACCAGCGTTTTGGGAGTGGGTCATTACAGCAATAGGCAGTGAAGGGAAAGATTATGGGAAATACACGCCTTACAAGTAGATTCTTGGCACTTTCCCATCACCTAGTACAACTTCAGACATCTTCAAGGGGCTGGCACCAGCCCTGCCGCACACAGATGGATCTGCAGAGCTGGGCCAGCGCGGAGGAGCTGCCGTGGCACGGGAGCTGTACGGCAGAGCTTACCCTCCCGCACAGGTACTGCTCGCGGTAATGAGATCAGAAGCGTCTGCCCCCAGACTCTGGCCTCTGGGCCCCCGGCGTCACAGCTCACCTTGGCAAACCGCTGTCGCTTTGGGCACCGCTGCCACGAGCCTTTCCCTCGCATCTTTAATTGCGGATCCCTCTGGCATTGAGTACTGAATAATTTATTGCCTGTTCTCCCAGTCTTGCTCCATTCATCTTCTACCACCAATGCAAAGGAAAAAGGAGAGCATCCCCCAGAAGGAGGCACGTGAGGAGCTACACGTGCACCGGCACGCTCATTCATCTCGGGCTGGTAACAGCCTGGGGAAGAGCTCAGGGCAGAGGCTTCGTTTCCTCTGCTGGAGCAGGGTCCTGTGCTTCCTTGACTTGCTGTCTCTATTATTGGGGTAATCTCAAAGACAGCAAAAAGCAGGGAGAGGGCTCACACGCCCTAAGGGAAACCTGTGGAAGGTGGGTGTTTCCAGCTACGGATAATTGCTGAGTGTGTAGGACACCAACCAAGCAACTTTGGATCTGCTCTGCCACAAAGCAGCTTTTAGGAGAATGCACAGAAAATAGCTAGAGAATTTATTCCTCCCCTGCCTGTGTCTGTTCTCTATCTACAAGACATTAAGGAATAACCAGTATGCCCCACAGTGCTCTTGCAAGAATGAGTACATTGAAAGACTGGGATAATTCGATCCTATGGTGATGTACAATCCAAGTTAGTGCCTAAGACAGATGACCGTGAAAGTCACCTTCTATTTGTCCTAAAACAGAGCTGTTCTGAAGCCAGGAGGGCAGCTGGGGGAACTTTTCTAGGTTTCACAGGAGAAACGTGTGTTGGAGACTCCACTCCAAACCCTGTCTGAAGCACTGTGTTCCAGCACGGACCCACAGGAAAGGCACAGGGCTTGGAAACAAAATCCAAGAGTTGCTGAAACATTCTTCTGCTTTGGAGAAGCTCCGAGGAGAGGGAG
This sequence comes from Mycteria americana, assembly GCF_035582795.1. Lineage (NCBI taxonomy): Eukaryota > Metazoa > Chordata > Aves > Ciconiiformes > Ciconiidae > Mycteria > Mycteria americana. Next base: position 16,348,957 of record NC_134378.1, read on the forward strand.
CAGGGAGGCACAGATGGCCAGGCAGATGATAAAAATAAGCAAAACATGGGAAAGAAGCTAGAAAGGGACAGAAGAAAGGAGAAAGGGGGGGGGGGGGGCGGGGATCAAATAAGAAGAAAAAAGATGTTTCTATGGCACATTCATAGGACACTACAGCCTGCCTGCTTATCTGAAGCATTTCCCTGAGCATCCTTTGCCCAAGCAACGTGTTTTAAAGCAGGAGCATCCTCTCTGGGATGCAGTGGGGGCAGGAGCAGAGAGTGGGTTAAACTGCAGAAACAATGGATCCTGGATGCAATATAACCCAAAGATAGCTTAGAAGATTTTTGAAAGGTTGAGAGATCATGAGATTCAACCCCCAGGAGGAAAAAATAGCAAAACACCCATGCACACTTATCCTCTTTGGACCCGTTTTGCTCACATGTGTCCAAGTCAGAGGATAAGAGTGGGCTCCAGAAGCTGCCACGGTAAACGTGGCCCGAGATGCCAGGTTGTCCTTGCCACAGGCCCCATCCCAATCTCCCATGCCTTCATCCCTGTGAGCAAGAGGGGAAGGGGCTGCGTGTTGGGGCGAGGAGCCTCAGCCAGGCTGAAGATGCGTTGGCTGCACCAGCTCAGCACCCTCCTGCCCGCTCCCGTCCCTCTGTCCAGCCTGGTTCAGATGGCCAAGGCAGCTCCGTCAACACACGAATCAGATTTCCTCTCCTCCGTGCTGCTTAAATGCATCTGGTCTCCGGAGAGGATCAGCTTGCACTGCTGCCTGTGCCCTTTCCCCCTCGCCTCCAGACCCTGGGTTCAGCAGAAATGCAGCTCACTGGTTATACGAAGGACACTTCTTTTAACCCCTACCTGGACCACCCAAGAGGAGATGCGGGATATTGCCTTAAATGCAAGTTTTTGCTCATGGGAAGCAGATCCCAGAGGGAACAGCACATTCTAGGGTCTCCTGGCACTTAGCTGGGAAAGCCAAAGCTCACAGCCAGGAGCACTTGCATCCACTCCCCCTTGAAAAATAACCTAGATGCTCAGCTGGTCTGATAGACCACTACCTGATGTCCACATCCCAAAGGAAATCACCAGCTTTCCCCCACCCGCTCCATCCTCAGTACCCACCGCCTAGCCAGGACTGAATCACACGCTGGGGCCCTCATTAGACAGGCTGCTTTTCCCCATCAACATTTGTGACAATCCACCACCAAAAAATCAGTGTGTCCTCTTCCAAATGAGGTTCTTTCCCAAACCTTGAATCTATTTGTCCCCTTCTCTCCTTCAGAAATATCTACAGAGAAAGGTGAGCTGTGAACCAAAGCATTGAGAGTTGTGCAGAATCCTGGTATGAAAAAGCAAGTTCCATGAAACCTTTGGGTCACCTTTATCAACTCCAAACAAGAAGATCTGGAAACTTGGGAGGAAGACCACATGCAATTCAGAGCGTTAATCAGACTTGCGTGTGTTTTACTTTCCATTTCCAAAGCGAGAAGAAAGCGTTGATTTGCCAGAAAAAAATTAAACCCTCCAAAGAATGGCAGAAGGTTCCCCCAACAATAAACGCAACAAACCTGATAGGAAGCTTTGGAGCGCAGAAGGTGAATAGAAAATGAGGCAGGACGTTGCAGGAGGGGGCTGCTGGGGTGGCAGCCACCTCCCGCACGTGTCCTTAGGGTGCTGGGGGGAGCCCCGCTTGCAGGCTGCCGGCGAGAGCAGCACCACCCTGTCTCCAAATCCAGGCAGAGGTGACACTTGGTATTGCAAAGTGATGGGCTGAGAGACAGGGTCCTTCGAGAAAAGACAGGGGGTGGAGGCTTCGTTTCCCCATAAGATGTGTCACTGCATATTTAAACTGAAAGACTAGAAGAAAAACATATCAACCTTCACTTGCTCCCCCAAGTGCAAGAAGATAAAAAGGAAGAGTAAGATTTTTCTTCATCTTTGTTCAGGCACATTTTTCCTGGGAAAGGTGAACTCTGTGTTAACAAGGCAGCAACGCGCCGAGAACAGGCTGGGTCCTTCAGCGTCCCACCAGACAACGCGGGCTCACTTCTCAGAGCAAATACAGCAGCAGCGTCAGGGATCAGAGGGTGCCCTTTGGACCCCATCTTTCAATATGAATTTAAAAAAAAAATCTCAAATCCAAATTTCACATCTTCTCTAAGCTGCAAAAGCCACCCATGGGCCCCCCACCCCTTCTGCACTGCTTGCTGGCTAACACCCGTGCATTTTGTAGGGCATCGCTCACACACGCTACTCTCTATGGCCACCATGGCCACTGCCTGGAGAACACCGATAACTGAATTTGCTTTCCTGCTTGGCCCCAAACCCACAGTGTAGCGAGAGCTTCTCTTCTGGCAGGCAAGCGAGTCTCATCTTTGATTGAAGGCTTCAGTCTCAGATCCTAGCTGCACCACGGAACCCCCTTGCACAGCCCCCAGGACTCAGCGCAGCCCAACCCAGCCTGAAGCACGACTAATTGCCCCAAGCTCCTGCCCAACCCTTGCCAAGAAAAGACTCCCCTGAGCCGATACCCTGCACGAGGGCCTGCCAGTTCAGCCTTCACGCACGCAGGAGCACAGCAGCTATGCATCAGGGTGCTTTTTTTCAAGGGAGAGGAATTAAAACCTCCATGGGGATCAAAATACACTGAAAAAGTAGAACGCAGCTCCTTTAGCAATTCTTCTCCATTCTTCTCTGATGCCAGGAGTGTTGGTTTAACCCCCTCTCAGAGCACAGAAATACCATCTATTCAATGCAATTATCGCTGTTTACTGCGGCACGGCTATGTTCAGTGCTTCAAATTTAGCTTCCCAAACATGCATTTAATTTAAGATTTAATACCGGATGTTAATTGTATATCGCACAGTAAATGACTGATCATTAAAACATATTAATTGAGGTTTAACAGCTGTGTAATAGATATTACATCTCATACTTATCAGCAAATATGATTTAATAATCAGTTAGGACGGGATGTATGGATGGGAGACGTAGCATGGCCAGCTAGATTGCAGGTCGTTCTTTGTTGTTCATTTGCTGACCTAAAGATACTTTTCCTTAGCATGTTTGGAAAGAAGCTTGGCGATCACCAAGCAGATGTTGAGCTTTGATGCTCTCACCTGGGGAGCTTACCTGGACAAGCCCCACAGAGTTTATAGTCTCTGTAAAAGGAGAAATGGGGGAACCATGAACAGTTTCCCCCTATAAAGCTGGGACTGAGCTACAGGGACCTGGCCCCATGACTGTGTTTGCACCAACAGCAAAGCAGGGAACCAGTGAACCCCAGGGGGTGGGGAGCGAACACCATGAGATGGTCATCCTCCCCCAGCACCTGGGGGATCCTTTCCACCATGTGCAAGAGTCATGACCACCCTGTGCTTTCTAATAGTAACTCATTTAAAGCAAGTTGACAAACGTCATTGCCCTTAATGAGGGATACGTATATCCCAGCCCGTATGCCCTGGGCTGGTCTCCAGGGCAGTTCACCCAAGTGCTCAGTCTCCCATTGCTCCCATCCCCTGGCTCCATCGTCACGTTGAGCCAGCACATCCCACTCCTGCAGCCCGGGACTCACTGCTCCTCGTCCCCACGTCACTCCCAGCCACGTCCCCTCTTGCCAAAGCGCAGAGCAGGACGGTGCCTTCCTGCACGGAGCAGCTGTTTGGAGACCCAACAACTCATCGTACCAGTGAGCTGAGTTTTTGATCCCATGGCCCCGACAAACACGCAACACTGGCTTAACACACTGTGCTACCGAACCACAGGCTGCAACATCAAAGGTTATGAAATCTGTGATGCACACTCTGATCTTTTATTTTCCCCTTACCCAAAGGAAAGGAAGGGGTTTGATTTCAGTAGGATCAAACCTTTCTAGTCCTTTCACTGCCAAATGGACGCTTGCAGCACGGCATGCGTTGCTAACCTGCTAAGCGACTGGCTCAGCACCAGCATGGCTCAGAGGTGTTCGCTGCCAACAGCTGAGTACAGCCTTGCTCAGCTCCGTGGGTCCCGGGGGCACAGAGGAGAGGAGGGGAGCACCAGAGTTTCCATCTGGCTATGCAGAGGGGAAGAGGACAGGTCGTTGCTAGCATGATGCCACTGTTTCTTCATCTCCAGCCACAAGAACCTGCCACCCTCCTTCCAGCAATTCCTGCTGTAGTGCCCAGGGGCCTGGCAGCAGCCCAGGGAGCATCCCCTGCCTTGGCTCCCTCCTCCAGCACCGCATGAAGCACAAATGACTCACGTCCTCCTTCCCGGCCCCATGCCACCTCACCTCTTGGCTCATCCTGCTTTTGATGCCATTAGATGCCACCTCACCTCTTGGCTCATCCTGCTTTTGATGCCATTAGATGCCACCTCTGCCCAGGCGGCTGTGTCAGCCCCTGTGGCCACCTCGGCCATGCCAGCTCGTGCTTTGCCCCGTGATATGCGGCAGCTTTGGATGCTTTTGAACTCTCTTTGCCAGGTCCTTGATGAAAAAAGGGAATCATCCCTTTCCCATGGCCCTGGGACAGGACCCAGAGCAACCGGCTTAATTGCAAGATTCAGATTTCCCAAACATGAGGACGTGTTGCAATAGGAAGGGAAGAAGCACCAAAACCCACTCCTTGGAGAGGGAGCAAAGCCCCCAGCAGTGGGGTTCAGCAGCGGGTTAAAGATCCACCAGGAGCAAGGTACGGACATCACCTTGCCATGGGACCCGGCATCCCCAGGCCCCTGCAACGGCTGCGCTGCCGCCCTTCACCCGGGGCCCTCTCTCCATCCCTGCCCAGCAGCTCTGCACACCAAGCCACGACGTGCTCTAGGGAAGGACCAACATTTCATCCTGTTCCTCTGTATCGCCCAGCGCTACAAGAGCTGAAGCCCTCAGTGCACCTACGATGGAAAGGAAGCAAATGAGGCTACAGCCTCTCCTCATTAAGAGCAATATTCATGCTCCAGTGTTCATGGCCAGTTAATAAGACTTTTTATTAGAGTCTTTTTTCTTTTTCTACAAAGTGGCAGAAGCACACTACACAGCACTGCAGAAGATATAAAAGAAGGTGGTTTTCACCTTCTGAAAGAAGGTGGTTTATATCTACATCCTTGTATCATTTGTGTACTCTTCAAGAGAGGAATAAATGGTGCATGCCCACAATAGCACTGATGTCTGTGCATTCTTCTTAAGTATATTGATCAAAAAGTTTAAAGAGTGAACATTGTTCAACATCCCATCTTCCCCCGGCTCCTTGGGGGAGCTGTCAAAATGCAAAGCTGCTCCGAGCATGGTGAGCAAGGCCACCAACAACAGGGAAAACAAAGCGATGAGGTTCTCCACTGGAGAACCCCTTTGGGGTTTCCAAGGCCCAGGGCAACAGCAGGGCCTGGAAAAGCTCTCAGCCAATGCTGACCCCCTCCAAAACGAGAAGACGACCTGAGCCATGGGCATCTCTGCCTCCTGCCTTCGCCCTGCCAGCCACTAAGAGTTGCCCAAAGCGTGCCTTTTCCTACCGCAATAGCAGGAACTTCATAAGAGCCTGCTGATTAATTCCTCTCCAAACACACCTGAGCCTGAACAACAACAACAAAATTATAATATTAAAAAAAAAAAAAAAATCAGGCAAATCCGGGTTTATCACTTCCAAACAACGAGTGCCAGCATCCCCTCCTCTGCCAGGCTTATCCACAGCACAGACTGCTCCTGCCACCAGCTTCATCTCCAGCATCCATCCTTTTGTGCTCCCTCGCAATGCTCATCTGCTTGTGCCCAGTGCGTGTGCAAACAGGCGTGCAACGCGTCAGGCACACAGGAGAGCATCTCTGAGAAACAGGATGTTGCTTCTTTCTTCTTGCACATTTCCCTCATTATTTTGTTCTAATTTGGCTTTCCTGGTACCTTCTCTATTCAATAAAAGCCAAATGCAAACCGCGTCCCTTAATCTCCGAAACAGCAGCTCACTGCTGAGAAAATAATATAGATGTAACTTCCAGCATCACACACTTTCTTTTCCATTTATATGCAAATGCCGACCTTTCACCCAAGCTGTCTCAAAGAAGTATTTCCTTAAAAATGCAAATAGCATGTTGCAGGCAGTTACTCTGGCTGAGTCTTTCTTATATTATTATTATTATTTCTTTTAACCTTACCAGCACTGTAAAACACAACTGCTAAACTGCACCCCGGTAATAATTACTTTTCATACCAAATCGAAAGCCTCCGTGGAGCCGATGTGTCGAAACACCAGCAGGAGCATTCAGCGCAGATGAGTTTTTAGAGATGGTTTTGGATAAGCATGTCTTGGGCCAGGGGGAAGGAAGCAGCTCCAAGACGCGTTGCTGCCGAAGGGAAGGACCTGATGGCTCAGGGTGAGGTTACCAGAGCATCTTCTGTCTTCTAAAACGCTTCCCATGGTGCTGCTGACACCCAGAAGCCCTCAGGAAGGGGAAAACAACCTCCGTAAGCTGGGGAGGTTTGCATGGGGTGAGCACAGCAGGCACAAGGAGTAAGTCCACTGGCACCGCTGGTGTGGGACACTGATGTCCTTCCTCACCTGAGGTGGTCTGGGAAGACCTTTGGGGTTGTGTGTGTGCGCACCGTGTATCTGCGCTGTACAAAGCGGCCCTGGTGCAGCGTTAGGGCTCCTGGGGCTGAAGATGAATAGTGAGAAGGGTGGTTGAAGAAGCGGCTGGTGGGGAAGCGGCCACGATGAGATGATGGATGCAGAGGAACAAACCAGATTAGGGGATTTCAGCTCCAAGGCTCCCCTAATTCACCTCTCCTTCTCCCAGCTGTTGAGAGGGGTTAACCTCCAGGGAGAGCAGCCTGGTGCTTTCATTTCCACCGTGGCAGTGGTCCCAGCGCCAGCAGCTGCACACCAGACTGCCCTTGGCTCACATCTCCTCACCCACGGGGATGGGGACGGGGCTGTCCCCTCACACCGGGAGCACAAGCCCACCCCAGCAGGTTGAGGGGTGAAAGGAAACATCAGCGATTGCTGCAACCAAAGCCTTCCCTTTCTCACAGCAGCTCTACACCCACACAGGGAGGTGCTCCCAGCGTGGATGGATGTCAAACAGACCTAGCTGGACGCATCGACCCAGCTCAGGTATTTGACACCCTGTCTCCAAGATGCTCCATCATCAGCTTGGAAACTGGGACACAAGAGGAAGAGCGAGCCTGAGCATTGTGCTTGCAGAGGGGGGATACAAGGCTGTGCACCGGGGGGAAGCCAAGTGTATAAAGCAAAGGTAATAAATGAGGTTCTTCACACACAGAAATAGCAAGTGAGAATAGCCAGCTACGGACGGCTTCCTGGGACAGGGCAACGCGTCGTGCAGCTCAGGACCTGTTTCTGAGCAGCAAATATAGATTTCCCGCCAGTGTGCAGGGAAAGAGTAAAAGAAACAGGAGAGACATGAACTGATCTTTCCTCTATCATTTTAGTCATCTTTAGATTTAGCTGTCAATGACTCTAGTTCCTTCTGGGCTTCAAACCTCCAGAGATGCCCCGGTGTTGACTGTCACAGCCCAAGTGAATTTGAATCCGCTCCAGGATCTTACCCTCAGTCCATAGGTTCTGGGCAAAAAACACAGAGCTAAAAAAACCAAACCAAACCAAACAACAACCGCAAAAGCTGCAAAAACCCCACATTGCATCTGCCCAAATTTGGCCCAAGCTGGGCACACAGAGGTGTTTGAGGGACACAAACCCTTTTGCCCCCAGCACAGGACTGGGGTCCACCAACAGCGTTTGCTCAAGCAGGTGGTTTTCTGGACAGGGATTTCTACCACGAGTGACACCAGGTCAGGCAGAGGAGGGACAAGCTGCCTGGAAGAGCCGGGGAAGAGGCTGGCAGTGCCTCTGACGCAGTTAGATGACTAAATGGGCTACTTCCCAGCTGCCAGCTTGTCTTTATGATATTAAGCCTTTCGTCTCTGCTGCCATATAAGAAGTGAAAAGTTGACACGTAAGCGTGTGTCATACGGAGTCAGAGAGACAGAAGCAATAAGGCATAAAAGGAGGTGAGATCATTGTGCAGCAACAACTCCCTGGGGTAAGAGGCAGTGCTGCACGGCGCCCGCTGGCTCTCAGCCCCCCACGTCCCCCACCAGCACCCCTTCTTGTGGCACGGGCTCGGTACACTCAAACCAAAGCTCATTTCCACGCCAAACCTCCCGGACCAGGGGCACACACAGGGTGCCACGTTGCCCACCGTGAGACAAGGTGATTAAGCTGACCCTTCAAACAGCTTTATTAAAAAGGAGCCTCCGCCGCGGCGCACGGCTCTGCCAGCCGTAATGTCACGGCCCCTCAGGATCGTCGCTGCTGAATGGGGCAGCCGCTGTGCACCATTTGCTTGAAAAGAAGGAGAATCATCAAATATGTTAAGTTTATAGCCCTGCTGGCACTGCTCTTAGCGCTCCTGGGGACCCCGTGTAATTGAAATTAAATAGAGGCAAGCGATACCTTTCTGTCCTTCCTACGGCAGCCGGCGCTGGCTTGTGAATACGAAGTGGGGACAACGAGGAGGAGGGATGGGGCAGCAGCTGGGGGCCCATGGGCAGTGCTCTCAGAGCAGCTTTATCCCCCTTCCAGCCCCTTTCACGGGCTGAGCCCGCTGCGCCGCATCAGTTTTGCCCCAGCGCGGAGCTCCATCCCAGCCGGGAGCAGGGAAACCTCAAGACCCCAGCAGCGCGCTCGCTCCCCAGACCCCGCAGCCAAGGATTAGCTCATATCCCCTAACTGGGAAGTTTATCGCTCCTCCAAACCCTTCTTTTCCCAATCCTCCCCTTTCTGATGGGGTGTCCTTGCTCTCCTCAGCAATGCTCCCTGCTTGGCGGGCAAGCGCGGGGGGGAAGCGGCCAACCTGCCAGAGCTGCTCTGCCGGCACGGCGGCGACCGGCCTCCCCGGCAGCCAGGAAAGCCACTCCGTGACAGGAGGGAGCCGAAAGTTTCTAGGGGATGCGCAAGAGGAGCTGACAACTCCCTGCTCCTCTGAGACACTGCAGGCAAAGTTAACTGTTTAGACTGTCATGTTTTTTTAAAGCAACAACATGGCTCCCAGGCACTTTTTTTTTTTTTTTTACATAAAAAACCAGAGCAGCTCTCTCCAGAAGGCTATTAATCCTCTCCTGTCACTTGTGTTCTTGGAGAGAGCGTTTCTCTGGGCAAAAGCAGCTAGTTGCTCGCTGACTAATTATATCAAAATATTGAGGGCAACAAACAAACCTTTAAATCCACTTGCCAGAAATTCACTAGATGCAGAGCTTCAAAATTACGGAGGGGAAGCATATGCATCAGCAGGAGAAGCTGGGACTCCAGACGCACTCATGGCCACATGAGCTTTCAGAGGCAGGAACTTTCCTTCCTCTCTGCAGAGCCACTCGAGTTGGGCTAACTTTGCCCAAGATAACTTTACCCCGAATATCCCCACCCAAGGCTTTTGATTTCTTACAAATAAAGATTTTTTGCCTTTACCAGGGAAAGGAATTAATTTGTTTTCTCTCATTCCTATGCAGGTACTTGGGTTTTAGGTACAGAGCGAGGACTGGACCCGTGTACCCGAAGGAATGCTCTTACTTAGGCTTCAAGCCCCATTACAAGAAGGTTTTCAAAAGCTCTTGGCTGAAATCAAGCAACTTCTCTCAAAGCCCATCTGGCACCTTCACTTATCCCAGCAGCAGCCTCCCCTTGGGACACGGCTTCGTAGACCAGACCCTTTCCTGCCCCAAAACTTTCACCAGACATTCAGCCAACAGGGTTCGGGCTTTGACTTCATTTCCATCCCATCACCCCACGTTGCCCGTACAGCCAGAATGGGAAAAGCCAGTGCCGAAAGAGGAAAGCCCAATTCTGCATTTAGATGCTAAACCTGATGTTCTTCCAAGAGAGTTTGGATGTCCAAGAGCTGAAACAGGCGACTCAAATGCAAGCTTTGGCCCCAAACCCCTGCCTGCCAGACAGACATCGCCTTCCACCCCCCAGAGCTGCCTCTCCCAGGCTGGAGAGCACCAAGGGCAGGCAAAGGCGACAGCCTCTGGCTCTGAAACACTCGGGGCCACACAGGTTAACCAAAGGCAGCTGCTGGGGAGGCTTCTCTGCACTCCGTGGGTTTTTCTACGCACAGGTAATTGGGTACTCATCACAAAACTTAACAAGCCGCGCTCAGGGAGCCCGGCGACAAGCACAAGGCAGAGTTATTCAACATCAAATTGTTGGTTTCAAGGGATTGTTTATAAAAAAAAAAAAAAAAAAGAAATTCAAAAGTGCTCAGAGTGTCACCTACAGATTTTACCAGCAATACCTTGGTTTTTAAATACTGTGTGCATGAAAGCTCCCCCAGAGCCATCTCTTGTACCTTATAATAATATTCACCAGGGGATCCTCCTAATGCGGGGTTTGAATCCATTGCTGTTGAATATACCTGACTCCTTGGCTCGCAGAGAGCATTCAGGTAAACACACCCACGAGCCGCTGCTCAGTGAGACGATTACGGTCCTTGGCATCGATCCGAAAGGTCTGATCGCACCCACGAGGAGTGAGAGGCTTCCCCAAAACGGGCACAGACCTGGCTTGCAGATGCTGTCCTAGGGAGAGCCACGCACTTGCCAAATGGTTTCAAGCAAAGGAACGAAGAAACCCGAGTCTCTACTGCAGTTTATATTTAATTAGAGGAAAGGCAGCTTACGCAGCAGTTTCGGAAGCATATTGTCTTACAGCATATTGGATATTTGTATCTTAACAGCTCGACATCGATTTCTTTTATGTAAAGGAAGAGGGGGGGAAGAGAACTGCGTGCCCTAAGTTGTGTTAGCTCCAAAGAGACGCCTGTACCGCTTGGACTAATGTTTAGAGTAATCAAAGGCGTGAACTCATGTATTATGTATGGGAACGAGAGTTTTCAGTCTTCTGCAAAAAGGAATCTCCAGCGTTTGGTATTTTGTTAGCAGGCTGGCACCATATGGCTCTCCCCTGCTGATATTCTTTCACACCAGAACTTTATGTTCAGATGCTTTAGTTAATATTTTACCCAGCAAGCATAAACAAGATGCAAAGATTGCAGTCGACAGCAACCTTCTCTTAAACCATATACCCATGTTAATAGTGAAGGCTTCTTTCAGCAAGTAGTTTACCGAACACATGCCTGGCTTTTTTTTTTTTCCTTAGGGATCCAAGCTGGGCCATTTACTTTAACTGCATTAGCATCAAACAAAACACAAGCAGCAAACCCGAGAAGGACATTTTCACTCCCTTCCTACTCCATTTTCTGGCTGGTCCAAGGCAGCACTGGATGCGTGCAGGTGCCGCACACGTACGAGCTGAATTTGTGTGCAATTTAAGGCTGCATCTCTGCTTGTTTTTCATTTCAGACTAGATTTTATCTCAGGAAGGGAAAGTTGCCTCTTCTCCACTACTGAAGCAGGGATGGAGCACCCGGAAAAGCTCACAGCCCACAGGGAAGCCTCACCCAAGCTCTAACAGCCTAAACCGGCCAAGCAAGACCAACGGTATGGAGCATCCAACTTGATGGGCTTTACCAGCACTTGTGTTTCCCCCCACCCTGCCCCAAGTTAGACACAGAATCACTTTGGAAAACTGCAGCTTGGCGATTTAGCTCTAAATATTACATTTAGCTTTTGTCCGCCCCCTACCCTCCAATATTCTTATTATTCTTTAATATTCTTAAAACAAATAGGACCTAACAGATGTCTTTCAGCCTGCACTCTTATTAATGAGAATATTGTAAGAATGGAAATCAGGTCACAAATGTTTAATACTTTGTTTAAAAAGTCTTCAGCTTCTTTAAAGAGTTCCACTAATCCCAACATGACAGATGTACAAGGCAGTTTTGCTTGGGGCAGATTAAAATTCTCACTCTGATTTGCTCTTTCATTTGGTCTGATTAAAATAACATTGCAATTTTTTTTTTTAATGTGCTGACTTCAAAATAAAAAAGGAAAGAATAAAAAGTGACCAGTAAAGGCCAGCATGATCACAATAAAAGCAAATGTATTGTTGTTAAGATAAAAAAGCAAGACAAAAGGAACTGAGGCAGAGCCAGCCCATGCCCAGGTTAGCATTAAAGCTCTGTGTTAAAGATAAAAGGGGGACCTTTCCAAACTATGTTTTTCCATTTGAAAGTGTTTATTAATCTATTCTCTCTGAAGCAAAAAGTTCAATGAAAGACAAAGATCAAAAGTATTTTAATTCAGGTGAAAATTATATTTTTTATCTTTTTTTTTCTTTAAACCAAACCAAAATGAAAAGCAGAGTATTACAGAGTGTGTGACTTCATTATTCTGCTATAAGACTGACACTTGCTGGGAACAGCCTGGCTGGTAGGACAAGGTGATCTCAGCCACCCTTTCCTCAACCCAGCTGTGCCCAGAAATTCCCCGTTTCCTTCCCAGAGCTCCTTTCACACCAGACCACCCTTCCCTCGACAAGCTTGCACGGCTAACTTCATTTCTGCGCTGCTAGAAAAGACACTGGCATCTGAGTCACGTATGAACGCGTGCGTGGCAATCGATACGCCAGGATGCTCTGATCGGATCAGCAGAGGAGAAGGGAGGCAGGATGGAGCCCCGGCCACGCTCGCAGCCCATCTCCTCTCCCCACACTCATCCGTAAACAAGCCGGAGCCACATGTGCCTTTGCCCTCTTGGGTCTGCCTGAAAATGGCCACAGCTCCCCGTTCTGGGTCCCTCCAAGGCTCTGCTGGACCAGTTTCATACAGACATTGCCTCACTAAAGGCTCCCGGAGCACAAACGGAGGCATTGTTTTAAAAAGCAACCAGTGATGTTCAAAATACAGTCCCTTGGAGGGCAAACTCCTGCTTAAAGGGACCAAGATTTCATACTAAGATCCCAGGCTGTTAGTCTGGACTTCTCTGGCCCAGAAACCTTCTCTGCCTCCCCATCCCCACCTGCAAAACCACAGCAAGGCCTCGCAGAAGTATTGTACGGATTAATAAACTCAACAATAGAAAAACACTAGGTTTGTGTTGTGTATTTAGCCATTTTTCCTTAAAACTCCAGCTTGTACCTTCTATTAAAAAAAAAAAAAAGACTCCACAGAAAAAAAATCGCAAAGTGTTTCAAGTTTTGAAGGAGTTGCTCCATTCAGGTGATTTTTAATGTTTACATTCTTTCAATATAAGCATTCAACACATGTTCATGCCTTCAAGGCATCCTCACCTCAGTGCCCACCTCCAGCCATTCCCAGGGCAGAAACAACCTCCCCTCCACGAAAGATGCTGCCGCAAAGCAGCTCCGAGAAGTCGAGGGATGCCCTCCCGTGCCGCTGCTCTCACACAGGGGAAGCCCAGCGAATCTGCACGGGCAGGAGGCACTTGGGAGCTGCTCTTCACCTTCTGTGGCTCGGTCCTGTCCCAAAGGGCCAAGACACCTCGCAGCTGCTCCCAGCAAAGCAGCTCCTGAGCTCTGCAAGGGCAAACACTGCATTTTCAGAAATTCCCTTCCACGGATTAACCTGCCAAGAGGGGAAACTCACTTCCTCCAAATATACACGCACAAAGCCCTTTTCTCCTTGGTGAAAATATTTGGGGGGAGCAGGGGGTGGCAGATTTCCCTCCCATCTCTGAAGGGAGCAGAAGGGGTGCCCCAGCCCTGCTCTTTGCCATTACTCTTGACCTTGCTCTCAGATCCCAGAGCAGAAATCTCATTTAAATTCATTTCACTCTAAAAGCAAGGTGGTTCGAGGCATTTATCCCACCCCAGAAACTTTTCATAGCGTGTGCTTATCACCCCGCTTCTCTATTCACACGATGATCTCCTCTCTAAGGACAAGGTGGTGGGTCAAGTTTCTAATTTGCAAAGGTAAACAGGCTCGGAAGCGCTACAGAATATTTTAAGAGGGGAGGTTTCAGACAAGCCAGCCTTAAGGATGTTAGAGACACCGGGGGACTCTGCACCGCACAGCCAGGGAGACCGGCGCTAGTATGTAGGTGGTGGAGTTATTCTTTGTAGAAACCAGCAAACCCCAGGAGAAAGATGGAAAGAAAGGTGGGAAGAGCGAGGTTTCCTGACAGCAACTTCTGCCCTGTCAACTTTCTAGAAATACCTGGGAACCAAGAGGATGGGCAGGAGTTAATCCCAGCCTGCTAGTCCCTTTCACACAGCTGCTGTAGGGCTACCTACCAAAAAGACAAATAAATCTGGGGTCTGGAGCCACCTTAGCCTCCCTCCGGGGTGTCAGCATCCTTGTCTGCACAGCCAGGGAGCAAACAGCATTTGCACAACAAATAAGTCAAAGAGGGGATTTCTTGGGGAAAGAAGAGTGACACATGGTGATGTATTCCTAGCTCTAAGTTTGCAGTGTGGATCCTCCACCTTCAGCTCCCGTGTACGAGAAAGGGCAACAGTTATAAAGTGACAACAGGAGATATCCTTTGTCAGTAAGGATAGAGCTCTAGCAACCAAGCCGTACAGTTCACGGCTGTAAAACTAAGCCCTTCCATTTACAAACTGCCACACGCACACAAAGCAAAGGGGAGACAGGGTCTTGCCCCCCACTTTGCCATCAAACTCTCACGTCTGACTTCCCAGCGGTAACGCGATGCTCCCCCCATCCCATCTCCCTCCCCTTCCCACGGCTGATTTCATGTCTTCTGGGAAGCCCAGCCCAGCCGTGGCAATTTCCCCTGCACGCTCCAGCCCTTACTGTAAACCTGGCGCTTCCCCTCGTCACTCAGCTCTTGGGGGGCAAAGGGTCCCCCCAAACCTTCGAATGGGGCAGATGCCAGCACCCCTTGCAAAATAAGCACCCCCAGGTTGCAAAAGGAGGGCTCTATCCCTCACCGGATAGGGAGCTAGGGACCATTTTGCATTGCACCGACTGATTTGGGGGGCTCAGGAGTATAAACTCACCTGCCCTGCTCAAGCCCTGATGCAGAATCACGTTGGGATTTGGGGGAGGGAGAAGAGTTTATATTCCTGAGCTCCAAAAGCTGTGTAATTCAGCCTGTTTAGGGTGTATTGCTGACTTAGGGTGCACTGTTTCCTCCCCCCCAAAGCCCAAAAAGAGCAGCATGCCCCATCAAGAAGCCAAGTTTGGAGGCGGCACCCCAAAGCCGAGGTTTACGGGGGGTGGGGGGGGGGGTGGGGGGGGGAGGGTTTAGCACTGTCTGCTAAAATGGCAGCTGCTCTGACGCCGAGCTACGTCTTGCAAAGTCAGCCCTGCCCTCATCATCTGACTGCCAGGAACCGGGGCCGCTCCGCTGCCGGGTCGCCCGGGGGCTCTGCGGGACCGGGGCGGGGGGAGCGCAGAGCCGGAGCTTCGCCGGCCCCTGCCCCTGCCCCCCCCCCCCCCCCCCGGCCCGCAGTTTGCGGCCTCGGGGTGTTGGGGAAAGTGCCGGCCCAGCTGGGTTAGTCGCCAGTCTTATGACTTGCCCCAAGCCCGGCTGGAAGGCACCTGGGCTCGCTGTGCCCCCGCCTCCTCGCCCAGCCCGGGGCAATTAAACCGACACAGCCTGGCCCTACAAAACAAAACCCGGGGGAGGTGGGGGCCGCCCCCCCGGGCTGCTCTGTCCCCCCTGCTTTGGGGACAACGATGAGCCCGGGGGCAAAGGGACCGGGCGCCGAGTAGCAGCACGGGGGGGGGGGGGAAGAAAGGGGGAGGTCTGCGCTCTTTAGGGGATGGGGATCTCCCCCGGTTCCAGCCCAGGGTTTGCCCAAAGGGGAGGGGGCACCCCCGTCCCAAAGCCACCAACGCCACCCTCGGCAGTGACCTGAAGCACCGTCCCGCAGCGGGACGCCCCTCCAGCCGGGCCAAGCCCCGGGGATCCCCATTGCAGCGGTTCCCAGGAGGGGGGGGCTGCATTTCTGGCTTTCCTATGGTACGAGCTGCCCCCGCCGCCCCCTCTCCCCCCCGAGGGCTGCCGAGGGCCGACGGCGACCCTGCGGGGGGGGGGGGAGGGATTCACGGACCCTCCCTCGGGGCTGCGCAGGGGACAAGCGGCTCTGTCCGCCCCGACCGGACCCCCGGGAAGTTGCCACCCCCGTCCGCGGCCGCCCACCCCCGGGGTGACGGTGTCCCCCGCCGTAACGACACCCCGGGACAGACCCGGACCCGCCGCTCCGGGGTACACGGACCCCAGCTCTGCCGGGACGCAAGGGGCAGCTCCCGTCTGCATTCTGGGAAGGGATAAACCCAACTTTCTGGAGTTTTCCTACTCTTCTCGCCTTTGTGCGGCGGGGATCCCACAGACCCCTAAACCACTTGCAAAAAAAAAAAAAAAAAGAAAAAAAAAAGAGGCAGCCAAAAATAAGTTATCCTTGGTTTTCCCGAGGCAGGAGAAAGAGGGGAAGGAAGGGGAGAGAGCTTTGAGAGAAAGAGCTGAAGGGGACAAGTCGTGCCCCGGTTCCTCGGGCCGCAGCAGCAGGCGATGGTTTGCGCTTTGCAACATGCGCCTGCTCCAGCCTGCGCCGCTCGGGAACAATAAACAGGATCATACAAAGAAGTGGAAAGGCGGCATCTTTGCTTCTGGTTTCTATGACAGCATCAGAGACAAACCAACTATAAACTCTAATTCCTGGATTCCTCCTCCCCGCCTCCCCCCCCAAACCCCCTTTTGTCTGCCATTAATTAAAGTGGCCATATGGAAAAGGCTGATAATAACAGCAGATGAGCCAACGAGAGAGACGGAAAGAAAAAACAAAACAAAAAAACCCTAAAAGTAGCGGCAGGGCGATGGCGAGGATTTAGCCTGGGTTTTTTGCACTTCTTTTCAGCGCTGCTCGGAGCGAGGGGGCTCAACAATAGCGGGAGGAGAGCGGAGGGGCGGGCGGCCCGGCTCCGGGGGGGCTCGCACACCCCAGGCCTCCTGCTCCGAGGGGCCCGATCCCCACGACCTGCCCCTTTGCGTGGGCGAGCCTCGGAGGGTGCCGAGCCCCCCTCTGGGGCCGCCTCCCCGGGGAGGGTCGGTCCTACCCGCCGGCAAAACTGCGCCCCAAACTCAGCCTAACTCACCGGGGTCGATCGCAGCGCAAGTATATCCTCAGGCATCAGCCCCCTTCCCTTCGCCCTCCCCCCAAATGACCCACGAAACAACGACGACGACAACAACAAAAAAAAAAAAACTTTGCTAAAATTGATAAAGAGATTAGCCAAGCAAAGCTTCTTCCGAGCTAGCTAAAAATAAGAACCCGCAGATTTCTGTCGTGGTCAATGTATAGAGAGAAATCCACAAACATGGCACACTTCCCTTGTTCCTCGCTGCTATAAATAGAGAACTCTAAAGTAGTCAATACTGGGGAAGGGGGGGGGGGGGGGGGGAAGAAAAGTCTGCCAGTGGCAGGGGCGAGCACCCGGCAGGCGACTTGGCGACTTGAGGGGGCAAACGCCAGCCCTCCGCACACGCGTCCATCGGCGAGCAAAGCGCGGCCCCCCCGCCGGGCGCGGAGCTCCTTAAAGCCCGAGGAGTGAGACCCTGCAGACTTGGGCTGGAGTTTTTGCGGGAAGGGGGCTGGGGGTGAGGGGGGGGGTAGAGCCCCGGGAGGGACGCGCGGAGCCCCGGCCCCGCACCGCGGGCGCGCAACCGCCATCAGCACCTCCGAGAGCTCCGCGGCCGCGGAGGCCGCCGGCGGCGCAAACTCCTCCCGGCGCCCGGGAGCGTCTTCTGCTAACACCGCGCACGCTTCCCTCCGGATAAACATCCACCGATCTCGCGGTCCACAAACCCGGCAAGCATCCTCTTCCAGAAATATTCAGAAAGTTTCCCGGCTGAATGCGATGTTGGGTTTGTTTGGGTTCTTTTTTTTTTTTTTTAATAAATCTCCTCCTTTCTCGTCTTATTCAACCTCTTTTCAGTCAGAAGCGTAATATGTCCACTAGCGTCTCGCAGCCAGCGAGAGAGCGAGCGAGCAAAGATGGACCTAGGAGCATGATGATCATCATAAAAATCCCCTCGGTTCTCCAGTGCAATTTTCAAAACAACAACCCAGCCTTCGTGCTCTGAAGGCGAAACGCCTGCGTCTGTTTACATCAACTGTGTGCTCCGAAAGCCTTTCCCCTCTGTCTCAATCCAAGGGAGGGAGGGGAGGGGAAAAAAAAAAAAAAAAAGAAGAGGAAAAAAAAAAGAAAAGAAAAAAAGCCAGCATTATCTGCCTTTGTCAGCGAAAGAACATAATATTGACTTACCTTTCCCCACAGCTATTGTCTGCCCCTTCGCAAAATGACATCACGGAAACCAATCATGAAATTTGCATGGGGGAGGCTGTGGGGGGAGAGTTCTTGGAGGGCAGCCCACTTCCCTACACCAGTAACACGCGTGTAAGACGGGTTGTTGGTTTCAATTAAATATCTGATACTCCTTAGTGTGTGAACTCTTAAGCCTGCTAAAGGCAATGTCTCATTTACTTAATGACCGCTCTCATTAATGGAAATGGCACAGAGGGGGCTTGCTGCGCCTTCCCTTTGTAAATACACTACCCATGAACCCTTGGGGTTGCAATATATCTGTTTACTCTCTGAGGTGAAATAAATTTACAGTATAGCATCAAAGAGAGAGAGAGAGAGATGGAGCTGCTGACTTGAGTGCCCGGAGAGTTGGGGCTCTCCCAGCCCTGCAGCCCCTCTCGCCTCGCACCCCCCCTCCCCGAGACCCAGCAGAAGGTGAGTGATTTTCCCCGAGTTGATTCATAATTAATATGCACGAGGCTCGGGGCTCCTTTGATAGCAGCAACACAAAAGGACGGCGAGCGCGACAAGCGCCGTGCCGTGTCCCCCCCCGTGCATCCCAACGCGTGGTACGGCCCAATAATTCCTAATAGCAGCAAGCAGCGAGTGACAGATGCCCTGGGTTAGCACAGCTCCAGCGAAAGTACTTTACAATATTTATTGGTGGTTAGGAAGATGACCTATCACCATAAAGAACAGACTGGGAAATTTATCGCCTCTATGAACCTGGAAGTATTGCATATTAGCTGATATACATATTCAAAAGCGAGTGGTTAAAAGGTGTATAAATATTTTTTTTTTCCCTCCTCTTAAAGAAAAAAAAAATAAATGACACCGTATATTCCCAGCAGACATCGCCTCACCCCAGGAAGGACAGATCACAGCTCAGGCAGTTACGTTTTGGGCTTCGTGGTGGGAAGGAGAATAATGTAAGGATAAGTCCGAAAAGAAAACGGTGACTAAAATAGTTTGGGGATTGTTTCTAAGTGAGAAAAAGTGCATGTTCCTCCATTACCTGTGTTTTCCTCCCAGAAAGAGCCGCACTTTCCAGGAGCTAGCATAATCTTTCCTTGAAAATGCTTCTGTTCGGTGGAGTTCTGGCCACCCCGGGAGGAGAAAGCCCTCGCTGAGCTGGAGGGAGGGGGGCTCTGGGGAGAGACCCCGGCACCGTGCGGCAGGAAGGGCATTGGCACGTGTGTCCCCCCCCTCCAGATGGGAGCATTAGCACTGGGATTGCAACTTTTCAGAAATAGTGGGGGGAAAACCCAGGCCTGCTGCAGCCCCACGGGGTGGGGGTGGGGGGTCACCTTTCTACCCAGCTTTTTCCTGTGCCCTCACACCATCCCCAGCATCACCAAGACAATTAAGACTTTACTGTCATCTTAATGAAGATTTCCGAAAAGAAGCGGGAGCTCACAAATGGACGGAAACCCCAGGAGCCTTTAGAGAGCTGAGAGAGCAGAGGCAGAGCCTGGCAGGGAAAGTTGAATCCTGCTGAGGATGCGCTCTCCTGCGGGAAACTCCAGCTCCAGAGTTGCAGGAGCCCCAGGGGCCCCTCTCCAGCTCCCCTCCAGCCTGGTCAGGTTAGGTGCAGGCAGGAAGAGGGAAAAGCCTCGCACGCTGCCCGAGGTTTCAGCCCATGCCCGTTATTAGCTCTGCCGGACACCTGCCTGGCAGCATGAGCTCTTGAATGAGTGCTGGATGCAGTCCCAGCTCACCCACGGACCGTTACGGGGCACGTGGCAGGGGAGAGTGATTCGATTTCCCATCTCAGGCATTTTATTGAGGAGAGGGTGACAGAAATACTAATTTTAAAGTGTTGAGGCCGCTTTGGAGATTCTTACGACGCCCATTTCCACGGCTTGCAAGCCTGATGTGCTCCTAAACCATTAACATAAAGGAGGTATTCAGCAGAGAGTACTCCTGAAAAGCTGTTTTCTATCTCCTTTGGACACACCACGAAGACAGGGATATTTTACATCCTAAACCTTTGGCATTCAGAAATTCTATTAAACTCTTATCTGCAGGCAGCAGGCCTGGTGCTACACTGCATCTCCATTGTTCTGCACCCGCGATAGAATCAAAGGGAGGGACGGGAGGACTCAGCTCCTCTCTGCTCACAATGCTGCCTGGTCCTCTCCACCGCTATTTCATTTGGAGACGTCATGCTAAAACTTGAGAAACAAAAGCACAATAGATAGGCTAGAAGGCAGGAGGGGAGTGTGTTTACTTGCATGTGTTTCCACACAAATTTGCGTGCACACACACTGCACGTATACGAACGTACACACATGTGCAAACAGACCTGTGCCTCTCTGACGATTAGAACAGATGAATTTTATTATTGCTGTTGTTGCATTTATTAACATGCAACGCACCTAGGAGCCCTAAGGCAGCTGACAGCTTTGATACCATTCTACTAAGCTCTGAGTTGCGAGGGGGTGTTTGGCTTTTCTTTGTTCCCAAACCCGCCAGACTTCCCCTTCCCCTCCTCCCAAAACCTCCCGAAACGCTGCACGCAAGCAGCGCCTTACCCGGAGTTTCTAGTTCCCACCAACTTCAGCAGCCGGCAGGAATTCCCATCTCGCAGCCCCTAAATCCCTCCACACCCCCTGAAGATCTCGGGGTCAGCCCCCCCTCCTCCTTCCCACTCTGGAGGAGCCCGCGGGGGGAAGCGAGGCCACGCGTGGGCTCCGGCCCGGCGCGGGTCAGCACCACGGCGGCGGACAGCTCCGGCCGCCCCGCCCGCCCGCTCCCGCTTTTAAAGCATTTTCGACCCTTTTAAGCATTTTTCAACCTTTTTTTTAATTTTTTTTTTTTCCCCCTCAAGCTCTACAGAGTCACTTCACGGCTGTTTTCAGGGAGGAGATCATTATTGTGTGTTCCCAGGTCTGAAAGAGCTGCCGCTTCCCTAAAGGGAGCCGTATAGCGGAGAGGTATAAAATAAATGTTAAAGTATTTTCGCCTTCGGAGCGGTGTTTGCGGCGGGTGCTCCGAGGGTCCCTCCCTGCCTGTCGCCTGCAGAAGCGAATGCCAAAAGGATTTTTTAAAGTAGATTCCCTTCACGCACCCCCCCGCCCCGTGCAATTTGTTGGTTGGTTGTTTTTTTTTTTTTAAACCTTACTATGCTCATGTTTTCAAATCAAGCGTTTCAAGTTTGAGATTATTTAAGCTAAAACTGCATTTGCTTGTGTAAATACAGACATAAAACCGCCACGCTGCATTTCGTTGGCTTCTTTGAGTCTGTTTCAAAGTAAATTAGATCTCAAACTTTATGCATTTGTAATTGGCACCAACTTCTCCAGTTACCAGCTGGGGGTGAAAGATTTTTTTTTTTCCTTGTTTCTTTCTGAAAGCTTCTATGCAGATGGGCTGGCTGCCTTAATGCCTCAGACTACAATTAGTGCTGTTGTATGCCGAATAGAAATGGCCAGCATTAATATTGTATATGGAACAGCTGAAGGGTTGCGAAGAAACCTGCCCACTACAGGCCCCTGGCAGATGGAACAACATGCACAGGCACAAAAAACTTTTAATAACCCTTTGCTCGCTCTCCGGCGCGCCCCTTCTCCCCGATTTGGGCGGTTCCTTCCCGAAGAGGCAATGTCTTTGTCTAACCCAAATCTAGAGCTCTTTTCTTCCTGAAGAACAACAATTGGAGCAATCACCATCTTTTGCAAAAGGCACCTCGCATTATCCCAAAAACTTTCTCCTTTGTGCCTCGGTTAATGCAGGCACTGAAACACACCCAGCTGAACAGGCACGAACTAACTTTCTATTTAATCACACCCCTCGCTCCTTTATTACCCAGCAACGTGCAAGAGGAAAAAAAACTCTGCAAAACCAAACCAAGCACCACCCCCCCCCGCAGAACTGTGACCAGAAGCGGCAGAAAACAGGATTTTCTCCTCACCCCCCTCCCCTTTCCTCCTCGTCCTTTGTAACTAGGTGAAACCCGGCGGCAGCGGGGACAAAGCCCCGCCGGTGCCCTGGAGCAGCAGCGCCGGGGGCCGCGCACCCCCCGCACCTGTAGCCGGTCGCAGCTGAGCCCGGAGCAAAGCGGGAGGCGGGGGGGGACACGACGAGACCAGGACCTCGCTTGCTTAACGCAAACACGGGAAACCTGCGCTCTGAAATACACTCGGGAACCTCTTTCCACCATGCTATTGCGAGGAAAAACATGATAAAACAAGGGGGAACGGGGTAGTTTGGGGGTCCGCGATGCCCCCCGGCCCACCGAACCCCTTTGCCAAGGTGTGGCTTAGGCAGAATTAAGCTGCTCGAGTGTTTTAGAGGAGAACGGGGGGGGGGGGGGCGACACGCTCTCAGCCCCACACACACACAGAGACGCACACCCCCCATCCGCCGGCGAACGGCTACGAACCGAGGAAAGTCCCGCAGAGCTTCATCCTTGCCGGGTAGCGGTGGCTGCCTTGGCCCGGGGCGGTGGGGGGGAGCCGGGAGGGAGGGAGGGAGCGGAGCCGCCGCGGGGTCACTCCATCATCCCTGGGAAAAGTTGCCGTCCGGAGCAAAAACTTATGCGCGGCGGCGGCCAATGGGACCTCGCCGCAAAATCACTGCAGCGCACTCGGCGGCCAATCCGCGGGGGCCCCGCACAATGGCTCTGGTGGCCCCCCCCCCCCCACGGGGATGCGCCCCCCCCCCCCCCCCCGCCCCTCCTGGCTGGGCAAGGGTGGGGAGAAGCTGGGGAAGGGGACCCGTCCTCCCCAGCGGCCGGGGGCTCAGCGCCTCATTTCTGTCTTTAATTAGGAGAGAGATGAAATGACGACATGCACACCCCAGTGGAGGACACCCCCCCTCCCCCCCCGCTTCCAGGCAAAGCTTCCCCATGGAGCTCAATCCACCTCCACTATGTCAGGGGGACCCCAAAAGACACTCTATCTGCTTGTGGAGTGACAGTCCCCCCAGCTCACCCCGGGGCTGGGCAGGGGGACATGTCCACAACCCTGTGGGCAGTCCATGGGCTGGCAGGGCTCTGGGTAGCCCAGCGGCCAGGCCACTGGTCCTCTTGCATGCCCGAGTCTGTTTAGAAGTGCACGAGTCTAATGATGGCCACACACAGCTCGCTGGATGCTTTGGTCGAATCCAGGGTGCATGGGGGAAGGGAAAGGGGGAATTTCTTCTGGGAGAGATCCGAAATGGAAGAGGACGTCCCTCTGCCTCAAAGGACAGATGGCAACATTGGACTGAACTGATCCCAGCTGGAGAAAACTGGCTACAGGCCAGTGAGGAACACTGTCACTGGCCTCCCAGATGGAAAAACAGGGAAATAGTTACCAGGAAATAATAATAATAATAATAATAATAATAATAATAATAATAATAATAATAATAATAATAAACTAACCAGGATTGTGATTAATATGTATGACAGCACGGAACTTTGTTACCCCATTGGCTTGGAGGGCAAAGTGCCTTCTCTAGGTTGTGTGACCCACCGCGCTCTGCTCATTACCCTAGATAAAAACAAGGCCAGCTCCTTCTGTGGGTCAGCCCTGGCCTGCAGAGAGGGGAAAGTGCCATTTCTGAAAGTGGGAGAGAGGAGGGATTGCCTGGCGAAAAGCCTGATCGTCAGTGTAAAAACTCAGCACCCTGGCCTGGGTGGGCAAATAAGTGCATTTGCAGAGAGGGCGAGCCCACCCACGCCTCGGCTCGGGTAATTTGGGAAAGGGAAAGGGGAAAAGCCGGTGCTTGGAGGGACAGGTGGCACCAGTAATAAGGAGCCTGGGACAAAGCTGATATTAACTGAAGGAGAGTTGAATGCAATTTATCTCAGCAGGGCATGCCTGTATATTTGGGTAATTTTTTATTTTATAAACATAAGGGGGGATGCGGTTGGAATAAAGGTCGGCAAAGAATGTAGAACAAGAGGCTAATTCAGTCTTTGGTGCAAGATCCCAGGCCGAACTCTTTGTTGAATACATCTAACTCCTTAATCCAGATTTCTTTGAAGGCAGAGAGCTGGAAGAGGGAGCGGGGAGGAACAGCTTTGCTGGGTTGGGGCAGGGGGTGTGTGAATATCAAAGTGCACCTTTTCTTCTGCACATCCATCATGGTCTTTTGCTGGTCTCAGGGAGGTCTAAGAAAATAATAACAGTAATAAACATTATCATCATCATTGGATTGGATTGAAAGTCAGGAGTTTGAGTCAAATTAGTAAATTTGAGTTTACTAAATTGAGTCAGATTAGTCAAAGTGTAACTGTTGAATAGGCGGGCTTTTTTTGACATCCTTACTCTTAGAAGGACCTGGATAAGCCATGCTTAGCTCAGCCAGATCACTCGTCTGGGCTGGATATGGCTCAGGAAAGGAGCTGGAACTGGGCCCCCTGTACAGCTACATCTGACTGCACAGATCTCCCGGCAGAAGGGGGTGTGAGACAGCCTGTTCGGGGACTGGCACCTCTTCCGTCTTTGAATTAGCAGCTCTGTCTTTGCAGAATATTCTGTGCTTTATTGTCCCTTCAATCCCCACCTTGGAAGATGAGAGGTGACATTGCGGAGAGCTCTGCGCTTGGAAAATGACTTTTAGAATTACGTTCTGGCAATTTGAAACTTTCGCTCTCTCATCTTCAGCCTCTTGGGGCTTTAATGGGAGACAGCAAAGTGCCTCTTCCTCCTCCCCTCTTTTCTTTTCCTTCCCTCTTCTCCTGCAGCTGCAGCGGCCAGGATTCAGCAAGGTCACTTAACTCCCTTGCTTCCTGCATGCAGGAGATCTCAAATTAAAGGGTGTTGGGAGCAGCCTGTTGGGATGAAACAGCCTTCACTCAGTTCCAGCAAGCGAAGAAACGAAACCCATTCACAGTGGCTCCAGGCTGGCCCACATTCCCTGTGCTTTAGCTGGGGAAAAGATAAAGACATGGAGGAGAGAAAAGCAGGGTAAAATTAGTCCATCCTTGAGCTGGAAGCTGCTGTCTTTTGTCTAGCAGAGGGAGCCCCAAAACGTGCAGGAGCCGGCCCTGTGGCTGCAGCTCCCTTTTCCACTCCTTCTTGGTGTTTGCATCAGCATCTCACCCTGGTTCTCGTTTTCTCTCAAATTCCCGCTGCTGCCTCCCCTTTCCCCCCCTTCACCAGCGAGGCAGAGCTGGCCCCGGCTCCCTCCATCCTCTGGTCTTGGAGCACAGTGCAAAGACATGGGAGCTTAGCCCTTTGGGCTCTGGGCTTGCCAGCGGTGTGATCCTCTTCCCAGGTGCCACTGGCCTTAGTCCTGTGCAGGTGTTAAGGGGAGCAGATTCAACCCCGGAGCTGAAGAAAAATCACAGAAACTCCACTGATATCTGGCTGTTTCCCTGCCGTGGGTCCTGGGAAGCCACGTGGTTCACATAGAAAAAGACCAAAGGAAATACTATCCTTTGCAGACTGTGATTTCTGCTGATGCACTGCCAGAGCAGGGGGAGTTTATTCCATGTGTGCAGTTTTACATCTGAAAAAAAAAAAAAAAAATCCACCAGGATGCTTCACTGCGCACCCCACCACCATCTTACCAACAGCCTGTGTTATACTTTCCTCCTCTTAAACAGCTCCCCGGTCCATGGCATTTTCACACAGAAGGGGATAATTCCGATTATCTGTTGACTGTTTGCTTCTGTCTTAAATCTCTTCCTCCAGCACCTCTCTCATCGCTGCGTGAGGGAAAGCCAGAGAAGCAGTATGCAGATATTGTCAAGCTCAACTTGATAGGTACTGTCAAAACTGCCAGAGTGTGGTGACAATAAACATTTTAGCTGGCTAACAATTTGCTGCAAAAAGGGTTGACCCTGAAATCAAGTTCTGCTGTAATGAACACTTTGTCTCCAAATATTTGCATTTTTGCTGACAAGGTTCACTCTCCAGGAGATTTCCTCCACCCGTGAGCAATCTGCCTTCAGACGAGATGGAGGATGGATGCGGTTTCCCGAGCCAGTTCGTTATCTGGTGTGCGGGAGGGATGTGCACGTGCCCGAAATCAGCAAAGCCACCGTGGATGGGGGATGACCGACCAGGAGAGCCGCTCAGCTCCAGGGTGTTGTTCACCCTCATTGGGAAAGCCCTTTTCTGCTAGGTTCTGCGTGGCAGTGCGATGCTGACAACGCAAAACTGAAAGCGATGATTAGCCTCATTTAACAGGTGGGGAAATTGAGGCCCGTGGTGATTCGGAACCGCATTTGGACTGTCTTTGCTGAGCCAGAGAGGGAGCAGCCAAGAAAGTGACAGTCAGTGAGGACTGCCTGTTATGCAGGGCTGCCCCAAACCAGCGGCGGGAGGAGGCTGAAGCTGTGCTGGCGCTCTCAGCAGCTCGGTTTGGTGCTGCAGCTTCTCCCCTCCTCCAAGCGCATGGAAAGCTGGGGCTGCCCACCTTCAGGAGCTGCTGCACTGAATCTTCTTCCACCCTCTTCAAAGTGGTAAGTGATTTGACCAAGGTTACATAGACAGTCGCTGGCAGAGCTAAGAGTTAAGTATCATCTTCCTTAGCCCAGAGTCCAAAAGCCCAGCTGGCTCCACCGCATCAGAGAAGATGCTCAAAGTTCCCTTGCTGCAAAGGCAGAGATGCAATACTTAAGTGTCTGAGGATTAAGTTTCTCAGGACAGCTATGTTATCAGGGATGATCACCACCTTGGTGGGCATATTTTTGCCTGCTCCCATTAATGATGGGCAAATGAGCTCTGCCTAATTCCCCAAGGACAGGGTTTCCAACCTGGGCTGGGAAGATTGACTTGCACAGTGCATCCCTGTGGAATAAGTGTCCTCCAAGGCTTCCCTGCGCTGGCCTACCAAAGTCAAGCACCTCCCGTGCTCTGCACCAGCACAGGGAAAAGCTGCAGAGTTCGATCCCACAGCTTCCAAGATGCTGCGCGTGGGAATGTCCGTCGGCAGGCAGGGAGGGGGTCAGTGCACACCCGCATGGCCTCAGGTCTCACACGTGCAATTTGTCCCAACGTCGGGAATGGGGCAGAGCAGCAGCAACGGCAGGATGCTGCTTTCTAGCTTAGGACTTCAGCATTCCAGCTCCATTGCTACAATTAATCCTTAACGCTGGGAAAAAAATCCAGGGTGGACAGGTTTTCACACGGAGGTAGGAGATCTGGATTTCATTTCTACTCCTGCCACTGATTTTTGAGGGTGGCCACAGGAAAGTGTCTTCACCCATTTTCCCTTTGACACCTGGCTTCTCTATTTTGAGTAAAAGGTGCTCAGAGCACACCCTGCCATACCTAACTATGTCTATTAGCAGTGCTTGCCAGACTGGGGCTGTGATTTGCTTGAGATCCCTAAATTCCTAGACAAATACACAGTAAATTGTAATAAAACTTCTCACTGCTGGAGGAAACTGGGGGGAAAAAAGGCAGAAAGAATCCTTACAGGTTTGCAAAATGGACATAAAGGGAAGAAAAGCACAGCTTATTTCATTTTTATCTCCCTTTCCCCTCCCTGCTGTAATGAAAGGCAATTTTCACTCACAGAGTGTTGTCATTTTGCCGAAGAAAAATTCACAGTTTTGGCCAGAGAGTGTTTTTTCCTTTTTTTTTTTTTTTACCCTATTCATGACAGAGAGCTGTTGTGTTTCTGGCAGCGGTGGTAGCACTGTGCCTTGGAAGGCATCTGGGCTCCCACCTCGACGCTCTCCGGCTCTGCCGTCCCGCGCGGTGCCTCCTCGCTGGGCTCGCCACGGCCATCGCCTCCCAAGCCAGGTCACATCAGCCGGTGCTGAGCATCTCGGAGCAGCAGCCTTGGCTGGTCCGTCACCATGCAATTTTGGCATAGAAGTACAGCAAGATACCACAGAAGTAGTCTGCTGGTGCGAGGGGGGCAGAGTTAAACACAGAGTTTTTCATTTAAAATGCTGGGTGAAATGCCATGCACTAAATGAGTATGAATTATTTTGGACAGACCCCATAAACTGGACACTAACATGGCAGTTAATATCAGTGAGAGAACTAAAGGAGTGCTGCTGTGCCCAGTTGTGCCTGGCCAGCCCACGCGAACCCTGCGAGGGCACGTGAGCGATCCCCCTACGAAAGCAAAGCCTGCTGCTGTTGCCCCATACAAATACCCCCAGAGGAACACGCAGGTGTACCCACATCCCTGCAATCTTCTCCCTGCGACCCCTCTGTAGGTCTCTATCAGGATTTTTTCTCATGCTTCTTGTTACAAGGGAGTTCCTCAGCACTGGCAAACATCTTTATCATCCTCTCAGCCCTCCTGGGCTTCTTAGGCTTAGGTGGATAGCCTAAGGTTACTCCTATTTTTCTTCTCCATTATAAACTCTAGGAGCCACTGGGAAGAAAACGCCCTGGTTAAAGGCTACAAGTCACCATTGACTCCAAAGAGATTATTTTCTCCTTTTCCTTCTTCTTCCCCTTGTTCCCTCCTCTCTGGCACAGGACAATTACCACAGCTCCGAGACACACACCACGAGCCCCTTGCCAGCTGAGCCATTTCACCCTGTCCTCGTTGCAAGCCATGCTGGGAAGCCCATAAAGCACAAGGGAGGGATAATTACTAGTCCCAGCACTGCGATGATAATTAATACTCTGCTAAAAGGAGCGCTTGTCAGGTCAGGGAGCAGAAGGAGGGATGGGAAAGCAAATAGGCAAAAATAAAACCTGAGCAAAGGTTTGCTGTGAGGAAGGGGCTGGGGGTAAGGGGGTAGGAGGAGCTGTGGGGTGCAGATGTCCAGGGCGATGGGGATGGGGTCTGTGCTCATCCGCAGGCTGTTGGAGAGGAAAGTAGGTGTTTCACCCCCATCGGTGGGCTGTCGGGGAGCTTTACTGTGCACGGTATCACAGGACACCCTCCCATCCTCCCTTCATCGCTAACGGGCTGAGAGCCAGGGAAACCCTGCAGCCAGCAACGCTCTAAGCCAATCTGGACCAGAGCATATTTGCCTCCCCGGGGAGGTGAGGGGGGTCGGGCGAAGATGCCGCCAGGTTTTGCCAGCTCGGTCAAACGTGGAGGCTGAGCAATGCCTCGGGGCTCCCTGGCAGCCCCCGGTGCAGAGCTGCAGTTCGGGGTGTCCCTTGCTCCCCGTCCTCTTGACCAGCAAGGGGAAAGCACTTTGCTCGATGGGGCCCTGGGTCGGCTGGAGTCTGCCAGCCAGGCTTCTGCCTCGAGTGGGGGTACTGCAGGAAAAGCCATTGGCATTTTTCTCCATTTCAATGACTGCAGCTCCTCTTTGGCAATTTGGGCTCCCTCGGATGCAGGCACTTGCCCAGGAGTGTGCATCCCGCTGCCTGCGTGTCACAGGGACTGGAAGTAATTTCTGCTCTCCTATTGCTCACTTCTAACATAAAAATCTCTTCCTTGGGAAACAAGCGCTATTCTACTTTCTTTCTAAAAAAATGTCTGTTATTTAGCAAACAGTTTTGATTTCCAGGCCAAACTAGCTCCATCCCTGAGCGAGCATCCCACAGACCTCAGGTCAGAAAAGCAGGGCGTTCAAACGAGTGAGAGCACCCGCTTGTGCACACAGAGAGCTCCTCGTCCCCCAAATTACAGAGCTGCCCTCTTCATGAGCTTTCTGAATTTAAGACCGACTTCAGCATTTGGGGGACATCAGAGTCCACCTTTTAATTGAGGTTGTAGAAGAAAACGTAGAAGAAATATAAATAATCCCGTGGTAGCAATGGGGATCTTGAAACCTAAACTTCATAAATCTAAACTCAATAAATCTGAGCAAGGTGAAGCATAAGAGAAAAGAGGATGTTAGCCAGGGAAACGTGGGCTTGGGGCTTCCCCCCACCAGAGGCTTCTGGACAGCCTTGGGCAACTGGGTTCATTCTTCTCTCCCTTCATCTCGTCACCTGAATGATCAGCAAAATGCCTCCATATATGCTGCGTATCAGCCCGCTTGCAACAACTGAGTTAAACCAAAAAAGGCAACCCAGAACCCATGGTAAAGGGTGAGAGAAACAGAGAAGCACTGGCAAGGGAGAACAATATGTTTTCAGACAAGATTTAAAAAGAAATGTTATGTTAATACTAGTTTGGCGTCATACTGTCATAACACCATCAAAATGACATGCTGTCACCACTAATACGACTGTTTAGGGAATATGCAACATGAACGAAAAAGCAATTCGCTTAGAAACAAACTGGGATGAGTCTATATTGTAAGAAAACAGAAATATGCTGCAATCCAAGGGAGGACCAGACAAATGCTCCGTGGTTTCTGATGACAGTGATGCAGACGGGGACCAGAAGCTCTGAACAGAACTTGCTCCTTTTTTTCCATGGCCTTTTAGCCTTCGCTGGGATAATCTGCTCATAAGAGAGAAACAGTTTAAGGACAGCTGTTCTGGCATTAATTAAAAAGCCCTACAGTCCTTTCCTACTAAACCCACTTTTCTTCTAAGATCTTCTTCCTCGATTTGTTTTAATACCTGTCCCTAATTAAGTCCGGTGAGAGGAATTCACTACTTCAAATGAGTTAAAAACGGATGTTCTCAAGGCACCTGCATCTGAAGAAACTTATTTTTGAAGTCCATGAATTAAATTAGGAGGGGACATTTTCAAGCTGATCGCTCCCTTTTGATTAGCACAAACGAGCTGCTCTACCGGCGCTGCGTTAAAAATCGTCACGCTTGCTTTTCTGGCTAATTTGGAGAGAGTTCAGCTGTTAGAGTGCTTAATAGTCACATTAAAGACTACAGACCTGCGAGTGCATTTAGGCCGAGTCCTTTAAAAAGGAGATTCAGCATCACATCACCTGAAGCTGCCCCTCTCCAGAGATAGCTATGGAAACACGCTGCCCAGCAGCTCTGACAGTGGCTTGTTGACCAACAAAATTCTGGCACAAGCCCTGCACAAGCCTGGCAACCGGGCTGACAGCATGGCAATGGCAGCTGCTACGCACGGAAAAGTGCTCTTAAAAATATCACGGCTGAAACCCATTAAAGAAAATAAAAATAGAAAATATGCAAGAAAACGAGGCTGCATGTGAAATAGATACCGGGACGGGTGTTAGGTACATTTATAACTCTAGCCTGCCCCAAATTTTCCTGGACTTCTAACCGGATGCTTCTTCACTACAAGCAGTCCTAATGTTTGGGGTTTTTTTTTGTCAGAAAATGTCAAATTTTCCTGCTTTTTTTTTAAACTCTTGCTAATGTGATCAAAATTGACAGCTGAGTTGTATCAGACTGAAGCCAAATCACAGGTATCTGCTGAGCTCCTGGGCTCGCCCAGACCTTGTTCACAGCACAGGTTTTCCTCCGTGCCATCCCTTTAGCCCCAGCCAGCTCCACCAGCTGCAGAATTAGACTGGGAAGATGCTAGTTGCCTCACTCCTCCCAATATAGTGTAAATCTGATCAGAAAATGGCTTAGAGCCTTTCTGAGGGGCATCTTTAATGATAATTTCATACCTCTTGTCAGAGTCTGCAGAAAAGGTGATCAATCAATGAGGGGCGATGCGCTGGGACAGAGCGTAAGCTCCTCGAAAGCCACCCCATCTCCAGCTGAGCCTCGGGTGAGCTAAATTCATTCCCGGTGTCAGTCCAGTGAAGCACACAATTATGCAGGAAAGATTTCGGTCTGTGCTGTCTAGTTACGTTAGGCCACCGCACCAGGAGCTGGAGAGATTGCGGCCAAGAATTTGCTTATGGAAGAATGAAAAACTGCCCTGTTCAATCTCTTCCTTCCCACCTGCTGGGCTTTATCTCTTAAAACCTGAAAAATAAGGCAGAAATATTTGCTCTGAGAGCTTTGACCCATGAGTTGGTTTTCTCATGTTGCTAACAGCTGAGCGTTTCAAAAAAACAAGCCCAGCCTTTGCCATCCGGGATGAATTACCCGTGTTACAGCGGATCTGCGCAGTGGTAGGCTGGTTTCTGCTGGAGCTGGGCATTTGCCATGCCTTCCTAGAAAAGCTCTCCGCCGTTCTCCTTGCAACATTAATTCTGAACAACAGAGATGGAATGAAATGTACGTTTGAAAGCAAGCCACGAGGCAGAGAGCAATATTTAGCTTTCCTCTCCCAGAGGTCTCACCTGTGTTGGCACTGGTTTAAAGATGTTAGAATGGGATTAAGGGGCTAAATCAGATATTTTATTAGTTGCAGGAGCCCATTTTCCTTGCTAAATAATTGAATGCGTGTGCTTAAGGCAAGAGTCTAGGCTGGCTGGTGAAAGGAGGTCCATGAAACTCCAGGCTGAGATTTCACAGAGGATCAGATGGAGTTTGTGGCATCAGCCTGTCTGTGAAGACATCTGGTTTTCCTTTAATCTCGCGTGGATGCTGCATGTTACTGTGAATATCAGATCCTGGGACATTTCTGACAGGGATTTACACGAGGAGATAAAAAGGCCTGAAATTTCTTTAGAGGAAATAATTTTTCTTCTAAATAAAAAACAGGAGCTGAACTTGTGTCTTCATAAGGAGTTTTTGTTTGTTTGTTTGTTTGTTGGCCAAATCTCTGTCTAGGATGAGAACTCAAGGCCTGGTTAGGTTCAGGTCTTCGTGTGGTGTTAGCCAGTCATGGAAAAGAAGCAGCTGAAAAACTTGCAGCAAACCCGTTCTTATGAATTTTTCAACTATTCTGCAGATTTAATAAATTAAAATACTTCTGCAAATACTTTGAAGCTTATTCATCTCAGATAACACTTGGTAGGTACCTTATTATTTCTAACTAACTGAGCTACAGAGAAAAACACGTTATTATGGATTTTGTGGTAGATCCTCCAATTTATCAACCTAAAAAGATTTCAAAGCAATAGAGGCTTTCTATATAAGTTAATATGTCATATGCTATTTATCACCTGGGGTTTGCTGAGCCTGCATTCCTAATCAATGACTTGACAACTTGAGTTAGTGAACACTTAAAGATTATATCCGTGCAAAGTAAGGGATGTGACCAAAGCAGTTTCAGCCTCCAGGAGGGGACACTGGGCACCTTGGTCACCCAAGATGTCTTGCGCATGTATGGTTGCATTGCCCAGGGATGTGCACCAATGGTAACCACGATTTCCTCACCTGAGCAAGCACCACTCTTGCAAAAATCCGCGGAAGCAGACGCTGAAATACCCCAGGTCTCCATCAATGGTGGAAAATCTCCAATTTCCATGATGTATAATTCCATTCTGCCTCCTTCAGTTCTCCCCGGGGCCGGGGCAGAGATGCCTGTCCTTGCAGGCATTCATCACGTCCCCGCCTCGGCGATGCTGCGCTGGCTTTCTGGCCGTCTGCCACGCTCTCTCCCAGAGGTGGCTGCCTCCGCTGCAGGTGAATGATGACGGCATAGACAGGGTGTTACGGGCACCGGGAGGCTTACCATCACTAAATAAATGTAATGAATATATATGATTCCATTTCACACCCCCCAGACATATTTCTAAACTTTCATTTGATCTCATTGACGTACTGCGGCCTCGCTCCTTATAATCCACGTGAACGCCACATGCCTCAGAGGCGGAAAACTTGGCAGGTGGAGCTTCAGGCGAAAGAGACCCCAGCACCGTGTATGCATGAACGGGCAGTCGGCAAAGCCGTACATCCCACTGCACGCCTGCCCTGAAAGCTAACGGGGCTGCAGCATCCCATCCGCAGCCTCGACGCCTCTGTGCACGTACACAAGTGCTCATGCTGCGTGGTGTATGCGTGCGGCATGGATGCAGACCCAGAAACAGGAGAACAGGCAGGGCAAGTGTTTCCAGACACATTTACTGACTCGGGAGGGTGAGGGATGCTCAGCAGACGGGCGCTGCCTCCGCCTCGGCAGAGGAAACCCATCTTTTAGCCCATGGGGGATTTACTCCTGAGAGCCAGCGAGTGGAGGTCAGAAGACCCTGACAGAAAACAAATGAGAAATTACATCTTTCAGAAATTCCTGTAGTAACTTCTTTCCTCTCCGACCGCAACATCTCTCCCACCATGCAGAGCCGTGGTGGAGGGGCCAGGCAGAGAAACACCCTTCCCAGCCTGGGTGCCAGCTGGGATGTCTCCCTGGGGCTCCCCAGTGCTTGCTCTTGGCCATCTCGTCCCAGCTACAGCCTGAAGTGCTCCTCAAACTTTACACACTGTTGGGGTAATGACTTGTAAAACCGCCCGCCGGCATCCTGCGTTGGCTCACGCCGCTCCTTACAGCTCCTGCAGCTGCCACGCCTGCAAGCAGTGAATTACATCCGAAATAAAACAGATGCATTAAAAATGACTTTGTGCAGAAGCAGAGGCATGGCGAAACTTTGCATGCTCTTGTTTCTGTCCCTCTGTCAAAGCCCATGTCCCGCCCTGTCCCCTTCAGGGATGCACTTAAAGCCACTCATCTCACCGAGTTGTTACGGGTCCCTGTCCCAAATCCTGCCTTGGGAGCCCCTAAACACGAGGCAGCACGTGCATGGGTGCAAATCGTCTGAGCCCCACAAAGACCGAACCTCCTTCCCCCTAACCCCTCCCATTTGCTTTCCAAAATGTCCCCAGTTAGGAGGGGTGAACACGTTTAGAGACACAATAATTTATTGTATCCTTTTACGACGAGGACAGTGCACCGTCAGTCAGAAAGCAGGGAAAGAAATGAATTAGTTGGGTTAGTTTTCTTCACTGCTTAATTGTTCCAGAGAGGCTGAGTTCTGGGGAGGGTGATGAATCATTGTTTATGAAATATTTCTTCCAAGAAGATGATTTGAAAAATACATTTATAATTTATTGCAACCTTGCTTTCTAAGGGAACAGCAGCCAAAGGAGGAAAGTTCCTCCCTCCTGCATTCGCCTTCCCTCAGTTCATTATCGCTATAATCTTATCTCCTGTACCCTCTCCTCACCCTTTGAATATTACATCTCCTCCCGCTTGTGTGCGGAGGTGTAGCCGTGCGCGGGGAGGGGGGGGAAGCCAGCGGGGAGGGGGAGACTGGGAAAAATCGTCACATATTTCAGGCTGGCTCTATTTAAATGAGTTTGGGATTGTGCTTCTCTGGAGCAGATGGCCCTGGAGATAATGATGCCTGAGCAGCGGAGGCTGGAGCCCCTCTCTCCTGTTGCCATGGCAGGCCACGGGGCTGAAATGGATTCTGCTTATTAAATTTGCGAGCTCTTGTGTACTCAGGATGAATGGCGTTCAGTCATAAAGAGGCCCAACCTCCTAATGTCGCTGGATAGTTTTATCTTAGAAAGCCAGGCACTCTAACTCCGCCAGACGAGGGTCTCATTAACCTATTAACAGCAGCCGTGGAGGAGTTCAACCCACAGGGGCTTTGATCAGGGAGAGCGGGGTGTTTCCAGGAGCGTGCCAAACGCCGGCGGTCCTCGTGGCGTAAAAAACCCCGAGTGAGGATGGTCGACCAGCCATCGGCTCAAAAAGGGGAGAGCTTCGCTCGGCACACAGGGACCCGCGTTTCCCGTGCGTGTTTGTACGGGACCTTACACAACGGAGCCCGTCGGAGCCTCCGACACCGCCGTTAGCTCCGATATGAATATTGACAAGAGTCTGGGATTCACCAGGCCACTGAGGCTTGCACGGGGTAACAGCCCAGTGTCTGATTTGCAATATAACCTCTGCTTTTTAAATCGGGATAACATAGAAGTATGTACTATACTGCCTTGGAGGCATAGCAAGAATTTGGTAGGAGAGAGATCACGGTTCGTGATAGAAATTGCAGGAGGAGCAAATGGAAAGATTTCAGATTTAGAGGACAAGTTTCTTAAAAAAAGAGAAAGAAACAAAAAATCGAAGATAAGATTGGCGCACCTTTCTTTTCTGACTTTCCTGTAGGACCAGCCTCAGCTAACTCTCACATAGTGACAACACTCCTCTGAGAGACTCAAGACACTACAGATTAAAGAGAGCAGGCTGAAAGGCTTTGCCTGAAAACTTTCTTTCTTTCTACAGAAAACCGTGGGTTTGGTTCAAGTAAATTTTTATATGTCTGTTCCAGACATGACAGACAAATCTGGCTTTTTCCAGAGAATTGGAAATGGGTGTTTCCTCCGGCTAGCCCTTCCACCCAGGTTTGCTTCAAAAGACATGGTGAAACTTAAAATAAAGAATTAAAACTTTTTTATTGGTATAAAAGCAAGTTTACTGATGATTCGAGGTGTAGCATGGCTGGGATTTTGTTTTCCGCTGTACTTCTTTGTAGAGCCACCTTTTAGAAACACGCTGATGGTTTGGAAGAATGGAAATTTGATATGCAGTGAGACAACGCATGTT
Source organism: Mycteria americana (assembly GCF_035582795.1). Classification (NCBI taxonomy): domain Eukaryota; kingdom Metazoa; phylum Chordata; class Aves; order Ciconiiformes; family Ciconiidae; genus Mycteria; species Mycteria americana. The sequence goes on from NC_134378.1 coordinate 16,385,266, forward strand.
ACATTATAATGCAGTTAACTTTGATTAACCAGAGGTTGGTAAAATAGCACTGCACTATATTTAGTTTCACATCTTATTTTTTTACATGTTATTATGCAAATTTTTGCACGAGCCTTATTTCAAATGCAACCCAACTCTATTTTCCTCCCCGCTTGGGGGGAATCTGCATTCCTGCATGGCCAACAAAAGCCTACCTGCCCGTGCAGTGCTGGGCGGTTTCCCTGCTCTGGCAGCATCCACCTGCCCAGCCAACCTTGTGATATGAAATAATCACACCAAAGACTGTCAGCACTGGACTTTTTTCCCCAGGACTAACATGGAGGTGAGGACTGCTTGCTTTGGTGCAAGTCTTCCCACTCCAAGAGGAGAGGTCAGAGACCAAACACCTGCAAATACCTCCATGACCTAGTGAGGAACTTGGTGTGGTCCGTAGCTGTAAAGTTGATGGGAGATTTTCTAAGGGAAACATTTCCTCCCCCATCATTGGAAAATGCTGATTTGTTGGAAAGGGAAGCATTCACGGGCCAGAAATTGGGGTTGCAGGTTTTCCTTCTTCCACAAGAAGTGAGCAGGGAGCTTGGCCTCTTTGAGTTTTAGGGCATCTTGGCAGGTAACTGCAGAGTCACACAGAAGGGGCTGGAAACGGTCTAAAAACTCCTCCTTGGCTTCCAAACCCCTCATCACAACTGCATAAAAGAGAATCATTGCACAGGGTTGGTGCAAATCATCACCCATACTTTGGAAAGGTCATCCTGGCCTCTGTAAATGAAGCACAAAAGTCAAATCCAGTCAGATTTTTTGGCATTCAGTTCTCGCACCTTCTTGATCTTGAGGTTAATATTCTTAATGAAATAGTGGCAAAAGGATGCTCACGAGAATTTTGTTCACTTGGCAAAGCCAAGTGAATATTTAGATTTAACACTCCTATTTATTTCGGTGAGTGCTGAGTATCTACATCCTGCTTTGAAAATTGTGGCCTCATCCAGGGACTCTGGACATCTCCTCTGTCAGCTGCTGGCCTCGGAGCAACTTCTGCAGTATGTGCATCTTTAAGCTGAGATGATATGAAATCTAACCCTTGCTCACCATCAGCTATTTGGAAGGCTCTGCAGACCAGAGGAGCAGAAACACATGCCCAGATTTTCACAGAGCTCTCAAAATACAGCCCCAGCAATACTGAGTAGATGCAGTTCAAATTTTAAAAGGCTGATCGGAAGTGCTGGTAAGGTGTTTATGCATTTACTCGTTTCCAGCCGTGTCCCCCCGCAGCTCTCCTGACCTGGGCTGGCCACTGCAGCCGGAGCTGGGCTGGAGGCCAGCTTCATGGATGGGTTGCGTCTTAGCATGCGTAAGCCTGCTCTGGTGCCTGTGTGGATGTAGTCTGCGAGACTTATCCAGGGTCACCTTGGGAGGCTGCGTGAGAGCAGAGGACTAGAGCCAGGTCTCCTGCACGCCGGGTTGGTGCTCCCACCCCTGACCCGCTGCCCTCTTTGTTCTGAAATCCCCGTCAACGGGGAGGGTGGAGGAGAGGACAGGCAAAAAGCTTCTGGGGCAGCTGCCTACGAGTGCGGACCATAGAAAAGGGATTAGCTCCGTCTTCAAAATGCAAATCCCCTTGACACACGCCAAGCTCACAGGCACTCCTGGAGCCGTTTGCCCAGTCCTGACTTACAGCTTTTACACAGGCGCAAGCTTGCCAACTTAATGTCGGAGGTATGAACACCGGTGAATTAAAACGGAGCCTACAAATGAAAAGCCGATTAGCAGATATTAGAAGGACATTGAAACGAAGAGGCCACAATGATGGAGAAAGGCTCCTGGCCCCCACCTTGTTTTGTAGTACAACCTCCTCCCTGATCTCTGTAGCTCCTTTGCTGTGTCCTAATCCCCTTGCACAGAGACAAGCTGACACCAGCGGGAAGAGGGGCTTCTGCAGACTTCTCCATGTCAAAATCCAGCCCCCAAATTACACAGAACCACAAGAAGAAAAGGGGACCACAGCAGGCTCCTTGCTCTCCGGAGCAGCCCTGCGCAAGGTGACTGTGTGCAACAGAAAGCTTCCCCATTGCCATTAGGGAAAATCTTCAAGGATTTATGGAGAAATGTGACTGAGAGGCTTTCACGTGTGCTGGACGTGCAGGAGCTGTCAAACAGAGTACCTGGAAAGCTCGCTTAAGCAGTCGGTAAAGCTATGCTTTAGCATCACTCTTACAGCCCAGGCCTTCACATTCCTACCCTGCAGTCAGCATTCACACCCATTTCCCTGAACTGGACACTCATTAAACTGGGAGACTTGAATTGCCAAATAGTCATTGTCCCTCAAGACCCGACTACCCATCAGATAGACTAAGCTGCTGCAAAGAGGTGGTCTTGGCCCAAGCTAGCAGGGGTTGGGATGGTCGATAAGGAGCTCCACCAAAGTGCTGCAGTCCAAGCAGTTCACACAAAGCCGAGTGAGAGTAGAAATCTCTTCCCCTGATCCCCAGAAATGGCTGAACTTCAAATGGCCCAAAAGGGCAACCACGGCTTGTGGGAACAGAAAGACTTGGGGACTTCTCATCAACTTTATTTATTCTGCTTCTCTCTCCATCGTCTCTTGACCAAGCATTACTCAGGAGAGGCTGCCACAAGGTGGGTGCAGGAGTCCTCATGCTCGTGGGCTGGTGTCAGCGCAGGGAACCGGAGGAGCAAGCAGCAGATGCCGAGATTGGTGATCAAAGATCACTATATATTTCCTGACACAGTCGGTTTTACGCCTTAGGATTTATAAAGCAAACAGGGAAAAGCCACTTTAGAAACACTGGCAAAGGCAAGTTTAAAACACAGGATAAAGATTGGTCTTTTTCCTCCCTTTGTTACTAAACAACCAATTTGGAACCTGAGATTTTCTCGCTTGTGAATGCCTCTTGTGTCTTCCCAAAGTGGGACATACCCACAAGCAATTTTATAAATTGAAGACAAACACTTCAGTCACGAAGCCAGCTTAACTTCACAGGGAAAACAAGAATGGCATTAACCCGGCGTTCTTGAAGTAACGTTTTAGTTTTTCTGTTAAAAAATAAATTACTGACTACGGAAGGAAGAAAGGAATAATTTTGCTGTGATAATTGCAAAGCACACAAAAAGGTAATTTTTTGCCTGACTTACATTTAGAGAATGTCTCAGCTTTTACCAAACAGCCTTGGTTACCAACAGAAAGAAAGCACTGAAATACGCAAATATTTAAAAACCAGTAAGCAAATCCCTGGAGAAGAAGGGGAAAAAAAAGAAGTGGGGGAAGGGGTGCCAGCAGATACAGAGACACTGCAGGCTGGGAGCTGCTTTTCTGAAGCCTCTTGGAAGTTTTAGCCAGGGGCAGCCCAGGGAAGCAATGGCACAAGGTCGTCCTCAGAGGTCCAGCTCTCAAGCCATCCTCTGCCCACTTGAACCACAAAAGCAAATTGCCGCCGCGCAGGCTGTGATGTTTGCAGCAGCCTCAGCCTGCCCTCGCACGCACTCCAAGCAGGATATTTAAGTGCTCTTTAGGCTTCGGTAGCGACACAGAAGGGACAGCTTGCACCTCTCAGCTCTTTCCCAGCCTGGATGAAGACCAGGCAGATATTCCAGCTCTTATTTACGCCTGGCTGACATTGAAGGTTACGTTGCAAATCGCGAGACCTGAAGACTTCATCTTCTTAATCAAATCAAGACCTATATTCCAAAGCTTTCATCCTAGTAACTTTGCTTGCCCTCGGTGACAGGGTCTGTGTCAAGTGACTGGTCACCTTCAGCCCAAGGAAGGACCATCTGCGAGGTGGCCTTGCTCCGGGAAAGCAGTTGGGTTTTTTTTTCTTCTACTTTCCTTGCTCTTTGCTTGCATATTGCTAATAGGCTCAATAAACATGTGCTACCGGTTACACCAAGAGTGTTTCCATTTCTAAAATGCTTTACAGGCACTTATGGTTTTATTCTGTTGGGTAGTAAATGGGCATAAAATGGGACATGTTGGGGCTAACAATGCAACAAACCCGGGCAGGCTGCAAGTTCAAAAGAGGCAGAAGGAAATATTCCTTTGTGAATTAATTGTAGAGCTGGGAAGGAAGCTCCTTGCACAAGACAGTAATGGCGCAAATTCAAAAAATTACTAGAGAAATTTATGGAAGAAAATATCCCTCAAAACCAACTTTGTAGCTAATGCAGGAAGTTCTGGAGCCCCACATCACTATGGTTAGGTAAAGGATTTTGGAGGAAACATCCACTCTTCTTCCCACTGCTCTTCTGACCTGTACAGCCGGTTCCTATAGGGAGCGGTTCCTATGGATCTGCAAATCCCAGGTGCATCCCTCCCTCCCCATCCCACAGCCCGTGCCCGGGTGTCCCCTTCATGTCGGTGACACCGGCGAGCCCTGGCCAAGGTAGGTGGGTGGCAGAGGCGGGCGCGCGTGTCCGTGCACGCGTGTGAACCCGAGTAGCTGGGTGCATTTTCTTCCCCGCATGCTGACACGGCTTCGCTTTTGTTTCCTGAGTAAATAGAAAAGCCACGGTGGCAGGAAGGAGAAAGGCAAGGCAGGGCTCGGCAAGCAGCGCCTGTTTACAATGACAAAGGGCTCTGCCACACTTCAGGGAGGAAATTTTCCTTCCAGACTTCAGGCCTCATTAAGTGAGTGGGCACAGCTAATAGGCTTTGTGTGCGAACGGCCCCAGCCTTGCAAGGTCCAGCTGTCACTGGGGCGAATGTCAAAAATAACAGCGGGCTCAGCCATTCTCCACCCCGCTCGGGCTTTAAAATTTATCTTTAAAAGGGGGAGGAGCAGGCAGTGAAAAGTAGCAAGCAATTAATGGGAGACAAAAGCAAATGGACCCGCCGGGGCTGATTGCAGGAGGGGGGAAAGTCCCCCGGAGCTGGGCTAGAGGGTTGGTGGGGAAGAAATAGAAAAGCTGAAGAGCCCCCCTGTCACGCAGAAACTCGTTGCGGTGATAAATGCACGGGCAGGGCAGGGAGGATGCTCAGGAATTGAGGGTTCCGGCGGTCCCGCTCCGGGCTGGGCTGATGCAGCTGTCTCCCTGCCACGCGTCTTCGCTCCCCGAAATCTCCCTCACAGATGGTGACTCCGAAACAGCGAGTGCATGTCTTCCCTCGGATACTCCCGAGGTCAGGCTCCTCTGAAGTTTAGTCTCTCGTTGCCAGCAGAAAGCTGACAAAATTATGCAGAAATAAATATGCTTCTATGTTTAACTTTTCTCTTTCACCCCATCCAATCTCAGCCTGCCCTGAAATAATATTTGCATGCGTTTGGTTTATCCCCCTGTCAGCTCCGTCTGGAGGGAGACGCACAAATGGCTCATTTGAGGATATTTGTGATTCATGTGATACATCAATGGAAAAAAAGGATTTAAAATCTCCAAAACTTTTAATAGCTTATTGGGTCTTGGCATCCACAGTCCTGCAGAACGTGCCTGCTGTATTTTTAGCTAACCTCGAGCTGCCTTTGATTTCAGGCAGCAGCATCACACACGCCAGGGCTTGCCACCGTTTCCTTGTTTGGAGGGATGTGCCCTTACTCCATACCTAAAGTTACCCACATTCTTAAATATCTGGGGACATCCCTTCACTTTTACTGCTGGAGACTATTTTTCCATGAATCTTTGAGCCATTCAGTCTCTGCATCAAGGAAAGATTGTGCCTGAGCAGCCTGAACTCATGACATTTACACAGCTCTTTGCTGCTTCTGGGTAGAAGACATGAGCTACAAGCAGTGGGATCTGGATATCAGACAATTTAGGGGCCAAACTATCTATGGTTTTCAAAGGGAGAAGTGTTATCTTTGTGAAAATCCTCCAGATCCTGTGTCTGAAAAATAGGATTCCTGAAACAAAGGTGCTTACAGGGATCTGCCCTTGCACAAGGGTTTAACTAGAGGCTTTAACAGCATTTCTCTTTTTTGCCAATTAGAAGTTCCAGCAGCAGGGACAGTTTGGTCTCCCAGCATCCCAGGAGTACAGGTTGGGGCTTTCCTATCTCTAACTCCTCTGGCAGAGCTCCAGGCTGCGGGGAAGGGCTGGGATGTGCAGTGCTGCGAGGTCAAGGCAAAGGATATCCGCGATAGACACAGTCCCAGAGGACTTCAGGGCACCTTCTCCGGAGCCAAGCAGCCTTGGAGAGGAGATGCTGACACACCTGATTCAATTCTGGCTTCAAACAGCGGTTGCACACCTTTCCCATGCCCCATTGCTTTCCCTGTTTTCTCATGCACGGACATGCTGTGATGAAACACAAAGAGACCTCTTAGGAGGAAGTTTTGGGTTAATTTGAGGCTCAGAATATGGCCACGGAAGAGGTAAATCATGCCTGGAAACCCTTGAAGGTCCCTGAAAACAGCACAGAAATTTTGCCTGAATGAGTCACGCTGGTGAGAGCTTGAGCTCTCAAAAGACGCAACAATACACCTTGATGGAAAGGAAGCGAAGAGAGGGAGCCTACTCCAAACACATCTGCTCAGATCCAGGGTTCAGCTTGTTGCACTTGTGCAGGGAAATCTGTGCAAACAAACAGTTATTGAATGGGTCAACTGAGCAGAGCGGCTGAAGGAGCCGAACAATGGGGTGGTTTATTCACTTAATGTATGCCAAGGCCATTCACCAGGCAAGCACCTCTTAAGGAGCCATGTGATAAACAGACTCAATTTGCCATTTGCTGAGGTCATGCATTTGGGATGCCATGGACGATATTTGATAACGGGAGCTACAAGGACGGCGAGGAAGCTGTCTCGTTTCCAGCACCTCCACGGTGTTGGGTTTTTGTTCTCTTTAATTGCACGTTGGTAGGAGAGGGGGTTGCTGAGCTCCTCATTGAGATGCAATGATTGTGGCTCCAGTGTTTTACCTCTCCCAGCCCTTTGCAAAACTTGGAAAGTCAATGTGTGCTGCCCCACGTTGCCATGCATCCCTCCATTGTTAGTCCCTCCATCGCGAGCCTCACGTCAAGTGGGGTTTGGAGTCCAACAGCAAAGGCAACACAGAGCCATCGGCATCCAGGGAAGGGCACGCAAAAAGTGGGCGATGAATTCAATGTTTCATTCATATGCAACCTCAGCTTTCTCGATGCTGCAAAACGCTCAGGGATCCAGCTGTACAAACAGTGGGTTTGACAAATTCATCCTCTCCTTCTGCCCAAGGACCCTCCTCGGCCGCTCACAGCTTCCCTGCGTTTATTTGCCATTCAAAAAGATTTGATGGATAACTTTTCTTTAAAATAAAGCAAACAGACTGTTTATGGACCGCGGCAGTCTCCAGTTGGAGTTCCTCTGCTCCGTGGGGGTGAGGAGATCACAGGCTGTAGTTTTTCTCCGCTTGCTGATGGACCATTTGTTCAACCCTCCTTAGCCTGCAAAATCCACTGCTTTTGGTGAATGCCCACCTTTAGCATGGGATGGGGACTTGAGGTGCAAGGGTGGTAGGGATGGGGTTGTACACCATTTGCACAGTTGGGGGGGGGTGAGAGAGAGTGCGGAACACCCAGAGCTGTTGGACAGCAAATGAACAGGATCTAAACATCATTTTAAAGTATTACCTGGATCTTCAACAAAAGACAGCAGGAGGGGAAAAGCATGAGAACAGGCTGATGAAGAAGGGATGAGGAGGAACAAGAGAAGTGGCAGGAAAGGGAGAAAGGATGGACAGACAGACAGGGCAGGATGGTGCTGCATCGTGGGGAACATCCCGGCTCGCTGGGCTGGAGACTGCTCCTGATCCCGCACACACTGGGGTGGCCACAGGGACAGCTTTGCTGATGGGCCCCCCAGCCTGGCACGACGAGGTGGAGATTCCAAGGGCTGCACATTGGTCGGCTTCACCTCTTTGCCCGCACCAGTGGTCCCCTTCCCCCTTGATGCCAGGACCCGCCAGGATTTCCTACGCATCTGTATGCAAATCGCAGGCTGCCGGCACCGGGAGAGGCACTTTGTTCAGAGCATCCCCAGCACAGCTGCTCTGCTTCCCGGGGCCGGGCAGGCTGGCAGGAACCCTGCGGCCGACTGCACCGCGGGGCTTGGGCACATGGAAACACCAAGTAACGCATTGCACAATTTTAGGGAAAGACCCCAAGTGCTGCCCGTCCCACAGCCACGGTCTGCCACGAGTATATGCAGTGCTGAAGGGTCTTGGGTAGGGGCAGGGAAAAATAAAACCTGCTTTTATAAAGCACCAGGGAAGAAGGAGGTAGCAAAGGACAGCCAAGTCTGGCAGACCAGCCTAGAGCATTTTCTGTATTGATGCAGCTCCTTGTGTCCAGCTCAGCACGTGGCTGGGGAACGATCTGCTCCCAGGCTGGAAGACAAATTCTCGCAGCTGAGACTTGGTTGCAGCATTTCGGTTCCCCTCCATCCCAAGAGACACAAAGCACAGCCCCCCCACTCCCAAATATGATAGCTTTGGTTTTCTTCAGTATCTCAGCCAAAACCATCCTCCTTCTGCCTCCTTCTTCGATTTTTTTTCTGTTAGAAACCCATCACATTCAGAAAAAAAAAGCCCATTGTCTCAAAAACCCGTGTATTTTCAGCAAGAAGTGTTCACAGGGCCCCAGTGAGTTCCCAACCATTTCTGCAAATAGAGAAACCTGAAACACCCGGGGAGGTGATTTTTCAGTTTACCAAGACAGGAGCATTAGAAATCTCTGCTAATGCTAAAATGAGCCATCCGTCCCCAAAACAGAGGATAACATTAGAGGTGCTGGCCCCAAGGAGCCACGTGGCATGGTTGTCTGATGGGGGTTGGACAAACCATGGCAGCCCCACAGCCCCACCGAGCCCTCCTGCACCCGGGCAGCCACCACCGCCCCTCCTCACCATTGGAAATCATGGCAGGTATTTGGGGAGCAATGGGAAGCCCCCCCACTAGGGTGCATGGTGCTCACGGGACATGGAGAAACCAGCACAAGGTGGCTTTTTACCAGTATCAGGCTAGTGGCACGGCTCCGTGCGCGGCGAGGGTGGCCAACCTGTGTGCAAACTCCTCTCACGGTACCATCTTCCAACTGAGTTGTCATTTGCAACTCAAACAGCCGGTGCCTCAGGGGATCTGTTTATTTTCTTCTTTCTGCTGGACGAGATTCTCTGGCTCAACACTTTATAAAAGCAGATTTTATTTTTCCCTTCATCCCATGTGACACAGATGCAAATGGGGAACAGTAGGATGCCAGCTTATCTTTTATTTGTGCTTTTAGGTTATAATTGCAGTCTGAATCACTGACTTTTAAGTTATGCTACGTTCTGCCTCAGCAGAGAAAGGGAGAGAGCGGAAACAGGGAACGATCCCTTGAAGTTCAGTAACACCAGGCAGCTTTGCCTTCAGACAAAAAGGCATTTGCAAATGTTCCTCCCATTCGTTAAAGGCACAAACAATTTCCGTGATGAAATAATAAAGGGAGTTAATTGAGATGGAGGGGAAAAAAAATAAATAGAACGAGAAAGGCTGCTTTGGTTCCTATGTGACCATCGTGCTTATGATTGTGGTATCCGTTTTCTAGCTCTGATTTGGGGAGTTCCAAGTGTTTCCCTTCACCCCCGAAAATCATCATTTTGGTGCATTGCAAAGCAAAGGTCTCCAACCACCTCACCCCCATCTCCCCGGGCAGCCCTGCCTGACGCTGGCAAGCTGTCTATCTGCTGTCACCGCATCCATCCCCGCTCCTGTCAGGGCCGGCGACTCCAGCCACGCCACGACCTGCATTAACACATCCCGCAGGAGCCAGGGCTGCCGGCCCCGTGCGGCCGCAGACACGGGAGGCAATAAAGCAATCTCAGCCCCGCCGGCTGCTCCAGCAGTGGGTGAGACACCTGGGCAGCCCGGCTGCTCCCTCCCTCCTCCTCATCCCTCCGCAGGGATGGAGAGTGCGATGCTGCTGTAAATCCCCAAACAACACGGGCTTGACTGTGGAAAAGGCATTTTCACTCAATATTGAGCCCTAACTTTGTTTTGAAGGACGTACGTGTTTGATTAGCCAACCTCAGCACCCTCATAGCATCAGGTCAGGGTAATTAGAGACCTTGTGTTAACGAGTAAACCGTGGCTCAAGAGCCTAATTGACACTTCCTAGCCCATGCATGTTGCTAATTGCCAGAGCTGGACCCACAGCCCAGGGCTTCTGAGTTAACCCATATTAAACCCTTCCCATGAATAAGAGTTATCCCCTCTATTGCCAACACCGGGAGATCTCCAGCACCGGGACAGGGGGAGAAATGCACGGGGCTGGGCTGGGGACTGCGAGATGTGGGGTGTTGGGATGGGAGCTGCGAAATGCAAGGTGTTGGGATGGGTGCTGTGAAATGCAAGGGATGGGGACGGGTGCTATGTGCCTTTCTCATCCGTTAAAAGCCCGTCCCGAGGCTCCTGAGCAGACAATACCGTCAGGCACTGCCCTGCGTGCCCCCGGCAATGACCCCGGAGGACCACCCTCCTCGGAGGTGAAGGGTAAGGCAGCCGCCCCGCTCCATCAGCCCTCTCAATCTTCCCCAGACAAAGCCTATCTCGGGGGAACGGGTCCTGGGGAGGGGGCCAGGGCAGGGCTGTCTGGTGGGAAGTGGCAAGCCTGGGTCGCGCGGCAGATAGTTTTGGAGGAGAAATGGGAGCGCAGAGGTGAAAGGGCAGCCCTCCCTCCCCGCCGCCCTCCCTCGCTCCTCCTGGCCGTTGCTCCTCCGTCTTGCTGCTCCCCCGAGCCTGGCCTCGGAAACGGGGAAACCCCAGCACAATTCATTGAATATTTCACTCCCAGATAATTTACGGATGCAGCATCTGCCAGACACAGGGGACACTGTACTTAATCTCAGCTTTCATGTCCTCTAGCCTCTTTCACAATGAGTTTGGGGTTTGGTTTTTTGGGTTTTTTTTTTGCCTAAAAGAACTCCCAAAAAGCACTAAAAGTGCCTCTTTGATCCCAGTCACAAGTCTAGCGCAGTTCATCCAGGCAAACTGCACCAAGAAACTCAGCCAAGGACAGAGCCTCGTCCCTTGGGAGCTCAGCCTTGGGCAGGGTGTGACGGAAGCACCAAACCAACCTTCATTTCTTTCCTCTGCACGCAGCAGGGGCCAAAACCTGCCTCATCAAGTAAAGCCTTCCTTAAATTAGGTTGATATTATGGACTTAAGAAGCTCCTGGTGACAGGATCGCCAGAGACAGGCTAAAACAGACACCTGAGCTGAAAACAGAGGTGGAGGTGAAAGACAGCAAGCGATAAGAGCTTTGAAATGCCCCGTAGCAGACAGCTTGGGTACCCCAGCGAGAGACATCCCCGCAGTTCTGCCTTTATACAAAGCACCATCAGAAGATGGAAGTGGGAAATGGATGTTTCCTTCATGTCCAAAAAGGGACAAAATCCCCCTCACCAGCAAAATCACCCCCCATTAAATTTGCCAGCCAAAAGCTGCTCCACCCCAGCCGATCTCTCATCCACACAGAGTCTGCGTCTAATTGTGAAAATTAATTGTGGAGCACGCTGGTTATTTACATATCCTGATGCCTGGATTAGTGCAGCATCACTTTGGGCTGCACACCCAAGTTGTAGCCCTTCTCCTGCAAGCAGAGCTGTCCCCGGGCCCCGAGCGTCCCCGTCCCCAGGCTCCACGTGCCCCCGCACGGTGTCCAGGTGCCGGGGAGCATCCAGGCCAGGCTGGGCGCAGACCAGATGCATACTTTCATATGAGGCTCACTAATGGCCTTTCAGGTACAACATTATTATTTTCCTCTAATGGCGTGCTTTTCTCTCTTTCTTCCTCGCTGGCTCATAAAAGGCACATCATAACTACAGAGGGAGAAGAGGGGGGGAAAAAAGGCGAAAGCTTTGCAAATTACAGCAATCAGACCGCCTGAACCATTAGGAGCATCTGGGACTGCATTTTACATAACAGTGGACACTTTCTTTGAAACAATTACAGCTAATAATGAATTAGGATTGACTGGGCTGTAAACGTTTCAAATTGCAATTCAGAGACTGTCACTCCTCGCCATCCCCTTCTCGCTGGAAAAAGCCCTCTTAATGCTCGGCACAAGTAGTACGGTGGGGATCTTGCGAGGACATGAGCTCCTCCACAGCCACGAGTGCTGGGTCCCATGCCGCGGGCTCAGCCTGAGCTCTGTTGGATTTGGGATCTTGCCTCCAAAGGTGGCCCGTGGCAGATGCTTCAGGCAAGACTTTACAGCATAAATTGATGTATCAGGGTGCTTTGTCCTTGCCTGTTTCGACTAATCCCAATTTAGGGGTGGATCAGCATGCTGCCCTTTTCTTCTAAGGCACTGCTTTCCAAAGGGACGAGGGGATGGCCCTAAGCCACGTTGAGGAGATGCTGCATTTTGGCCCATGGGGTGTCCTGTCTCCCGCTGCCCCAGCCCCTGGGAGCCTGGCGCTACCCTGACGTCTCCAGCTCAGTCTTGTCCCAAGTTTTTGTCCCACGCCATGGGATCTGGCTTACCCTGGGGCTCAGATCTCACATGTACCCACAGCCGAGCCCATACCCCACCGGTGGCTCAACATCCATCACAGGCTGTGGCTTTTTCTGCCTAGTTCGGGGCAATGAGACCCTCCAGCTGCAGGGAATTTAAGAAGTGCGCGAGTTTAATAACAACTAGAAATGTTATTGCTCTTCTTCTCACCTTGCCTCTGGTGGTGCCACTGGCTCTGCAATGCCATTGCCTGGGAACACACCATAGCCATATGGGCAGGAGCTGGCCCCAAGCTGAGAAGTCTCCGTGTCCCCCCCAGACTCCCCAGGCAGAGCAAGTCCAGAGCCAGGGTGTCACTGCAGCTCGATCCCCCACCATGGCCGGCACAAACCCCTCCAGCTGGGCTGCGGGTCCGCGCGCTTGAGCTCCTACCACAGCTGCCCGGACAACACAGGTACCCGAACATAAGTTAAGAAAAAGACATCAATCCCTTCACTTTTGCCAGAATAAAACCCTTTCTTTAAAAGGCAGCGAATATAGAGGGGGAGATTGAGAGGAGGGAACATTTGCACCCCCTCCGCCGAGAGTGCAGATGTGGTATAAATGGGGCGATCTCTACCCTCTCAAAGCCCCCTTCTCTCCCGAGTTGGCAGGTCCTAAAAGGCCACTTGTTTTGCAAGTTGGCTGCTGTCTCACCCATCGTCTCCCGGGGAGGCACAGTGTCACCTCAGGTTTCTAAGATCATTCGCACTGGCCGATGCTCATCCCCGTCCCCATCTCGCTCTTGTCTCCTGTTCCCAGGAGGGTCACCAGCCACACACCGAAGCAGAGGGGACATGAAGAGGCACCAAATCCTCCCAACCCCAGCCCTTCTCAGGGGAAAAGCAGTGTATTCAGAGATGAAAGGAGGCAAACTCAACTTTAAGCAAAAGAAAGCCCACGCTCCCGTGTCAGATACACCCTGAGGAACTTTTTTGTATCTATTCCTTGGTGATATTTGGGTTTTGAAATGCTTGGCAAGATGCTCCACTGCCATCAATCTGCAGAGCGCGGCTGCCACCTCTTGCACGCTGGGCCCACCTTTCCTTCCACCTAAACCTGCCAGATTTTCAATAATAGCATTTCTTTCCTATCTTTGGGAAACCTGAAGCCTTGCAATAAGCATGCATGGCAAATGGCTGCCTATTTTGTAGAGATGGCTCACACCAGCCTTAAAACTCTAATTATAGAAGAATAACAAGGCTCTAAAGCTCAGAAGCACTTAGATATTATTTCAAGCCAACCAACAAGGAAGTTACAGCTGCTGTAATTAAACATGACACAGAGAAGTCAAGCATTAAACGCAGGTTCATTAAGAAAGCGCAGGCACTCGGTGATCCATAAAGGCAGGACCTTGTAGTCATGGGCCAGCCGGGGAGAAATGCAGAGAGGGGAAGTCTCACCCGTCTGCCTCAAAAACGCAGCAGCAAAGCTACTAATTGTGTTTGCACTGACGATAACGAGCCACTGGCAGGACTTTTTGGAGCACAGCTCAGTTGCCGGCTGCGGTGGGGTTCCCAGGGCATCGCCCCATGCCGGGATGCCAGCCAGGCACCGTGCAGGGTCAGCACCTGGCCCGACGGCACCCACCGCTTCCCTCTTCACCTCTGTGAGCACGCTCTTACACCCACGTGCAAAAAGAAGGGGAGAAGGTGAGGTCCTGCCTCCTCCTTCCCAGCTCCCTCCCAGCTTCGATCCCCATGGGGTGCCCCGCTCTGCGTACCCCAGCCCAGAGCCCTCAACCTCTCTCAGGAGTTTGCAAATGAACATGCACTAATTAAGCAGTTCTCTGGGCTGGGCATTTGTTTTGTGGTGTTCAATCGGGTTTTGGAGATCCAGCAGCCGTCTGTCTTCACTACAATAAAAAAAAAACCAAAACCCCAAGAAAACGCTCTTGCTGTTTAGGTGCTGCTCTACCAGCCCGTACCTCGCACCCCCCAAGCTGCTATCGCGATATGTGGGGCAGGGCTGGGTCCAGCGGTGCTGAGCCCCATGGTCTGTAGGATGCTGGCACAGGGCAGGGCTGCTCCCTCTGGGTTTAGGCAAGCCCAAGGCTTTTTCCGCATGGGAATCGCGGCGTGAAGGGGAGGCAGCCGGGCACAGTGGCCCCCCCAGCTCCCCACGCAGCATCCCGGGGGCAGGAACCATGACCGCAGCAACGGGGCCATAACCCTCTACCACCCCGCTCAGACCCCCAAGGGGAGAAAAACCCACCCAGGGGGTCTCCAGGAATAAACCCCTACACGCCACAAAAATAGACACTAACCCCCAACCAGCCCAAACACCCCCAGACTTGAAAAAAAAAAGAAAAGAAAAAAAAAAACCCAACAAGATGCAGAAGAGGGGACGAAGAATAGAAGAAAGGAGGGATGAACAGCGTGACCCCCCCTGACCCGGAGCGTGCAGCCCCGCAGCCCCGGCTTTGTGCGAGCCTCTTCCCCCCCGCGCCTGCCCGTACAATCAGGGCAGCTGCCTGGAACAGGGCCGGCTGCCGCGGAGGAGAGGGCAAGGGGGCAGAGAGTAATTTATTTACTCCTTACAATGTGCTGTTTGAACAGACTCCTAAAGAAAACGGAGGAGGAAGCAACACTCTGCCAGGCGGGAGGAGGGGGATGCGAGGCCGGGGGAGACGGTCCTAAATGGATTAGAAATTTACCCTGCAACTGTGGGGCTTTAATTGATACACGGGGAGGGGGGAGCGGTAAAATTTCCCTCTAATTGTATTAAAGATACACTAATTAGGTTGATTAAAAACAGAGAGGCTGTTTCTTTCTTTCCCCAGAAGGCCTAAGGGATGGTGATGGGGAGGGGGGAGAAGTGCAAACAGATTGGAGTTTTTTAAAAAAAAAAAAAAAGAGAGCAAGGGAGAAAAGTGCTCAGCCCTTGCGAGAGGTGCAGCCGCATCGGCTGCCCGGGGCACCAGGGAGGGCAGGAGCAGCGTCCCAGGCACACTAGGATGGCCAAAGCTTTGCCTTTCCTCCGGGAATGAGGTGCCAAGGCAGCAGGGTCACCCTTTGCAGCTCCAATACCCCAAACTCCCAGGCTTTGCTTAGCTGGAATGCCCTAAAATTGAGTTTTGCAGTTATTTTGCCCGTTTTGTGAATTTTTGATCAGCCTTATCTACACAAATGTCTATAAATCCTTGTGGGTATATAGATGTGCGCATGTATTATAAGACTTTAAAATAGAGACTGTACTTTTGCCCCAGAGAGAATAAACATGAAGCAGTTGTTTTAGCTGCTTAGTCCCCTCCCAAGTGACCCCAACTATTAGAGGATGAGCACAGTGAAAGGGAGCGGATGGGCAAGTTCATCTCCATCACCAAAACCTCCCATTGCAAGAGGTGCTTTCCTCCTCTGTTTGCAGCTTCTGGTCAGGAGAGAGTTCAGTACGTCCCCAACCCAACAACCTGCTGGCTTTTCCCCAAAAAACCTCTCATTTCTTGCTCACTGATGCCAACCCTCAGCCCAGCACCCACTGAGCAGGGTCTGACAGCCTCCTCATAGCCTGTGTCATCTTCTTACCTGGGAATTCCTGGTCTGAGGAACCACCTGGCCTTTCCTCTTTCTGTAAGAAGGACAGAAAAGTACTCCTCAGCCTGGGGAAAAGTTTCCCTGTGAAAGGTTTTATTGCTCACGCATGAGGCAGTCACTAATTGATCTTTCAAATGGCCAAGCTGTAAAATGGGAATGGCAAAGAAAAAGCTGTGACTTTGAGGGAGATAAACAATATTGTGTTTTTTTTCCCCTTCCTCTTCCAAATGACCATTTTCTCCTTAGCCTGAAACCACGGGATGAAGGGCAAACTCAAATTGAGGAAGGAAGCTTGATGATTTCTGATGCTTCCATTACTGCATAATCAAGGACTGAAACTGCAATCAACAGAACCGCCTTTGCAACCCAGCAGCTTTCAGAAAAACTCAAGTGAAAGGAAGATAATTTTCTTTGTGGGACTTTATGTTCCTGAACCACCACCTCCCTTCCGCCCTTTTTTCTTAATGTTTGTTTAGAAAAGAGGAGAAGTGGAGGGCCCCGAAGAGACATGCAGGCTCTGGATGAGCACAGCTAAGGAATGGTTTGGGTTGGAAGGGACTTTTAAAGGTCATCTACCCAGAGGTCCAGGGCAGAGTGATGTGAGACAAAGGCACTGCAGCCCTGAGAAGGCAACTAGTCACCAAAGAGGCTGGAAGAGTGACTGTATTTGTTCAAAAATTGCAATCACCCAAAGGAAGAGGAGACCAGAGGCAGTTTTTCCCCTTTTCCCCTTGAATGAACCCCTCTTTCAGGTTGTTCCAGCCTGGATCTGTCCCTACACCTGAGCTTACCCCTGTAAAAACCACTGGTGTTTCATCTCCACGAGGGTTTCAGCTGGACACCACTACTGCAAGCTGGTTATCTTGGTGCAAAAATGTTTGTGCTTGCTGGGAAAATTCAGCCTTGAACATGACTGCATCCCCCTGAAGCATCAGTGCAGGGTGTTTTCAGGGAGCTCTCTGGTGTTAAGATCCAGATCAGCTCCCACCACATGGAATTTACACGTCCAGCTATAGAACAGGAGGGAAAAAAAAAAAAAAAAAGGTTTTTTTCCAAACCAAAGAGAGGTTTGTCCTTGTGCCTAGATCTAGTTGCCAGTAGCCAGCACTGAAAGGAGGTCCTTGGTCGGTGCTCTGCTTGCCCAGCCAGCCTGGGGGATGCTGAAACCAGAGCTGAGAGCACAGTCCTCAAGCAAGCCAGACCACCAGCAGTTTTCCCAGCAAGCACAAGCATCTTCTTTTTGCATGAAGATAACTGGCTGACCTGGATTAAAAACCCTGGATCTTTCTTAACAGGTTAGGATTATTGTCAATATTTTATACTGGGTCTTCCTGAAGTCCTGGGAAAACCTCCAGATAGACATTTGTAAGGCTACCGGGTATTTTTTCCAGGAAACAAATGCTCACAAATTGAATCTGCTCAGGCTTGCGTCGTTCATCCAAATCCTTGAAATGGCACCAAACTAAGCAGGGACTGGCAAAGACGGAGCTCAAGACCCGGGCAGCCCCAGCGCACTCCTGCCTGCTGCAGCATGCGTGGGCAGGCAGGATCCAGCCCGCCTTTGTGTTTCAGCAGCAGACCTGCCTTGTTCCACCATCCCCGCCTAGAGCTGGTGTTTCTCGGTTTACGCCTCTCCTCTGGTCGGACCTCTTGCTGGGAGTGCTGGTTTGTCTGCCAGCAGATAACTGGGAGGTGCTGCGACAAGAGGGTGAGTAACTGGTGTGTGAACTCCATTTCTCTCTTTAGCCAGCAACACCAGCTGAGCAAGTGGTGCTATTTTGAGCCTGTATTGGCTATGCTCATCAAGACCCGAATTCCTGGAGTCAGGTGATTTGAAAGCAAAGACAAAGACTCCATATTTTCTTACATTTTTCATTTTAATTTAGCCAGTGTTAAGGCTTTGGCAGGGGAAGGGTGCACAACTGCTGCGTGCTGGGGCTGCAGCGACAAGCATGCAATACGGCAGAGCCTCGCATCCTTTCATCTCCAAATGACGGGGTGCAGACCGGAGCACGCACTCACTCACTCTCCTCTTGAAAGCATCTCTTGGCTTCAGAGGTTTCCCCATCCCCTTTGACAAACACCTCGAGCCTTTGTAGGCGACTATCACACTTTGCCACAAGCGACATGCCCCACCAGCTATTCCCTCTGCTGCACAAAAAGCATCACTTTAAAGGCAGCGTTTGATTGTATTCGAGTCAGGCGATATTTGAATAGCCTCTGGTTTGCTCTGGCTGGAGGGGGGCCCCACTGTGTGCCCGGGGCACACCAGGAGGGTTTGCAGCGTGGTGGCTGCTGTGGCGGGTGAGAAACACCCGGCCCCGTGCAAGAAGCCCACCCTGTTGCATCACGGGGCTGCCCGTCCCCTTCGAGGCTCCCCGTGCTCTCCTGGCCGAAGCACCAAGACAACTCCCTGCAGCCATAGGGGTGCTCTGGTGCAGCCCCTGTTTGAACCCGGGGTGCAGCAAGGGAGTAGGAGGAAGGCAAGGGGACATCAGCATCATCACCCATCTCCCAACCTGCTCTGGCTTTGCTGCCGGCCACCAGGTCAATTTTTGCATTTGAGGAACTCTTGCCACTACGATTCTAAGAGAATAAAAAGTGAAAAAAGTGAATAAAGCTCTTACTACAAAATTACATGATTACACATTCCTTTTGCACCATGGAAATGACAACTGAGGTTGTAAGACAGTGGCGACCTCAGCTGCCCAGGTTTCCTATTGCTGATAGCTTTCAAAATACACAAGGCAGCAATTTTTTTTTTTTAACTACTACTACGTTTGCTGGAAAATTAAGTTTCAGAAGGACTAAAAATATTAACAAATTTAGGTTGAGAAAATGGGAGGAGGAGGAGAGCAGATTTAAAAAACGTCAAAACACTCAGATGCAGCATTTTTAATGAAATGTTTCACTTCAGAAATGCCAAAACATTTTGTTTTGACATTTTCGAAATGAAACTTAATGATTCTTTTTTTTTTTTTAAGAAACAGCATGGATTGCTTTGTAATAACCTGAGTTAAAGAAAGAGGAAGGAGGAGAAAAATGCGAAGGCTTGACGGTCACCAAAACAAAACAAACTTTTCACCATCCTTCCAGCAACGTGTTGACATGGAAAGAGCATTTCCTTCCCTCCTCCTGCCATTTTGCCAATAAATTTAAGCATTTTCTGTTTCACTTCACATTGCACTAATGAGTTCCCCTGCTTTTCTGCACTGAAAACAGACTCTTGCCTTCGCCTGGCTTCCAGGATCCTTCCTTCTGGAGAGACTCTTCCCAAGCTTGGCCTTGCTGCAGGAGTGAGGCTTCCTATGAAGCTGGGGAAAAATCCCTGTGCCCATCAGTGATCTCAGCCCCTTGCAGCTCTCCTACCCCAGAGAGGTTTTAGTACAAGCAGCAATCGCTTTGTCCTCCTTGGGAGGGGAGCTGCCTCCTCTATTGCTTGTGTGCTGAGCATCCTGCAGAAGGAAACCTCTCTCTGTGGTGTCACCTGTGTCAGAAATCACCCTTTTCCTTGGTCTCCTGCCACACTTTGGAGGCAGAGCTGTCTTCCCAGCCTGGAGGAACTGGGGCACAGACCAAATGAGTGCATGGTTCAGGATCACACCCAAACCTCTGGCAGGGCAGAGGGCTGAGTGCTGGTCCACGGCCGACCAGCAGCATCCTGAGCCCTCCTCCTCTGCATACACAGTGATAAAATGGACCATGAAATTTATCAGCCATGAACCAAATGGTTGTTTACATGTGTTTATTATGCAGTTATTTGTGATCTGCAACCCTTCTTGTAATGCCTCGTTCATAATAGTTACTGTCCTGTGCTGAGCCCTCGTAGCCTAACAGCAAAGGGCGCGGGTTTGGGGAGTGGGGGATGCATTTCTGGAAGCAGCCCTCATGAGGAAGGAAAGAAAGAAGAAGTTGAATAACCTTCAACCCCAGGTCAGGACCATGGGGCACCCTCAACGCATTTTCAGTCGTGGGGTGGGACTCCTCAGCCCACCACCACCACAGGGCAAGGGGAGCCCATTGCATGGCATAAATCCAGGCAGAAGCACAGGTGCCAAGGGCCTCTCTGGGTAAAAATAACCCTTGCAAAGGTAGAAACGCAAACAGGAGGAGTTGCAAGCTGTGAAAACAGCAACTGAAAGCTCGAGACCCCAAAATGGAGCAAGTCAGGTACCTTTTGCAGCCTCCTCTGGTCGGCTCCTAGCCCGGGGATGAGCAGCTGCAGCTGGGGGGGTCCGGAGCGGGGGCAGCTTTTGGCTCCTCGGAAAGGAGGATGGATGGTTTCCTTCTCCAGGTAAAGAGCTGACTCCTTGCAGGGGATGGCGAGAGCTGATGCAGTTGTGAGCAAATACGTAAACCCAAAACACGTCAAAAAGAAGCAAACCTGCGTAAGGAAACAAACACAGACTTTGTCACCTTTGTCACTTCTCGTTGGCAAACACACACCCCAAGAGGCAGTGGGGACAGCCGATGGCATCACTCCATGGGAAGCCAAAGCCAGCAAATCCTGGCAAGTTTTGCCAGGGGAAAGAGGTATCAGAGACCCACATAACCCTGGCCCATCCCTGAACCGTGCTGCGTTAGGCTGGCGCAGGGTCCAAGCTTAGAAGAAGGCAATCAAAGCCCTGAGCAGCCTTTTATTTTTGAGGCTCAGACACACATATTTCACCATGGGATATTTCGCTTTGCTCAGTGCAGAAGAGATCAAAAATAATTAATTTCTTGCACACCCCCTGCACATGCAGACCTGTATTTACATATGGAAATTAAATCCTTGTGTATGCAAAGCCAAGCACATCCAATGGATTTACATCAGGCTCCTTACCGAGCCTTGCTTGGAAGTGTCTCCGTAGCACCAAGACTCGGGGGCCGAGCCACAGCATGTCCCCAGGTGGCTGATGGCAGAGCGACGGGGAAGTGTTTGAAGATGCCTTCGACCGTGGTGCCCTTGGCACTGTGGTTACCCCTGCAGCAAGGGCACGTTGTGCCTGGCCAGCTCCCTACCCCTCAGAGGGGGAGAGGGGACCCAACACCCCTCCATTTGCTAACGAGAGTTCTGCATCCTATTTAAAGGACAGTGCTGCCTATTAAGCAATTTACTCTTTTCTAATTGAAATTATCCAGTATACCAGGTTTTGTGCTTGCAGCTGAGTGCTCCCAACTGGCCACAGTCTCAGTGAGAGGAAAAGAGATTCAAATACCCATCCTCTGCAAGGAGAGGCATTTTGCGGTGGTACAAAAATAAAGGGAGAAAGCAACATACCCCAAAATGTGAACTGTCCCTTTAATTTCTGTCAAGGCTAAAGCCCACAGACTACAAAAAAACCCATTTTAATTTAAATTCCGATTCCACATTCATTCATGGGAGCTGGCTCTGAGCAGGGATTTCATTAAAGGCTTTAATAGATTTTATAGGACTTGTCAGATCCGGAAAGGTTATGGAGCAAATGCATTTTCTCTGCTTCCAGAATTTCAACAACGGCTCGGTAAACAAATTTACCATGAAAATGCAAAGAGTCCAGCCTTGTACAGACAAGGAGAAATGAACTTCATCTGAGTCACTTAAAGGCATCAAGATGCACTGTCTGTCCCCTTCCCGACCCGCTTCTCTCTGCTCCTTTCCCTTAGTGTGTTGGGCAGCTTAGATGAAGTTTCTTTTTTTTTTTGGTGGCAAACCAGAAAAGGAGAAACATCTTTTTCCATCGATCAGACTTGGATTCGGAGATATTTATATAAATGTTGGCAGTTTTAGCAGCAATGCACGGACAGGGGTCTTAAGAGGGGCTGCTAACAGACCTCTCATCCAAGAACAGCTCAGCTCTAAAGGGACCGAGTGCACCCTCAGTCAGTTTGCAGATGACACCAAGTTGTGTGGGAGTGTTGATCTGCTGGAGGGCAGGAAGGCTCTGCAGAGGGACCTGGACAGGCTGGATCCATGGGTCGAGGTCAATTGTATGAGGTTCAACAAGGCTCAGTGCCGGGTCCTGCACTTGGGCCACAGCAACCCCATGCAACGCTACAGGCTTGGGGAAGAGTGGCTGGAAAGCTGCCTGGCAGAGAAGGACCTGGGAGTGTTGGTCAACAGCCAGCTGAATATGAGCCAGCAGTGTGCCCAGGAGGCCAAGAAGGCCAACAGCATCCTGGCTTGTGTCAGGAATAGTGTGGCCAGCAGGAGTAGGGAAGTGATCGTGCCCCTGTACTCAGCACTGGTGAGGCCGCACCTCGAATGCTGTGTTCAGTTTTGGGCCCCTCACTCCCAGAGAGACATTGAGGGGCTGGAGCGTGTCCAGAGAAGGGCAACGGAGCTGGGGAAGGGTCTGGAGCACAAGGCTGATGGGGAGCGGCTGAGGGACCTGGGGTTGTTCAGCCTGGAGAGAAGGAGGCTGAGGGGAGACCTCATCGCTCTCTACAACTGCCTGAAAGGAGGCTGTAGAGAGGTGGGGTCGGTCTCTTCTCCCAGGTAACAAGTGATAGGACGAGAGGAAATGGCCTCAAGTTGCACCAGGGGAGGTTTAGACTGGACATTAGGAAATTTTACTTCACTGAAAGGGTTGTCCAGCACTGGAACAGGCTGCCCAGGGCAGTGGTTGAGTCGCCATCCCTGGAGGTATTTAAAGGACGTTTGGATGAGGTGCTCAGGGACATGGTGTAGTGGTGGGCTTGGTAGTGTTAGGTTTACGGTTAGACTCGATGATCTTAAAGGTCTTTTCCAACCTATACGATTCTGTGATTCTGTGAAATGATTGACTCAGGGTGGTGGGTTTTGCAGCTAGAAATGATCTTGGTAGAAAACCCTGGGTATCTGAGGACAGATGTGCATCAGCTGGTGAAGGTGGCGGTGTCGTGGGAGAGTGAACAGACAGGAGAGATAACAACAGCCTCAGCTTTGCTCCTGACCCATCAAGGGCTTCATGACCCCCTGTTTCAGGGTCTGCTTGACCAGCCCTTTCCATTCAGCAGGGAGAACAAAAGCGTTTTGGGTTGAACAGCGATATATGCACAAGCTCTAACAAAACATCATTTTGCCTGTCTTTTCCACCTGCTTTTTTGCCCTTGACAAATCAAGCTTGAAGGCAGGTCTTTATGTCAGGCTCAGGAAGGAGCCCACCAAGGCTGGGTGGTGGAGGTGGATGTCCCACCATGGGGACACGGTGCTGCCCGGCTGCAGGATCGGTGCCGGGATGGCTGAGCTCACCGCTCGCGGTGATCAGGAGGTGTCGGGCATCACTGGTTAGAGCCAAACTGCAGGAATCAAAGGCTGATGCCTTGGCAACCGAGCCGTGGTGATGCTGAATAAAGTGAAGAAAAGGCCTCTTGTTTTTGGATGAGCTCTGTAAACAGAGATGAATGTCAGAGGAGATTTTGCCTGAGTATCGTTTATAGGCTGTATAGTGGCATCACAGGGAGAAATCAGCTTGGAGAAAATTATAACTAATGCAAACCTCCAACCAAAACCTTTTTTCTGTTGGAGGGTAAGACAAGTTGATGACTTTATTATTATTATTACGATGATTATTTTCCCTCCTTATGACTTTGCAATTTGATATTGACAGGTCCTAACACAGCTGCTCTGGATCCTTTCCCAGCTCCACAAAGAGAGATGTAGTGTGAAAAGCAGCCGGGCGGTTCAAGAGCCGCTGGCGCGGTGGGAGCGGGGATCGGCGGCTCCGTGACAGAGACCCCATAGATGCGGGACCTGGCGCCGAGAGGTGTCGAACATCTGGGAGTCCCTTTCACCGGGAGCAGGCGCTGCAGGTGGCTGGGGATGTGGCTGATAGCTACGCTGTAATTATAGGAAGCCGGGGAGAGAAGCAGATTTAAATCAAGTGACTACTGAGTTAAAGCATGAGAATTCCCTACGTAATTTATGGTGCATTAAATAGCCTAAATATTCCATCCCCACGAGTTACTCTACTAGCTAATAGCTCTCATTTTGAGGAAGCTTTTTCTATGATTCGCCTTAATCTTGATTTTTCTTCCTAGCTGGCATGTACCACGTTAAAATTTCCTCCTCCACTGAGCGGTATATGCTTCAAATGACCCATGTTTCTTAGGATATCAGCTTGCTCAACTCCCATTACATCAACCAAGAGTGAAGCTTTAAACCAGTTCACTGAATAGAGCCTCAAAAAACACTTTAGGAAGCCTTGGCGTGGCTGTACCTGGGAGACACGTACAGATGTGACCTCATGGTCCTGCTGACACATCTGGGACACACTGACAGTTATTTGCAAGGTGTCAAACAGCCTGGATGGTGCTTCGGAAGACTCATCTATCCCAGCTCCAGAAGGGGTAACAGACTCTGTGCAATTGGTTACAACACAGAGGAAAACATGTTACATTAACCCAGATGAGCACGATTAGCACACGCAGACCAGAGAGTCGGAGATCAGGCTGACAAGCACAGAAAACCTCTGGAGATCCCTGATCCAACCTCCTGCTCCGACCAGGACTAAGTTCAAAGTTAACTCCGGATTAGTCGGAGTTAAGGTCAGAGTCCTTGTCCAGCTGAGTTTTGAAAATCTCCAAGGATGGAGATGCCACAACATCTCTGCCAGCACAACTGTTGCTTAAACTCCTCTGTTTCCTTTAACAGGAGACAGCCGCCACGTTTCCCTCCTGGCCGTGATGCACCAGTTTGCACCAAAACTTTTGGCCTGCTCTGATGTGAAGTTTGGTGGGAGCATCCCCCTCCGCTGCCCCGCAGGCACTTACAGGCATCTCCCATGCACACACCACGCAGATCCCTCGGAGCTGGAGCACGCACGGAAAACTCTCTC
Organism: Mycteria americana; assembly: GCF_035582795.1. Classification (NCBI taxonomy): domain Eukaryota; kingdom Metazoa; phylum Chordata; class Aves; order Ciconiiformes; family Ciconiidae; genus Mycteria; species Mycteria americana. The sequence goes on from NC_134378.1 coordinate 16,410,030, forward strand.
GATCCCGTTCAGCAAAGCCTGCAAACTGGCCTGAAGTCAAGCCAGGGCTGTGGGCTGGCCAGAAACAGCAGAGCCAACGGGCTCCTTCAGCCAGCAGCCATTAGCAGGAAAATACTATCCAGAACAGAAGTCACAAAGCAATAGGAAAATCTTTTTCCTGCTGCCATCTACAGTTTGGGTTGTGGCAGGAGGCTGAACCAGGGGGAAAGGCAAGCAAGAGAAAGGCCGAGCTCCAGATAACTGTTCCAGCTCTTCTGAGCAAAGGCTTCTCCATCAGCACCCGGGAAGTTGCTGCCATCTATTGATGTAAGGGACACGGCGTCTGGCACAGGGATGCGCTCAGCAGCAGAAAGGATGGAAATAACTTCATTGCGTATGAGGTCCGATGCGCTGCACAGACCCGAGAGCCTGGGACGCACAGTTTGGTCCCGTCTCTGCAAAGCTTCGCTCTTAGAAGAGGCCCAAAGCCGGCCCCAAGCCTGACATGCTGCAAAGTACGTCCTGCTTGGTGGTTTCTGCTCTGGCTGAAGTTAGAGGACAGTGGCTGAAATGCCTTCAGGCAGCCTCCTCGGTGCTTCTCTGAGCTGGATTTTCCAGCATTAATTTGTCGCTGCAGAAAGTCCTTCCCCTCTCTGGCAGGAAGCCCATGAACCCCAGTGACTGTGGTCCCCATCACCGTGCCGTACCACTCCACTGTGCTCTTTTGTGTCCCCAGCAGAAGTTTTCCCCAAAGCCCTGGTGGAAGAGAGCTCTGCCATTCCAACGCACCAGAGACAAGACCCCCACGCACATCCAGGGCTAGGTGGCCAGGAAGACACCTGCCTTTCCCCTTTCCTCCCTAAAACTCCCCCAGAGCTGTGAGCTCGTTCTTGCAGTGTTTTTGAGCCAGGTTGGTCTCCAGCTCCCCTGCCCTGGTCAGAGGTGACGACACGAGGGGACAGTGTCCTCTCGATGCCACCACCTGAATTCTGAACACTGCTCTACAAACTCCAGATGGGATTTTAACCCTGTTCCTCCTCCAGGAACACTGACATTTTTAGCCTCATGCAAATCCTCCTCCAGGGCTAGCTGATGGCAAACAGATTAATCCCTACATCTGAGTCTCCTTGAGCACCACGCAGAGCTTTCCCAGCAGGAGAGGAGAGAGGAGGAGGATGGCTGAGTAACTTCATGTCTGGGTCTCAAAAAACTCTGTTCTGTGCATCTTCGACTTCCCCTGCATGGTTAAGTCGCTTGTTCACCCTCCCCAGAGAGCTTTTAGATTTGCATCTGCTCTTCCTCCTTCCTTGTGCTCCTTGGGTGGTGGGCTGGACGGAGTCCCCTGGCCAGAGCCATTTCAGGAGAGGGGAGAGAGGAATTCAAACCACAGTGAAAGGCCAGGGCAGAGCTGTTCCAGCCAAGCAGTGATGACAAGGGGTCACACAGACCCCAGGTGACCAGGGATGCAGCAGGAGCCAAGGCGAGCTCAGCAGGGTCCCCATCTCCCCGGGGGAGCTACCACCCAGGTAAGGACCGCAACAAAACCAGGCAACAGGCTTAGTGCTGCAGGGCTGAAGGCATGGTGCTCACAGGGGTCCAACCTGCGCTTCTAATCCAAGGGGGGGTTGAAAAGAACAGTAATAAATGGCTCCAAAGTTAATTTTGAGTTGGTTTATTTTGGGGACACATGAGGAAAGAGAGCAGTACAGCCCCCACCTGGGAAAGATCTGCGGGGAACTTGTTCAAACAAACGTGAGAGCGATAACGCTTTCGGATTAATAAAGCAGGGAGAATACACACTGGTGTGTGCTACAGGGGAAATGAGGTCAGGCTCCGTGAATGAATTCCTCAGCAAGCAAAGACAACTCCAAAGCATCTCGGACTTGTTCGGGAAGGTTTCCAAGGACAAAAAGGACCCTCTCAGCTCAGCCCCCTCCCTCAATGCAGGCTTTGTGGTGCTCCCACTTCCAGGACAGGCAATATTCCTTCCTGCTCCATCTTCCTCCAGCCCCGGGGCTGCAACAGAGCCAGGTTTGTTGGGCGGCACAAAGGGACCACACAGCATCTCCCCCAGATGCGTGCCCAAGTGCAGCCCTCCTGCAGCTGCCCCCGCTCGCAGCCCTGTTCCGCTCCTCCTCGCTTCGGTTACGCACATCTTAAAATACCAATTTCCCAGTTCCAGCCCAAATATCAGCTCAGTTTAGCCCGACAGCCAGCATCACCCACATCTATGCTCTTCCCTGACTCCTCTGGGCCCAACCCTGGAGCATCCTTCATGCTTCACAGAGACTGTCTGTCACCCCAATGTCACACTCCTGTCCCCACCGTGGAGACAGGACACCTTCCTCCCTGCCACAGCTGAATGCAGGAGCGGAGGGGTGTGAGCACTGTCATTTCCAGCAGTGTCAGGAGGATTTTGCAGAACAAAATCAGTGCCCTCCAACAAACAGCTAAGGAGGGAACAGGACGGTATGGCTTTTGCTAAGCCAAAAAAAAAAAAAATTTTTTTTTTTTCCAGGGAAACTAGCTGTTTTTCAGCGATGCACAGGTAGGCAGAGCTCAGCAGGCTGCAAGGCTTTCCCAGCATCCTCCCAGAAGCAAACTAAATTATCATGTCTGACATTTCTCCCCAACCCACCCCCAAAAGGCCAAAATAATTCCTTTGCTCTGGATACAGATCAGTTGGCAAACAAGCTTTCAGACACAATTATTTTGCCCTGAGAGGATTCTGCAGCTGCTCCTCTTTTTCTTGAGATCAATACCTAAAGGATAATCCTGCAGATTATCCTACAGTTTGGTGGTGTTAGCTCAAGCTCTCTTGTTTGCTTTATTTCCTTTATGAATTACAACTCCTTCTGGTTAGAGGGGCAGGGGGGAAGTGTTTTTATATTCTGTATTGCCACAAGTGAGACTTGCTATCACAAATTGTCTATAGTTGGTTGGAAGTGAATTTTGTTGACTTCTTAGTCAATTGGAACATTTTGTGAGAACATACCGATTTCAGGTGGTGACTCATCCCTTTCCAAAAAAGCAGAGCAAACAATAGCAACCACCTAAACAAAATCAGAGCAGATTTCTTTCTTCCAAATCTAGCAACTATATTCTTTTAAAGCAAATCAAGTCTGTAGGAGTTTATTCTCCTGCAAGTGCCGTAGGCGGAAGGCAGCAGAGATCAGAAACATGCTCTTTGATATGAGGTGTTATTTTTATTTGTTTTTAACCTGTCACACAGTTCTGAAACCAACCATATGCATCCAGAATAGCAGCTCATGACTATTTATTGCTGAAAAGTTTCCCAGGTGGTAAACTTGAAGAAATGGGAGAATATCTCCGTCACTCCCAGGGCAGATAGGCTGCTGCTAAAATAAAGTTTTATCTCAGAATAATTGCCACAGAGTGTTTGTTTGCTGCCCGATAGATCAGATTCATAAATCTCCCTAACATCATCAAAAGCATCCTACATGTGGGATGAAGGAATCTTCAAAGCCTGAGGGACTTCTGAGGGATCGCTGGAATTTGAGGACTTCTAAAAACCCACCTGTGACTGAGGTGGACACAGGGAGCTCCAGCTCGCCCCTCTTGATCAGCCTGCAAAGGCAGAAAGAAGGTGGCATATTCTGCACACTCACTGAAAATGTCAGCCTCTCTGGCCCTGATTTAGCATGCGCTCATGTAATTTTAAGCACTTGCCTAAATTCTGCTGGAGAAGGCTAGAGATGGCTCCAAGGAAGAGCTCGCATGCTTTCCTGAATGTGCAGTTCAGTGGCATTTATGAGGCAAAGCTGTCTTTGGTGCTCTTAGAAAGGTTTTAGCAGATGTTTAGTGCAAAACAACCTTGGCAAAAAGAATCAGTACATAGAGACATAAGACAAACCAAACTGGAGCTCCCACCAAGCCTGACGCCCTGCTTCTGTACCTCCATCTCCTGCCCAGGGTCCTCCCACCTTCCAGCAGCAAGAGATTTCAGAGCTTCAAATGGGAGCTCGGACCCACTGATTAAACATAGATCAAAATACGCTATAGCGACTTGGACCTTGAAATGAAGCTTCATTGCACCGGCATCGCCTGCCACGCACCGTTAGCACAGCTCCGACAAGTTCACTCCTCGGGGACGTGGGTGAGCGGCAGCCTGTCCCTTGCAGGGCTGCGGCAGCGATGCTCGGTGCTAGCAGCGACCGACAGCCTGCCACATCTGTTGAGCTTAGAGCCAGCAGCACGCTCATGTAGCTAAACACTGCAAATCAACGAACAAAGGCAGAGCCGGGCACAGCCACCTAAGTATCTCCTGCCACTTGACAATTCAATTATATTGGTGTTCAAAGCGCTGCCGGTCTGTAAGTGAGCAGACGGGCAAGGGAAGGAAGTGCCAATTAGTGAATCTCAGCAGCCCTGCTAGTTCTTTCCCCTTTATTTGTCTTTTCAAAGCTCAAAAAGACAATCTGAATATTAATGCTAATTGTTGCTTGCAGGGGGTGCTGCGGGCAGGGAAGGGGGGTGAGGCTGGGGGCTGCCTCGCTCCTCTGCAGCCGTCGCGGGGCTGCACAGTGGCAGAGCTGGCCGGCCAAAACCTCGCCGGCCGATGGCAGCCCCTGCAGCGCTGGGGGACGGGGCTTAAACTCATCTTCCAGCCCCCTCCAGCAGCCAGAGCCACCTCGGCCACCTGCCTGCAGAGCCCACAGCTCACACAAGGGTCCTGCCCAGCCCCTTCATTCCCCACCATGTAAGCCCCAAGGAGGGGGCTCCCTGCCCCCTTTCTCCTTCGATCCTCCATCCAGTGCAGGACCCGTCCACCTCCCCCATCTTCACCCTACCGTCATTTCAGCATCTCCAGGGCAGGATCATGCTGGGCAGCACTTGCTGTTGGCTGTACCCCCGAGAAGGGCATCGTTTCACAGCAGGAGCTCTCTCCATTTTTGCTTCTGCCATTGGAGAAGCAGCAGAGGGAGATACAGGGAGGCAACTTCCAGACCTGCCCATGGGCAGCGTGAGCTCCAGGTCAGCACGCAGGTACCCCCCACGATGCCACAACACTGCATCAGTGTGGGATTTGGCTCAGCCACCTCCCAAAATCAGCAAGCACCCCAAGATACTACATACCCTCTAGTCCTGACCTGCAGACCTTGCCCTGCTCCTCTCACATCCCCCGAGATCCCACACAGGAACACCGAGAGTACTAAAAAGCCATCAGGGAAGAGCACCAGAGTCAATACAAATATTGTCGTCTAACACATTTCTTCCAAGAGGTTGCACTGAAATTGTACCTTTTCAGAATCAGGCATATTCCCCGTAATCAAAAGCCACAATCAACTGATTTCTAGCCATGTTTTCCAATGCATCACTTTTTTTTTTTTTTTTTAACTTTCTGTAAGGTATAAGATAAGGAAAGGGACCCTTTGGGTATGAAACCCTCCGGGTGCCAGGCGGGTGAAGCGACAGGGTTACAGTCCCACAAGGTGGCAGAGCTCCATCGCTCATCGGTGGCTGCCGAAACGCCGGGCGAGAGGATGCTCCAAGCTCTCCTGGAAAATGCACGGGTCCTGGGTGCTCTGCCCCCGGGGGGACCCCTGCGAAATACTGCTGAGGGCAGGGGCTCCTTGCTTTGCTGCTTCAGCTTTTCCCAGTTGGAAACTGGGTGTAAATTAGGTATGCGGCTGCTCGGAAAGCAGGAGAAACGGTTCCTGGGGCTTTTGGCACAGGTTGGTGGAAAGAAAACACAAAAACTCCACATTTGTCATCTGCACTGAGGTTTCTAAGACAGCTTTGTTGGGAAAGGATTAGGACATTCTTAACCCACTCAAGGGAATTGTAAACTGGGAAAGAAAATGCACACTCTCAAGCGGGCAAAAATCACTGTAATAAATTATAATAGTGCTCCAGAGCTGAGGCGGGGATTTTGCTGGGATTTCAGCCCTGAGGCTGAGCACGCGAGGCCCTGCAAGAGCAGAATTCCTGACCTCCAGCTTTGCTATCCTGTGTATAAAAATGCCCTTCTCTCGCTGGGCTCATACCTTCACCACTTTTTCCTCTGAACACTTCACTGATGAAAACAGAGAACTGGGCAGGTGGCTGGGAAGTACCGTGGCTGCAAGGGATTGCAGTGAGGAGGGCTCCTCGTGGGGTATGTGTGTAAGGGAGAGACCAAGGAGTGAGCTCCTGTCTTTTCAGCATCTAATATTAGGTTTTCAGATTCCTTCCCAAGCTCTTCAGAAACAGGCAATTTCTCCCTCTCCTCGCTGGAGCTGCCCCGTTACAGTTCAGTTAAACAAACGGCAACAAACTGGCCGTGAATACGTTTCAGCAGGAGACTAACGCTAAATTTCTAAGCTTCAGAGCAATTAAACTCTCAAAAAAGTCTGAAAGGAGGAAGCACAAGCCAGGAAAAAATAAGGCCTATTCTGATGTAGTTCTTGATCAGCTTAGGAAGAGCTGCAAAGTAATTGTGACTACAAGTCCGTTGGGATCCTACGCTGCCAGTCATTGCTCAGTGCTGGGCAGAGACAAGTTTGGTTTAGTTTGGGTAAAGCAGCACGATTCTGCAGACATGGCTTTTCACCGATGTCCTTGGACTTCGGAGCAGACCTGTGTTTTTCTCCCATGTAATCCACTTACTTTCAATAGGTTTCAAGTCTTTTTTATCACTAAGGACTTGTTTCAGAGCTGACTGTGGTTTTAAACAACCATCAGGGCATAAGCTTGGAGATGGGTCTTCAAAAGAGAAATGAATCGCAGTCAGTCCAGTACATGGACAAAGAAAAGATTTCACGCTCTGAGTTGAAAGCAGAGAGATGCAATCTTTATCAAGGATGTTCTCTGAAGCAATAGGAAGCTACAGCAGGAATTTTCCACTGAAGGAAATCACACTCAAAGGAATGGGCTAATTTGCTGAGGCAAAATTAAAACTTCCCTCACTCAAACACCCAAGCCGACAGCCTGACAAAACAGTTTCCGTAGCAACCAGAGGGGAAAAAAAATTACAGAAAACTCAGAATTCCCCCCCCAAATGAATGGAGAAAATAAACTTCTAACTGCAGTGAGCATCACCGCGGGTGTCGGTGGCCAGGCGGCTGCAGCAGCTCAGCCAACGCAGGTTGTAGCTGGGGTTTACGCTGCAACGCTGCAGAGCCAGGGAAAAGATCACGATTTTGTTATTGCAAACGCTTCCTCTTCACCAGCCTGAGAAATGCAGTGAAACTCCGACTGATTTGTGAAGAGCTTTGTTTGCCTGCTTTCTAGGAGAAGGAGAAAGCCCTCGAGGAAGCTGCGGTGCAAGTGTCCCAGGAAAGGGAGGGAAAACAGGTTCCAAAAAAAAATCAAATTATGATTTATAATAGATGGATTTGGCCTGTGGAGCCAAATCTCCAAGCGCGTTTGCCCGCAGCACTGCCCCTAAACCCTGGGCAGTGTGTTTCCAAAGAGTTTTCCAAAAATTGAATTTAACAGCTGTATTGATCAGTTCTTGAGCTGTGCAGTACCTTGCAGTCAGGTATACAGCAGCCAAAAGCAGATGTACCCCAAAAGCCATGAACCTCAGTTTCCCTGGGCTCCTCAGTGCCCCAGGGCTCCTCAGGAGCTCTCAGCCCTGTCCACCAGCTACATGTGACAGAAAGGACAAAAAAATTCCCACTTTCACAGCTGTGCCACACGCTGACCTCTGCTATTTAATTGACTCCTGCCTCTTCTCTAATTTCTTCTTCAACTCTTTCAAATAATTGCATTTATGCTGGAGAAGTACCATCAGTCTGGGGGTGTTTCATGGCAGAGGATGCTGTTGCTGTCAGGACAAGCACAAATGACTTTGTGGACCATGAGCACTGCAGGTCCCACCATCACCTCAAGGGCTTTGCTCCTGCATCATGTGCAACGTGTGCATCCTCCGCCCTGAGCATCATCCCTCACCTTGGAGCTCCAAGCCCCAACAAGATGGCTTGTTTGCTGTAAAGGCATGTTTGCTGCTGGTCAGTAAAAACCTCTAAAAAAAAAAAAAAACACATAAGAACAACCTCTGCAAACATCTCACTTCTCCAGAGACCTCAGACAAACCCAACAGTGCCCTGGCTTTTAATAAAAGCAGCCTTCGCCCAGTCCAAGAGGTAATTGCTGGCTCCACAGATGCCTCCGTCATACCATTAGTGGATATTTTTATCTCGCCAATAGAAAACCCAGCTTGCTCCAAGGAGCCAGAACTTGCCTGAAAGCCCCTTTCCACGCTGGCTGCTCTGCAGGGCTCATCCGCACGCCGCCTCACCGCACCACGAACCGCCTCACCTGCCTTGCTCCACACTCCTTTTGTGCCTTTTCCTTAACAAAGTGGCTTTTAATTCTGATGCGGTGCTTCCAGTTCTCAGAAACAGCATGGAAAGGACATTACATTCCCCTCAGGTTTATATAAACATGTCCTGTTTATTATCCTTCGCGGTGACTGAGCTGAAATGCTAACGTTTGGTAAAAAAACAGTAGAAATTGGATCTTTCTTTTTCCATGTTCACACGAGGCTGGGACCATGGCTTGGGTAGCTGTTTTAAGAAGGTCAATAAGGTTCTTCAGGGAAGAATTTTTTAATGGCTGAACATATACTCTTTGGTGACTTGTTTTCTTCTTCCCAGTCTCTCCGCTTGCTCCAGCAATCCCCCTGCATGGCCGAGCACGTAGACTGGCAAAGCCCCATCAGCACCCAAACAGTAGATGCCCAGCTCCAGCCCACACCTATCCACAGGGTGCTGGTCCCAGCACCCTCCCAAGGGGCAGAGATTCCCAGACGTGTGGGGTGAGACCCAACGCAGAAAATAACGCTTTGCTTCTCCCTTGTTTACCTCCCTTCACTGAGTCATCAAGTAAACACTTTTTTCTTTTTGCAAAACTATCATTTCCAGCCTGTGATTCCAGCTAATTTATAACACGGCACTGCCAAGCAACAATGAATTATGGAGAAAGATTATGGGAAGGTTTGACATCATTAATGTTTGGAGGAATAAATGGGAGTAGACTGTTAAATATGATTATTCTCGTTCATGTCTGTCTTTCCTTAGGGTGCCTATCACTAGAGCACAAGTGCCACGTGCATTAATTAATTGAAACAACATATTTACATGATTAGGGATTAACTCCTGTGTTTCTCCTTTGGCTAATTAGTGTATCTATAGATCTATTTAGAAAGAAAATACCTTGGGGAAGGCAGGAGCCTTCAGAGCTTATTTCATGTAAACCAGCTGTCAAATTCAGGGATTAGAAAAATGCTCACTTCTCCCTTCCCTCCCATGGCACCTTATATTTGTTTTATTTCTCTTGACTCCCATGCAGCATCCACGCTAAGTTTTATCAAGAAAACACTACTGGGTTTTTCTGCCCTCATTTTGCTCCCCAGTTTCTTGTTGGTTGTCATCCGCAGGCTGCTCACAGACCCTGTGGGCTCTGGCTGTCAGTATCATAGAATCATTAAGGTTGGAAAAGACCTCTAAGATCATCTAGTCCAACCGTCAACCCAACACCTCCATGCCTACTAAACCATCTCCCAATATACCCAGGTGGAAAAGAATATTTTACAATGGGGAATTCATTCTGGTGGATTAATTAATTTTCCCTTGCACAGGATGCTCCTTCAGGTCTGTGCCCTGCTCACAGGGAGCAGAAATCTGCAATTTCAACGTGACGAGCCTTGTAAGCCCGGCTCTGGGAGCTCTTCCCCAGCTGCATGCCACCTGGGCACAGGTTTTGGATACAGCCGCCCCGTGCGCCCTCCGAATCCAGCTGCTGGTTTCCAGAGCAAATAGGTGGGATCACTGGATTCCTTACAGGCCCCATGGCAACATTTGTACCCGGGCTCCTACCAACTTCCAGTCCACACACTTGCCTCCCACCTGGCTTACATCTCCCCTAGCCCCAAAACTCTGTTTGCATCAATGTTTTTCAGTCTGTGGTCCCATGCAGCTGGAGACATCCTAGTGGTGCAGGGCCGAAGGGATGCTGCATTCCTTCTCTGAGCTAACTGCATTTCAGCAATGGGTAAAGTTGTCCTCGTAGTCTCTATCAGCTGCTTTACATCCTGTAAGGGGCTCTGACCTATTCACTGAGCTGTTTGGAAAGGTTGGTAAAGTCAGGGCTGCTAGAAAACACACAAAGCGCAGAAGAATTATTTGGAGAAATGAAGGAGTTTAAGAGAATTAAGATTTTTCGCTGCTGGAAAAAAGCATGCACCCATCAAATTAGATTTTAAGAAGCACAAATTTTAGCACTGAAGAAAATAGTGAATACTTTTCTATGGATTTCTGGATGAAAAACTTTTCCAGCTTCCTCTCAGGGGAATTTCCCTCATACACATGTCCCAAGGGTTGTGCCTTGACACAAAATTCAAAGAGGCAGCATTGCATTTTGCCAGGAGCGGGAACACTCACCTGAAAACCGTTTTTTGTTTGATGAGAAATCAAGCTCCTCTCAGATAAAGACCTATTTTTTCAGGGATCTCTGCATCTGGACAGTCCCCTGGGAAGATATCAAACACTGGCCAGCATCAACAGAACCAAAGCCAAGACCATCTTTTTAAACACACTGCCCTCTTACAAGTGTTAGTAACAAGTATTGTGCAAATGGGCTGCATAGGCCCAAATTACTGCTCCTTCCAAGAGCAAGTGGATTAGCCGATCACACAATTAACTCCAGAAAAACCCTAAGGAAAAACAGGGACTCTCTCACTTTTCTCCACTAGGATGAATAGTCCCTATTTAATTCTCTTTTTCCTTTTAGGAGAAAGGACAAGAGAAGAAGAGGTAAACCTTCCCAACTCCAGATGCGCACGCTTGGCTTCATCTGTAGTAGTCTGTAGCTGCAGCCCATAAAATGCTTCTTTCCCAGCAGAAAGCTGCACAGAATATTGACTTTTAACACCGAGTAACCCTTTAAAGCATTACCTGATTGCACAATAACACCCTACCACTGCTCAGAGGAAAAGAGGCTTTGTTTTCCCTGTTCTCCCACGGAGGCTTTTAGAGACCTTCCTGGTAGCTTAAAGGCAGCACTTCAAGGTAGAAGAAGCAATAATAAAACCCCTCTGTCCCTTCAGAGCCTGACTTTTATTCACTTGAATAAGCCCTGGCTAAAATCTCTACAAAATAACCAGCTCCACCATCACCTTGACCCCCTCCAGAAGCAACTCTGCTCCCTCCCAGGCCTCTGCCACTTATAGGCTGGGGAAGGAGGAGGGAGAGGAGAGTTAATTCATTAATTACCTGTACCTGATGCAGCCTTACTTCTTTTCCCAGCTCCCATAGCACAGGTTTCTATGCTCATGGCAGGCTGAGGAAGAGGAGGCTGAGTCCCATCCTTCTGCTGAGCTCCTCCTCTCCTTTACCCCTTTACGAGGCTTTCATTTTAAAGTGGAGGGAAATGCTTGCTGGGCTTTCTCTGTAGTATAAATACACGATATGTTAATATTACCCACTGCAGATTTGCATTCTGCATATCCTTGTTAGCATACTCGCACGAACACCAGTACATTTACATACTTTACTTACACTGTAAATATTGCCTTAACTCCTGTGCATCTTAACATCTGACTGCATGTGGACGTTGTATCTCCGCTGTGAGCTCCTTGGCTGCACAGATGCAGAGAAGACCATGACTGGTTTTCTGTATCTGCTCCCAGGATCCCACCCAAGGATGTACGGGGAGCGGAGCTGCCGTGCGCTGCTGAAGCGTGTCCTTGGTTGCCCAGGCATTAGTAAATTTAAACAGAAATACGAGCATTGGTGCTGCTTGCTTTTGGCTAAGATGAGACGGGAACAACTCTTGTTGTTGGCAGTCCCTAGGGAAGAGCTGTAAAACTTCCTCGAGGTGCTTTCAGGAGAATCCTTGTGATGCTGCTGAACCAGCACCGCAGCCAATTCCTCCTGCGGGGCCGAGGAAATGTCATTTCATGCACCAGCATCAGCCAACCTGTTGCAGATCTCCTGAACCTGCCGGTTGTGAATGAGATTTAAAAGGCCCTTTTTGAGGACCTCCTCCCCACCTCTCCAAGCAGCAGGCAGGGAAAGCAATAAGGCTGAGCCTTATTATCTCTCTGTTTGCAACCAGCTGTCAGGGGAAAATGTTGTTGCAGAGTTTCTGTGCATCTCCCAGCCTGGGAGCGAGCTCCACAAAGGAAACTCATCAGCAAATGTTATATTTTAGTGATTCACACAGTTTCCCTTATTGAAAGCTCATGAACTCATTTTGGAAACCCAGGAAAAGTGCAAGACTCACTGCTGTGAGAAATGCTTTTTTCTAACTGAAAAGAAATCCAGCAACAATTGCAAAATGAAATCCTGAGTTTTTTCATTCACTCCCGCACAATGACCCTTACTTATGATCTTTAGATGCCTAAATATACAGAAGGTACCTACAAGCTCAGGTTTGCGAGCTAATGCAAAGATCAACCTAAAGTTCCCAAGCTGCAAACTGCCTTCAGAAGCAGCAGAATCTACTTCCACAGGCCTAGATCTACTATAAAGCAGGATATTTCTTCTTTCATCATTTCTGTAATGTCTTGGGCTCCTTACGTATCTTAAATAAAGGATTCCTGCAAAACAAAATGTCACAGCTATATAAGTACGTCTGGATTTTTAGGTTCAAAATCTAGTTTTCTGCTCTCTACCACCACTGATACCCAAATGAATTTTTCTATTTCATTTGCACTAACTCCTACAAAGACAACTGAAATTAAAACAATTTAAATGGTTCTTTATCTTTTCTTAAACTCCTTTTGAATTGTAATCTCTGCTAAATAAGCTTTGATGGTTGACATGATTTAAAACAATGCTTTGGTTTAAAGGGAAAAAATCATGCAGTTGAACATAAAAATTATTATTCTTTCCTCTTGATTTTGACAGGTTTTTAAGCAAGTAACACATTAGCTTACAATGAGGAGGTTCAAGAAGCCCACTCATTTTTTTTTTTCTGTATACAGAAAGGAAAAGGAGGAATAAAAAATGCTACAGAAGTGTTTCACCTGGCACTCCATTAGAAGTCGGTCCTTCGCTACGCTTTAATTAGTGGAGCTGTTGGCTGTGGTCACGCACGCTGCTAAAAGTCTTTCCCTGCAAGACCAAAGCTGTTCATATATTTACACTGACGCCAGTAATGAAGCTAGAGCAGAAGCAGACGTGTTGGTCCTTGGGACTTGTGGAGCGGGCACCTACACCAGCTAATAGGCAATAAATATTTCCCTGTCAAAAATCCGTGGTGTGACTCATAGGACTAAAATTAGACGGGTGCTGCATCTGGCTGGAGGGCAGAGGCAGTTAAAAAAAGCAATGTTAACAGGTGTGACTCATGGCAAGAAGCAGGCCCCTTAGAATATATTTTGGTGAAGGTGGGTAATGTTGGAAGGTGGGTGATTTGCAGCTGAAGTAAGGGAGAAGCTCTGCTGAAGATGTATTGGTCAAGAAGGTCCAGGCTCCTCTCTAAGGTCTACGCTGCTCCTGCAAGGCTGATGAGTGTGGTGATGGCCTTCAGCAAGTGCAGGGAAGAGGGGACAGGTGAAGGAAGAAACTTGGTGTCATGGGTGAACGCCAGAGCCTGTTTCCCCCCTGCTAGGATTTGTTCAATTTAGCAGAGAAAGGTACTGAAAAAGCAGCAGCTGGAACCCACCAGCAGAGAAATTCACATTGTAAATTCAATGCCCACTCCTAGCAGGGAGGGAGATGAACCACCCCAGCAAACGGTCAACGAAAGGAGAAATCCTCCATCGGCTGTTTGCCAAGGCTGGGGGTCTCCCGGGAGATGAGCTGAAAGGCTGCACAAAAAATAGACCATGGACACAGCGACCCCAAGATGTCCAGTAATTCATCCGAGGACGCAGAGGACCACAGGCAGCATCCCCTCATCTTCCTCCTTCCCAGGGTCATGCTTCATCCATTGGATTCCCAGTTAATCTCAGCTTACCTCAGGTGTTATTTGCCTGGTGCAGATCTCGGATTTGATATTCTTCCAGCCGGCTGGTGGAGTAAGGAAGGAAACAAAGGTTTAAAACTCATTTTTCTTCCTTTACATGAAGGATTTAGCAGTAGTATTTACATACCAGCAATTTTGGGTTGGTAAAGACACCTGAGGATTGTTCGAGTCTGCTAGTCTATTATTAATAATAAAGCACTGCATTTGTTAAATTGTGTCTGGATGCCCAAGTGACGTTAACATATTCCTGACATCTTCTGAACAAAGGAGGAATTGAACTGGAAAACTCAAGCAACTTTTTCTTGCTTCTGAAGACTGGAAGCAAGCAATGCTGCCCTTCCTGTTACAGACAGGGCTCAATCCCCAGGCCTGACCCAATTCCTGGCTCTTCAGCATCACTCGGCCCCGTACCATTGTAGAAATGTCCAGATGTACACTGGAAAAAGAAAAAAAACCCTAAATATTCATATGATACCCCAGCTCTACTACCTGACAATAGCTGATGATGAGACACTGGGGAGAGTTGGTACATCTATGGAAGGGGGAATCATGCTAAGCAAAATAAGCCCGACATTTCTCATAAACCCCCCAAATTCTCCCAAGAAAGCTGTCTCAACAAGATTTTGTACAATAAAAAAATCAGTTTCCTTAAAAAAAAAAAAGGTACAGGTGGAAAATGGTGTTCCCGTGTTTACTACCGTAAGATTTATTGCATGCTGCTAGCCCACCAGCTGCAGAGCTGGCTCGCTGCCTTCCCTCCTCATTGCCATGCGGTGTGCGCTGTGGCATGTCGGACAAAACCCAGTTTTCCAAGTAGCAAGAAGAAAGGTGTTCCTAGGGTGCCATCACTTCCCCTCTCTATGGAGGCAGTGTAGGAAGCAGGGACTCTGCTGACTATGTGTTTTTTGGGGTCCCCCTCCCTCCATCCAAAATCATTGGTGTTTTAAAAGGAATTTTTCTTGGTTTGAAAGAGGGGGATGGGGGTAATATTAACATCTCATGTATTTATTTCTCCATTTTCTTCACAAAATGGTGAAAATTCTGCTTAAAAATACAGATTATAATTAAAGTGACATTTTTTCAAAAAGAACAAAGATTTGAAGTTGGGTTGTAATTATTAATGATTTCTGAGATTTTCCTTTTCACTCTCTTTGGGGTGTGAATAGGCTTTTTTTTTTTGGAAGTCACAAAAGTCTTTGTATGGAAAGAGCATTATTTCCTACCCACCTTCTTTGTATGCATCAATTTAAAAAATCAACTTCTTTTGAAAGCACATCTTAATTCCACCAGGAGAGATGAGTTAGTGCAGCTGGAATACGGGACAGTCACTTACTTACTGGCTAAATTACAGATTTTAAAAGAAATCATTAGAGGAGCGTTTAAAAAAACCCAACAGTTCGACATGAGCTGTTGTTGCATTACCTCTGCCTTTAACAAATGCTTTCAAGTACTGAAAACAAGCTGCAAATGAACTTAGACAAACTCCTTTTTTTGGCAGGTGTCTCAGGAGATGATCCTGAAAGCAACAGTAGGTCAAAAGTATCTTAGATTTTTTTTTCTTTGTCAGAACTAGGAATATTTTACACCTCAGGGGTATTTAAACCACGTAGCTCACCCCGTTGAGGATTAATTCCCTGTGAGTCATCCTGGTTCGGCAACTTTGTCCAAAACTCTCCTGGGACTGTGAACGTGCAACCAAGGGTTTGATTGTTTTGCAAGAATCAAAATCTCCCATTCAAATTTAATTTTTAAGAATAATTAATTCTCTGAAGCTACCAAATTTGCAAACACCTTCCGCTCCTTTCTACCCATGACTGGCTCCATCTCCTGTAATCCCACACAAGCGTGGCATTCCTGCAGGAGCATCCCTCTGGTTGCCTGTTTCATAAAATAACTCCCGAAACACACAGAGTACGTTTAGAGGGGAGACATCATTTTATTCTGCGCAGGGTGCAAGGTGGAATATTTCCACAAATCAAGCACACCTACTGTAATTCTCTTCAATATTTATACATGAAAGTCAACACACCACGCCTATCTGATACATAATCATTAGACTAACGAAGCATCCTCTTCTCCCATTGGTCCATAGTTTCTCCGCTTCGATTTAAAGCTACAGTCTGATTTTAATTCACTGCGCACGCTCACAAGGGGTGGGGGGGGTGGTCCTTTCGTCCCCCAGTTGGGTCGGTGGTCGCGATCTCCCCCCGCCGTCTTCACCTTTCCCCTCGTCACTGGGATTCCCGTTGTTTTCATGGTTGTTGTGGCGTCCCTTTATCTTTACGACTTTCCCTGTAGGAGGATGTTCCCGTTATTGGTCCTTGACGGGTTACAGCTTTGCATTCTTTGAGGAGAAACATATGCTTGTTAGTGAAGTATGCAGTGCCCGAACCCTCTTATCCGGCCCGGGCATTATCTGTTACCTTGAAGATGCTACAATTCTCATATTCTCATATGCTAGTTCCTACTCCTAACTGTGATCCCTTCTTAACTACTAACAACTCCTATACTATTTCTATTTTATTCCAAAATATATACATATATATATGGTTTAAGGTGACACTCTCCTGCCTGGGAAAACATCGAGCTGAAAAGATGAAGGTGAATAAGCGAGAGGAGCAAAACAGGAGATGACAGGGAGGAAGGCAGCAGCGAGCAGGCTGGGGTCTCCCTGCAGCCATCTCCTGGCACTGATTCCTTCCCTGTGCAAGGACTGGTGCAGGATCCATGTGGGGCAAGGTGGGAACCTCTCCTTAGACCTGTTTGCCCATTTATGCTAGTAAAAGGCTCTGTATAATTCACTAAATGCAGTCATTTGGGAGTTGTCTGCAGACTAAACGAGTGGGGAAACACTTGCTTTTGTCAGGTTTCTTAGAGGTGTGGGGGTTTTATTGAAAACAAAAAGAAGAGTGCAGCTATTTAAAGATTAAAAGAGAATCCATAATCCACAAGAAGTGCTAGAGGGTCTTACAGAATTAGCCCACGTGTTCCTTAACCTAATCTAAAAGCATAACTCCCGTTTGACAGACTTTGAAATATTTCATAACATTTGCAATGTTCTCAGCTTCAGCTTTGAAGCTCTCCCCAAAGACTGGTTTTTCCCGTCTCTGCGTGGATTTATAATCACCTGCCAACATCTGCGCGGAGCCTGAACTATTTGGGGAGTTTCGTGCTTTGAAGTGACAATGCATCAAAGACGAAGCGCAATCGATGCCGCCCCCACATCACCTCCAGTCAAATATTGACATGCGAGGAGGTACCATTTCCAGCTTGCTCTAATAACGTCTATTTGCTGCATACAGAGAAAGTTTTATCTGCTTCCATCTCTTCCTAGGACTTGGTGGGATTAAGAATAACACAAGAGGGGAAAAAAAAAAAAAAAAAAGATATCTGCCCTCCTTGCTGAGTGTGATGCCTCCAAGGGCTCTCCTGCTTGAATTTGTCTGATACAGTTAATAAACGCTCCTTCACATAAAACAAAGCTGTCATCGCCGACAAATAAGGTTTCTGAACCAGGATGATGAGACTGACATATCTCACCCCCTACTTCACGTGAACTAACTTCTTAGTAGCACTTTTTCTCCCAAAGGAGAAACTGAGGCAGGCAGCCGTCACGCAGCCCACCCAAATGTGCCTCGAAAAGAGCCCTGGTCTCCCAAACTTCACTTCAGCTGCCTCCTATCTGAAGCCTCATTAAAAAAAAGTACCAAATGGCAGTTGTGGCAGCTCCTACGCAAGCCTCAAGTATTTATTTCCCTTTCAGCCCCCCCCCCCCCAGACAGATCTTGGGACACACTCGTCCTCATTGCCTTAGGGACCATACAGGGCTTTTGGAGACATGGTCTGAGTTCTAGCACCAGGGTTTTTTTAGATTTCCATCTAAATAGAAGTAATAGATGCTGTAATAATTACTAGTGCTGATTGAATGCAGCTACAAAGTCCTCCAGCAGAAGCTGTTCATATGTAGTTATTACGAGGTACTTATGCAAGGGGACAGAAACACCGAGAGATCCAGATAAGCTTCTCTGGTCCCTGCCCAGAGAGATGAGGTTTGATTTTAAAAAAACAACCAAACAAACAAACACCAAAAAACACCCACCAACCCCCAAAACAAACATCTTTGCTTTCCTTTAGCTGACTAAAACCTCAGTGGGTCAGATTATAACAACTTTTTCTTCTTGGTAATTATTGATCCTGTGGCAGCATGACTTTAAACGGTGAAAGTTATGCCTCTAAAATATTGTTCTTCTCTTGGAGAAATCTATAATCCTAACGTTCTGCCTCAGGATTTGGGGAAGAAGTGGTGGTCAGAAGTGGGAGGAAAGGAGAAGGGAGAGATTGAATCCAGCTCTTGGGATCAGTGTTGGGAGGATGGGGAACCATCCAGCCCTTTAGAGAAGAAGGTGATGGAGGCAGGAGCCCAGGGACCAGCCAGGGACCAGCCCCACTTTGGGAAGAGCCCAGCTTAGCAGTGCCCAGGCAGGAGGAAGGCAGGAGCCAAGGCTCGGTTTCTCCTCACCGCTGCTGGCATGGATGCCCTGAGGACTTTGGGCCATTCCTCTTTGGTCGGTGAAGGTGGGATGAGGAGATACCAGTCCTATCTGCACTGAAGTTGCGGTGCCTGGCAGCAAACAGGCAGGACCCTGGCTCTGGCCTAGATTTCCAGTTGTGAATAAAGCAAAGCCCACCACCTCCCTCCAATATTGAGGAATCTACTTAAGTTTTTGAGCACAGGCAATTTTTTTTCCTGAGATACCACTCCCTTGGGAAGCTCCATCTCCCTTTCTTCATCTGCCTTATCTGCTTACCAGACCCCAGCAAGCTTTCAGATGGGGCTGCACTGCCAGATGCTGGAAGAGAAAGCCTGATCTGTGGCTTGCTCATACTTTTCTCCCCATAGGAAAGCCTAGGCTTTGCCTCTCTTACCTGGGCTTTGCTCTCTTACCCCAAGCAACCCCAGCTCTCACCTCGGGGAACAGCTCACCTCACCCCACTGCATCCGCAGCATCACTCAACCCAGCTTCCCCAGCACGGCCCCAAGGACCCGGCACAGGGAACATCTCACACAGCAGATGACCCAAACACCCAAACTCTCAGGATTAAGGAAGGGAACAACCAAAAGGAAAACAGATGCATCTGTGCGGCGCAGGTTTCACAGCTGTTTGCATCTGGCACACGGATGCAGTCATGCACAGGCAGCAGCCAAGCAGCAAAGCATATTGTGGCCAGGCTTGCATGTGGAAACAGTTATTTTCCCAAGTGAAGCAGCTCTGATTAGCCAGCAAATAATGAACAGCAAAATTGGAGGCTGGAGCTACACAGCCTGGCCTTCGTTACCAGCAATAGGAAGCAGATGGCTCTGAGCAGGGAGTGACAGGGCTTCAATTTGGTGGATTTCAAAAGAGAAAGATTTAAAAATAAATGTAAAGTCCTTCACTCCTTTGGTCAATTCATGGTATCCTTGGGCTTCTCAGCAAGTACTTTGTGTCTGTGGGGAAAGACTGTATTTTATAGGAGCTTAATATGATTTAGTGCACACACAGGTAGACTAGTGTTTGGTTTTGCAGCTGTAATATATGATGACTTACAAAGAAGCCCGAGAGAAGAATAATGTTTCTGTACTTCATGATGAAGGAGTTGTTGTTTTCACTCTTATTTGTACAAAAACCAGCTTAAAGTGGTGCTGAGTTTGAACACTTGAAACTAAAAGCCAGTGTGAAGATCTAAGCACACAGTCATGCGCTCACCCTTAGCTCTCCCTGGGCAATTAAGCAGGCTCATATTAATTCTCAAAGGAAGTGCCATCATTACACCATTTTTCTACCTAGTAAGTACATCTGTACAAATGTACATAACATTTTCTGCTGGATTTTTATCTCCCAGTCCTTGCATTAATTGAATTGTCAGGACCATTCTCCTCCATCATGTTTTAACCAGACTTTTTGTCTTCACTCGCACTGAAAGACGAGTTGTGGGCATGACACCGAACGCTTTCCATCCCCAGCAGCTGAGCTGCAGGCACAAATCTGTTTTGTAGAGGTGGGAGCAATCAGGACTCTGGGATGGTTTTGGGGCCAGCTTGGGAGAAAACAAGCAGAGTCCACACCACAGCCTGAAAGCGTCCATTCCTGTTGCGCAAGTCCATGGCAAAAATATCCCGCAGCTTCTTCACCCGGGAATGAGGTTGGAGTGCACTATTCAGAAGTGATTTGGCGAGGCAGTGATGTCCCACTTCATCACCATGTCCGTTCCATGCCAGGCAGGTTTTATGCAGGAGAGGTGTTCAATAAAATTGATCCCAGTTATCCCTGCCCTGATCCCAGTTATCACCAGGCAAAACCAGCCAGCGTTGTTAGCACATCATCAGTGCCTGTTGCACGGGATGCCAGCTCATTTACCGTGTCCTAATTAGCAATGCAAAGCCTGTGCCAGCATTTATCTCATTTCCCAGAATATGGAAGGTTCAGTCAAGCAGAGCTCAGCCTCTCCGTAACTCAGCCCATGACTCTGCAAAGCTCACCAAAGCACTTAGAAAAATACCGACCTGCTTTGAGACCCGCAGCTAGAGAGGGGGCAGGACGCCCGAGGAGGAGGAGGCTGTGCTCCTGCAGCACCGGACTCGGCACGGGTCCAAGGGGAACACAGCTCACCCTTGCAGCAGGAGTGATGGAGCACGACAGGGTTTGCTAGTGGAGATGAACGGGGGGAAGGCTCCTGTGTTGGACCCCCTAGATGGAAACCCCAGCCCCCCAGCTCGAGCACAGAAACCCAGGGAAGTCACCAGCATCGGAGACTCTCAGATGTTCCTAGTTCACTACCACCTCAAGAGTCTCCTCCTCTAACCAAATAAGTTTGAAATGAAATAATGGCCTCATCCAGCTGATGGTTTTGCCACCTACGAGGAAAGCCCCGTCCTTGCCTTTGAGGCTGGAGGGCTCATTCCCCTCTGGGCACCATCCTTAACGAGGAGAGCGATGGCAGCTTTCATCTGTGTGGCCTGCAACCAGCGCAATGGCACTGCTGGTCTGCAGAGAGGTCCACGCTGAGCACAGCCTGAGAGCAGCTGTTTGCCCTGGCAGGAGGAAGGGAGGGAAAAAATTAATGAGCTTCTCTTCAATTCAGACAATTGTTCTGACCTCTTTTTACAAAGCACGTCTATAAATAACCAGTTTCCTTCCGAAAAGTCCATTCAAAATGACATTTCGCTCCCTAATGTCACAATCAGATGTTGTGATATTAGAGAACTCTTTTCTTTTTTTCACGAATAATTATTTTGTTTAAAATAATCCTGCCTTGCAAAATAGTTGCATGTTGATAGAAAAGGCATTTTCATTAACAAGACCAGCTGTTCCACCCCACAATGCTGACGAGCTCTAATCAAACGGCATTCACAAGCACCCCCTGGTAGGAATTATTTGTAGCATCGTTTGCCAGTGAATCCCCTCCCTGCACTTTCAAAATCCTTGCAACCGGATTTTTATCCTGGTTTCCAAAGGAGATGAGGTTTCTGCAACTGTGTTGGTTGATCCAGTTGCTTCTCATGTTCAGTTCACTACCAATGTTTAAAATCATTCAGTTATGGGTGGAATGATGGCTAGAAGAAAGGAAGGGTCTCCAAATATAAGTTCTGTGGCCTAAGTAAAGCAAATGAAACAAACTAGAAAACTTCATCCCTTGCATGTTCTGTTGGCAACGTGCTGCTGATGCACTGGTGGACCAGTCTGCATCCATGAGGCCAGAGAGCAGCTGTTCCCGCTGCCCCATCTCGTCTGGACAGGATCCAGGTTACTGAAATAAAAGGGGACAGTTATGGGATAAAGAATACAAACCCATGGGACATAAGAACTCATTAGTCTCCCCGCTGTATGAGATGCTGCAGAACGAACCCCAGGAAAGCAGAGCTGGCGGTAATGGGAGTGGGATGCTATAAAACATGAATCACAGGCTCCAAATGAGAGAGTGGAAGTCAGGACCACACTCTTCTAATATTCTTTCCCGACAGCAATAGGAACACTTAGGGGAAAGATTCAAGTAGCTCTTGTACTTGGAGTTCTGAAAAACACAACAGAGCTCTTCAGGGGCAATGTTAAACAAAATTGCAGTCATAAAAAAACCCACAATATAAGTGCAGCAATCCCCATTGGAACCGGCTCTGAATGCAGATGCATACGTTTTTGGGGACAAGAAGGAGGGGAGAAGGGCTCCAGAGGTACATTTCACAAGGAGGCTTCCCCTGACCGGAGCTGGTCTCCTCCATGAGCAGCTCTGTTTAAGCAATGCTGTGTCACAGGTGAAAACAGGCGTATTTCAAAATTTTGGGCTGATGCGCAGAAAGCCATCAGATAGCCCAAAGGTATGTCTTATAAAACATAAAATATTCTACTCGACCACTTCTGAAATGACAGGCAAGGTTATCTGCACCCTGAACCGATCTCTGGAGCTCCCTTAACCCGTGCCAGGTAGGAGTTAGGTACTGGAGAAACTTCCCTAGTAGTAAGGACACTGAAGCAATGGAGCCAATTGCGTGGGGAACAGTGAAGTCTCCAAGTTTATAAGATTTGCGAAAACAGGATAGGAAATGATAGGTCAGACATAGGTAAATGGAGGAGCAGATTTCTGTGACGTCCTGATGCCCTCTGCCATCCCCATTTTCTACGACTCCGTGACCGTATTAATACATAAGAGCAACAGGGGAATTTCAGGCTGAAATCCTAGCCCTGTTGAGTTCAGGGAGTTTTGCAATTAATCCAATGGCTTCATTTTAATGCAGCTCTACATTTTGATTCTCTCTACTCAGATTTGTGAAGTAGAGCTTCCATTTGCAGGAGACCCTCTGTTATCCAACGGTCTCCACAAGGAGCACTGGGCTGTGCTAGGCAGCAAAGGGCAGTTGGCTCTGATCCCGTGTATTGGTGTCTTCACCCAGGCAGCGCTCAGAGAGCCTGGGAACTGGGTATTCTTTCTTTTCTTGGCTGCTTAGGTCTGATATTGTAGTCCTGCGCAGTCCCATTTGTCTCAAATTACCTGCACTGCATTAAATGAAGGGTAGAGTTGCTGCCATTGCTGTTTGGGGTCTTTCCTCCGCTATAGTCTCAGTGTTAGGAACAGATAAAAGATGAAGGCAGAAGACATTATGGGAGCATTATCGGCTAGCTTTGAAAATAAATCAAAGGAAGGGACTGTGGAAATGACGTTTGATGACATGGAATTTTGGGAAGAGAATTTTTTCAAGATCAGTTGTTTGAATCCTCCATGAAATCCACTAATGCATTGTCGTACCTCAGAAATTGGTGGTAATTTAATTCCGCTTACTTTTTCCCTCTCCTGAACTGCTGTCTCCTCATGTCCTATTCTTTCCTTTCAGTCCACTGCTCTGTTTTCGTAGTTCATTAAGATATAACTAAGGCTCTAAGGCTGAACAAAGCCAGAAATAGGACAGCAGTGATTTTAAAAAACCCCAAACATCCAAAGGCTACATCAAGGCCCTGCTGGCTTCCACACATGGCAAACAGTTAGCTAATGACAGCAACGGGACCAAGGAGCTAACATGTTAAGTAGAAAGGCCCTGGTTTCGTTAAGATCTTGCTCAGCTCTAGGAATTGCTGAGATCTTGTGGTAGTAAGTTCCCCAAGTTATTCGTGTCCAAGAACGGCACCTAGAGCTTCACCTTCAATAGCCTGTTCTTACCAAAGACAAAAAGGAGCAAGTGGGGTTCAAACAGAGAATTAACAGCTGAAGTTGGCAGATTTATTCATGCAGAGACACAGATAAGTCACTGATGTCCATGACACAGGCTCCCTTGACTGCTAAACGAAAGGCATTTACCCTCATGGAGAATCACCATCTTCACCAGGCCAGCACTGAGATTCAAGGTGAATTTTCCCATCTTTGGCTCTGAAGAGTTCTTTTCGGCTCATACTCAAGCAGCCCTGTGCTGACAGCTAGCCAGTCCATTGGCTTTGAAGGACATGAAGGGTTGCTCAGTCAGAGACATCAGCTTCTGGACATGTCTCTTCAGAGACATCCCTGTTTCTTGGTGAGAGCAAACCTGTCAGCCATGTTGTGGGTCATTTTATGAAAGGAACCTCTGCAAGAAGCTGGGAGGCCTGGCTGCATGTCTGCTGCATCTCAGTAGCGTTTGTTCAGAGATGCTTTTGAGTGACGATGCTCTGGAGATGCTCCTCGAAGGAGCACAGCACTCGCTCCCCTTTTGTAGTTTCTTCAGCAGGCATGCACAACAATGATATTTTTTGTTTGCTTGTTTACCCACTACAGAAGATTTCATTTCCTGAATTCACCTTCCCCATTTTGTTCATTAAATTGTCTTTTCTTATTTACAGCGATGAGGCTGTTAGGATGACACTTATGGATGTGTGCAGATATTTGAAATGTACCCACTTCAAACCCTGTTCATGCAAAGAGTGGGTAGTTACGTTCAGACACGGTATGAAAAATAATACGCCAGGCCCAAATGTCAAATATAATCACGGGTGATATTAACCTCCCCAGTGAAAGGAATACATCCCTTTGTGAAATAACCTGGCTTTAATGTTCAAGATTGCTACAACAGATTAAACAGCAGCCCCTGATATGTTGCCTACACTAAAAGCATCATGGAAATTGAAAACATAATGTACCTCACTTAAGTGATTCACGCTATTAATATGTAGAGTTTTCTAAGCTATAGTTTTATCAAAGTTGAACAGTGGGAATAAGTGAGGGTTTGTTTCCTCATTTTTTTTCTGAATAACAAAAGAAAACAGATGCGTTTATGTCCAGGGAAGAAAGAAGGTGTACATTTTTTTCTGAGAAATAAAGGTTGGCACCTTGAGCAAAATCTATTCTATTCTGGGTAGATGAAAAGGGAGAGCGCTCGCTGTCGTCCTGCCCTTTTCCTGACAAATGTGTTTGCAGTGACATTTCCAATCATATTTGCACATGCAACACGTGTCTCCATTCTTCATAAAATTATTGTGGTGTATCTCTCCATTGATCTCCTGTCCAGCTGGCAGCCAGCAGCTCAATTAGCCACTGGGGTCCTATTCCAGCTCTATCTCTTCGGTTCATAGCTGTGCTTTTTCATCTAGAAATCCATTCCCCTCAACACAAGCTACCGCAGCGTGCAGGACTATGTGGCACCCAAAACCACTGCGGGCGAGAAGTGCTGGAATCCACTTTGTTAAACACAGTCTGCACAGCAAGGCTGGGACTTCCACAGAAACCCCCAAACCTCGGTGAGAGTATTTCAATATTCAGAGGCTGAACTGAACCTTAGATGGTGCTGACCAAGGCCAGACTCCAAAGCTGGTAGAAGATGATGGAGGAGAAACACTTCAGAGCACCGTTTCGCCAAGTATGGGTTGTAAAAGCCGGTCACCTATAGGATGTAAGAACTCATTGCAGGAGATAATAAAAAAATAGTAACTAAAAACCCAAACCAGACACACAGACATCCTTTTCCACACAGATAAGTGAGAAAAGTAAAGGAAAGTAGATGTAATAAATAAGTAATAAGCTTATTCTAGATTTGGATGCAAGCAAGTGCTAATTACTATGGTAATATTGACCAAGATGATCTGTGGATGCTTACAAGAAAGGCTAAGCATCGTAGGATGGACACGCACGCACCAACACATGCACACCACCTTCACCTGCAGCTTCCAAACCTTGTGAGATTCAGAAATATCGGATTTCCTTTCAATTATGGTCTCTCATAACCAATTTCACTGGCAAGCCTCAGGCTGGATATCTCTGCTCTAAGAGCTAAACCGTACTGTTTAATCTGCTTGTTGACTTTTCAGATTCAGTGCTGCCAGAGCTGCACCTTTGGTCTACAAAAACATCTTGCAGCTGCTCCTGTTTCCTTAAAGGCTGTTTAATATCCAGAGCTGCTGTCTCTTCAGGAAGGGTACACTGTGAGTCTAGAAATCCCCGATGCCACCCACACGCTGCCTCCCAGCACAGCCAGTGCCTCTGCAAGCTTGGGATAAAGCTGCCTTCAAGTGTCCTTCCAAATGGACATCAACAGTGAAGATACTACACCTCCCTCATGTATTAGATAGCTCTTGTTTTGTTTTTGCAGTGCTGTGAAACACCTGCGTCCAGCCCCCTCGGGAGACGCTGAAGGACAGAAGAGGCCAAAAGCATTTTCTCAGTGCCAAAATGGGAAGGCAAAGGAAGTCAGCACTCGGTGATGCTATCTCTGTTTCTTACTGCTTTGGCAGCACTTACGGGATTTGAATCTGGCCGTAGAGTATCACTTGTGCAGCCATTCCTACTTCTAGTGCCCCACGGGACTACAAAAACTGGGGACCTGAAGTACCTGAAAGAAGCCAAAGGTTCTGGGAAAGAAATCCCAGTGTCCGTACGTCTGTATGCACGTGCCAGCGCTGTGGGGGCAATGAGGGGGTTTGCGGAGGACTTGCTGGTTTTGTATTGAAAGGCAAGAGGATTGCAGAAATTATCTTCCCTCTTCTCCCTGCACAGGCTCTGGCCGTCGGCTCCCTGCCACGGTGACACACGTGCTGGGGATAACGCCGCCCCGTACAAAACATCTTCTTTACTAGAGCCTTGAGGAGAGGCTGGGGTTTGCTCTGTCGCAGACTCATCCCAGACTAATTATTTGCTACATCAGAGAGTCCTTCCCATTTCTCCTGGCTGCATTCATGCCTCAGCTACCAACGTTTCAAAAGAAATATCCGTTACCCAAATCCCAGAGATCCCTCCCCTACCCAGAGCCAGACGCAGTCATAGCGGCAGTGAGGAGCTTGCAGGGATGGAGCCACAGAGCTGCCCCAGCCTCTCTTCACAACTAATTTCACCCCAGGTAATACGCTCTTCAGCCTTTTGTTTTATAGAGCTAAGCTTAGTTAATCATGAAAGGCAACAGCTTTGTCCAGTTCCCAACAACTCCTCAATGTGGAAGGAAAGTGTTGGCTGTTGGATGTGTGAGTTATGGTGCACTGGGCAAGAGAGGGAGGGAGCGAGCTGTGCTGCTCGTCCCTCATGTGCCTGGCGAGGGGGGACAGGACCGACTCTTTAAAAGTTGATTCTGAGACAAGATAAACATCAGGCCACTACAGGATTTCTAGCCACAACACTTCCTTGGTCTTCATTCCTCTGCTTTGCAGAAAGCTCTTGATATACCCAGTAAGAGTCTCAGTGCACCAAAGCAATTTGCAGCAGCAATAGCCTATGAAAAAAATCATGAAGCATTATCACTCATTAACATTACGAGAGAGAAAAGGCTGGGGCAGGGGAAAGAGCTGAAACCTCTTTGATTCTTTTTTCTGTGGTGAAGTGGATCGCTAAACAAGAAGTACACAGGGTGAATCCACAGATGAGCCAGAAAAAAAATCTCGCCCTTGTATTTAAGTGGATAAACACAAAGGTCTGGGGGAGGCTATTCCACGCTGAGGGAGGTTTACTCGTCTCATCTCCTTGCCTGTAAATGCATCCAGCACGTTTCAAGCAGAATTTCACCAATTCACTTTCTGCAGGCAAGGCTTTAAAGTGATCAAACAGCACGAGAGCTCTCAGCACCCTCTCTCATTTCTGTCTGCAGGAAAAATGATATTTGCATTTTTTCCTATGGATTGCTGTTGTCAAATTGAAATTTGTGGACTGAAAATTGAATCCTGCTGAGTTCTGATAATTTTTTTTCTTGGATCTGAACTTCTGATGGTTGAAGGTATTGAGCAACGCTCACGCCAACTTCAGCAATGAAAATCGGACGTTGCATTGACATCTGCGAAATAGATGGGAAGAGCTGACAGTTCAGTGGCTAAACAAAAACATCATCCCAGTTTTCAGCCTGGAAAATGAAAAAACAATTCCTGAGCTCAGGTACGTTTCAGTCTGTCATTTGGGGCCCCATCCACTTGTCCATGTTTTTATTTATAAAGACAGAGCATGCTGAAGCTTAACATGTACCATATGGGTATCACGTGTGATGTTTTTGGCTGTGTGATATTCTTAATAACCAGGCATTACAAATTCAAAATGAGCCTGTATGGAGGCCTCCCCTTCTGTGTTTTTCTTCTCTTTAAGAGTTTCTGTCATGTTGGCCCTAGGGACCGCAAAACACAATAAAACATATTCTGTAGCTAATTCATGGTAACTGTCATTATTAGGCATTTAACTTTAACAGGCAATGTCAGGATAATGTCCGTGAAGCTGGAAGTGCCTCCCATTTGCTGTCTTTCCTAATCAAGTTATCTTTCTTCTCACAAGAGCACATGGGCTTCCTCCTTTCCCACTTTCCAGGCCCCTTGTCGTCAAAGATTACTCCAGATTTATGATATAGTTTTGCAGGGGCAGACAGGGTTAGTGGGTTATTTTTCCTAGAGAAGAGTGTGTAAATATGACTTTGAATTGCTCTCATGATCCAGGGATCAAATCCAATTAAATTCTACCAGCAGAAGATATTTAACGTGGCTGACATTGACTTTACCCAACTTTGCACCGGACCCTGGGAAAGTTGGAGCATCCAGGAGCTGCAAAATACAGTTCACCGGTAGCTGCTCAGGTCAGAGGCAGCTCCGTGTTATTCTGGAGCATTTCTGAACATCAGCCTTCATCTGCAGAGAGTGTGGAAGTAAACCGTCACCCCCGGAGATATCTGCAAACAAGGTTTTTCACTATTGATTGTTTCTTCTCCATCCCTCCTTACTCTCTGCATTCACTTAATGAACTTGGGGCCAGATCTGAGCCTGCTGCAAGTTCCTGATAAAAGTGAGAGAATCTGAACATCAGAATCTGCAAATGATCGTTTTCTTGTATTAGCAGTGCGGACTTGGCTCTCAAAACCATGGGGTTTTCAAAAGTATTTGAAAGCATGTCAAACATTATAGACACGATAAGTGAGCTTTGCAGGTGCTGTGAGGTCCCTACCTTGTTGCACTGTTTCGGAAACGCCCACCCTGCTCTGGTTTGTATTGCTGGCTCTCGAGTGCCCTTGTAAATGCAGCCCTCTGAGCTGTGCAAGCGCAAGAGGGCGAGTCATGGCCTGCAGGAATTACAGAAAAATACAGGACAGACAGTCTCAGCTGTCAAATCACTCACCAGAAAGCAGGTCTGCCCCTGGGGCTGCCGGGTCTCTCAGGAATGGCTTTCCCTCCTGAAAATAAACCTTCCTAGCCCACTCCTCAGAGTATAAACTAAACCAGCACCGTGTATTATATAAATAGGAATTAGTTGAATTAACAGCAAACTACAATAAGCCGTAAAATTCGTCTACCAAAACAATCCATTAAACTGACTGGTTTCATTTTTCACCCTAATGGTCTCATTGGAAGGGTCACGGATACATTGATATGCATTTGTTCTACTCGGAGCCAAGAAATACAGAAACATCTCCAAAGAGAAAGGCAGTACTTCTGTAGAAAGCAAACCCAACTTCTTCTTGGTTCAGCTCAAGAGAGAATTAGGAAATATGCCACATAAAGACCCAAAAAGCAGAGAGCCGTTTGCACCTCCCTTTTGGTCTGTGCAAATTACAGCAGACATTTTTTGTGGGTGTCTTATAGCTAGTTTCGCCTTTTATTTTTCAGGAGAGGAATGAGTCCTTTTGCTTGGGGCATTTCCATAACATGTTACAAAGGAACACGCTCGAGTAATTTTGGGAGTGTGATGAAGAGCAGGGTTCCCCCATCACGACAGTATTTTAATCTTTGTCCAAACCACTTTAAAGGAGCGACATTAAACCTCTGACTGCTGGCCCCCCCGTGCTATGGCTGCAGGGGGGTTTCCATGGCTTTCCTTCACTTTTGGCAATTGCTCCTGACTTCAGGGTATGAAAAACCTCAGGGGGACAACAAATGGGATGGGGAGATGTCCAGCCTGCACAGGAAAGGGGAAATCCTGCCCACAAGCGAAGGGGTGAATGCTGGGCGGTGTTAACTGTTTCCCTCCTGCCTCTTTGCCTCCTGGAAACTGAGGTCAAACTAACTCCTGAATTTAAGACAAGCAGAAGAGGGATTCGACCCTTCTCCAGCACCATTCCAGTGAGCTTGTTGAACATATAATAGCAATGCTGTTGCTTCACTGAAGTCAGTGATTTTTATCAGTCCCCTCACTTAAGAAATGATCGATTTTGTCATATTAGCAGGATAAAATCTAGCCTGTAATATGTAGGTCACAAACTCATCTGTCTCCACCTTCCATGTCTCTGGGCACGGCACAACTAGAATTAATGGTAATAATAATAAACTCCTTTGGAGTTTAATGATTATTCATTACCAGGAGTACATCGGTTCTGCAGTCTCCTCTTCCCTCGGATGCCTGACACTCTGGGCTACGCTGCTTATATTTAAGAGAAACAATCAATAAGCACCATGCAGTCCTAGGCTTTGTGGGGTGCTAATTTCTCCATTATTGAGTTAGGCACGCAGTCCCCTTTGCTCCAGCTAACTCCCTGTGCCAAAGAAAAAACCCACCCAATAAAACATACAATTAAAAGAAAGCATGTCTCCAGACTGCATCTCACGAGGACGGTGATGTCCTGGGACAGCGGGTACATGCTGTTGACAAGGGGACACTGGGGCTGTACAAGGAAGATAAACTGGGGCATGTTCCTCACCAGCCTTCATCTTCCAGCACCAAGATGAAGCAGCTGAGAAACCATGTCCATACCCCAAATCCTTCCTGGGACCCTGGGAAGATCAGAGTGGGGCAAGCACAGGGTTGAGAAGCCACCGCACCTCTGCAAGGTCCTTCCTCCACCATCAAGGGACTTGGGCAAGAATCGAAGCAATGGTTGAGCCCTCAGGAGGTAGCAGGAAGACCTCCAGCAGCCTCAGTGGGATTAATATTTCATTGGGAGGGGCTTTAACCACCTGTGGAGTTGTGACTCAAGTGTTTCATCAAGCCCTGGAGCTCACTTTCTGAGCAGAACATCACACCTGGTTCCGAAGCTTTCATGGCATGTTTCAATATGCTGCACATCAAGGCAACAAGAGCAGTCATCCTGCAGTCGGCGGGCTCCAAGCTCTCTCTTTTCCCTCTTTTTGGCCTCTGAATATAATTCATTTAAGCTCTTATGAGGCAATTCATATCCTGATTTTATTAGAAGTGGAAGGCCCTTTTATTTCCTCAGTGTATTCAGCACACAGAGAACTGGTGCTATGGTTAATTTTATTTCTATGCTTTCTGTGTTTTAATAACGATCTCCCCAGTTCCATTTGACTCTGAATAGATGGGGGAGATAGAGAGATATGAGTCGGAATAATGTAATCATGTACTGCAGACAGAGAAATATTGGTAAAAATTATGTGTAATGAATATGTGACTGAAGCAGAGACATGAAAGATTGCGTAAAGTTACAAAATCTGATATATTTGCACACCTACCGGGTATGCGTATGCACTCTCAAAAAAAAAATATGCAGTTATGCTTTCAAGACAAATGTAAAATGATAAAAAAATGACTTTTGTCACAAAATATTCCAGAAGTGCAAATACAATACACACATATAGCTCTAGGTCCACACCTCTACGTGCATTTTCTCTCTTTCACTGTCTTTTTGAAGCCAAATAAGATAAAGACTTACCAGAACAAAAACCAAGCTTCTCATGACGTTGAGTTGTCGTGTGTTGAATGTCAGTAGGAGATGGCACACAGCTTCAAGCTCAGATAGACCGAGGCTTGTCCTTTTCATATTTCATGGGTCCCCCCAGCTGAGCTGTCTATAGGTCCCTGTTCCTCCAGCTGTGTGACAGAGGATCTCAAACCAGATGAAGCCACGAGCATGAGACACTTCCACCACCCGCTGCACCACTAATTCTGCATCAGAAGATTTTTCCAAGCGCATCGAAGCATCGCACGACCTCGGCGGTGGCTGTCTGGGACTCATGTAGAGGCAGCCAGGCTTTGTAAGCCTTGATTAAAACCCAAGAAGGGATTTAGTTACATTTTAACATTATTCCTTTAACCAATACTCACAGTTTGCATGATTTCATTAAACTAATACATTACAATTTCTAAGGGATGCACACAGCGCAAATCTTGAGAGACTTAGCGGTGTGCGTTTCTTATAAGCCAAGAAATGGGCAAATTAAAATCTGCCTGTGCTGGACGCTGGAATCCCCCTGGCAGAATCAAGGAGCTAAAACTGAAATAAATGGGGTTAAGCACCTGAGAATTTCCCTGTTGTTTTGGCTGGTTTTTTTCCCACGTGAAGTCAGCAATCCTGTCAGCAGCACCTCTGCAACTGGAAACTGCAGAAATCTCGTGCTGTGGCCCGGCTGAAGTGTAAGGGCTGATACACAGCAGGCTGGGAAGGCTCCCGTTTTTCCCTAAAAACCTGTGTATTGCCGGCAGCATCGCTGCCAGTGAGTAACACACAGCTTTCAGCCGGTTCCTAAGGAAACAAGAGGTGTAACCACAGGGTGGGTGGCAGTGCCCCACTGCAGTGTTTTGGGGTGCTGGAGACCAAGGACCCTCCGAGAGCCCCTGCGCCCTGTAAGGTCCATGCTTAGCTGCTGCACAGCCTGGTTGAGTCGTGCAAACCACCGAGGACAGCGTTGCTGCTCCGGTTCCTGCTGAAAGAAGGGAGGACTGGAGGTTTCAGGCCTGTCCTATATTTGCAAAGGTTGACAAGTTCCATTTCTGCTTGCTTTTGAGCCAAGTACAAAAATTCTGTGAAGACCACCCTGAGTTTTGACCCTAGTTTTTGCTGCCCACGTCCTCCTGCACCCAGAGGGCCCAGAAACTGAACAGGAGCATCGTTTTTAACAAGATGCTGTGGATTCAGCTGAGCAATTCATCTCAACAGAAAGACCTGTCCGGCTTCTCCCAGTAATTCTTTTAAAGTGGGAGGTTAACGCAATTCAGTGGAGCTGCCCTTCGTCACTTGAAGAGAGACACGGGCTTTGAACATCCCCAAGTGAAGCGGTTCTGGCATAAACCCTCCTCCTCCTCCTCTATCTTCCCTGACCCCTTCATCCCCGAAGGGATGCCACATCTCAGCGCTGTGTGATCTTCCCTCTCGAGGCTGATTAGCCGGAGCTGGAGTTCAGGGAGGTGAGAGCATCGGCATCCTCACGGTGACGTTTGATCATCGGTGTCTGTGAGTGCTCCCAATTAGCCTGGAAATGCTGCCTCCAGTTCACAAATACCTTAAAAACGAAGTTTAACGAAAAGCCGCCTGCGTTGCCTTTCTTCAGCCCTCTCCACGGCATCAAAGTCTTCGAGAGTAGCTAAGGACAACTTTTACTGCCGAGAAGGGCCCGTTTGAGTGTTGGCTCGTTAGTGCCATGGCTGTGCTGTGCACGGAGCTGGGGAGCATCCATCAGCCCACGCCGCCGGCCCCGTTTCCCGGGAGCGCTCGCTGAATATCAGTAAGTGTGTTAGGCTGTGAAGTTTACCTCCAAGGGAGCCACCAAAGGGCCTTTTTAAGCAGAAAGGTCACCCGGCTCATCTGCTTCCAGAGGAGCTGATTAGAGATGACTTGTTTCAGGAGCCATCGCTCCCCACGGCAAGGCCATCATCTCGGTCTTTTTTCTTCCTCCATTTGCAGTAATGATCTGCAGCTCATCGGAGGGGGCTCGGCAGGGGAGGACAGCAGCAGCACATATTTTAATAAATAACATTTATGAGCTGGCTTTCAAGGCTGCAGCTTGGCAAGGGATCTGATGAAGCACCAGGAGGGAAGATTAAGGCGAAAATGAGTGCCCAGGGAAACGGCTTGGACTCGGCCCCGGTCACGCAGGAGGTGATGGTGACCGGGGTGGGGTGGGTCCAAGGCACCCGTCCTCCCCATCCCTCCCTGCTACCGTGTTGCTGGCTGCAGGGCGCACGATGTCGCTGAGGAAATGAGAAGCAGAATCTGCAGGGAAGGCGTGCAAGTGCCCCAAGGGCTGATGCCAAAACAAGCGCCTGCAGAATAAGGCTATTTGTGCCTCCTCAATCTTCTTCTCTTTGATAAGTCAACATTAAAAACATCTCCTGGGGTATTTCCTTGAGCAGTGATACCAACCTAAGGTCTCGCCTGCAGTGGGAAGGTAACATCTTTCTGGCAAGGCAGCTGTATTTTAAGGGGTGTTTCTGCGTCGAGGAGGTTTTGGGGCAGTTCTGCTCAGTTTGAGCGTATTTTCAAGGACTGGCTTCACTCTTGGCTCTAAGTGACAGTAGACCTGCTCCAGCTGCTGCTCAAGTCAAGGTCCATACAAATGAGAAATCATCACTGGCATGTTTGCATAACAGAGAGTTAGGAAAAGCATTTGCACTGGGAAAACAGAAGGAATATCTTTAGTTATTGGCTACAGCAACGTAGCATGACTGTTAAACACATCTAATGGAAACAGTGCCAAAAACATTGGCAAGCATATCTCCCACCAAAATCAAAATGCTTCGTAGCATTAACCCTACAGTAATGATTCTGTTTTTCAACTAGAAAAAGGGCAGAGGGGGGAGGAAAATTCTGAAAATAACACGTTTCCTTTTTTTTTTTCTTTCAAAACAGCTCCTTGTTTTTCAATACATTTATTTTGCATTATTATTTCTCATGTAGCTGTAAAGAAATGAAATACTTGAAAACAGAACAAAACATATAAATTAAACCAAATGTTTTGATTAACACAAAACAACTGACATTTCCTTTCCTGAATAATTTAAAAACTTAAACTTAGAAAACCAATTGAGAAGCCTCTTTAAAAGGGAATGTTTGGCATTTTGCAGCACTTCTGTTAGGTGGACTGGTGTCAGCATCTTATTCTTTTAATGTTGAAAACACTTTTAAGCCACCCAAACTCCGGCTCTGAACTATTTAGGAAAAGACATGTCTTTCTAGCCCTTCTCTATAGCCTCTCACACAGCAAAATCCCTGGTTGTACCTGGAATTTCTTAACTAGGATATAAATACTGTATTTAAATTATAGTGTTCATAATATGTCTGATCTTTGAAGGAAAGGTGTAGCTACAGTGGGCCATATTTTGCCCTCCATCCCCCTCCTCTTATGTCATAAAAATGTACAGGATTTCTCCATGGAAATAATCTGGTTTTGAAAGGAAAATTAATGTAAAGTAATTTCCATGGGTGACCACTTCTTCTCTTGTTCAGCAGATTTTTGTTAGTGAAGACACTTCTTCCATACAGCTACATTAAAACAGAGGAAAAAATGAAATTATCTTTTTCCAAATGTTTTATGGTGTTGTTTTAATGAGTCTGCCTTTCTGTTACTGGAGGAAATTGTAAAACACATTCACTGGGAGCAAAGAGAGCAAATATTGTCCCACAGGCAGAAGGAGGCAACCACAGGCATGCAGAGAGAAGCCGTGTTGGATGACACAAAGTTCCCCTGCAGCTGGACTCCCTACCCCAGAGCCAACCTTTCTCCCTAACCCACTGCAAGGTGGAACAAAGCTGACTTGCTGACCCATACTTGGACTCAAAGGGAACCCTCAAGCTTTTGAGCATGTCCATCAAAAAGTCCAACGGATCATTACATGCACCCCGCAGTGAGGTTTGCACACAGACTGGATGGAAAGGAACTTGTAAAGTGCTAGCAGATGTGCAAAAACCTAGCCAAGCTAGGCAAACTTCCCACTCGATTAATGCAAGCAGAGGTTTGGCAGCGAAAGGTTTGTGTTGTGTTTAGGGCACGGTTCACTTGGGTTGGCTCCTTGCGAGGAGTCAGCTGAGCAGCCGATCGAACCCGTCTTTTCTGGGAGGGCTGCTCAGGTACACCGATGAGCACGGTAGGAAGAGACAACAGGTCCCCCACGCATCAGAGACATTCTGTCTTAAACTTCTGCCTCAGGGCTTTCTGCACGTTTTGTATCTTCTCCGTGATCACCGTGTCACTGAGGTGGTCTCCGAACTTCTGTTTCAACAGCACCCTAATGATTTTGATGCAGCGTTCATCCATCATGGGCTTCGCCTCTCGGAAAGTATTGCCCCTCCGCCCCGTGATGGAGTGGCTCTGGATGTAGTCGGACGTGAAGAGCTTGTAGAGCAGTGTCTTGCAGGCAGTGCTGATTTTCTGGTCAAACCGGATGGTCTCTTTGAGCTGTTCCTTGGTGTAGCCGTTGAAGAGCTCCACCACCTCGCACGGCTGCCGGTGGGGCTCCTCCTGGAAAGACAGGGATTCCAGCCTCTGCACCTTCTTCTTCAGAGAGAGGACATCCTGTTGGAGGTCCAACACCATCCTCTCCAGCTGCTCTATCTTCTCTGCCCTGAAAAATTAAAATTACGTGTGCAAAGGCAAGAAGACACCATGGCCTCACCGTGGATATTGCTGAAGGATGTAGCACCTCCACCCAAGCAGTGATTACATGCCTCCTGCAAGCAGGGACAGGACAACTTCTCTGCCAGAGTGTCAGCCCATCCAGCTATGCCTGGGTGAGGAGCAAGGCAAGAGAGAAGAATGACATGGTCTGGACTTTTCAATAGCTCAGAAATGTTCAGAGTTTAACCCTCAACCCCCCCTTGTCATGCATGCATGGAGACTTTGATGCGCAATTTTCTTTTTAGTTTTAAGGAAAGACATAAGCCCTGTCCTGCAAGTCCCAGGAGACACGTATTTGTGGTATGAAACAACAGACAAGCGGGAAATGACAGTGCAAGCACTGTAACATGATTTTTTGGTACCCATTTCTTTGCAGGAAAACTGTCCCTAGCAGCTACTTCATCACTGGATACTTGTCATCAAAGTAACGGACAATAAAGCAAGAAACACACAACCATGTTCAAACATGATAGATGTCATTGTGATTGTTATAGGCAAGGGCTTTGTGGTTTCTGCACTGTTTTAGAGCCTTCTTGCACCTCTAACTCCAAGTCCTACAATCAGAAAGAAACACCTGGCTCTGATTATACAGAGATTCAGCGGCTCTTGATTCTAAAAGTGCATCATTTTATCACCCAGCTATGGTCTCACTGCTCTTTCTTGCAGTGAGGAGGAAAATACAGTTAAGAACAAGTGCCGCGTTTTGCTAATTACCTTCCCGTTTCATCAGGACCAAAATTTTTCTGAACTCTCTCCAAGTCATCCGTCTCTTGCAAAGTGTCAAGCTTTCGCTCTTCACAGCTGGAAGAAACAAGCAAGCTAAAAAGCACCGCCACAAGAAGCTTCATGTTCATATTCATTTTCATTCCTGATGAGAATTATCTGTAATTCAAACGTTAGAATTCAAAGCAAAGTCAATTCTGTTTTCATTTACAGCAAGAATAAAATGGATTGAGAGGAAACATCAATGGTTCTTCATCTGGACAACCTCCTGTGCACCCCCCTTTCCTTTCCACGCAGAGCAAGCCCCAGCACACAGATTTGGGGAATCTCCCACTTGACCCACCAAGGGATCAGGACTCCAGAGCACGAGGGACTCAATTGCTCTGCAGTATGTACACACACAAACTCCCGTTATCTTTGGCGCTTTGGGTTTAAGTCTACATTAACATCTATTCAAAGTGAGCACCACCAGGGCATGGAAACAGAGTGGACAGACCCCACACTATGAAATGAATATATATGGTGTGAAACATTCACGGTCCTCACCGCGCTTTCAAGCGTTACCTGTTCAGACAGATGTGTTGCTGGCATTGGGACAAGATGCCATCCAACTTCCTCTTCATTGGCAGGGCAACGTAATCTACAGGCAGGGATGGGAGACAAGCTGAACAAGCCAGCTGTTGAAAAGATCCTGAATTCCTCTGCTTCCAGAACAGATTATCTAAGCGCTCCTGCTAGATTGCATGGCAACATGTTATTCCCTTTGCATAAACAAGAGTCATCCAGACATGCTTTCCAGGATTGAATAATAGGGATTTTGTTATAAGAAAAAGATGGTATCTCAAGGGCTTCTTCTGTTCCCATCACAAAAGACACGGCGAGCAATGCAAGCAGAGCCAATGTGTCTCTGGACACTGCTGTTAGTCAGCAGGTAGATAATGCACTACCTGCAAATTTTTATAAGTGCATTTAATGTATGTAGTAGTGGATGGAAAAGCAGGGAAATAGGCAAATGTGAGAAGGTTTGGCTAATTGAGACACAAGGATTTGGATATTTCACAGTTATTCAGGCAGGCTGGATTTTTTTTTAGCTTGTGAGGAAAGAACTGCTAGCCCAGGAGAAAGCGTTGGTGCCTGGTAGAGCAGACACCATATGCTATCACACAGGCATCTCCCTTTAGACAGCCCTCCTGGAGGAGTTCTCCCAGGTGGAAAGGACCAGAAAATTTCATCTCTAACCTTTATAGCCCTGGGAGAAAGCACACACAGCCCTGGAGCGAAGCAGAGGTCTCCTG
The DNA here is from genome assembly GCF_035582795.1 of Mycteria americana. Taxonomy (NCBI): domain Eukaryota; kingdom Metazoa; phylum Chordata; class Aves; order Ciconiiformes; family Ciconiidae; genus Mycteria; species Mycteria americana. Next base: position 16,448,173 of record NC_134378.1, read on the forward strand.
GCAACTCTGAAGGTCCCCATCCCAACCTGCCGTTCAGGACGAGGCAGGAGAGAGCTAAAAGCCAATGTCCTAATTTACAGCCACTGTTACCTCTGGTAGCTGGACCAGCCCTGTCCTCTTCACCCTGGGAAGTCCCCGGCATGGCCATGGCGACAAACGTGGATGGGGGGCTGAAAGCGCTGGCTGGGTGGGGGGACCCCGGCAGCGAGCGGGGGCTTCCTGCCACGTTGCCCAGGGCACGTCTCTCCTTGATGATGGAGGAGCTGCCAGCGTCATGGGGCAGGCTGGCCTCGGCCGCCCTCAGCAGCGGCTTGGCAGGGTAAGTCCTGTCACTGTGGTATTTCCTGGATGCATTCCCCAGGGTCCATTTTGGGAATGTTTTCCTGGATTTTTTTGGCTGGGGTGGCATCATGCTGTGGACAGCTGGTTCTTCTTCTGAAAGCAAGGCGGATACTCAAGATGTGCAATGAAGTATCAATATTGTGTATCTCCCACCTCCCGCTCAGTGCTTTTTACCCTGATTGTAGGGCTGTGACATTTACGCCAGGACTACGATGCTCTCAGCATCCTCCCTCCCACCCCAAAAGCCCAATGAAGCTAGAAAGGTGCAATCTTCAAAAGACCCTACTCACTTAACTTCTCCAGGAGCTGTCTATCTTCCAGCAGCTTCTTCTCTAAAATATCTTTATGCTCTGTAGGAAGAGAGGACTTTTTAGCACTGAACTCGTTCTCTAAAGGTTGCTCCTGAGCAGCCCCAAATTGCAAAGCCCGAGGGGGGGTCACTCACCGCTTATGCCTTCCACCATGCCCCAGTAGAGCCCGCTGAAGCCGGGGCAGCGGGCCAGCACCTGCTCGCCCACCGCGTAGAGGTGGAAGGGCTTGCGGGGCTCCTTGATGTTCTCGATGTTGATCACCCGGCTGCCATCAGGCCAGCTGATGAGGACGTAGAGCTTGGCCGACATCGAGGCTGCTCACCTGGTGCGGGGGGAGCGGGACGGGACCGTCACGGCACGGCTTTGTGCTCTCCCATGGCTGGGAGGACTAGCAAATGATGCTCTACCGGAGGCAGTGCAGCCTGCAAATATCAAACACTTGTCCCTGCATCTTTTCTACCGCTTATTTCTACTTTCCTATTCCTGCCCTTCTGTGCTTGCCTCATCCTAAACCCCTTCCCTGGGAAGTTGGCCTAGGACTGACCTGGGCACAGCTCCGTGTGCCTTTTGTGTACCCCAGCTTAATTTGAAGAGGAAACGCAGCTCCAGCCATGACGTGGCACCTGGGGTCGGGCAGGACCAGCTCCCACACAGGATGCATTGAGCAGACACTGGATAAGCCACCAAGCAGAGACAGGCTGGTTCCTCAGCACCAACACAGCTCAAATTACTTCAATGCGCCTACAGCAATTTGCTACAGTAGAGGATCGTATCTGTATGATATCAAGGCAGAACACAGAAGAGACTCAAAAAGACCCAGGCGTATTCCAGGAAATGATCATTCCTTTGCCTGCACAGTTATTTTCTCCAGTAAATGTCAAAGTGCTTTGACAAGGAAGGCAGCAAATTACCTCTGCTTCACACATGGGGAAACTGAGGCACGGACCAGTGAAATACACATCTAAGGCAGCCAAGGGGCAAAGCTGCAAGGAGCTGCTCTGCTGGGTCCTGGCCCACTGAGATACCCTGTTTCTCCCCTTAGAGCTGCAGGCTTAAATCACTGGAGAAATGGGAGCCCTCAGCAATCAAACAACAGCCAGGCTAGCTTGGCTTTCAAAACCTCCCGAGCCACAGGGGCAGCTGAGGAGCCAAGGGCTGCTGGGCTCAGGGAGGGTTTCTTTCCAGGTTTCAACCAACACATCGTGGATGGGGACAAATCCAGGCAGAGCCTACCTGCCAGAGCTCCCGAGGGCCCCGGCAGAGCATCACCCCAGACCACCCTGCTCTGCTCTGCAGCAGGATTTGCCAGGAGGGTTTTGGGGACTGGGGCTGAGCCCTTGTGCTGGGCACCACGTGGAGAACGGCCACGGTGTCCAAAGCCGATGGGAGGGAGCTGGGACAGGGAGAGGAGAGGTGGAGCAGGGACGAGCTGGCTGGAAAGACAGCCGTGACCCAATTTATTGCAGTCTCTATCACATCCCCATTGAAGTCAAGCCTGGTTTTGATTCCTCTCGCTTGGGAGGTCCAGTTCACCCTGGAGAACTTTCTCCATCTCCTTCTCCTTCCCCCCTTCCACCATCATCAGCTACAGCAAAGCTCCTTGCAGGAACCATAACTTTCCCCGAACCTGCCAGCCTGCCCTGCTAGCACGGACTCACACTGGGCTCACTCCAATCCTTTTCTCTTGGATGAGACAGGCTCTGGGGGTTATTTTTACAAGGAAGCACCATGTACAAATTAACTGTGTGGTAACCGCCTCGCTCCCCGCACTCCCTCCCTGCCGCTGGATGCTCTGCAGCAGGCGGCTGCACCCAGCCCTCTCCTGAGCCCAGGGAAGGTTACAGACCAAGAAACGGGGATCAAATGCATAGCCGAGACCTCTCCCTCCCAGAAACACAGCTCTGTTGTAAAGAGCTCCATATTCCAAACAGCCCCAGCCCCAAAAAGCTCTCTAGAAGGTTTTTCCTTTCTTTAACGTTTAAAGAAAAAACACTGATCTTCAGAACTGTTGCTGCTCCCTCCTGCCCCACTCACCAGTTGCTCATTTACCTTAACGAATGCAACAAAACTACACAAACGCACAAACACAGAGAGAAAGAGAGAGAGAGAAAGATACCACGATCCTGACAGCAACAGAGCTCGGTCCTTGCCTGGTTAGCACCGCTCCAGGTGTTGAGTCTTGCAAAATGTCTCCTGTCTGCCCAGATCTCAGCTGCCTGCTCCAGGAGAGGAGGTGACCGGACACTTCTTTGCCTTGGGCTTGTCCCTTCACCACAGTTCCTTGTCAGGTCTCCTTTGTCTGGCTTAGAAAGCTCCCACCTGCCGTCCCCACTGCAAAATAAAAAAAGACCCTTTGCTTTCTTTTTTCCTGCTTGTTTGGTTTCAGCCTTATTATTCCTGTTATTTTTCCATATACATATATTTTTTTTTTCCTTAGCTTGTTTCAGGTCTGTTTCTTACAGGGAGAAAGAGCAGGAGAGAAGAGAAAAAGCCTTGGGTTTTTTGGAGCATGAATAAACCTTGCATTTCCATGAGTTATTCATGAATAATTCATGAAAATGCATGATTAATTCAGGTTCATGAATTATTCAGGAATAATTCTCGAACATTCCTGGTTAATTCATGCTCACACAGCGAGTGAGTCAGGCTCTAGGGTTTGGTGAATTCCTTTCTTCCTGAGACAGGAGAAGAGAGGCTTAGAGACGGCTGCATTGTGCGCTTCTCGTTTGCTGCGTCTTAGAAGAAAACATATTTTGGGCCCTTTTTGAAACAAGGACTTGAAGAAGAGAATTGAAATGCCTGCAGCCTCCTGGCCATGGAGCAATAACAGAGCACCGAAAGAAAGAGAAAGAGAGAAAGAGATTGGACTTGCTCTCAGAGGGAAGCCTGGCAGCAAGTTTCACTCCCTTTTTCAAAGCATCTTTCAAACTGACTGTGCCTTTCTTTCTCCACCAGCCTCCAGATCTCTCCCTCGTTAAGACACATCTCAGCTGCTTCATTTTTCACCTGCTACATAATGAAAAGGACCACGCAAACAGGCCTCTGCTTGAGGAATCAAAGGGACTTCCCGTGCCGCGTGCCCATCTGTCCCCACGCGTGTGTGTGCAAACGTGCACGGCGCCTTGACTCAGTGTCCCAGCCCGTGCAAGCACCGGCGGTGGCAATCGGCTCAGCAGGTCACTGCCTCACCCTGGTCCTCACACCAGCGCAGACACCAAGCTGGCCATGCACAGCTCTGCTTTCTTTGTGTGTTTCTCCCAAAAGCGTCACCGCTGCAACACCTGGGGTTTGCTAACGCAAGGCTTTTCATCGCTGGTGCATGCAGGGTCCACCACGCGTGGCGAGGCAGATGCAGGCAGGGAGCCTGACCACTGCCTGCAGCTGGTGGAGGCTCTTGGGCATCCCGCTCGTGGTGGTCGCAGGGATGGTGTGGGCAGCCGGGGACACAGGCAGTGCCTGGGGTTAGGGACAGAGGCACCAGGCCCAGCCAATTTATTTTGCTGGGATGCTCATGAGCAAAACAAGGTTTTGCAGTAGAGCCTCTGCCATGGGGACACCGAGCTCTGCAGGACATCGAGATCTGCACTTCAGGGTGACATAACGGGGGGGCTTCGCCACCTCCTGAAACCCATCACAGGCAGCGGCTAAAGACCCCACGCCTCTGGAGAGACATCACCATGCTCTTCCCAGCTCTGTGCTCAGCTTTGCAGGTCACACGTCCCATTTCTGTTGTGTTAGTCCCCCATGTCCTCAGAGAAACGTGGCTGTGGCACTAATCTGCCCCTGGGGAGGGCCTTCTGGTTGATCAGGCAGCAAAGAGAGGCCATAGTTAGTATTGGAAACCATCATCAGTGTTTTGATCCTGACCAAGGCCACTGCCATCACCACACTGCTGCATCCCAATAGGAGAAGACTGGGTAGGTCCTTGGCTCGAGGTGGCTTCTGGTCCTGCGGTCAGCACCTGCATTGGCCCAGCACATCAGGATATGGCCATTGGCAATCGGGTATTTCAATCAACAGGAGAAGGCCGCCAGAGCAACCCCAAATCCTGCAGATGAGCAGTGGTTTCACTGCGCAGCTTTTTAATGCCTTGAGCTTCCAGTTCTCAGAAAACAATGTTCAAACCCTGCCAGACCACATCTTCAGCTAAAATGCAAGGCACCAGCTTTGTCAGGGTTTGTGGTGAAAAAGAGGTCCCATGTGGCATCCAGCCGGCTGTGGTCTGGGCTGGACACCAGCAGGCAACGGGTTGGGGCCATCTGCAGACCTGTCTGCAAAAGCTACCTGTCCAACCAGACCTCCTACCCCAGCCACTGCATGAGATGGAAACACAGCAAGGGAACGGATCCAAACAGCACTTTCTGTTTTACCTTAGCCAAAAGCAGCTCTGGAGGCTGTTGGAAGAAAGGGAGACTTCAGAGGTTCAGTGAGATATTATAAAGGGACCTCCATCAGATTCAGAGGGTACGAAAATTTCTGTATCCCTGATTTGCAATAGTTACAGCTCAAAGAATACATCTGTCAGCCCAGGCAAAACCAGATGTTAAATAGAGATCGAGATGAGTTAAGGAAACCTACCACAGCAGATACAAGTATAAAAGAAGCGGTATCTGAATTCTATGTAGTTTTGAACCACGTTGCTGAAGAACGAGAACTGCATAGGAAGAAGAAATGGAAAAGCAATGATGAGAGGGAAAATAACAGAGATACATGACGAGGGAGATGAGATTGGATTCTGGTTTTATGCAGGACCTAGTCCAAATAAAATCTGCTTGCAAAGTGGGCTTGCTTAAGCAAGCATCGTTTGCTTTCCTTTGAAGAACCAACAATACACAAAGCGTAACAGATGAATAGTCCTGGGGGGAGGAGTGCAAACCACAGGAGAGGAAAGATTGCAGTGACCACAAGAGGAAGACAAATTGTAGTCTCATCAAACAACAGAAAAGTCAAGTGCCTGTGTATAAATATACAGCGTTCGTGTTGAATTATTCCAGGAAAATGCGAGTCTGAAGTGAATCCCAAGTGTTTGACTTCATGAACATTAGCAAGTCCTGATTAGATTTCCCTCCCTGCGTTTGAATACGAAATCCCTTGCCAGATGCCTCGTTGCGGGCTGTACGTAGAATTACTGTTTTCAGGAACCTCTGCTTCTGCATTTCCTGATTCTTTGAAAACAAATCCCACACTGTGGCCCCCAGTGCCAGCACACGTTTTACCCTCCAAGCTGCACTTGCTGAGATTTAGATTTCAGCTGTGACTAAGGAACAACAACAACTTCATTGTAATCTTATCTAGAGATGCCATGTTCAGCATCTGTTTGAATGCTGCCCTGTTTTTATCAGGGCAATCCTAATTGATGTTTGAAAGGGTTTAAATAGCAAACACAGGTGGTTTTAATCTCCCTTTGCATTTTACCTCTGCAACATTACTCTTCCTTTAGCACGGGTTTAGCAGCCCCGACGTGCGCTTCACCATTTCAGAACGCAGCCATAGTTCAATAATTGAGGGGCGAGAGCTCTATTGCTCATTAATTTTTATCGCCGCGATGAAGTGACGTGGGAACCATCACGCACTGTGGTTCGGTGGGAGCAGACCCGAGACCAGCTCTGCATCCCTCCACGCTGAGGGAGGGGGGCCTGGGGCCGCGAGCCGTGCACTGCGAGGAGGGATCAGCGTTGCCAGGGTACGTGGCCAAGCTACAAGAAGGACAGAGAAACCCAGACACTTAGCAATGTCCCTTGTCACCAGTCCCTTGTGGGATGGCAGGTTGGGCTGATGGAGTCATCAGGATGGATCTGGGTCGCGGTTTTGCGGCCGCCTGTGACAAACGCTGTAGCGCAAGTCACTGCCTGTACCGGAGAGCGACCACCTGGTGGCATTTTGCATTTTTAATGAAATAAGTACAAGTCCCAGCTCTGCCTGCGATACAAGGAACAGCGAAATACGATCCAGGCTATGAGGCTGGAATTAACGGCATTTTAATTAAAGACTTGTCTCTTTCCCAATAAGCTAGAAATAAGCTAAATTACTCAGAAATGGGGAGTAAAGCAACAATCCCGGGTCAGCAGCCAGCTAGACCGGTACACACAAGTCCTACTTACCGCAGTTTGTTAAAAGCTTTCCTAGACTGGAGCATTTCCATATTGTTCCTCATGTGGCAGAGGCCAGAAAATGATGAGAATCGGAGACCAAATGCACAAGGCGCAGTTTTACAGGGGTGCAGGGCTGCCGAGGTTGCATGTGCTCCTGCAGCGAGTCCACAGCCCCGGCAGGGCTTTGTATTTACCAAAATGCAAGTTATTATTCCTTCTCTTTTATTGCCCTGACTTCATTGAGAGATTTTTTTGGAGGCTAAGGTGTTTTTTTTCTCTGCAGAAAAGGGTTTTCCCTTTGTAATCCCATTCCAAAAAACCTTCTTTTTCACCTATTCAGCTTCCCACCGTTTTGCAAAGCCTTTTTCCTGAGCTGTCTGTATTTATTTGACCTTTACACTCTACATCTGTTTCCTTATCTGCTTGGCTGGCTGGTTTCTTGGGTTTCTTTTGTGAGCTTGTCAGAGAGATAGCATAAACACAGTTAGCAAAAAAAAAAAAAAAAAAAAGAAAAGAAAAAAAAATCACAAAAACCATGGAAGGAACTTTAACTGGGGGAGGGCAGAGCCATAAAACACGATGATGGCTTTTAAATATGCCCAAACCTTTTTTGAATGCTTTCAAGTATTTAGTTTTAGCCTCTTTTGAGTATTCCCAGGGACATGAAGGGGACTTGCAGGAATTAACCAAACTAAGGATGTACCAGGAACCAAAGAACAGGTCAGTCTCATGAAACTGAAAAGGAAGAAATTAGTTTACATTGCAGTTACAGCTGCAGGTACCTGGGCAATACAAACCTGCTTAACCTCAGGTATCTGAACAGCTCCTGAGAGGGTGACAGGACTGGCCACATATTTTTAAATTAAGCACATGCCTGCCAAGTCACAAAATCAGGGCCAAAAAGCAGAAAAAGCCTCAAAGTTTCATATAGTAACAAACCCCACCGAAAGTAATAGAGATGTTCCTGATGTACAGGTCAGTGTAATTAAAAAGAACAAAAACCCAAGAATGCATATTTTAGGTTCAGATTTCCAGAGTGCAATGGTGATGGAGCAGAAAAGAGAAAACATCCCAGCGCATCGTCTCGCAAGGGGAGGAAATAACGCAGCAAGAAAAGGCTGATGCGGAAAATTCATCTCATCGAATCACCTCTTGGCACCATGTTCCTGAGGACCCATCGCCCTTTTCCGCACCGTTCCTGGATGGAAAGGCGCTGCAGGGACATGAGGTCCATGCTTGGGAGCACCAAATCCAAGCGCTCAGGCTCCGTGGAGCCGGCACTGTGCTGCCAGCTGCTGCCTGCGCATCTTCTGAGTCATCGCCCCCCGTTACCTTGGCAAATGTAGTCGTGGGTACCGTTAGAGGAGCTCCAACGCCAAGAGAACATGTTGTTTCATGTTCCTCCACTGGCACAATTCTGATTCCAGAATCTCAACCTGCTGCTAATTAATTAAATATAATCAGGAGCACGTTAGCAATTGCGGAAGAGACTCGCCGGGTGGCACATGCTGTGTGAGCACCCATGAGCACGGGCAGGGTGCTGCCTCCAGCCCCCTCCACAGCATCCCTGCGGAATTGAGCCCTTGCCCTCAGCATTGCTCGGTTGGGGGTTTCCCCCCCCCCCCCATTTCCTCCTGTTTCTGGCAGAAAGCACAAAGAACAGTTCTTTGCATTGGGAGGGGACGGGGTCTGGGCTGATTTTCGACGGGAAGCTGTGCCAGGTGGGACCTCCCGCCCTTCTCCACGATGTAGCCGGGTGCCGCACCCTGGATTGGAGCTTCTGCAGCAGCACCCACTCCTCTGCCAAAACACATTAAATCATCTGCTTTCACCTTGCCTAACCATAGCCACTAATTATCTCCTCGCAGGGCCTTTGATGCTGCTGAATAATTCATCAGATTTCCCCCTAACCTGTCACAGCTTTGAACGAAAGGGGACCGAGCCCTCGCAGACACTGGTGCATCATGCACGCCACGTCAGTGCCACTGTGCAGGCAGTAAGCGTGTAGCAGGATGGTCTCATCAAGGACGCCGTCCACAGAGGTGCCAAGGGAATGGAAAACACTATCAAACAGCCTTGTAGCAACACGCTGTAAAATCAGGCAGAGAAATGGTCCTTGACCAGCCGTCTCTGGGCCCTGCTTTGTGGAGCCAGCGTTAGCAAACGGGCTCCTGCACGAATAGATCTGTCAAAATCCATGGCTTTGCTTAGCAGTGCGAGTGATTCCCACCCCAGCTCTACCTACTCAATGACATTATTTTGGTACCTGACTACTTAAAAGGTGCAAGCATATTCTCTCTAATTTGCTAAATTGACGAATTTACTCCTCTCAGGAGACAACCTCATCTCCACCTTCACCCTTGTACACTCGGTTCATAACATGAAAAGGTTTTTCCTTAATTTCTTCTCCAGGAAAGAAGGAATTGATCTTTTCTTTGTAGCAGTTTAACTTGACATGTTGACTGCAAAAATCCACTGCTCATCACATCAAAGGCTGATCCAATAGTGCCTATTACTCCAGTAATGCAGGTCTTCTCAGGGATGAGTGGATTAGTACAGAGGGGAGCATGGGTGGGAGAGATGAAGTGACGGGACTGAAATGGATTCTCACTAGAGGTGTGCATCAGTACAAGGAGGCAGAGAAAGAAGCAAGCTGAGAAGACAGCGCTGCTTTAAATTAGGATATCTGCTGTACAGGGCAAGACAAAACACAACACTTTTCCAATCTTGTCAATGGATGCAATTCAACCCGCTCATCTCCAGCTGTGGAAGTGTGGTGCAGAGTCTAGTCCTCACTTGCCTGGTAAATGACACGGCTGATCTGAGCTCAGCCTGGAATCCTCCGCATTGACTTCATGGACTTGTACAAGATGTGACTCGTGTGTTTGCAACGAGCACAGCATCGACCGACGGCCAGTGGCAGGGGAAGGTTTGCCTCTTCATCCTTCCCACTCTCCAGGTATTTGTCTAGTAAAATGCACTCTGCTCTGTGGACCAAAGCAGTAGAGACGTAAGGTTTTGCATGCTTCCACAAACCAGCAGCCAATGCATCCCATGGCTCTGCCACTCATGACCATCAGTTCTGCACAGAGCAGGCAGCAAACCGGTCACCCTTTGCATTGCCCATGGTTTTGGAGTGGGAACTGTGGACCACCATCAAGCTTCAAGTATTTTCTAGTGTTAAGTGCTTCACATAGTCCCATCCAGATTTTGGTTTTGGGCCAGTCCAACACTAGGTTTTGGGAGCATCCATCAGTTCTTAGGTCAACAGGGTCTCACCAGCCTGGAGTGGGGGCTTGTGGCCTCCCTCCAACCTACAGCACATTAAAAAAATCTACTAAGGTCACAATGAAAAATCCTGTGCTAAGCCTTCTTCCTTAAACCCTCTTAACTCATAATTCTGATTGTGAAATGCTATTTAGGAAGATCAGGTTCATCAAAAGCAGGACATTTTTGTGGATTTTTGTAAAAATGTTTTTTTGAAGGTTGAAGACGAAGGAGAGATTTTTCACTGAACCCACTGCCTTTCTCACAACTTTTTCAGTATCCTTTTATTTTGGAGTTTCCACTTTTATCTCCTGCCAACTTTTACCTGCCCAGAGTAACTCATTTTGCTCACAGCTGCCATCTCCATGTACCATTCGCTGAGCATCAAGCTGCATGAAGACTCAGGTGCTCACTAAGGGCAAGCTCACTTCTTGCTTGCTTTTCAGGACCAGGGAAGGTCTTGCTTGCTCACTTGGGAAGTGAGATAGTTTGCTTCTCAGACCTACTCCATATGGCATCACTGGTGTATTTTTGACTCAAAGAAATCTCCTTATTGTCTGCCCTTAAATAAAGAGCGAGCTGCTCCTGTGAACGACACCATGGCGCAGGAAATGCAAATAGGCTGTTACTCAAACACCATTTCTGAAGGGACTGTGCTCTGCTTTTCAGATGAGATTAAGAGCTCAATTACAGTACAGAAAGGGTCCTTCATTAAAAATTCTTTCATTAAATCACACATAGAACATAATAAGGACAAATTATAAAGCTCTTCAGAAGCACATCTGTGCCAGACTGCTAGGTAGGGAGGCCCGTCATGGGGAGCATCAGCTGTTTCTCCTATCCTTCTAAAGAAATGAGTCCCACATACCTCATCTAACCACATTTTTGAGGAAAACACATAACAACCGGATACCTATGTGGCACCCAGTTCTTTGAATGCATCTCTTCCAGTGGTGGAGAGGATCAGTATAAGCAACCATCCCCTCGTGTTTGTAACGAGCGGGATGAAGCCTCCAGTTAGTACTGATGCGCACAGTTTAGATGTGCAATAGCGTGTTCAGCTAACTCAAGAAAAGCCCAGAACCTCAGTGTGTTCTCAGTCCCAGATAGGTAACAGATCAGCTGTAGAGCTTAAAGAGTTTTTAAGCCCAGCAGCTAAGGGCTGAATCAACTACCTAAAAGCCAGTCCCTGCACACCACACCAAAAAACAAGCCTGTTTCATTCTAGCAATCCTGCCATGCTTTCCTGTCTGCAAAGGCTTCCACCAAGGAACCTTCAGATGAGGAGGAAAAACCAGGTGAAGAAAGAACAGATGCAAGCACCTCTTGCAGAAGAGAGAGCCCAAAGGCTTTCAGCCAGAGAACTCTGTGCTTTAGCAGCCAGGCTGGCCAAATTTCCAAAAGAAAAAGATCCTGCGTGCAAAGCCCAGACACATGAACCACAGGCAGAAATACCCGCTGGCTTCTTTGGGTTTGCAGGTGATTATACATGTGTGAACCTGGAGCTGAGTGACAGGATGCTTTTTTTTTTTTCTTCCCGTCATTTCAAGGCACGGCATGGCAGAGCTCAAAGGAGCTGGCAGTGAGCTTCGGGGCTGTTCAGGATCCTGCGCCTGGGAAAGGGTGGGTCCAAATTCAGTCCAGACTCCCACAGAGTTGTCACTACTTCATTTTGTCCTATTGTTATTCTGTTCTCCTGAAGTATGTTATGGTTAATTACCAAAGGCAGTTAGCTAATTGGATTGTAAGCAGGTGCTGGTGAAAAACACCATTCCCCTTTGAAACCCAAAATGGAGACTCATTGAAATTCCCTTTGAAAAGAAATCCCAAAAGCTCATCATCTGTTGATGAAAACAGTCACCTGAAAGGAAAGAAACAGCATTTTTCAGCAGGTTTCACAACTCGGGCAACTGCAACCCCCATCAAGCATTACGATTGGCCTTCCCACACCAGAACACCCTTCAAAGACTCAAAAACCTTCCTTGGGAAACAGCGTCAGCATACACAAACTCGAAAAATGACCCATGAAGGCCTAATATTTCCATCAAGGACAGGACGAGATGAGTAGGAGAGCATGACTGGGGCTTTTCAAAAGCCAGACCTCAGAGCTGAGAGGGGATTAAATCCTGACATCACTCTGATTATTCTGGAAAAGGATCAAGCCACGAGAGAGGGCTCAGAAAGCAAGAGTGCTTATAACAAAATATTAGCATGTACACAGAGGAAGGAAGAGAAAATATGGCCAAATACATCCTAATTGTACGAGGACTGACCTGATGTCTAGCACACAGTGCAGCGAGTCACAGACGTAACATGGGTGGCAGAACTGAGAAGTCCGCCGGTAAGCAATAGAAATAATTAAAAGCATATAGGAGTGAGCATAGTGATTAGGACTTGGAGAAGAACGAACCTAAAAAGGCTAGACATCCTATAATAATGTGTACAATGAGGGTAAAAGAGGCACTGCTATTCATTACATATCAAAAGAATGACGGACTCTTCAAAGAAACTGAAAAACAATACGTTAACTGTCAGGGGAAAACTATATTGAAAGCAACCTAGAATTAGAACCAAAACAGCAACTTCTTATCTTTGATCTAAAGTTTTATTAATGTACAGGTAAAGGCTTAGATACCCATAGAGGTAGCATGATAGCCCCATTGAGCTGGGGCAGAGAAGGATGCAAGCCTATGGCTTCCAGGCTGTCGCCATCAGCAGCTCGGTAAGAGAGGGACAACAGAGAGCCTGAGCTCATCCCCGAGGTCTCTGCTCAGGCTCCTTTGCAAGGCAGGGCGAGATGGGCACAAACCCAGCTTGCTACTGCGTGGCCACGTCTCCTCAACTTCTGACCCTGCCCCGCTCAAAATAGGTGCTAAAATGACTTGGCATACCTATTCTGTAACACTGACTGCTTCACTTGCTAGTCATCAACTGCCCTTATCCAGCACCTTCTTTGCATCTGCTCCTCTCTGTCGGCTCAGCTGGGCGCTTTGATATCCACAGTAGAGTTCGGAGTGGCTTGGAGGGATGGGACAATACCTGCATTCGAGGGGACAACTGGTCCTTCCACATCCTGAGCCTCTTTGCCAGTGCTACGTTGTGCCCCGGAGAAGAAAATCAGCATCAGTCCCCCTGCCCGGAGCATCCCGCAGCCCCCCGCCTGCTCGCTGGCTGCCTGCCAGGCTGCGCTGCTTAATTACCCCCGCACAGATGGCTAATGACTTTGTACAATCCTTCTCCAGCTCATCAGCGAGGAGAGGACAAGTTTGCTTGTTAGCAGCATGACCCTTCAGGCTGCCTCATACAAAAGAAAGCAGGCTCCGAGCACTCTAGCAATGCAAAAAAAAAAAAAAAAGATAGCCACTTTCCAAAGACATCACTTTTGGGAGCAGCCAGGGCACAGTGGGCCTCCGTGGGTCATCATTTGGGCTCTGCGTCCATCTCCTGTTCATTAACACATCCCTTAGACCTCTGCCACCTTATTTCTCCACTGCCTTGTTTGTGATATGCCTGGCACTGAGGGAGACACTAAAACAAGATCCCAGCATTCTGATTTTTCCCGTGCCATGCTATCGGACATCTCCCTGCTCACCAGCTCCTGCAGAAACACTGCACTTTGTGATGTGACCCCAACGTGGCAGCATCTGGGCGCACACGTGTGAAAAACCACCACAGAAAAAGTGCATCACCGCTTCTACAAAATAAGGCCGTTTTTACCTGAACATCGAGCACCACTAAACTTCTCTGGAAAACACTGGGGGCAGGATAACCAGGGACAGAAAAGGGATGTCTCCGTGGAGCAGTGGGCTGGTTTAAATTCTCATTAGGTCGTTAACTGCTGGTTTCATTAGGCTGCCTACAGACAAAACATAATTGCTTAGCGGCTACTGCACGATGAATAGCCATTTCGGTTTATTAATGTTCTCACAGCTGTAAACCTGTCAATGAAATTATTTTAAATACCCCTTGTAAAGGTTGTTCCTTCTCAAAGAACGTGGCAGGTTGATAGACTGGTGTCTGCAATTAACTCCCCCATAAAAAGGGAGTTTAATGCAGTTTAATAGGACTTGAAAGCGTTCTGCTCTGAGATCCTGTCCCTAAAATCCAGGTGGCCCTGTCTCCATTGGAGCACTTAGAAATCTGTGGAAGTTACAACTTTGGTGTTCGTTTTACAGGAGCGTTTACAGCCCAAGAGTCAAGACCAAGGCCATAAAATTCTGCTCAAGCCCTGAGATTTCTCAAAACGCAGGAAAATTTGGATCTAAAGGTCTGTTTGGAGCCCAGGACTACTAGGTCCTCTTTCATAGAGGTCTGTTTTAAAGCTTAGCTTGCAATGAAGACAGACCCTTAGCTTAATTTAGTTAAATGCTCCCCCCGAGTTGGCATAAATTATAATTGCACTGCTAAAACTCATGGCTTGTCCTCTCCTAATTTACTCTTCCTCCTTGTACAAGAGCTAGTTATCTTAGCCTTAAGCACCATCCTCACTCCTACAACAGTTTGATGGCTCCCACTTAACTTATTACTATGCAGACACATGTTGGATCAAAATTTACCTGAATGAGAACTTTATCCAGTTCCTGCTGGAGCTAATGAAGAAGATATTTCAGTATATTCAATACAGCTATTATCTCAGAAAAAGGATCTTGCTTAAATTAGAATAGAAGTCCTGCCAGAATCTGTATGCCTTTGTTTCACTCAACCATTCACTAAAAGCCCTCACTCACTTAAGAGCTTTTTATATCATTTCTAGCTACATAGTCATTTATTAAAAGAGCCATAGACCTGCAGTGCAGTTAATGACAGTCTCTGGCATATTTTTTTACTTTTTTTTTTTTCCCCTCTCCGCATTTTCTTCAACAATAGCTAACCAGGTGCCCTCCCCCTTTTTATCTCCTGTTTAATCCATTTACCATCATCTTTCATGGCACAGCACATGATGTTTGCACAGCACCTCCCGTGCATGAGCCTGCACCGGCCGCTATTTCAGGATTCACCCATAAAAGCCAGCCCCCAGCCTTTACACTCCCACCTCTGCATCTTCCCGTCCGTGGAGGATAGTCAAGGTCAGCCTGATGCAAATAAGATGTCTGAAGCTGAAGCGTGAAGGGGCGATGATTGCTTGATGAGCGTAAGAGGAGCGAAAGGTCTTGGCTGTGCCTCATTTATTAAATCACCGTCAGTTGTGCAAGGAAAATTAAGGACAGAGCAGTGACGCTGCTCTGACCAGCTTCCCCATGTCATCGTTTCACTCCGTCATTCCTTTCACTCCGACTCCTGCTGTGATGAAAACGTTGGGGAAAAAAAAAATAAAAATAATCAGTGATTTTCATCACATGAGCTCCAGATTTCCAGCTTTCTTACAAAGGGGGGAAGATTTAGCAGGCAAATAATATGAGAAAGAGCCTCAAATTCTCCAAAATATCAGTAAAAATATTTTGTCCTATGCAAGCCTTAGCAATCTAAGCAAAGCAGGTCAGCATTTCAGACCCTTTTGCATACCTCGTTTCCTTACGTGTGTCTCACAGGGGTGTGTGTTCCCACTGCCCCAGCATCCCAACACAAAACTTTACGGTGCCGCATAGACACAGCCCCGAGGAGCTGCTGCTGTCCCTCCAAGCCCGGGTACCTGCAATGGGCATCTCTGTGCTGATCGAAACCAGCTCCTCCTCAAAATGAGGTGGTCAATTTATCCCTGAAAAGCGGGACAATAGCATTCTTGTCCTCTCAAGAAGGGTCATCGCTTCACGCCTGTGATCTCCGCACAGAGATATATCCCACTAAAGTTGTGCAAGGACATAGGCAGCATCAAGGTAGGCATTTAAGTGAGAGGAGTTTAACCCCCGAGAGCTACTCGCCTCCTTGCAAAAGCTAAGGCAAGCAGTAGAGAAAGACTTAATACTCACATAACTGGCATCTAACAGCCACAAGGCAAGTGAAACGTTGAATTCAGAGAATGAAGGGAATACAGAAAAACACTAAGTAATAAAAGGTAAGAAAAATCCATCACTCCAACAGGTAAATGAAGGTAAACAATTTAAAGAAACACATAGGGAGCTGGGGGAAAAAAAACCAAAGCACACACAAATAACAAATAGTAAACATGACACACCCAGAGCTAAAACAAGCCCAGGAAGATCAGGAAAGAGTGAAGCATGTGCTCCAAACAACAGAAATGAAGTGAGCTCATGTAAAGGGCAACAAAAGGAAGAGACAGTCTGAAGAAAGGAAGAAATGCCTCTGCACTCTTCCTAAGCATCTAATCCATTCCCTGCCCACTAGTTTGTTTGTTTGGTTTTTTTTAACCCATAGCTTCTTGTATCATGCAATAGAAATCCCGAAACATGAGAGTAAGGGTTAGGAGAAGCATGGCTTATCGAGAACATTCCTGCAGAGTAGACAAGATACAACCGCGTGCAACAGCAGGGTCGTGTCTGGGTAGCGCAACACCTCAAAGAGATCAAGAAAGAAGCAAAGAGAAAGAAAAAGGGTCTCAGAAGACACAAGAGTTTTCTCCCTCGCTCCTGCACAGACAATTTTAGACCCATGCTTTCCACCGGCTCAGCCTGCAATGAGCCGGGACAGCGGCTGCGCTGGCCGGTGGTTACAGCAGGGACACGCCGTGTGCTGGGGAGCTCAAGAGAGCTGCCTCGTTTGCAAGCGCTGAGGCTAACGATGCAAATGATTCCACGCAGCGCTCGGCCCTTTAACTGCTGCTTTTCCTCTTCCCGGGGAAGCCTAGTTGCCCTAGTTACTGCAAGCAATATTTTCTTCCTCCTCCCTGCCAAATAACAAGCCCCCTTCTTGGCAAGTGCTCCCAGGGTTACCTAATGCTCATCACACCCATGCTAAGGGGAAAGGAACAGGTTCATTTATCACTAATTACACTGATTAACTTCCCCAGCCGCTGAGTTCAAGAGCCCTGGAGTGCCTCAGGTTACAAATTATCACAGAAGGCAAAAGCTCCGGTGAATTAAGCTACAGACCCACCAGTCCTCGTTGCCTGTCAAATACACCCGGCCTTGTGAAAATCCCCCCTAAAATGCAAGTTATGAAATCCCTCAGCACCCGGGGCAGAGCACGGCAGGGTGCTGCTCAGGGCCACGTTACAAAACCACAGGGGATATTTGTGATCTCCCCTTGCAAAGGCAACATCTCAGGAAAACAGAATGTTTGTCTTGTTCCTCCCAGACCTAAAATCATACCAAACCTAAACAGCCTCAGGGATATATTTCTATTAAATATCTACATTTTTCAAGGAAAGGAATATAGCGAACTCTCTTTTGTTTGCATCAAACTCTTCAAAATCAACACGAACTCTTCAGAAAGGGCTGTCATCCCCTTTTCTTATTTTTCCTCATTTAGTGGAACATTTTCTTTCTGTTATTGTTGTTTGTAGCGGTGTATTTATGGATCTGGCTGAGGCTGCTTAAAATAGTACAACGAGATACCAGGGTACTAGGGATGGAAAACTCCGCTCTTGCGCATCCAGTGTTTCTGTTGTTGGAAACCTGAAATCCCACCTCTCTGGTGGGATGAAATAGATGCTACTAATCCAATTTCTAAAACATCAGGCATCGAGCTGACACTATTTTAAGACTGAAAAAAGCCAATTTAATCAAACCTCTGCTATTTTCCCTTTTCTCTGTTCCACAATTTATGACAGAAGATAGAAGAGGGAGATTGTTTTGGGAACAATGTTTTCAAACCTCTAAAAATAACATAAAACAGCTCTGCCTCATTCTGGGCTGTTCCAGCCCCAGCCCCAAAATGCACTAGCTGTGTTCGCTCAAGGAGTTGCAGTAGTCGCGGTGGGACTTCTACCCCAAGTACCAACGCGGTGGCAGGTTGCTGCGTGCCGGGAGGCAGCAACTGCGTTCCCACCCCCCATAGCACTGGAGGGAGCAGAGGAAAAATTGCCTCACCTTTCAGATTTCAACCCCAAAAATCTCCCAGAGGCACACGTAGACTCAAAAACCAATCCTCAAGCCTCTGCTGAAATATTTATCATCCTGCGCCATAGACTCCCACTCCATCACCACCGTACTCCTCTTTGCACGGAACATTGCAAAATCAGGTTTCTCCCTTCGTGTTTAGTTAGCCACAGCACGCTCTTTGTGTATTTGCAGAGACAGAAGGTAACTGGAAGCAAGATAGAGGGTGGGCATAAAGCAGAAAATAAATCGTGAGCAGCAAATAATT
Source organism: Mycteria americana (assembly GCF_035582795.1). Lineage (NCBI taxonomy): Eukaryota > Metazoa > Chordata > Aves > Ciconiiformes > Ciconiidae > Mycteria > Mycteria americana. The sequence goes on from NC_134378.1 coordinate 16,466,387, forward strand.
ATTTAATACCTGGTTTCATTGCGGACAAGGAGAAAATGCAACGGGGCTCCCAATGCGATAACCAGGATCTTTGTTGTACCTCGTGTGGATACCAATGAGGTTGGGAGCAAAACAACCACTAGTTTGAAAGAGCTGGGATTTGTCACGGTAAGGGTAGGGAAGAGAAACCAATTAATTCTGACTGGATGTAAAGGCACAACCCCCTGGCTCAGGAGCCGCCTTCAAAGCAGCCCAGGGAGGCAAGCCTAGCACCTTCGGCAGCAGTCCATCAATATCCAGGCCAGAGCACCCCTTTCCCTCCCGACAATTTATTTTCAAAGCACTTTTGCTGTATTGATGTTGGGCCGCGAAAGCAAGGACGGGAGCAGACGGGGAGCGGAGCTGGAGGGTGCAGAGCCACGCTGCGGGTGACGGGCTGTCGCTGGGCAGCTGTTTGCAGGGGCTGGATGCTGCACGGTCTGGGGCGCTCGGAAACGTCAGTGGGGAAATACACAGCCTCGTGTGTGGCCGTGCATAAATTCCTTGTGACCTTTGCAGCTTTCGGGACTGGGATTTCTCTCCGAGATGGTAGAAGGGAAGGGGGGCAGCGGCCACTCTACCAGATTTTGCAAAGCAGGAAAGGTAACGCCATCATCCTCGGGTCCGGTGCGCAGCCAAGAGCCTGCGCTGAGCTTTACGGTCCCAAAGAGGAGCTGTAATCTCAGGAGGGTGGCAAGAGTCCCTGAAAACCAGGGGTGAGCACCGGGGAATTTCTACAATGCAAGACTGTGGCAATTTATGACGATTTACCTTGTTCTCACGCACTCATCCAAATAGCAAGCTCACGAGGAAAAGTTTGCTTTGAAAAAAGTTTTTCCAAAAACAAAGAGCCAGATTTGGGGGGTTGGGTTGAGGTAGGGGCTGTATGCTTACTGAACATGGAAAAAAATCGGGGACTTCAGCAGCCCCAGTTGTCACTTACCAGGGCCCACCATCACTCCGTGGCAGCGATGCAGCCGCTGTGATTTACGTTCGTTGGCAGCCACAGCCAGCTGGGGTCCTCTCTGTGCCCCCCAGAAACGTCCAGCCGCTGTGTGACCACGCAGGTTGTCTGTACATGGGAAGATTACCACGAGAGCTCCCACGGGACAGTCGTTTATTGTTCTCCTGTGCATAGCTATAGCACTTCTGTGTGGCAAAGCAAACACGAGCCTATTTTAATGGCCCTTGAAATTGGATGTGTGAAATGAGGTACACAAAATCAGAGGCCAGCTGAACCTGTGATTTGTGAATGAGCCTTCGCATTCCTCACAGGAAGATGAATTGGAATCACTCTTTTGCCAGTGAAACCGCATCAGCTGGGAATCTGGTTTAGAAAATGTGCTTTCTGCTCCTCGCTGAGCCAAAATTCCTACAGATTTCTTGCCTGGTTAGATGAGCGCCATGTTCATGAGAGTGACAGTGAAGTAAAATGACAATCCAGGAATATATTTTTCTATACACAGTATAATCCGTATGCGTGACTGATCACTCACAGGCGCACATGAATAAGGGACGGAACCCAAATGCATCACTATAAATAAATAAAATCGTGTTTGTTGAGGGGAGAAAAAAAGTCTTGCAGACAGACTGGAAACCTCCTGTGAAGCCCTGATTCAGGGAGAGCCTGAGCTGTCTCACGGTTCTGGGGGTGAGGCTGCTCAGGACTTCCCACGGATGCTCGGCATCCAGCAGGATTGTGCCTGAATCCCGCTCTGGAACTACCGGCAGCTCAACCAAGAGCCGTGGGAGTGATTTATATCGCACTGAGAGGGGCCGAGGTCATGCGAGAGTCCTTCGTCAGGAGCAAACAGCCGTGGGGGGGGTGGGGAGCGCTGGATCTGGCCCCCCCCATGCCATACGTCACCTTAATGCGGAGCTGGCGCAGCTGGGGCTGCCGTTCACCCCCCAAGTCGCCGTGTATCACTTTTTAGATTTCTCCTGTCGTGTTGATTTTTGAGCAGCTGGTACATACAGCTTTTCATGATGATCCTGCGGGAAGCAGCCATTCGCAGGCTGCGATACCCACGCAACTAATACCAACACCTAATTTTTTTTAAATTTTTTTTTTTAAATAAATGACTTTACAACGACTTTACAATGAGGTGAGGTTTGCAATGCCAAACTCAAGAAAATGTAAACCAGGCCTGACTTACCAGAAATCACTTTTGACTGGTTTTAGCTGCATCCCCAGGTACAGCCGGGCTCAGGATCACCAATACATTTGCAGGTTTTGCTCTACATCGTCAGCCTGCCCAGGCTCTGCGTGCTCGGCGCTGCGCAAAGGGAGAGGAAGACGGACGCTGCGCAGAGCTCCTTTTCAAATGGCAAAACTCGGGTCAGCGCGACAGACAAAAGCGGGAAGAAAAATAAGACAACCTTAATCAGCTGAGAGCAGAGAGATCATCCCACCATCTGCCCCTCTGCTTTTATTAATTTTAGACACTTAGAGACAAACCCGGGTCTAACGCTACCATTTCTCCTTTCAGTTTCTGATACTATTTGCCACCCTCAGCTTTGTTTCCCACGATCTAACTCACCGCTGTCCATATGGAGCAGAGAGGAAAAGCACCACCAGGTCCTACATGGACTGAGTTTCCACTCAGAGACCTCCTCTGTCACTGGACTCTGGTACGAGCGTAACATGACTTGATCTGCCTAGTTAGAGGTGTGAAGTTAATTAGCAAGAATTTGCTGCTTGGACTTTATACCACAGCAAATGTTAACGCTTGTAATCCCTGTTCTGCAGTCCCTGCTCAGGCACCAAAACAGATGAACCCCCTGGCACATCTTTAATTAGTGCCCACCTGCAGACAGCTACAGGGGGAGAACGTACCACCAGCAACAACACCGAGCAATAAAATACTTTGCGTTGATAGTCTGGGTCATAGCTGAAACCAAGGAGAGAGTATTTTAATGCCAAGGAGGGCAGGTTTTTTAATGCAAATTCATTCTCCAAGAAGAAGAATAAACCTAATGAAAGCTTTAGGCCTCCTCATCTGCCACGAAGGCGTATTGCAAAAGTTTGCTCCTGGATTACGGCTGACTTTTATTAGTAGGTTCAGGACTCTAATGTTGTTCCGGGTTAAGATGCAGAGAGAATACATCAGAGCAAGATGAGCTCAGCACAGCTTCTGCAACACGCAACGGGAATTTTCAGATCCAGACATTTAGGCCATGCAAACTGATACTTTTTCACCCCTGTGTAAAGATAATCATTAGCATGTCACCAATGTGCCACGCGCTTCTCAGAGCTGTCCCTTCTGCCCAGCCTTCCCAAGTCCCTTCGCAGATCTCCCTCCCAAGCAATTATTGATAGCGTTAAGTAGCACGTGGCATTTCATCCCGGCTTCCCTTTGCCTTCTCCTCCCGAGCCATCTTCAGACACAGTGTGCGGGCACTGCCTGACAAGCCAACGTTAAGGTGTCGCCTTGTTGACACCAAGGTCACAACTTTTCATCAAAAGCAGCAAACAAACAATTCACACCGGGTCCCATGCAGCCCCGTGGGGACCTTGTGTGGCTGCAACTCCAGCACGAGCCCTGGTGCATGGGTGAAACCCAGCCAGGAGCACCCAAGGGACGAAGTGGGGTCTGGCCTGAGCACGATGCTGCTGGGATGAGGCTTCCATAGGTAACGCAGCCGCTCCGCAGCACGGAGCTGGGAGTCTCCTGGAGGAAACAGCAGCAATGCCAAGCTCTGCTGGAGTTTGGCAGGACCTGCATCTTGCATGCTTTTATATGGTTTTACCTACTTTTTAGCAAACCATTAAACTAGCAAACAAAAACCTTATTGGAAAATAAGTGAATAATAATTAGGTTTCAGAGAGACAAAGATGTATATTTAAAAAAAATGTTTAAAGTCACCAGCTGACCCAATTGTCCTCTGGATCATAAACCAAGAAAAGACTCTGCCAAGACCCAAGGAACCAACTCAACTCGATGAGAAGTACAGTTACGAGCCCCTAATCTCACAGAGGCAGATTTGACAGATCAGCTAGAATTAACATCAGGGCTGGGCTACTGCTCTACACTGAATTACACTCCAAGGGCACTTCTACCAAATAGCTTCGCTATGGCCCAGTGATCCTCCTCCCCGAGCTGGGCTCTGACGTGGGTCCCTCCTTGGCAGCAGTGGCTTTCCTTGCTCTGCTGCCACCTCTCCTCCTGCCTGGAACCCCAGGAGTTGCTCCTGGGCTGCTCCCAGGACAACACGTGTTTCTCCCAGGAAATCTTACTTTTGAGCAGCAAAACAGAAACTGGTTGGCATGCAAGTCATTTGTGAACATATAGAAAGAGACCAGATCCACAACGGTTTTTCACCATTAATTATTTGCCCAAGCAGAGATACAGCTCCTTACGAAGCCCCTGCAGCACCACAGCTCTAAGCTTGGTGCACGAGCCAAAACCCAAGGCAGCACGTCCACGGGCTGTCGTGCCTAAACGCCGTTCCATGGCAAGGAGATGAGTCCAACTTCAGCACTCTTCAGATCTGAACTAACATCTGAGCAGAGGTTCTCTGCATGACACACATTAGTTCAGGCAGAGCTAGCTCAGAGCTCCCTAACACAGCAACTTACACCCATCTGAGGACTTTGAAATAAATTTATTTCCTTTAAGCAACCCCTTGCAACCACCCAGGGCAGCTCCTCGGGGGAGCAGAGCTTGGGGACAGGAGCACTGCAGCAAATCGCCCTTGATCTCTCATCCCCAGCCCTTCTGCCACAGGAGACAGCCTCATTGCCCAGCACGGCCACCTATGGCTTTTAAAAAAAATCAGTGAGTGACTGGGTGGTAATGACAGGTAATTAGTGGGAGCCTGAAGTACCCCAGCAAGCTCCGGTCGCTCTCTAAAATGGCACACCTCAAGGGGTTCGCTGTTTGATACCAGCAGAACAAAGAGCTGATTGCAAAACGTGGGATTTTTTTTTTTTTTTAAAAAAGCACACAAGCCAAAGTACAGCCATCTAGCAGCTGGAAATTGCCCTGTTCTCCGCGCGGCAGAGAGGGCCCTTCAGCAGCACAAACACCGCTGCTGCGGGGCATTTTGGCTGCAGCAGCAAGGGGCAATAGCAGGGACCCCCTCGGGACCCTGGCGCAGGGTCCCAGTGTATTGCCTGCTTCCAGAAGAGGGATGACAGGAGTCCAAGACAGGCAATATTTTCGCTAAGAAGAAAACATTATGCCAAAAACATCAGTAACTCTTCATCTGCAGAAAAAGAGCCAAACTTGCTCTGGAATAATTCACATGATAAGCAGAAAACAGCCCAGCTATTTTTACCCATTTCATGTGTTTAGCCATTTCAACTACTTTCCAAAAGGAAGGATGCATTAAAGGCACATGGGCAAGGCCGAGAAGGTGAGAAGTCTTTAAACACACCTGGCTCACGAGATGCTCCTCCGTGATGGCAGGACTTCATCCTCACGCAAGGCTGGGAACATCTGCTCCCGGTCACCTTAGGACACAGAGCAGGAACGGGCCACGCTGTTTGTCAGGCTCGGTTCGCCACCTGCGATAACACATTCGCATCCCATTGCCATTTACGTAGGAATTTCAGGAGGACAACACAGGAGAAGTCATCAGTTCGCAGAGAAAAGCATTAACTCGCTCAGTCCGAATCCCCGTGGTGGTGCAGACTGCCGTGACCCAGACACCGCGTTTACACTTTTGCCTGTGTGCCTTATTTTCCTCCCACTCTAAGGTCACCGCCAGCTCCCTCCATGCTCAGATTCCCAAGATAATTAAAAGCAGCATTAAGAGCGGGGACGGGCGATGCGTGCAAGCCCCAGGCTCAGCAAAAATTTCTCTTACTCAGGGCTGACACTTCCAGCCAAGGAGAGAGGAAAAGCCTGCACGAAAGAGGTGAAGTCAAAGGAATAATCAAATTTAGGTATAACGAGAGAAGCTGGAGAGGGTTTCAACATTCAGAACAAGATTAGCAGCTCTGGGCACAGGAATAACCCAGCATCTCCCCGGCTTTAACAAGTCTGCGGTGCAAATCGCATCTCACATCCTTCTCCCCAGTTCTGGGGCCCATTCAGCTGCTGACGTGGTGCTGAATTTTTAAAGCAAAGTGCAGGCTGGTAGGAGAGATGGTTTGCAAATAAAATCGCAGAGGACAGCTTGGAAGCCCCAGCCAGTGCAAAGAGCAGCGGAGTCTGGGCCCTGGGGTGCAGCGCAGCCACCCGACACATGCCTGAAGCTCCAAGAAATTAAGGGCTTTGCCACTTGTTTCCCCCCCCGCACACACAGGAGACACAGAAGGTGCTTCGCAGAATCCCTGCCTCCTTCAGGCTGCATCAGCATGCAGGAGGGCACAAGGATGAAGGGTTACACCATCTGCTGCTGCTGCTTCCGTGTCCTGCCTCAAATGTCTCAAAAAATCTGACACTGAGTCTTCCCAGAGCCCCAAATTTGCTTGGTCCTTGCAGGATTTCAGTGCTGAGCAGCATGAAGGGAGATGGAAGTGCTTGCAGAAACCAGAGATGCAATTGCTGCCTCAGGTGCATTTCACTGCCCTTCAAGTGAAGGCCTTTAAAATCATTAAAATCAACCCCTTTGACAGCGTCAAGCCAACATCAGCACCCACAAACAGCTGGAAATGTCATTTCTTAATATTTCTATCCCACTCTCCCATTTCATGGTGCTGTTGCAGGGGGCTATCCCATTGCTCAGCAGCCGCAGCAGGGCTTGGCAATGGGTTTCTGATGGATTTTTAGCGCTGAGCAAATATGAGGCAATTTAACTCAGTCCACAATGAGAGAGATCTCAGCTAAACCAGATAACCTCTTTGCTCTGAAGCTGGCCAGGCATTAACCACTGTCAGGTCCCCATGCTGAAGCCACCCGGATGTCAAACTGCCATAATTTCATCACGAAGTGGAGCTGATGGTGTCACTTAACAGCCCGACCCAAGTGCCGGGCTCTGGGAGAAGACAGCCATGCCCCAAGGCACAGCTCCTGCAGCAAGCAGGGACCACAGCAGGAACAGCCCCAGACCTGCCAGCATCCCTCTCCTCCTGCAAACAGGAGCTCAGCAAATTGCAAATCCTTCCTTTTCTCTCCATGAAAGGAACAATTCAATCCTCCAGTTTCCCCTCAGATTCAGCCCTGCCTCCAAGGAGGATGAGGACACGCCAGGAAGAGGAGTGATTAATAAGCCTGCCCTGAGTGGGACGGGGACAACAAGGATTCAGCTGTGTTCACTGTCGATCCCATCCAGCACCAGCATGTTTACAGCCCAGCAGAGAGGGATGGCCCAGCAGAAGGAGAGCTGATGCCAGGGCATCTCGGCAGGCTGCTGCAGCCCCGGGCAGCCAAGCAGGCACTATGCCACTTAAACCAGGCCAAGGATTGCTTCCCCAATCTTTTTGTCTCCTTCCTCTGCCACCAAAGTATTTCTTTTCTAGATGACTTTCACGCACAGAGTTCCCTTCCAGCAAGTCGGACACTTTGCGTACAGGCAGGTTTGTTTGATCCTCAGGACATGCCGATATCTCCTCGATCCCTTATCTTGCCAACAAACAGGAGATAACACACACAATAGGGGCTTGAAAACTTAAAAAGAAGCATCAAAAGACGTGAAAAGTTATTTACGTAAATTCCATCCGCTCCAATAGCTCACAGTGCCAGAGTCAAGGTGCAGGCAACCTTCCCTTAAAGAAGGGGATCCAGATGAGAATAACATTTAACATGCCTCCGCCTTCCTCTGCCCTCCATCCCTGTCTGTTGGGCTAGAAGAGCTATTTGGAGAAGGGAGGAAACACAAAGAACACAGCTCAGCTGTTGCTCCTATAGTATAAGGAACAATAAATGAGTTACTTTACATCATACTTTTCGTCCACATCGTTGCTGCAGGGTGATCCCGAGTGATAAATGCCCACTCAGAAGGGAAAAGCATCCAGTCATTGCTGAGCACTGCAAGTCCATTACTGAGAACAAATTAGAGAGCAAAGGTTTATAGCCTTGGAAGGATGATGGGCAATGCCTCATCCTCCATCATTCTGTGCCAGGGAAGGATCTGCTGGGCACAGTAGTTCATTTGTTTAAATAAATGACAATAAGGCCATGAAGCAAGAATGAAAACTTGCCCAGTTAAAACTAGGCAATCCCAAACATTGTAAGTTTTAAGTGACTTCAAAATACCAGAAGGCTAAATTTGTTTGATTTTATGGAGAAGATTCTTCTGTGTGAAAATAATTGGGAGCCATGTAATTGCATTTCCAAGCACTAAATTCAGACCAGCCACAAAGGCCACAAGCACAGAGGCATAACGAGCAGGCAGGAGAAGAAACAAAGACAACAGACATTTTTAAGGAGATGGAAATCGAAGGCTGGGTTTTCCAGCCATTGTAGGAAGTTCCATAAATTATCACCTGCCAACTCCTTTCCCTTCACTTGTGTGGCCATCACCGAATATACTCACCGAAAAGAAAATGTCGTCCAGCTGAAAACGGGCTAGAAGTAGAAAAAGCTGCACATGTCTGAATTAAAGGACAACTTAATTAAATGAGCTGCCTTGCAATAGGAAAGTACGACGAGCAACAGGAACAGCTGAAGCCAATAGCTAGATGAGTACATGAACTACACTACAAAGATTTCTGACAAAACCCCTAATAACCCAAAGGCAACTTTTTGTCCGGCAGAGCTGGTAGTAACCATGTGCTGTAATTTGGCCATTTACAGCAGATGAAGATAGGCTTGGAGCTCACTTGGTCCACTACATCTTTTTTTTTTTTATCCAGAAAATGTAATTACATCTACTCTTTGGAAAAAATTACTGCTTTGAGTGGTTCGAGACACAGAGTTTCTTCCCATACCCACTTGTAATTAGTCACCAAGAGAAATATTTTCTCAGAAGATCTCTTCAAAAATTTGGAGTTATTTTTAACATAAATAACTTTGCTATTTTGTTCCAAATGATAAGGGAATTCAGTTTGGCTCTGTGAGCTTTAAAAAAAGTGTTTCTTTCTGCTTCTTCGGAGAGAGGATGTGGTGGGTTGACCCAAAGCTGCTCTATCACTCCCCTCCTGAGCCGGATGGGGGAGAGAAAATACAACGAAAGGCTCGTGGGTCGAGATAAGGACAGGGAGATCGCTCAGCAGTTACCACCACAGGTAAAACAGACTTGACTTGGGGAAAATTAATTTAATTTATTACCAGTCAAATCAGAGTAGGATAATGAGAAAATAAAAAGTAAATCTTAACACGTTCCCCCCCATCCCTCCCTTCTTCCCAGGCTTAACTTCACCTCCAAATTCTCTCCCTCCTCCCCCCCAGCAGCACAGGGGATGGGGAATAGGGGTTGCGGTCCGTTCATCACACATCATCTCTGCCGCTCCTTCCTCCTCAGGGGAGGACTCCCCACACTCTTCCCCTGCTCCAGCGTGGGGTCCCTCCCACGGGAGACAGTCCTCCACAAACTTCTCCAACGCGAGTCCTTCCCACGGGCTGCAGTTCTTCACGAACTGCTCCAGTGTGGGTCCCTTCCATGGGGTGCAGTCCTCCAGGAACAGACTGCTCCAGTGTGGGTCCCCCATGGGGTCACAAGTCCTGCCAGCAAACCTGCTCCAGCCTGGGCTCCCCTCTCCATGGGTCCACAGGTCCTGCCAGGAGCCTGCTCCAGCATGGGCTTCCCACAAGGTCACAGCCTCCTTCGGGCATCCACCTGCTCTGGCATGGGGTCCTCCACGGGCTGCAGGGGATATCTGCTCTGGCGTGGGGTCCTCCACGGGCTGCAGGGGATATCTGCTCCATCGTGGACCTCCACAGGCTGCAGGGGATATCTGCTCCATCGTGGACCTCCACAGGCTGCAGGGGATATCTGCTCTGGCGTGGACCTCCACGGGCTGCAGGGGATATCTGCTCTGGCGTGGACCTCCACGGGCTGCAGGGGATATCTGCTCTGGCGTGGGGTCCTCCATGGGCTGCAGGGGATATCTGCTCCACCGTGGACCTCCACGGGCTGCAGGTGGATATCTGCTCCATCATGGATCTCCATGGGCTTCAGGGGACAGCCTGCCTCACCATGGTCTTCACCAGGGGCTGCAGGAGAATCTCTGCTCCAGCGCCTGGAGCACCTCCTCCCCTCCTTCTTCATTAACTTTGGTGTCTGCAGAGTTGTTCCTCTCACATATTCTCACTCCTCTCTCCAGCTGCAGTTGTGCAGGGGTTGTTGCCCCCCCCCAGTTCTTAATTATATTATCCCAGAGGCACTACCACTGTCACTGATGGGCTTGGCTTGGCCAGCAGCAGGTCCGCCTTGGAGCCAGCTAGCATTGGTTCTATTGGACATAAGGGAAGCTTTAGGAGCTTCTCACAGAAGCCACCCCTGTAGCCCCCCCCCCAACGCGACCAAAACCTTGCCACACAAACCCAATACAGAGGAGCAAAATGCTTTGTTGCAGAAAAACGAAGGGAGGAAGAAGTTTCTTTCCCCCTGAGCTGCACAATACCAAGAGGCAGCAGAAAACATCCAGTTTTCAGTTCTTGTAGTTTAAGGGGAAAACTCTGAGGATCAGAGCTGTGGGAAAGGGAGTGGGAGGAGCAGGGGGTCTGCTGGGTTTTTTTGGGGAAGGCAGATTAGAGAAATACCACTGCATTCAAGCAAAACCAGTGCGAACTCAAGACTCCATCCCTCAGAGAAGAAATGCATCAATTGGACCCAAATGCCTTTTAAATCCAAGCGAGTCAGAGAGGCTGGGGTATTTCCCCAAGCTCTGCTGAGCCACCAAGTACAAACCAAGTCACCCCTGTGGGACCAGACCTGCTGCTGGCCAGGCAGCAGCTCCCCAGCTTACAGGGCAGGGATGTTCCCCTGGGAAGCTGCCTGCGTTGGCCATGGGACTCAAGACCTGCCTCTACAGCCTCCACATCCAAAAAGCTCCACCTTAAAAGTCTTCAGTTTGGGATTTTGCTTCTCTGTCTGCCTGTCGTCACCGGGCAGCTGGTCCACGTCTGCACTCTTCTGCTGGGCACAAAGTTTCTCCTCGTTTCCAGCCTAAATGGCAAGCTATTTCCATTCATTCTTCTGCAAATACTGGGGGTTTTTTATTTAATTTACTCTTCTGCTCACTGGTGCATTTCTACACATAGGGTGCCAAGGCAGAGAGCATTTCATTGCTTAAATTATGCAATTTCTCCATATTTTCTTCCCAGATCGTTGCATGGATTTGGTGCTGGCTTGACACTCAGAGCCTTGGCACCACAAAGTCAACAACAGTTTTCCTACTGATCTCCCAAGGCTTTGGATCAAGCCCGGAAAGAAGAAGATACAGCAAAGAAATTCCAAACCGAGGCCCTAGAAAAGCTAATAAAATGCCGCATGCCTGCGCTCGCTGCAGGGAAGGATCAGCTTCCCTGTTTAGTGCTGCTTATTAAGCCATTACAAACAATTAAAGCAGCAGAGGGGAGGAAGACGGAGCTATCGTTTCCCACTCCCCAGCCTGCCTCTCTGCCCCCTGGCATGAATTTCATAAAGCACAAATCTCCCAGTGGGAATCCCTCAGCAATTGATTTCCTACTTGTCAATACAGCAGGCAGAAGTCCTGGCTTTCCTGGGGAGTAAGGGAGATGAAAGGGAAAATTTGCCTCGATGTTTTTTCCAAGCCGCACGGCCTCCCCCTGCCAGGAGGTTCCTGCAGGAACATGTTTCCGTGGGGTGACAACCCTCTGTAGATGCACGGAGATCATCCTGTGAGCGCAAGTGACCCCCACGAGAGCAGATCCCCATTCAGGCTCCATCTTTGCTCACGAGCAGGTCCCAGAAGAAAATTCACTTGACTCTGTTTCCCCAGAACCGGTAATTTCCAGCCCATTTTTCTCTTCAGCTATTCGGCGTTCCACAAAAGCAGCGTGCCTGGGATTGCTTCAGAGCAAATAGCTCCATCACCAATAGGAACGTCGGGAAGCAGCGAAACACCTAACAGCCAAGACAATACAAATCCACTTATCAGCCCATCCCCGCATCTCCTGGACTCACTTGAATGCTCAAGAGACTTAAAAAAGCCAACCTGTTTTCTAAGAACCGGCTGTGCAATCGAAACGTAAATGACAGGCACAATCAGCCGCAACACAAGCGCTTCTCGGCAGGCGAAGGAGCCGGCGCAGCGGCAGAGATCCCAGCCGGCAGAGATCGGAGATGCTCCATTACTGACAATGACGCCAGCTCAATTGATGCTCGCTCGCTCCTTGGGTCATTTTTGTTGCTTTTATGTTAACGATGCATCTCCCGCACCGCAATTGTGTTTTCCCTCCCTGAAGCCACATGAAAAAGATCCACTGATCACCCATCTTCTTCTCACTGCTTTCTGCCCAATACCATTTTTCCCTTATACAATGGGCAAAATAGAGCTTCTTTTCACGCTGGAAACAAGCCCCATAAACTCTTCTACCAATTTCAATACAGACAACAAAACTACAAAGCCTCCATTATTCAGGTGGCCCAGGGCAGCAAGGAAGGGAAAAACTGAGAGCAGAGGTGGGAATACCAGCCACAGGTAACAGCATCACTTTCTGCCTCTCTCATGGATGTTCTTCTTTCCAACCCAGAAAACCCCCTGTCCCTTGTAGGGCTGTAGAAGGATCCTGGCTGCCCCACACGATGAGAAGCAGGAACGGGAAAAGAGGGGAGATGCTACTACAGCCCAAAAGCTCTTCTCACCTTAAATCCTGGCCAGGTAACAGGGAGATTCAAAGTCTCAACAATAAAAAGCCCCTCAATTCCTGCACAACCTGGCTGCTGAGCATGGTGTTATTCTGCTGAGCCCAGAAACCCCCAAGAGAATGGGCACTGCCGGCACCCGATTGCAGAGTAAGGAGTTCATCCCACCCTCCCTGTAAATTAGGATGGAGATGTATAATTGATTGCCAAGTAACCTGCAGAGACACACAACTGTACCCTGCAGTTATCTAGGACCCAGTAAGCAACACAAAAAGGTTATTGATGCAGGTGGGGAGTTTCTGTGCAGCATGTGCTGCCGCACCTCCTGACAGCCGAGGTGGGGAAACGCATCACTTAACATTTACAAGAAGAAAGCAATTCTTAGTACAAAAACAACAACTTTCCCAGCAAGGAGTCTCAGTGAGAGTTTGCAGAAGTTGGTGGAAACAAGCCATTTACAAGGAAATCATTTTCCTCCACCTTCAAGTGGATTTGAGAAGCAGGTGGAGATGGAGAGGTCTCACAGAGCCCAAGTGTGCTACTTGCTGATAAAATGACACTGATATTACCGAGGATCACTGGTATTAGAAGTGGAAAGACTTAGTTGGTCATAACTCAGCCCTCCAACACAAAACCCCTTCTGCTCCATTAGCTCTTGTCTGAAATTACCCACCTGGCAGAAGGCCATGCGTGGCCCAGGGAGTTTTGTGCTTCAGAAATTATGCCAGTGGAAGACAGAGGTGTATTTTTATTTCTTTCCCTTTTCTGCTTCCCCTCCACAAGCATCCGAAACACCTTCTCTATGGCATGGTCATCTGTAATTAAATTTGCAACAACAGGATTTCCAGTGGGGACCTCATTTTCCCCAGCACGCTGTGAAAACCCCAGCCCTTGACCTGGGATCTTCAGTTCCCCAGGGAATTAAATTCTGGGGTTTTGCTTTGGGGTCCAAATTACATTTTAAAGAGAGAAGAGCCAGATCCTGCTGACTGCTGCTGCTCTTTTGGTTCTTTCTGGTGCACATACTGAGTCCACTCCCTCCCTCACTTGCTCGGAGCCAAATGTCCCCACTATATCCATGACCACAGGGTGCGGGTGAGCAGACAGCACCAGCCATAAGCCTCCCTTTGCAGCAAGGCCTTCCCTTTTCCTTTTATTTTTTGCTTGGTGTTCCATAGCACACCATTTCCTACTAAGTTCACCTCAGTTATCCAGCTTTCATTTTCTCCATCATGCTGACACATCCAACAAGGATCATGCTTTTAAAACTGAATTTTCATTAGCAGATACTTGGCCACATTAATTACAACAACCTATTTAAGCAGGTCAGGCTGGTATTACTTGCAAGAGCGAGCTGTAATAAGTGATTGTAGTCCAAATGGACTCCAATCCAATGGACCTCACTGGAAAATAACTCCCAAAACACACAGAGTATGTTTAGAGGGGAAACATTGCTTTATTCTGCGCAGGGTGCAAGGTGGAATATTTCCACAAACCAAGCACACCTATTGCAATTTTTTTCAGTATTTATATATGAAAGTCAACACACCACGCCTATCTGATACATAATCATTAGACTAACCATCCTCTTCTTCCACTGGTCCATATTTTCTTCGCTTTGAATTAAAGGCACAGTCTGATTTTAATTCACTGCGCACGCTCACAAGGGGTGGGGGGGGTGGTCCTTTCGTCCCCCAGTTGGGTCGGTGGTCGCGATCTCCCCCCGCCGTCTTCACCTTTCCCCTCGTCACTGGGATTCCCGTTGTTTTCATGGTTGTTGTGGCGTCCCTTTATCTTTACGACTTTCCCTGTAGGAGGATGTTCCCGTTATTGGTCCTTGACGGGTTACAGCTTTGCATTCTTTGAGGACAAACATATGCTTGTTAGTGAAGTATGCAGTGCCCGAACCCTCTTATCCGGCCCGGGCATTATCTGTTACCTTGAAGATGCTACAATTCTCACAGTCCCGTATGCTAGTTTCTATTTCTAACTGTCCATGATTGTCACACTCTAGTATGCCAATTTCTATTCTAACTGTGACTCTTCTTAACTACTACTAACTCTTATACTATTTCTATTTTATTCTAAACATCTAAAATACATACTCATATACTGAAACATTCTAAAATGCATACTCGTTATACATGATTCAAGGTGACACAAAGCCATAGAGTCAAGTTTTGCTAAGCTCAAATCAGGCCTCCTACTTTTCCCTTTTTTCCTTAGGATAATCAACAGTATCGTAAATCTTGCACTCCACTATGTCTGTGGGCCTGAAGAGCGTAAAGAGAAAGGTGCTGGCTCTGTATAATTGCACTGGAAAATGCTGCGCCAGAAGACAGATTTCATGTGTTGGGTTTTTTAAACAATGAACATTGTACAAAATATTAAAACATTTTTCTAAAACATAATATTAAGGTGACGATGAGTCATTTCACTGTCATAACACAGGCAGGGAGGGGAAACCAGAGCGAACAAAGCAACAAATTCATTCAGCAGCAATTTGCACTCCATAACCCTCCGATGATTAGGCTTTTAGGCCAGAGGAGCTCTGCTACTTAAGCAGACGAGGTGACACATTTAGCTGTTGCTTAGAGATATTGGAATATATTGCACGGAGCCTGCTCCCCGGCAAGCATCCCTGAAGGGCTCCGTGCTGGTTTTCTGAGGGTGCATTATAACCCTATTGCAACGCCGTTGTTTGCAAAGCCTCATAGCTTTCAAAGCGGGTCAAGCAGTGGCAGAAATGGTGACTTTTCAGAAGCAACAGTTCAGATGGCATTAAAAAAGTCAAAGTGACAACTCGTATCACCCGGAAGCGGCACAGATACCAAGGGCTCTTCGCAGCTGTATAATAACCAGCTTAATAGCAACTAAATCATGTATAGTTCCTGCATGGGATGCCAATGGGTTGCGGCACTAGACAGCACGTGTCCCCTACACCACCCTCGTCTGCCAGCAGCACTAGAACGCACGGGGTGGATGGGGACCCAGGAGAAGAGAAGATCTCTACCTGTTGACTCACACCCATTTTTTTTTTTCCACCCAATTAGGGCAACTAACAACCTTTTATTTCTCTTTTACTCCGATCCTTTTAAACTAGGATTCCTCCTTATGTCTTGCTTGTTACCTCTGCAATCCAACAACTGTGCTGGAGAACCCTGTTGTAGACACGCCATGCACATCTGCAAAAGGCAGTCAGCAGGAAAACAGAATCCTGTTAACATTTTAATGGTCATTGATAGTTTCACGAGTCAACAGCATTCCAAGACAGCTGCAAAAGTAAGCTATTAACTGTACCCTAGAGTACTGCAACACAAGGTATTGTCACATACAAAGATTTCTCCTCACAGGCACAGGTCCTGTAGTCAGATTACACAAAAGTTGACTCACATGGGCTGACAGAAGAAACCCAAGATAGGGAACAGCAAAAAACTCAAAGCCCAGAAGACAAATTGCTCCATTGATTGATCCTGATTCCCCTGATTCCAGATACAGTTAAGGAGGATGAGGCAGCAGCATCCCCGCAGCATCAGAGCCACGGCAGGACAGCCTTTGCCCACTGCTCGTGGCAGCACCGACACAAGGGGAGCCCCAGGCTGCTGCCCGGCACCTCCAGCAGCTGCCCTGAACCCCACAAACCCTGCAAAGGAGATGGGCAGCGTTGAAAAGGGTGACAGCACCCTTCCAGAAGCCTTCCTCTCCCAAAGGGCTCTGGTCTGGACAGACTCAACTGGCTCAGGGCAGTTGTACAGACTCACTGCCAGCCCTAGGGGAAAGCAGGAAAAAATACTGGAGAATAAAAGCATCCGGGAATGGAAACCCATTTTAATTTCTCTGGAACCAGGCTGTTTGAAGTCAGACCAAAGGGGGGGAAAAAAGTGAAAGTGTTTAAAGAAGCTGCATAGTTTTCTGCCTGCACTCCTTAAATCCTCACGGATACCTATAAATTGCAGCAAGACTGGCACCGTGTCCTTGCTCCTATGGCCACGGTACACTGCCAGAGCTCCAGTTAACACACCACTGCCAGCACGGCGAGGCACTGACCCTTGCTGGGAGCCAGGCAGCCTCTTGCAATGCCACTCACCCTCCGTGGCTGGATCACACCTCTGAGAACGTGCCCAGGCCAGGGCTGTGCCAGCACCACGGGGCTGGGATGTCCTGCAGAAGAGCCAGGGTCTCCAAAAGCTGCTGGGAATGAGGGCTGACCCATTGCAGGAGCTTCACAGCCTCCTTCCTGGCCTGCATGAAGGGAGCAGACAGCTCCAGCCACCCACCCACCACCTCCCGGTGCTACAGCCTTTATTCCCCATCACCTCTGGTCTGAGGAAATTACTCACACACGGCATTTGTCCTGATTGCTCCCCTGCAGAGAAGGAGATGGGGCAGTTATTGATACATCCCTTGCCTGACAAAAACCAGGCCGTTTATTAGTAAGGTTCATTACTCTGATTTTCTTTAAAGCACCTCCAGTACCGCTTTGCCTTCACTGCAGCTTGTGGCAGGTTGGATGCGTCACTGGCTGCTGGATCCATTGTAATTGTTAGTACTATTCAGAGGCACTTTCTTCACCCACAGTTAACCAGTTCACTGATGGAAGACATCTGCTCTATCCTCAGCCCCCAGAAAAATCAGCACCTACACCCCTCGCCTGGTTCCCAGTGGTGTCCCACAAGGTGAGTACCCTCATCTGGCTAAGCCAACCTGGCTCACTTTGGCTGGGAAGGGTTAGGAAGCAGGAGGACGTGTCCCAGCTTGTGGCAAAGGGGGAAGCACCCAGCACAAGGGTGACAAATAAGCTCACATTTCTCCTTTCCAGCTCACCCCGATACACACCAACTGCTCCTTTGCTGAGCCAGCACCACACCGAGGAGGAGCAGGCGGTGCCTGGGAGATGCGGTGGCCAACTTCTGTGCATCCCCAGGCTGGGACCAGAGCAGCTCAGGGGAGACTCGGCCCCAAGGCAGCGGTTACGACACAGTGACAGGTATCCTACAATAAACCACCTGACCAGGCACGCTGGCTTTACTCACCCAAAGCCGTCACTTGCAGATCATTCAACATACTTGGTTCCGGATATTAACCTGCAGTGCTGCACCATCTTTTCAAAAGCCCGAACACCTCATACAAATAAGTCACCCTAATGCCCAGCAACTGCAAGGCAGTCAACCAAGAACATTTTGTTCTGGTGAGCAAAGAGTACTGATTTTGTATCTCTGTCCTTGATGTGAACTTAACTCTTAGACAGCAGCCAGAGCCCAAGAAAACAGAATTATCTTCCCTGCTAATCCCTCAAGGGGCAGGAGTGGGAAGCAAAGCAGTCTTATCAAACTGGACCCAGCCACAAGACTTCTGGGGCTGCAGGAGCTCCATGGTCATGCCCAGGGCCTGCGAAGCAGAGGGCTGCTGCTCCCTGGCTTAGCTGCTGGGAGGGATGCTGAGCCCAGCACAACCCCTTCCTCCAACACCGGGAAGTGAAGCAAAGTGGAAAACAATCCCTTTAGGTGTCTGGGAGAGCTGGAGTCCTAGAGCAGCAATCCCCATCTAGGTCTGACCTGTTCATGTGATTACACCCTCCTCTGAGCCCCAGCTTTTCAGACAAACCTCTGCTCCGTCTCTGCAAATTGTCTATGGGTCTTCCCAGGACGACTGTCACGGATATGGAGGCTCAAAGCCTGCCCCAGAAAAGGACAAGGACTACCAGCACTGTGACCACAGGGAGATGATCATAGCTTGTCCCCAAAGCAAGAATGCCAAAAACAAGGTGCACCCTGAGGGGTACCCTGGGTGACTGAGAAGCCATCTTTATTTAGCAGCTCTCCTTGAACCTTACTCCAAAGACAAGAATATCGTTTTCAAAGGGGGTGAAAAGCCCTGGAAAGCTACTGCCTGATCAGCAGGCGACGTGTGACTCCAGGCAGCAGTAGCAAAGGTGCATTAAAAGTTTCCAACATTACCACCCCCCAGTAGAGAGAGTACAATCAGTTCTCAGTTTTCTTTCCCACAGTTAATTCATTTCATTTTAAATGGCTGAACATGCCTCCTCTCCTCCCCCTGTGAGCCCTTGCACGAGGCACACACTCATTCCCTTTCCCGGTGAAGTCACCCCTCCAGCAAGCCTGGCTTCATCTCCCCTGGTGCTCCTGAATGGAATAAAAAGCAGCCTTAATTCAACAAAGTTTCAAAATGAAATCCAGCCAAGATGACTGTGACTTTGAAAAAAGGAGAAGGAAAAGGGGGTCCATCTCAGGGGATGATGCAGAGTAACTCAGCCTCTTCAACTGCCCCTGTGGATTAACAAGGGAGGTGAGGTAGGCTTTACTCCTAGTGACCTGGAGAGGTTCTCCTCAAAAGGACTGAAACCTGGTTAGAGGGGTCAGCCTTCTGCTCCGAACAACCACCCTTTAGACAACACACCTGCACCAGAGGGCTGAAGCATCTCAGAGGGCTCGGGCAGCATCACTCACACTGTTGGTGGGGAAATAATCCCATCATTCGAGCAGATATTTTGCCATTATTGGTACTATTTAAAGCGAGCCAGGCAAAGAAAGCTTCTGCCCTGCCTGTCCCCAGCGAGGTGGGAGCTGCTGCTGCGGCTCAGCCGTGCCGGTGCCGGGCTCTCCTGATGGTCCCCAGGCACCGATGGCAGCACAGTTCTCCGTAACTGCAAAATGATGGATGGCCTTTGTCTGGAGTCAGCAGCACGTCAACTTTATGAAGGCAATAAAGCACCATTGATTTAGCATTGCAAGGGGATTTCCCCCTCCCTAATTTACTGCCTTTTCTGTCTGTTTGCACAGCTGACTTGAGCTGCATAGCGTGAACGTGGGTTTCAAGAGGCAAAGTCCATTTCCACGCATGGATTTGCTAGGGATAGAAACTTTGTCATTCTTGCACCGTGCTGGCGGCGGAGCTGCCTGCATAAGAATAGGTCCAAGTGGCTCAGAGGTAAAACACAGCTCGTGTCCTTCCTAACAGCGGCTTGAACTAGTGCTCCATTTCAGGGCTTTGTGCCACTGTAACATTTATAATCAAGTGGAAGGGACACCCAGCCAGAGAAAACAAGATGAATAAAACATCCTCTCAGCCTTCCCTCCAGACACTCCCCACTTCACATCATGCCAATACACACAGCGTGCCTCCTCTGGGCTCAGCCACCAGCTCCGGCTGGATCCAGAGCAGACACAAGGGAAAGATTTTTCTCTTTGTTGATGGAGGTGCTCCTGCTGCAATGCAATTTCATGTGTGAATTTAGATCCGTTTGCAATTGCTGTCCCCAAAGCAGGTGAGTGTTACTGCAAATCTGTTAGAGGAACTAGGCAAGGAGCACAGCTCAGGAAGCAGGCACTGTGCATGTGCTTGGGGATATAAAAGAAACAAAAGCCCCTCTACTCACACTAGACAAGATTAAATTCTTAGTCTCCATCTCATCTCTGACAAAGTTGTTTTAATCAAACACATCCTAACCAAGGCATGCAGGATACCATGCTCACTATGGATAACGAGAAGCAAGGACTATGGATAACGAGAAGCAAGGACTATGGATAACGAGAAGCAAGGCGGCACAGGCAGCCGGGGAGGGACGCAGCCCCAGCACAGGGCAGAGCCCACGTGTGATCCGCAGGAGCACAGCCACCCCTGCAGCCCTCCCCAGCCCCCAAACTCCCATCCCCTTCGGACTATGTCCCAAAATACACAGCACCTGGACACACAGCCACTGGCCAAGGCAGCGTGACAGCCAATTCCAAGATAACATAGGTTTGGGAAGTGAAAGGGCAGATTTTGAGCTCTTCCAGGGACCTGAGAGATGTGCTTTAGGCTGAAAAACAAAGCCACGGTGGAAGGATTTTCAATGCAAAATACTTTTACACTCTTTTGCCCTGAGGAATAGTTACAGATCAGTAAATTTAACATCACATTCTCCTGAAATTCTCTATCTTCCCATATTTCCTTTTCTTTGACACAGACAACAGCAATTCCTGGAAAACTGCCTTCCCCCTGCAGACCTATCAAAACCCCTTTCCCTTATAACTACTTACCAACTGCGCCAGTTTTCCCAAAACAGGCAAGAGGAGGGCTCTGGGGGTCTTTCATCTGAAGAAAGATCATCCATAGCATTCCCATGCATCATCTTGGGCAATCTTTAATTTCTGTTTAATTCTGCTTAGGCCTAATGGCTGGTCAGATTTGGGTTGAAATACAGAAAATATCTGTAGGAGTTGTACACTGGGCATAAAAAAATTACCATCTGCCGAGAAGTCCGTCATGCCCATGGCCTTAAGGAGTTACCTCCCCGAGTGCAATGAAGTGTTTTGTTCCCACCCAGTTACCGGTGCACAGTAATCTTGCCAGAAAAGGGTAAACATCCCCAGAAGAGGAGCAAAGTCAAACAGAGCTCTTCGCTACAAGGCTCATATAAATGAGCTGACCTGCTCGGTTAAATGACACTGCACGCTGCCAGGCATAGCGCTGATGGATGCCTGCATTTTCTCTCGCCTGGTATTGAAACAAAGGTCAGGCAACCTGCAGCTGGGGGATACATTTGAAAGACTAAAGGAGAATCAAAAGACCCTTGATTTCCTTTTTCTTCTTTTTGCAGGGACATGAAGGTAAAGTGATCTTACATTGTTGCTGGGTTTGCTCTGTAACCTGGGGTGCATTTCTGCCAAGCTTCACAGGACTCCTGCATCTTGTGATGCACATCTGAAGGATTTAGCTGCATTTCCAGAGCTGGACCAGAGACCCAGCTGGGGAAAACCAGCTGAGCTCCCCCAGAGCAGCCGAAACCAGCACGGATCCGGCAAGGTATGTCTGTTTATTTGTTCATGTTGAGCACTGTAATGTTGCATACCCTCCTCCCGCTCCCTCCCCCCACATATTTGTGCATCTTCCTTTGTTAAAACCAGCCCGTGTTCCCTATTGAAGCAGTGTAACCCCCCCCCGCCCCTTCCCACCATTTCACACATCCCTCATTCAGCCAGCCACAGCTTGCCAGCTCTGGGTCCTGCCTGTGCCCCTCAACATCTCCTTCATTCCTGAGGAGAACAGCCCTGGAGCATCAGCTGCTCACCAGCATCTACTTTATTTACTATTTAAATAGCCCTGCAGAGAGAAAACTCCCCCCCCCCCCCCCCCCCCCCCCGCAGTATGAACAAGTGCTAATTGCTCAGACATGCCATGCACACACAGAACCACCATGTTGATATGATTGCAAAGCCGGGTAACGTCAGCGTCCCAGAGACCCTCCTCCAACTCCGATTAGAGAGAAGAGGCTCAACAGTGCCGAGCAGCAGGTGCCGGAGGAGGCAGCCGGAGCCGCTCACCAGGTAAGGGGCACGGCAACCCTCCATTCCCCACGCCAGCTTTCCTGCTCACTTTATTGCTGTGCGACAACGAAATGCAAGTGAAGCGAGGCACTTCTCTCCGCAGAGCCTGCGGACCAGTTGCCAAATCTTTGATCTTCAGGGGGGAGCGGGGGGGTTCAGTTGTTTGTTTGCTTCCCTGCAGAGGAATTCTTGGAAGTATGGGTCAGGCAACGGCAATGGATGCGGCAACTGCTAGACATGAAAACAGATGGGGCAATTCTTGCTTTGACTCTGAAGTGGATTTGCTTTCAGGGTACTTCTTCCCCCCCCTTCCCTGAATAATCCTGAACTTTTGAGATTTACAGGTTTGTCTGTCCATCTGTGCCAAGTTTTGTGTGCTGCCACAGTTGTTTGCAGTGGGGATGGTCTTCATATTGAATAAGATCTTAACCTACCCTTGGTTAAAGAGTTACTTTAATTGTGGGTTAAGCCCCTTTAACCCTTAGTTTTGCAAATACTCCTTGAACTCTATTTCCCCCCCCTCCTTCTTTTGCTAGGGGACCCTGGGAGTGGGGAGTAGCCATGTCGGAATCTTCTTCATTGTTTGTGAAATCTCAGTCAATGAAAAGAGTCTGAACTCCAGCACAAAGAAAGGCACTAATTAAACACTGCAATGCTTCTGCTCCGGCACGGAAAAGCAAGCGCTGTGCAAGTGAAACAGCAGCTCAAGTCCTCCGAGGGCTGTGAATAGCCAACCAGGCACAAAGCTTCCTCTCTGCCCTCCCTGTTCCTGCCAGCCCCAAGAAGGACTCTTGCTGCAGAGAGCTGAACTGGAGCCACTTGACTTCCTCAGCAGAGAAAAGCCACAGCTCACTGGGATGCTCTCAGGGAGAAGAGTTCCTTGACTTATAGGGAGTTATAATTCTCTGGCTTTGCTCATGGAGCCTTATGTGTCTTTCAATTTTTTTTTTTCCCCCCGATCCCTTCAAAATCTAACATTCTCAATAGTGGGGGACAAGAGAGGTAAGTTAGATGGTCCATGCTGCCTCACAACCCACTCTTTGGAAATAACCCACTTCTGAACGAGATAGCAGCTGCTTCTCAAACAGAAAAAAGGCTCTCCCCCTCCTGGACTAGCAAGGCTTTCAATGACATCCAAGGGTAGTCTGTGACCAGCAGGCATGGGAAACAGCTCCCTTTGGGATGATCTTAACAGCACCTGCAGCAACACAGGCAACAGCTGCTACCTGGACAACAGTATGAGGTTCAACTTCACCTTCCAAGAGCAGGCAGCCGATTTCTACGTTGTCCTCCCTGTGATTTACTCTGTGATCTGTGCTGTTGGGCTCACAGGCAACACTGCTGTCATCTATGTGATCCTCAAGGCCCCCAAGATGAAGACTGTGACAAACATGTTCATCCTGAACCTTGCTATAGCTGATGACTTGTTCACACTTGTCTTGCCCATTAATATTGCTGAACACCTCCTCCACTACTGGCCCTTTGGAGAAGTCCTCTGCAAGGTTATCTTGTCCATAGACCACTACAATATCTTCTCCAGCATTTATTTCCTAACAGTGATGAGCATAGACAGGTATCTGGTAGTATTGGCTACGGTCAGGTCCAAGAGGATGCCACATCGTACATACCGAGCAGCCAGGATTGTCAGTTTGTGCATCTGGATCCTAGTCACCATCATAGTTCTCCCTTTCATCATCTTTGCCAATGTGTACATAGATGACCTGGAGATCAAGAGTTGCGGTCTCAATTTCCCCAAGCCTGAAAGGTTTTGGTTCAAAGCCAGCAGGATCTACACCCTCATTCTTGGCTTTGCCATTCCAGTATCCACCATCTGCATTCTCTACACCATGATGCTCTACAAGCTAAGGAACATGCACTTGAACTCTAACGCTAAAGCCCTGGACAAAGCCAAGAAGAAAGTCACTATTATGGTCTTCATAGTCCTAGCTGTGTGTCTCTTCTGTTGGACGCCCTTCCACTTGGCCACCATTGTGGCTTTGACCACTGACTTGCCCCAGACCTCCATGGTCATCGGTATATCCTACTTCATCACCAGCCTAAGCTATGCCAATTCATGCTTGAATCCTTTCTTATATGCTTTCCTGGATGACAGTTTTCGGAAAAGTTTCCGGAAGATGCTGGAATGCAGGACTTCTTGAACAGTGGGTTGGGGCTTGCAGATCCCTTCCCTCCCGTGGCTTTGCAGGGGCACCTTTGCAGACTGAAGGGGTGGCTAATGAACGCACAATGTTCTTTCCTTCATTTCCATGTAATGTACGTGTCTGGTTATCATTATGATTCACATGGTTTGTCCTGCTTAATTGCAAGTCTTGCATTTTCCCCTCTCTGCACCTCCCAACTTCTCAAAGTTGCATTTCTATATTCTTGTTTTTAAATCACACGCTCCGAAGCATTAAGGACAGAAAACTTCCTCTTCAGAGGTGTACTTCTACTACTTAGTGGTCCTTTATTGCCATCTGCTGTACAGCACAGGCAAGCCGGAGCCCAGCTTTCAGATTAACGCAATGCTCAGTTTTAATAGCTATGTTATTTGGGGGATTGTTTCACGGAGCAGAGCTAACGAGCGCTTTCAATGACATATCAATAAAAGGGACAGAGGATGCGAGACGAGTATTTGGAAACTAACCCTTTTCATGTCCATGTACGCACATGTGTGTTATGGCTTTGATTTTGAGGGATGGCTATTTTCCGCCCCAAATTCCCTCTTTCCTGAACTGTTAACACAAGTTAAATTTAAACCAAAAAACAAGATTTGGGTCCCAAAAGTAGTGTTAAACACCACACCAGACAAATACTATGGCAACTGTGGGAATTTGTGTTAGACATAATTTTTAACTAATTGTTCCTGTTAAGTGTCAAATATATATTTATTTAAGAGCAATTAATGAAATAAACCTCATGGGGAAAAAAAGAGACTGGTCCTTCTTTCACCAAAGAAAGCTTATGCTACTTGTCCCATGTTTTTACCTACTGTAAAATAAAATATTGTAGATTTATAACAAAATTAAGGTTTTTTGTAAACCACAAGAAAAACCCTAACAAACACTGCAGAAAATTCCTCTTTAACAGGTAAATAGCAAAGCAAAGTACTTCAACAGAACCAGGACCTGAGAGGAGGAGTCTGGAAATCAGAAATACAGTACCAAAAGCTTCAAGAACTGTCATAAATGCATTGAAACCCCATGCTCCCTCTCCCAGCAAGGGAACCTCTCTCCCTGGTAGACAGGGGGATGAGCACACCACATCTTCCAGCTTTCACCCTTGTGGAACACCTCCCCTCCACCATCCACCTGTGGAGTTGAGCAGGGCTCATTGCCACATTCAGTCCTTGGTAGCGATCTGCCACAGCCAGGATAGCTCGTGTGCCCCAGCTCCCTTACTTTGGCTCTGTATTAGCCACCAAAGCACCTTGTTAAATGCAAGGGGACTTTTTTTGCCAAAGCAATGCCAGAGACTACCTCCCCTCATCACCTCTGCAAAAACTGCTCCCAGCCCTTGTCCTAGAGGGTGATGCCCAGCTGAATACAGCAGTAAGCTGTCTTGTAGGGCTGCAGGAGGTCTGTGAAAAGCTTATTCTCACACCCTTTAATCCCTGTAAAGTAGATATAGTACTGGTTTAAGGGAGGCTGTCTCAGTTAATATTTTCCTCTGCAGCTTTCCCCAGATCCACAAGCACCAAGCTGGGCTCTTACCTCTCTAAACTCCACCAGGAAAGTATAGGACCGGTAAAACAAAGGAAGACAGGGCTCGAGACAGGACTGGAGACCAGCTGTATTGCACATACCAGAGCATATCCAGGAGTCAAGCTACCTACAGCAGCCATCCAATGTCTATCCAGAAAATGGGGCTGGAGGCAAGGCTGCAACATGAGTCCAAGGTCCATCCAGGAGGCAGGGCTGGAAATAGGCATCCCTCCACAAAGCAGGAAGGGAGGCTGGAGGGCTCAGCTTAAATGGGCTCCTGGAGCAACGGGTGGGGGTGTGGGTGGAGGTCCCAGGTGAGGCCACTCAGGGCAATTCAGTCCTATCAGTGCTCTCAGGGCTCTGACACCAAAATGAACAACCTTCAATACGTCATGATGGCAATTTCATTTTACCCTTTTAGAAAACTGAGAGAGTTTTGTGAATACAGGATCACTTGTGTTGCCTTCTCTTTATTAAAGGTGTTAACTTTGGAAGAATACTGAAGGAGAACACATTCTTCCAGGTGAAACTTCTCCAGGAACTTTTTTTTTTTATACCAACTGTAACATTAACTTGCTGTAAAGATCAAGAGCTGAATCCCCTGTCTCAGCCAGCCTGATGAGGAACAGACCACAGCGGTGGGTCCTTAATCCCACAATTTTAAACCCCCCCAGACTTAGTGCCCACAAGGTTCCCAGGGCCACGTTTCATGGCTCATCTCTATTTCGCATTAGCTGCGCTTTGCAACTATCAGCAAACACAAGGATTTTTCAAAACCCGGTTCTGACAGCGTGTGTGTGTGTTGGCACGTGCCGGTGTGTGGGGTGACCACCTAGCAAGCCCCAGTCACAAGAGGAGGAACAGGGAGGCACCTGGAGAAGAGATCAGCTCCACTTAGAAGGTGCTGCTGGTCCTCAAGAGGTATCAAAGAATTTGGAGAAGAGGGGGAAGACCCGGCACATGGAGGACTGGGGACCACACAGGCGGCCGATGCTGGAAGGATAGCTGGGTGCTGTGGTCCTGACCCCCTTTCACGGGGAAGGATGCAGGTGCCATCAGCAGATGAGGGAGTGCAGAGGTGTTTCATGACGCCTTGGAGCAGCCCAGGCAAGGCCAGGGAGCAGAGCCAGCCTGCGCAGGCAGGCATCGCGGGCACCCACTGCTTTAGCATGGTTGCCACCTGCTGGCAATGGGCTCCCCAGGTGGAAAAACCTCTCTGAGTGCAGAAAACTGACTCAAATGATGCCACCTCACACGCAAATTGTCTAGTGAGCTTCAACGCCACTGTTCATTGGCGTTAGGGCTGTAGGAAAGACAATATATTTTATTAGGTGGAAAACCTAATATATTTCATTAGGTGGAAAGGACCTTTTGAGTGTAAGTCACCCACTTTCAGACCTGACAGTGTCATTGCTGGAGCTTTTCCCCTTTGAATCAAATGTCATGATTGTCACGGGATCACAGAGCGGCTGAGGTTGGAGGCACCTCTGGAATTGCCCAGTCCAACCCCACTGCTCAAGCAGGGTCACCTACAGCACGTTGCCCAGGACTATGTCCACTTCAGTTTGAATGTCTCTAAGGACGGAGATGCCAAAACATCTTTGGGCGACCTGTTCCAGTACTTCACCACCCTCACAGTAAAATTTTTTTCCTGTGTTTAAATGGAATTTTCCCATATTTCAGTTTGTGCCTCCTGTCCTGCCACTGGACACCACTGAGAAGAGTCTGGCTCCCTCTTCTCCGCACCCTTCATCAGGCATTTACAAACATTGCTCAGATCCCCCCCAGCCCTCTCTCCCCGAGGATGAGCAGCCCCATCTCTCAGTATCTCCTCTTACTACAGCATCCTCCTTGCCTCTGTGCTTTTCTCTACGTAAAATGCTTAAGACAGGAGTGTCGGCTCCTCTTTGCTCTCATGGGGTGCGAGGCTACAAGGGGAGAAGGGGCTTGCTCTGGCCAAGGTCTCCTCCCGTGCTTAGGAGGGGCTCCGGCTCCCATCGGTGCACCGAGCTGGCCGGCGTGCCGGCCGGCGAAGCGTCCGGTGGGGCCCTGTGTTTCAGTCCGGCGGCACTAAGCGGCACTCTCTGCTTTCAGCTGGGCTTCACTGAATCTCCCACAGCCCTGCTCAGCCTCACACACAGGCTGTTAGCTTGCTTCTGTGGGGAAGGCTGCAAATTCGGGCTATCCGTGCCTGGGCAGACCCTCTGAGCTACAGCACCCGAGGCCAGGCTGCTACGGCTGTTTCTGGGAGAGGAGAAACCACCTTCAAGGAGACACTTGCCCACTTGTTGCACAAGTTCACCCCAGGGAAAACCTGCACGCCTGCTCACTCATTTGAATTTCATCAGGCTGCTGGGGCTGGCTTGCTGCGGATCACACCAGCCCACACTAGCCACAAATTGAAGTCTGGAATTAGGGAAATAAATCCCCTTAACAATTCACCCAATAAACCCCCTTCTAAACCAAGCATCCCTTCCAGGGTCTGCAGGGTCGCAGGAGGCTGAATCAGTGACCTGCAGGGCTCCCTCCCATCCTAACCCCCTTCCCAGCCAGCCGTGCATTGAGCGGGGAAGCCGGCTCAGCCCCGAAGCCCGGGAAATTTCCTCCCGGGACAGTCTGGGATGTCTTAATGAGTGCAAAGGTGCCGGGTAACCTCGCAGCTCCCTGGTTACAGCAGGAGCTGAAGGCTTTCTGCTTGCCCCTGCCCACTGCAGCAGCACAGAGGAAGGCAGCAGGTTCCTGCCTGCCTCCTCTCCGGGAAGGAGATCTCCTTCCCCGCTCCAGCTGCACCCAGGAGGACAGACAGCCCGGGAGGACTCTGCTTCATCATCCCTGGGAGAGGGAGAAGAAGCCGTTTTCCACCCCAGAAACAGGAATTAAGGCTCATACAGGACTCATATTCCCACCGCAGGCTTTAAACGCAGGCATCTGAGATAAGAGGCGGGGATCGGAAATTACTATTGCTTTTTAAGTCTTCATGCTGCAGCAAGTAATAATGGCTGTTTCAATCAATTGTCCTCATCCGAGCTGTGCTGCAGCTTGTTCCCCCGTGAAGCCATAATCCCCCGGTACTTACGCAGTCTCGCACAGTCTCCTACTGCTGGTCACGATTTCAGGTGAGAAAAGAAATAATACCCCACTGAGGGATGAAGGCCTGGCTCTCAGAAGCATCTTTAGATGGGGGAAAAAAGAAAAGAGAGATTAAAAATGGATGAGCAAAAACTTGGAATAGAGACGATATGAAGCAGAAGCATCTCCAGAGGACACTGTTAAAAGCAATCCAAGAGAGAGAATTGGGCCCTTTTCTGTACAGGCTGACTTACCCGTAGCACTCGTCTGGTCGCCTACGGGATGCTGGGAGCCCCCGGGTGTCATGTGCTAACGTGCCACCGATGCTCCCACTGCACACCCGAGGAAACGGTGACCCTCCGGCTTTACTGCTAGTTCTGGGAGAAACGAGCCCGGTTTGGTGCCTTCAGAGGGTCTCAGCACCTCAAGGGTTGACATTCCCACCTGCTGCTGAAGAGAAGGGGACTCCCCAGCCTGGGGCCCCTTTCCAGTGAGTCAGGAGGTCATCTGAGGACCCTCTGTGGGCCATGGGGACACAGCGCTGGCAGCTCCCTGTCCCATGCCTGGGGCAGACTGTGTTGGGTCTTACCCCGTCTACACCACCACTGCGGCCAAGGCTGTGCCCAGAGCTGGTTTTGGGGTGATAAACCCTTGATCCAGGGCACCTCTGAGGCCTCCAGAGGAGCTCCACACTTGCTGTCAGCATGGAGTGATGATGGACACCAGGCACCCTCCAAAAAAATTCTTTCCAAAGAAATCCCTCTTGAAAAGCCGCATGCCACATTGCCGCATTTCTCTTCCCCCACCTCCCTTTTGCTGGAAGGGAGGAAGAGGAGTTAATTTAAAGGCGAACGCCAAGAACAGTGACAGTAAATATTGCCAAGCGTTTCTCGCTGGCATTTGGTTTTGGTAAGTGAAGATGCAGAGGGAAAGATCAAAGCTGTCTGAATAGCTTTTAATTACAAGCCTCAATTGCTCTATTTTCTCTCAGAAAAGTATTACAATCATCTAACAAAGCTCTTCGAGTGGAATTAGACACTAGCCTGAAGCTTCAAGGGCTGTTTAGTGGCTATTTTCCCTTTTGAAAAAAAAAAAATATTTGATGTCTAGATAAAAACCAGGCACTCCCATAAGTGCCTACAGCCAAGTCCGGTGCCCACTGGATAAACAGAGAGAGGCTGGGAAGCTTTTCCCGGGAGGAGGTGAGCAGCCCAGCCTGCACCGAAGGGTGAAGCACCCCACCGCAGCGTCCCCTCGCTGGGCATGGGGGACGGCTCCGGGTGCTGCCACCAGCATCCCACGTGGGAAGGGGGAATTCCCGGAGAGGGGAAAACAAGCTACAGTTTGGGAGTAAGATCTTCGGCAGCAGGCAACTGTTCCCATTTTCAGTTTTCCTGAGATGTAATTTCTTTCTCTGCCTTTCACCAGGACTTCTGTACGTCTCCATCATCTCCCCTTGCTCCACCGCTTCCCCCGCAGAGCTCATGCCTGAAGAACAAGACACCTTGGGAGTTTCTGAGCTCCAAACCATCCACCGTACAAAACTCAATAAGGCAGCCGAATAAGGAAAGCAGAGAAATAAGGATTCAGTTTCGTAAACTTAACCCTCAAATGAGATCAGAGGCTGGTAATTAATAAAGTCAGATTTCAACACAATGAAAAACCTCCCCTGAGACTCGGCCTGCTGCTGCTTGGTATTGATGGAAATGCTACGGATGTAATTACATTTCTCTTAGCTGTGCGATGGAGACAGCGGGCTCCTCTGTGCCATGGGCTGCTCTCAGCTAAGCTTCTTCCTTCCGAGCTGATCATAAGCCAGGGAGATGAGGCTGATAGCCACCGCTTCACGGTGGATGGGACAGGTCAGAGCCGGGCAGCTCATCGGACACCATCCTGGCGGATAGCCCCAAGGCAGAAGGGCTCAGTAGCATCTCTAACACACGCTCATCAAAAGACAAGAGGCGGTTTTCCAGCCGAGCACATTCAAACGGAACCCCGGTGCAGATGCCAAAGCAAACTGCGGGAAAGCAGCCCTGAGCGGCTTTCCATACCCACCTCCGAGCCGCCGCAGCAATGCAGGGAGCAAGGATAAACACCCGAACCAGAGGCTGGGCTCATTTTCTGCTCTTTTATGCTTAAACCCTGGAGGCAAGTGATTATCTCCAGGAATTTTCTCTGTGGTTAAGCGAAGCAAGAGCAGCGCAAGGCTGAGATGAGGGCAAGTCCAAAATATGTGAACAAATGACCTGTGCATGTGGAGAAGTTGCTATTAATGCCTAACATTGAACAAACATTAAATAGCCAGATCACAACACGGGATTCGTTTCACACAGAGGAAATGAAGCCGAAAAGCCATTAATCTTGATTTCATATTGACTACATAGCTTGTGTTTTTATTCCCCATCACTGCATGAATCAGCATGGCATGAGCTTTTCGGAGCACTCACTGCACATGGCAGACTGAAAGCACACAGAGAAATCAATGTTCAGAGAATGGACAGAGCCAGTCCAAACTTGGTTTGGTCTCCTCTCTGTGGCCAGGAGAAAGGTAATCTGATGCAACCAAAAACCAGACTGTGGGAAGATGTTAATTCTGTCAGTGGTTTCCTTGGAAAAAATCAAGTTTCCTGCTTGGTTTCTTGCAGATTCATCCTTCACTTCACTACGCTGAAAAATCTGCTATTTGGCAGGGCTGGTGCTGCTCGACTCTTGGCTCCGGCCCATCCTGCCTGGCTGCCGGCCCGCAGAGGAGGGAAGCGGCGGATGCTCTCCCTGACCGCTGCAGGCAGGCAGGAGGACTCCATCCGCACGGGAGCTACATCCCTTTGCAGCAATAACATATACTGGAGGGAAAAAATACCTTTTGCTGCAAGGGTGGGCTGGTTGCATAGGTTATGAGACCTCCCATGGGCTCTGCAGGCAGGATTTCCCACCCAGCACCTATATACTGCAAAAGGCACAAGGATTTGAGAGCAAAGCAGGAGCAAGAGGCAAGGACATGTATAACACCACACTATACAGACCTACAAATGATCCAGCCTGCTCGTTACTCAGGAAGATGCCATGAAGCGATGCCATGTGCCAGCACAGAGCGATGGGGTTTGCTCCTGGAGGCCCTTCCAGCAGCTTAACCATGGGAGGACCAAATTCCCAAGAATCCGAACATGAGAGATGTTCTCCAGGGGAGTGGAGGTGATCCCAGCTGGTGTTGGATATTATTGTGCCCTTTCTACCCCAGGGAGCGTTTAGCGAGTTTTTGGGTTGCTGAAGCAGAAACCTTGTGTGTAGTAGGAGAGGCAGCAGGTGGGGACAAGGGCTCTCTGTGTCCCCAGCACTGCAGAGAGCCAGCGTCACTCCTTTACTGCAGACAGCTGGGATTTCACTGCATTAAGGGGGAGAGAGAGTGCAAAGTCGGTTTACATGGTTGATTAGCATCATCGTTGCCAAGATACATAACCATGTTGCTCTATTTAGTGATTATTTCATTCTGTCATACAATTTATCCAGGCTTTAGGGTACTGAAAAAAGGAACAAAGGGAGTTCGTGGGCCATGCGGCTCTTCGACCTAAAGTGCTCCCACCCCAATGGCAGTCCCTTTGCTTGAAAAAAAATCCTAAAATTCCTTCTTTCAAAATAATGAGTTATGGCCTTAACACATCTGTTATCATGTGTTTTGAGCAAAGGTGGCATGTAGCCCCAGTCTAAAATGGCAAGAGGGCAGGTGCATGCAGCCACTGTGGGCCACTCAAAATAGATGTGCAGCAGCTCAGCCATGGCAAGGAGGGGCTGCAGATCCTGTAACATCACATCCCCATCCCCAAAAAAACCCTATGCCAAACACCCATTGGCATCGCACAGCATATGCTCTCCTTTCTTATAGTCCATCTCTGTTCCTCATGCAGCACCATGACTCTTGGGATACGGGCTGATGCTGAAGCCTCAGGTCCACCTTCCATTTTTTCTCCCTTCTTCCAGCCCCACCACCTCACAAGCCTTTTTCACCACGAAGCTGAGACACATTTCCCTCCTGCAACCCTCCATCCCTCCCATCTCAGCTGCGTGGTTCTCCTCAACGCAGGAGAAGGCCAGGGAGTAAGAACTGGTCCTTCAGAAAGCCCTGGGCAGGACCTGGGAGGTGAAGATCAGGAATGTGAATTACCAGCTGATTCTGCAAAGTCACAAAATCAAAGATGAAGCTCTGCCTCCACAGAGATTCACATGGAAACACCGTGAGAAGCCATGAATGCACAATCAGGGCTACAGCTCAGGATCTGTCCAAAGGAGGTTCTCCTTGTTGAAGGAAGGAGAAATTTGTTTATGCATAAATATCCACAAAAATAGCTGAAGGAAAGCAAACTGGAGTTTTTCTGGCAGAGCCTGCTTTGCTGCTAGTCTAAGAGGCCCTCTTCTGAGCAGGTAGCAAAGGCTGCACCAGCACCAGCTGCTTCTGGAGATCCTTTTCATTTAAACAAAGAGGCTGTAACTATGGAGAGCACCCACTTTCCCTATAAAGCATTGCAGGATGAGGCATGCCTCTCCGGGCACACATTGTCCTACCCAGCAAGGATATTCCAAAGTATCCAGAGAGAGATCAGAGCCCAGTTACAGTTCTTTAAGGAGTTAACAAATCTTCCTCTGGGGGGAAAAAAAAAAAAAAGAAAAAAAGAAAAAGACATATTTACAGTCTAGCTCCTCATGAAAACACTTCAGAAAAATGGATGTGGCAACTACTCAGCACCAGACAGGGGCTTCATCAGGGCAAGTCCCGAGCTGCGGAGCAATGGGCACCACGTGGGGCAAACGCAGGTTTTGTCTTTCTGTAGTGGGGGTTTCTTCCCCTGCTAAAATTGTCTTCAGCACCGGGGGCCAGGCTCAGTGGGGGCCAGAGGAATTCGGAGCAGTGAAAGGCTTTGTGGCTCCTACGGGCAGTGGGCATGAGGAGGGTGATTTCGACTGAATACTCACCCAAACCAACTAACCTCAGTCTGACCTGTAGCTCAGTGAAGGATAACTCAGCACCTCCCTGGGTAAGTTCTTCCCGTGGTGTAAAACCATCCAAACTCCATTGAGGGTGCAAATTCTGCACCTTATTTCTGCTTTTAGAAATCATGATTCATCTTGGGGGAAAGCTGTTGGCTTTGAACACCCTTCAAAAGCCAGAGCTTTGCCCAGATGTGCCAGCGCCGGGAGCCAAGGAGCTCCTCGGGGGAGAGCTCAGCCCACAGCTCATCCATTCCTCGACCCTTCCAGCAGATGACTCCATCCAGCAGCAGCAGGGAGAACACTTAGTACATTAATAAATCCCATAATACTGAATAAAGCACTTTGGTTTATGGTTTTGCTATAAGAACTCACCCCTGGGTACTAACAATTAACTGAACTAGAAAAGAAATAAAGATTTCAATTTTTTCCCACCAATTTTCTTTCTCTTTTTTTTTTTTAAGAAAAAAATCAGCACTGCTAATAAAAAACCCTCTCCTTATACTACACAGAGATCACTATTCCTACCCTACCTGCCTGGGAAGGAGTAGTGATCTCTGTGCAGAGAGAAGGCGCTTTCCTTATTGCACATCTCACTGGCTAATCCATCTTTCCTGGTTACAGAATACGGCTTTGGCTTTATTTTCAGAGCAGTCCTGTAATTCATCATTCTCCGTGATCATGCCTAACCCCGTAACTCCTGGGAAGCGCGTGGGGAGTAAGTGGGAAGAGCTCGTTTTAGTCCTACATCAGATTTCACCTCTAACAGCAGGCAGCTGCCAGCATCACCGCCCTGCCCGCCTGTGAAAGCTGCCTGTTGCGAGACCCAGAGCAGCCGCAGAGGCTGGCGGGGTGCGGGCAGCTCGCGCTCATCTCCAACCACCGATTTTCTAGCATTTTCACAGCTTCTGTTTCCAGGTTGCCTGCAGACAAAGTTGCCCGCATAACAAAAGTTCCCACTGACCTCAGTAAAAAGAGATCGGATGCTTCGGTGTTATTGCACGCGCTCAGCAGTGGTTTCGGCTGGAAAAATAAGCCCACGTGCAAAGAACCCGGCAGCGCCGGTGTTGAAACAACCCCCGATCCACGCAGCTAAGTCTTTCAGACTCCACATCATTCAAAGCGCAGGGGTTTTTATTTTCCTTTATTAAAGCACACAAGTAGCCACCTAGGAAATTGTCATTTACACTGCGGTAATTGTAAAATCATACCAACACAACCGTTTCAGAAGGGAATTAAAGAGCCTGCGCTTCAGCCGGCCAGCCGATCGCAAGCCTTTAACTCCATAGGCACAGTACAATAAAGCTTTTGCTTTCAGGTTTTTGTTGCTCTTCTTATAACAAACTCCACTGAGCATTGAACAGAATGCCTAAACACATTCACTGCAAGGGCCACGGAATTACCCAAAAGCTTAGTAAACACACATTTATTGAGTACTTGATTATGTAAGATCATTGCAGCATAGTCATTATAACAAAATCCTCATTAAAAAAAAAAAATGCCAAACACTGTTATCTTTTTCAGAGGACATAAATCTAGTTAAAAACCCAACCAAGAACTACAAAGGGAGGGTGGCTGTTCCTTAGCCAGCCACTGATGAACGCTCTCCTGCTCCCTAATGGCACCGCAAGAAAAGCCCAGCAGTCGCTTCCCAGCTTCACGTACAGCTGTGCCCAGCACCCTGTCAGACCCTGCGACAGCCGATGGGCTGAGAAGACTCAAGGTCGCTCGCTGACCAACGCTGTTATCATATCCACAAAGACAACAGCCCACCAAACTCATTTTTTTCCAAGGGCGTGGATGCAGCTTGCCAGCAGCGCGGTTCTCAGGGAGTTCTTCTCGGCATGCTTGGGGGTTGCATGAGATTTCCTAGTGAGTGCTTGGGGATAAACATCCATGGCAAAGTGCTTGAAGTGCCCAGATTTCCTCCTCCCCCTACGCTATTCAGGGGAAGCGCTAATTGCAAAGTTTGCTCTGGTATCCCTCCCGATTCCCAGTCAAATACTAATCAGCATGAAAATCCTCCCAGCTTGAGCAGTT
Organism: Mycteria americana; assembly: GCF_035582795.1. Classification (NCBI taxonomy): domain Eukaryota; kingdom Metazoa; phylum Chordata; class Aves; order Ciconiiformes; family Ciconiidae; genus Mycteria; species Mycteria americana. The sequence goes on from NC_134378.1 coordinate 16,502,184, forward strand.
TACAAGGGATCTGGGTCTATACATGGGACACCGGAATTGCATCTATATTTTAAGCCCAACCGTAAGGGAAACGCTCTACATAGAAATATAACATTAGATTCTTTTATACAGCATATATAAAGAACATGACAGCATTAAAATATTGGCAAATCAATACATTAAAAATACAGAATCTCATAGACCAGAGCACAAGAAATATATTCACATGAAATCTGTACAGTCCGGACAATGCTGCCGGTTCTCGTGTTGGAGCTGACCTTCCATCTCCCAATGGAGGTCGTTGCTTTGCTTCCCCATCAGCACCACTGGCCACCACTGCCCAGATTTCCCCGGGGTTTTGTGCTCCAGGGAGAATACAAGTCTGCTGTCCCTGCCGGCACGGAGGGCACTCAGTGGTTAAACTCTTTGGGAATGCTTTCATTATCAAATGAAACGATGGGGCATTTCATTTTACACAAAGCTCTGACCTAGTGGGAGAGGAAAACCAATCTATGGTTTGCAGGAGGGGTGGCAGCATTTCCCAAGTGCTCTCAGCATCATGGATCTCACTTCATTAAAAAAAAAAAAAAAACAAACCAACCAACCACCTTTTGTATGGTTTGTGTGCTGCTCCTCTCGTGTGGAGCAGCTGGGACTGTTTCAGGCTGCCCCTCCTACCAGGAGCGTCCATGTCTTCTGGAGGAGCGGCCGTTCTGACTTCTCCAAAATGGCTTTCCCCTATACATAAACACATGTATATATAGGTCACTTCATTCCTTCCTCCTCGCACTGAGGAAGATCCCCAAGGCATGCTTGGCAAGATGAAATCCTACGCTACAGCTGTACATCTAGCACTAGAGAGATGTGTATATACAGACACGTTCTGTCCATTATTACAATGGAAATACAAGGTTTAAAAAAAAAAGCAATAGCAGCATGTGAACAAGGATTTGTGTTCATTTCATCTGTCTTTTCTTCCTCCTCCTCCTGAGCTACATTCAGCAGTTTTGACAGTCCCTTCTCACCCCCCTGCTCCCCTCTCGAGGCGGAGGGGGTTACTGCAGACCCCGTCCACCGGAGCTGACCTTGTCCGGCCCAGGCTCCCAGCCGCAGGGCAGTTTGAATTTCCCTTTCCACCAGCTCCCTCCTCTCCCTCTCTGCATCCTTCCCTTCATGATGACTCATCCTGGAGATGATCTTGGGTTTTTGTCTGACGGCTGCTGCTCACTTTGGCTTCAGCAAAGTCTAATTTCAGAGCGATACCGCAGGAATAAAACCCGCACCCCAGCGCCTGGTGAGCCACATGAGCCGTTAGCATCTTAAACAACTCAGGGAAGAAAAAAAGAAGTGGAATAGTTTGCATTTTGTCTGTCTCCCAGCAGCAAAAGTGTAAGTCCCAGGAGCAATGCCTGTTTTAAACCCTTAATTCCTGAATTCTCAATAATGTTACAAACCACCAGGGTTTTGCAGGAATCAAAGGGCTGATTTCAAACACGTTCCCTAGTGCAGGGTGCACCGGAATTAAAAAAAGCATCAAGTGGGCTCACTTTTTCTGCATGCTCTTGCAGTATCCGGTTTTCCCAACCCCCAAAATTGTTTCCTCACTTTCTCGTTTTGAGGTCCTGCTAAAGAGCAGTTATCTGAGTTAGCTCTGACGTGGGGGTGGTTGGACTCTGCTGGGCGACAGCCACCATGGGAATTTCCATGCCTAGTCAGGCTGGATTGTTAGTCCCCTCCGAGTTCTTGCAGGCATAGGCCACATCCTTGGCGATGCTGCACATCCTGTTGGACATCTGGAGCTCGGTCCTGAAGGCGGTGGGGAAGCAGAACTTCTTGAAGCATGCCTTGAAGTTCTCATCTAAGAAGGCATAGAGCACGGGGTTCAGGCTGCTGTTGGCATACCCCAGCGCAGTGCAGAAGCAGGAGATGGCCAGCTCGAGCTCGCTTTCTGCCTTGGCACCCAAGCACTGGACCAGCACAAAAATCTGGATGGGAGTCCAGCAGATGATGAAGACTGCCACCACCACCAGCACCATTCGGGTGATGCGCCTCAGGTTTCGGTCCTTCTCCTTGGAGCCTGAGAGGACACGGACATTCTTGAGTCGTCTGATCATGAGACTGTAGCAAATGGTGATGATCAACACAGGGATCATAAAGGAGAAGAGAAAGACACAGATGCCAAACACTGGATCCCAGTAATCCACGGGTGAAGGGAGTTTAATTAGACAATCAATTTCTGCAAGTCAAAAAATAAAAAGGAAGGGAAGATCAGCAAACCCATATCAAGAAGAAAAGCATCTGCACATTCAGTTTAGTTCAGGCATGTTTAATGCTGGAAAAGCAGTCGCAGTGATGCAGAGAGGCCAGGGCAGAAAGGAAAGAGTTAAGATGGCTTTAGAGAGAGAGCTGGTACCCCTCTCCAATGGCTCCCCAAGCCCACGGGCCCTCCTGGCCACCAACACCTCCCACCCATTGGATGCATTTCTACTGACCGTTGTTTTCATTCTCTGCAGATCCCATCACCATTGCTGGGATGCCAAAGACAGAAGCCAGCGCCCAGATGCAGACATTCACCACTTTGGCCTTGTGGGGAGTGCGGATGTCTAGTGCTTTGATAGGGTGGCAGATAGCAATGTAGCGGTCCACACTCATCATCGTCAGAGTGAAGGTGCTTGTAAACATGTTGTAGTAGTCTATAGAGATGGCAATCTTGCAGAGGACATTGCCAAAGGGCCAGAAGCCCAGGAACGTGTCTGTACCCTGGAAGGGTAAGGTCATCAGACACAAGGTATCAGCCAGAGCGAGGTTGAAGATGTAAATGTTGGTTGCTGTCTTCATCTTGGTGAATCTAAAATGTAGGAACGAGCAATGGTTAGAGCTCCATCTGACCATGATGCACAAGACATTGAAGTCTACTGAAGAGGGCATTCTGCCACTTTAGAAGGAGATGCTGTGTTTTTCTTATGTAACAAGAGACTGAACACCACCCTCCCCTTTCTACCTCCCACCTGCTTATCAACACACGGCTCAATCCAGCTCCTACAACAATACAAACGGTGCCTTCACAATCAGTTGCATGGGCAGGAGAAGCTTATTCCCTTAGACTGCAAGTTAGGACCACAAAACCCTGAGGCCGTCAACTCAGACCATGCTTTTTGAAAAATGACTTCAGTAAGGCTAATCGAGGATTTCATCACATATGGCTTCATTATTATAAATATTGGTGAGAGCTTTACCCAGTAAGCTGATTTGAAAGGCATCATACGGTCCAGAGCTAAGTTGATTAGCCATTTTGTATTGGCTCATAGCCAAAGACTATGGCTAATGTGAGCTACCAAATCAGAATGGGCAAGATGGCCAGCGGCAGCTAAAAACTGGTGAGGAATGAGTTTTGTATCAGGAATCAAAATATCACAATGGATCTTTTCTTTAGAAAGGGGTAGTTTGCAGATAACGTCATGAGTCAACTCTACTTCAAAGGGGTTTTGTCATTTCTATATTACTTTTATCGCATGAACTGATTGCCCCAAAAGAAGATTCACCTTGCTCTGATGGTAATCATCTCCTTTTTTACACATGGGAAATGATGCAAAGAAAGATGTGATCACCTACCCAAGGATACATGCAGAGTCTGCAGAAATGGAAACTCAACAGTGACAACAGTGACTCTGTGACTGAATCTAACATTTCACCTCCAGGATGTTCCTCTCAGGGGCAAATTAAGAGCTGAAAGAGGTATAATTTTAAAGCTACAGCTCATCTATCATTTACTGTACTAATGGCCTTTGCAGAAATGTTGCCAGAAATGGCAGACAATGATGTGTGTTATTAACAGAGGGCAAGTTCATTTGAGGGTAACACTTAAACCCATGAACTACTGCACTATTTGCAGTTTGATATGTGTGGGAATATTATGGGCTCTGATTTGACCTAAAAAACTCTTTTTGTCAAATTGATTCAGAACAGCAAACCCCCAGCTGCACTCCTCAGCACTGTGCCCCCCTCCCCGATGATCTGAGCTTCAGCTCTTGAGAGATTGAGTGCTCGGAGGAACATTATCACTGCCACGCTCTGAACTCTGAGACACACGGTGACATAGCCAGGTTTACAAGAACAACAGCCAGAGGATCCACAATCCAGAATATAAAGTCTATTTTTTTTTTTACCCCTCTTAGAGCTCCAAGTTGTGTTTGTATTAGAAATCAGATGTTTGAAAGTGGCTTCAGAAAGCAAGAACAAATGATCCTACATTTGACCTTGAAAGCCAAAGGAAGCTTTTGGAGCAGGTGAATGTTGATGGAAGCACTTGAGGTCCCCGAGTAAGTCTGAGCCAGGCTCCTCCTGGCCCAGAAATCACAGCAGCTGAGCAAGACAGTGGGTTCTTAGAAAGCCAGCCCAGATCAGATAAACTTATGTAACCAAAAGCAGCAGAGGAAAAATACCAGTGTCTTTCCTATTGTGAAGGGATGAACAAGCAAAACACTTTGCCAATCCAACACAACCTGGTAGCTGCCAGGGCTTTAAAGCTTTGGGACTTCCTAAGCAGAATTACACAGAAACGGACTCCAGCGCTGTGAATCCCAGAGCAGCAGCATCTCAAGGTGGGCGAGTTTTGCTTTTTAGTTTGAATTCTTGCAGTTAGCATAAATGAGGCAATGCACACAGGGAGCATGAGATGGGTCTGTGAATTGATTCAGACACTTTCCCCTCTAGGTCAGCAGGGGGGGGTAATTAAAATTAAGAAATTAAATCACTGTTCTTTACCAGCCCACACAAAAATAAGTATTGTCAGCTGAGGCTTCAGGAAATTATTCAGTCACCTAAGACTGTGTTAGCAAAGGTCTCCTGGGAGCTGTAGTCTTCCTCTGTATACCACAGATCTGGGAAGCTGGGCTCGCCCAAGCTTCCCAAAGGTGAAGCTTCTTCCAGTCCATCCTTCCAGAAAGACTGGACCTGGAGGCAATTCATCAACATGCCTCTAACCCTGACTGCTTTTACTGATAGTATAGCCCAAGGGAATAACAACTGCATTTTTGAACCACGATGGGCAACTTCACCACTGTGAAACAGAAAAAATTAAAGGGTTTGTTGTTTTTTTTTACCAGTGGGAGAAACAAACGGCAATCCGCCCACCTCTACCACCCATCCAGCATCCACAGGGGACATTGCCTCCATGCACGCTCCCATGTCCCCAGCACGGTGAGAAGTTTGGGGCATCTCAGCTAACCCTGAGCTTGGGGCGTGCAGATTGCAATCCTTCAGCTCCCTCTTGCTCCCCTCCACCCCAGGGGACCTCACTGGTCCCTCTCCTCTCCTCTCCTCCAAGACCCTTCTCGGCAAGAATTCAGAGTCCAGGTGCAATTGCTCCGCCTGGCCCTGCGAAGTCCCCTCTCCCCGAAGCACAGACCCCTCGGCTGCCCCTTTCCTTGCTCCCTCCGAGGTGATGGCAGAGCTGCCTTTCCTCACTGCCTCCGACACAAGGACATGCTGGGGTGGCTGGCCCACCGCTTACCTCTTTCAACCCACCTTCAAGTGGATTTTAAGGCTGATTTTGTGCTCTTGAAAGGTGGGGAAATTAATTTACACCTAATTAATTACTTCTAGCTCCACTTCCTCTGCACACTGAGAGCCCACAGCCATTATCCCAACCAACCAATGTTCCCAAACATTTCCAGAATGTTCAGTACAAACAAAAATCAATTAATCACTTCTCTGTGGATTAACCTCTTTTTCTTTTCCTCTGGGAACTGAGAGTGTTCTCTTTCTTAATCTGCACAAAAAAGACAAATTAAACTCTCGGGCTTTAGGAGGCACCTAAGGTCCCCCCCACGGCACAGCTCCAATGCCGACAAGCCTGTGGCCTCCACGGAGGACATTAGCTCCCCACTGAGCCATTTTCTTGCACTCGGTCACGGAGGCAATTTCCTAATGGAGCATCTCCCACAGGGCTGTTTCTCAGCTCTCCATCCAGCTCCACCTTTGTCACAAAAGTAATCACTTCACTCTGCTCTCCTGTTCTCCCAGCTGCTGAAGCCTAAGAGGAAAAACATCTGGATATCAGCTCAGCACTCGGCTTCCCCCTCCTTGAGCAGACCTCAGGCAGCATTACCTGGAACAAAGCTTCAGTGAGGGGAACCCACAGTTTGGGAGAGGAGGAGATGGGTAGGAAACAGTTCTTCCACATACTGGGCTTTGAGGTCCTGTTTTTCACAGGGATGGATTCTGTCCCTGGCTGAGCCTCAGGGTGAGCTGCAAACCTATTATTTTAGCACCACTGCCTCCTTTCCACCCTTCCACCTCGAGGCTGCAGGGCAGCAAGCAGCTCCGGATGCCCCAGGGCTAAGGACCAGCCAGCTGCAGCAAACCTACAACCCAAAATAGGGCTGCAGACGCCGGGGCAGAGGGACCAGAGCAAAGCCTTCAGCCCTGGGGAACCGTGAGCATTATCTCCAGGAGCTCTGTGTCTCTTGGAGCCTCTTGATTTTGATATTCCTAGCTCCAGCTAATCAGGATGCAGACAGTGCTGTTCACCTTGAGCAGCTCCCTCCGTTCCCACCCCATGCCCTGGCATCAGCAACAGCCTTTGCAGCCCTCCCCGGACACACACAGGGAAGCGAAACAGAGCAGAAAAGGCTCAGAGAGGATTTTTGCCAAGCTGCTCCCACCCTCTGATGGTGGAAATCAGCACCAGTTCACTGACATCTCTGCTCCCAACCTGCTCTTAGCCCATACGTTGTATGAAGCTGCTATTTGATCTGGCACGTACCATCGTGATTCGTGTTCCCAGCCATCCACCCACACCGTGCTCTGTGTCCCTGCCGCTCCGATCACCTTTTCAGAGCCCCCTCATCCTGAAATTACACAATTCAAGCCAGTTTATTCTTAACGGTTCAACAGGCCACAAAAAACCCAGAGAATTTAAGAAGGGCAAATTTAAATCACTGTGGATTATGAAGCCAGACGCTACAGCAAAAGCAGGCAGCAGCGCCGGCACGCAAAAGCCTATTAATTACCTGGCCGGACGGTGACTGACTAGCAGGGGTTAAGGAGTCTGCCGCTAGCCAGGGCGAGCAGCAATGCCTTGGGACAGATTATTTTCTTGCCCTTTGGGTCTCGCTGCCGTGTCTGGGTGACACTGGTGCCCTCCCTCCTCAAGGTGCTCTCTGGGGACCAGCACGGACAGGGGCATTGCATGACCCCCATCGCTGCCACGCCAGGGCAGAGGCTGGGCGGCTGCTGCTGCAAAAGCCTCTGCAACTCGCCCGGGGACTCGCAGGGATGCTCGTGCAACCCCGAGCGGGCGCACGGCCACCAGCAACAGTGCTTCGGTCTAAGAAGGGCATTCGCCAGCATCCGTACTGCAGCAAGATGCTCTCGTGCCTGTTCATGTGCTGGATCTGCCTCTGCTGAACCGCTGTGTCCTAAATGCTGCTGGGAATTGCCCAGTGCCTGAAAAGCACTGGGAACCAAGTCCCACATTAATCATCACAGAATTACCACTGCACATGGGTAGTTCCTTTCCACTCATCCCACCGAGGCCAGGGGAAACCAAGAGCCCTCCAGCACACACTGGAGCCACAGGAGCTGTGTTAGCAGGGGCCACACATGGCTTCTATGAGCCATGTGGCTGAGGCCAGCTCACCTGGGCTCATGGGGGCCTGGAAATTGGGGAGCTGCAGACCTGCCCTTTGCAGCAGGTCTCCCCCTTCTGCTCACCTTGCCATCCTCCCCCGGCTTCAATCACTCTGCACAGCACAGAGCCCTTGGCATGGGTTTCCCTTTTCTATAAATTGCAACAATTGTCTTTCCTTTTTTTTTTTTTTGCCAAGAAAAACTAAAAGAGGGGGATCTGGAGAGAGCTGAGGTCTCAGATGGCCCTGCCAGTGTCTGCTGGGTCAACACCACATTAAACACTCACTCAATTTCAGCTCTGAGACACACAGCTGGTCAAGGCTCTTCCCTTAGAAAGCTTTCTATTAAGAAATCAGCATCTCTGCAATGTCATAATTAACTTCATTTTCCCTGTCTTATCACAGCCAGCTGCCCTCACCCTATTCTCAGGGATCAATGCAGTTTTCAGGCAGAATAACTGCTGGCACAGCCACCCCCAGGCAGCCACCCAGTGCAGGCACCTCCCCATCACAGCCCTCCTCCTACCTAAAGGTTCACCTGGAAGCAGCGAGTAAAAGTGTAGGGGCCTAACAGCCCTAATCTGCCTAAACAGCTGCTCAAAATGCTCTGAAATAGTGTTCTTCAATAGGGAGAGCGGAGCACCCCCAGTACTTTGCCGGGCTCCCAACAGAGAGCTGCCATGGCAAAGAGAATTGCCCTAGAAACGAGGCATCATTCCCACAGGGGCCTGATCCAGGCCAGCAGAGCCAACACTGAGGAAGGGAGTCCTCCAGGTCATCACCGCTGAGCATCGCAGCAGCATGACGGAGCAGGGGACAAGAGAGGACCTCCTGGGCCAGAAGCTGGGTGTTGTCCCTGGTCCCTTCCCTGGCACACCAGTGGAGGTCTGGGGGTCTGTCACTCCCCGTGCAGCAACACTGTGGTTGCTCTCATGTATGGGTCATCCAACCCCATGGCCATTGCAAGAACGATACATTCCCCTTCTCTTTTCTTCCTAAAAAGAAAGCTCTTGAGCATTCAGCCTTGCAGCATTCAGTTCATAGATAAGAGGGGCCTCAGCAGCCTGGTTTCCCCCACTCTCCCCCCCAAACCCTCTCTGCCTTGTGCTGTTCAACTCCTTGTTTCACATTCATTAAAAAGCAGTACAGGAAATATATGCAGAAGAGAGCAAACAGTAGAAGGAGGGAGGGGAGGCATTATCTCCACTGACAAGGAACAATGAGCAAGCAGAACAAAGCCGCAGACAAGGCAGGTTTCCACAATAAGTCCTTTACTGTCCAGGAAATCGTGTTCCTGACAAGAGCCCTTCTCGGTCTTATCCAATTAGTGCTGCTCAGCACTCGAAGGGGGTTGACAGTCACGTGATGACTGTCTCTATAAATTAATCATTCCAAATGTTAAATCACTCCAAATATAATAGAGATGTAGGCTGGGTTCTACAACAGAGGGGAAAACCCAGAGGAGGCTTTGAATTTGTATTTTTGTGTGAAATACCGGGAGATTTTAAACTTTTCCCTCGGTGCTGCAAAAAACTCATTCAAGAGGAACAAAAATCAAGCCTTCCTGATGCCTCCAATTTCCTCAAGTGCTGATATTTGAGTCTTTGTATTTCCCAACTCCCTCTTAAACAGGAAACAATTACTGTCTACACCACTGTACCATTCTTTTTCTGGAAGATAATACACCAGTTTCTTATAGGTTGTGTAGCATGCTGAAGTCTGGTTCTCCCTGGTGAAATATAAGCATGGAAAGAAAAAACCAAACAGCTTTTGTAGGGTGCACCATACCTGTAGACGATAGGGGTGCAGCACCGAGGGTTTGCCAGTCTTTTCCATTAATGGAAGAGATATATCATTAAGAGTCCTAAAGCTCCATGTTGACTTACCAGCAACCAACAGCCAACCTACTGAAAAAAAGATGCTATTTAAGGCATGAAGCCCAGAAGCACCAATGCTCCAGTCTGGGGAGAAACCCTGTGCTTGAGAAGTCATCAACATCCTCCTTGCATGGCCACTAATTTGGCAGCTCTGCATGAATCTGCGTACGTGAGCAGGGTCAAGAGTTTGAGATACTGAGTCCAGTTTATCACCAGCCCTGCTCCTGACCTTAACAGATAGGGCAAGGAGAGAAAAATCAAATCCTGGGCAAAAATACCCAGAAGTTGCAGTTACCCACCGAACCAAGAAGGGTCATTTCCCTGGGTATAACTGAGGGTTAGTCTCAGCCAGTACCGACCTCCCAGGAGACACTGATGTAGCTGCTTCTGCATGTGTTCTAGCTCAGTTATAACTTCCCCAGCACACATTATTCAAGTGGCCCCTCCAGGCTGACACAGAAGTTTTTGGGGAAAAACAGAGGTGAATCCCCAAGCAGTACCCAAATAATTAAAACTTCTATTAGCTCTTTTGTATATATAGGGATTTACTGGATAAAGGGGAAACAGAAGTGGAAAAGGCCCAGGGGAGATGGGGGTGAGACCTCTCTTCAGTTTTCAATTGTTTAGAACCAGTAAAACCAGAGGACACAAAAAAGCTAAGTTCTAGGGGAAATGCCAGTGCTAAATCCCACTTTCTTTTCTTGGGTCCCATTTATCCAACTGGAAGGTACCAAAGCTAAAAAGGAGCAGAACAGAAGCCACCATTTTGAAGACGTGGCCCCACATAGCCACAGCACACGTCCACCCTGACCGGGATACCAGTTTGGGACATTCCTATTCCTGGTGATACACCGGTCACAGCCCCGGGCAGGGGCCAGCAGGGTCCTGCTGTCCACATCCCACCAGACCTTTGCAGACCGGGAGATTTCTGCCAAGGTTGTTTCTTACGCACATCTAAGGTTCACGCACAGGGCACGGACGCCCTTCCCCTGCATGCACACTGGCTGTCATTCCCAGGGAGCTGCATCGCCATGGGACAAGGACTTCTTGCTCCCAGAGCCTCACTACTCACCACGTTTACACACACCCACAAACACCGTGCTTACTCAAATGATTGCTACTACACGGAACAGAAACACGAGCTCTCCAAACGCGGCACTGCTGCACTGCAAACCTCCTCTGTCTCCAGACTCTCCAGGGCCAACACGATCCCTTCTCCCTGCCACAAACTCCTCGGCAGGAAGAGCACGGACCGGCAGCCTGATGAACAGTCATGTTGCTTTGCCCTTGTAGCAGAGATGTAGCCGCTGTTCACCAGCTTGTGATACCAAAGACTTCATTTTGCAGCATCTCCCCCAGCCAAGTTGTGTATATTCAAGGGAAAGATGCTTTGGAAGCAGCAGAGCTCCTGGCAGGAGCGAGACTTAATCTCATCAGTGTCTGAATACCTGCTAAGTATTTTCGTCCTCTGTCGGAGGAGAAAACAAATTGATCCTGTCTCTTCTGTGCTGGCAGCATCCACCTGCACCAGGATTCTGCTCTGAGATGTGTATAAAATGGAAGCTCGCTCCTAACATACAGGGTGCAGAGATCAGAAGGGGGTTGCTGGCATTTGACACAGAATCACTGCCCTAATGGCCACATAAACTTATTTTGTACTTAGAGGGGAGAACAGGTTTCTGATTCCAGGAAATATTGGGGTTTGAACCACAGCAGAACCAGACAGGGATACTTAAAATGCCAGGAACACACAGGGAGGCTGGACAGTGCTGCTGAGTGGTGCAGGCTCCGTGCTCTGTCCCTCTGCAAAGGTCCCTGCTCTCCCCACTTCAGCGTGAGGAGCCAGAGAAGTTGCCCTCATCTCTGCAGCATCCTGTTACATCTTATTTACGTCTACAGTTTCCAAAGAGTTGGAAGAGGTATATTTGTGATTTTTCCCCTGTAAGAGTAAGCCTGAGCATCCCAGCAGGCTCTTTCCCTTGCAACTAGATTCAGCTTTGGAAAGCGCCAGCTCCCAGATGGAGCAGCACCTGCAGCCACAGCTGGGGTGCCGGACATGGCACAGGAGGGAGAGGTCCCATTAAAGATCCAGCACACCCTGGCAGCGGGATGCTCCCAGCACATTGCCCTCCCCAGGGACATCCAGCTCCCTGCCTGGCTGTTTGCAAAAAAAAAAAAGTCCCATTTTTTGAGCAGATCTGATCGCTCTGTTCCATTCTCTGGGTTAAACTTTAGGAGGCACCAGAGGGCAGCTTGAAAGCTGGTGGGAACCTTCATCACAGCCTAGGAAGGGAGAAAAACAAATAAAACCAAAACAATAAAACAAATGCCACATCGTTACCTCTAAAGCACATCGCAATTACCAGGGAAGAGCCGGCCTGCTTCACCCGCAGCAGGGATTGGGGGGGAAGGTCTGCCCCCCTCCCAGCCCTCCCCAGGGTGCTGCCTGCGTGTCCTACCTGACGATCACATACATGACGGAGCAGTTGCCCACCAGCCCCACAATGCACACAATGGAGTAGACAACCACGATGGTGATCTTGATGCTCAGCGGCAGGAAGCTGTCCCCCGTGCCGTTGTTGAACCAGTTACTGGGGAGAAAGCTCAGGTTCAGCATGGAGGAGTCGTTCAGCAGCTTTCTCAGGTCAGGGTCTTCCAAAATATGAGCAGGGAAGAGTGGATCCATCCTGAAGCACCAGCCTGTGCCAAGGACCTAGGGCACCAAAGAGACAGTTTTAAGATTCGCTGATCAATGGGGTAGCACGAAACCGTAGCAAAGCATGTGCGTGAAAAACGCTGGGCAAGAAGGATGATTTATTGCCGAGAAGAGCACAGCCCCCCCCCCCCCCCCCCAAACCTCCCCAAGAGCATTTTAATGGGTTGCAGCCCTGAGAGCCTGGTGCATCCCGAGCACCCAGGGAGCTCACGCAGATCCCCGCACCGCCAGCCCTCCCAAGCCTTGGATGCTCCTACCTCCTCTCCCAGCCCTGCCGGGTCGGTGAGTCCCCACACGCGGCTTTGTGCCCCCAAACCTCCCCCCCCGCCGTGCCCTCCGAGAGCCACCGCAGCCTCCCACCGCGGCTGGGGCACGGGCACGGACCCCGACCCCCGACACCCCCCCCACCCCCCCGGGCTCCTGCCCCGGTAAAACGGCAGGAAAAGCCCAAAGTTGAAAATAAGCCTCGGCTGGCTGCTCACCTGGGTGCGGGTTTCCCCTCTAACGCGGCTCCCGGCCCCGCGGCTCCGCTCCCCGGGGCCGCATCCAGGCACTCCCGGGCTGGGGGGGGGGGAACAAAGCCGGGCTGCGGGCACGGCCGGAGGCTCCGCTCCGGAGGCAGTCGGTGGAGGGGCGGGGGGGTAAGGGGCTGCTCCTCGCAGGCAGGGATGCTGCCGGCGCAGGGGGCTGCACCCCGGAGCCCACGTTTTTAACGAAAAGGGAGGGATGGGGGAGAGGGAGGGAGGGAGGACGGACGGCGGCTGGGCAGAGCCAGCCCCGGCTGCCTGGCTTCTCCCACTGCGTAAGAGAAAAGCGGAGGGGGGGGGAAGGAGGAAAAGAGGGAGGGGGGGAAATAATAAATAACCAAAGGCACCAAACGGAAAGCGAGCCCACACCTGCGAGCCCAAGGGCAGAGTCCTCCCCCCGCTCCCCCGGGCTCTCCGAGCTGCCGGCGGCCCCCCCGTCCCACCCCCGGAGCGGGGAGGGGGGGTTCCAGCGCCGACCCCCTCCCCAAAACCCTGCCGCAGCCCCCAGCTGCGGAGGGGGCCCGCAGCCTACCCGGGGTGGGCTCCCACCCAGATGCGCTGGGAAGGAGAGAAGGATCGGAGCGCTGGGGAGAGCTTCGGGAAGCGAATTCCTCCCTCTGCAATTGTGCAACCTGAACGCTGTGCTACCGCAGGAGAGGCAGAATGGGGAATCTGACCTAGAAACTGGCAAAAAAACCAAGGAGGACTGAGAACTGAGGGGAAAGAAAATTGTTATTATTTAGTATTCTTGCAGTGGCATTCGCTAAAGGTCATTTTTGTAACCCAAAACATCCTGCACCTTGGATCAGAGTTAGAGTAGCACATTTATTTTAAGAAGCCGCAGTGGTAAATTCATTACCTTAGGGTGGGGTGATCCATGCAGACCCCACAGGTCCCTGCCCTCCCCAATCTGGCCATGGCACATTGACCCTGCTAGACTCAGTGCCCAAGAGCTGCAGAGCCCCCCCAGCCTCCAAAGAGGGTGCAAAGAGGTCTTTGGGGCCCATCCCCAGCTTGATCCCAGATCAGGGCCAGACTGACTGCTGAGAACTAGAGCCTCATGGTCTGGTGCCTCTGGCCATCTATAGTGTTTCCCTGAAGAAGCCATTTCCCAGCAGTTTGTGTTGGGGACACAAGGGTCAGATCCAATTTGGGGCACATTGGAAAAAAGGAAAGTGAGTTCTTGGGCAGCAAATGCTGCTTCTCTTCCAGAGCCCACAGACAGCCCGAAGCAGAGCTGCTTGGACCCAGACAGATTCAGGGCTAGCCCTTTCTGCTCTAATTCTGCTTTAATGGATGTCTGGGGATATTTAGCAGAGAAGTTGCACCTTCTTTACAAGAAATGTAATGGTATGGTAATGCACGGTAATTTTTCTGAATGCTTCCATAAGAGCAGGTCTCAGCTCTAACAGGGAACAAGGGAAAAGCATGACCCATAGATACAGCCCTCTTGTGAAATACAACAGTCCTAGCGCTTGAAGAGGTTTTTTTGGTCAGTCCATTAAGAAGAGAGTGTGAAATAAATACTAGACTAGACATTACTTTAATTGTTCATGGATTGATTTTCAAAGGCTGAAGGAAGGACAGCAGTAAATCAGTGCGAGCGCGCCCGGCTGGACAGCCCAGGAGTCAATGGGAAAAGAGTGTTTGCAAATTCAGCTCTGCTCCTCTCTGCTGGCTCCCACCTCAATAAATGCACTTAGCCCTTCACATACTTATTTTATGTTAATTCAGTGCAGCAAATACAGCATGTTCACCTATCTGTCTTGTTGCGGTGCTTGTTTTGACTCGACACAGCCAGTGTTTTGGAATGACTGCTGCAAAAGGGAATCAGGGTTGCCACCTTGAACTACTGACAGCCAAGACATATTTTGCGTCTGGGACAAAAACTCTTCCAAAAATTTTCCTCCTCTTTCCATCTAGCATCTTCACACTGCTCAGCCCTGTCCTCTTGCACAGGAAAAAGGCCAGGATGTTCATGCTGCACCTTCAGTCCCAATCCTGCTGTTCCACATGATTTGACCCCAATCCGAATTCAACCCTGAAGAGATCTGTCCTTCCAGAACATCTCATGGTATCTTACCTTCCGCTCTTCTCAGGATCCCTGGGATGAGAGGGGGGCCATCACTTCAAGAGCAGGAGACTGGCCAGACTTCTTCATCAGAAGTTTTCCCCATGTCCATTGGGGTCTATGAACCAAGGCTGAGAAGGAAGGCCATGAAGATTTCATCTACATGATCCAAAAGGACTTTTCCCAGCCTATTTCTTCAAAAAACAGATCAACTCTTCTGCTTGAAGGTTTCTATGCAGACAGCAAGTTAAACAAAGCCAAAAAAGAACGAGCCAAAAATGCCACCCTTCTTCCAGGCGATGATTGCCTAGAAAGCACGCATGAAGGCAGCGGGTGACACACCATGAACAGCTCTGGATTTACAAGAAAGTGTCCAGAGCATCAACATGCAAGTCAAAAAACACATTCATGGTGCAAATACCTTTTTTCTTCAACCCCACTTTCCATTAAATATCCACAAAATAAGGTTCAAAAGCATACAAAGTTTTTGGTGGATTGGGTAAATAATTAGAATATCCCTTAAAAAATTAAAACTTGTCTGAAAATGAGCTTTGTGCATATTTGGAGTTTGTTTGCAGATTTTCAGAGGCTTGTATTATAAAGAACCACAGCTGGGGCGCAAGCAGGCTTGTTCTCTGCTTGGTTAATGGATCTGTCCTGGCAGAGGCAGGACCCTGGGCTTTCCCCACCTACCTATAGCATATCCATCTCCAAACTCCCGGAGCATCAGTACAGTCCATCCAGTTGTGGATGAACAAACTATTTCAAACTAATCTAGTTCTAGTGCCAATAATTATATCTACCATTGTTTCAACCGGCTTAACTTTACATACATTGTTCCTGAACATGAAGAATTTTTGCTGCTTTTGCAGAAAACAGCCCACGTCCACCTGCATTTCCTAATAGCAACAACCCACAGGTTTTTTGCCTTTCCTTTCAGGAGGTGAAGACATCTGCACATCAGAGCTGTTTTGCCACCTTTAGCGCAGTTTGCCAAGCTGTTTAATTCTCTGCTCATGATGGCCTTGATTAATTTTGCAAGATGTGAAATCATTTCTCACACAGGGAACAAGCACCTGGGCTGGAGAGAAGGAAGGCTGGAAGGGATGCGGAGTGTGCTGGAGAGGCTGGAAAGCAAAGGTTCAAAAATGCAACCATCGCTCCTGGGACGATGGGCACCTGCCAACCACATGCCAAAGGCTAATTAGTCAAGTTTGTACCACAGCCACTCATGGTGGGTGAAATTTGTTCTTTGGACATTAATCACCACACAAATTCAGCAACCAAGAAGCAGCACAGAGAGAGACACAGTCTCATTTCTCCCACCACTGTCTGCACCATAAACACTGAAAACATCTCTGGTTAATACACACATCCTCCACTCATCCAAACTGATGGCGTTGGCAGCACATTACCATTGGTGAACCCATTTGTTTCAAGTATCATAAAACTGGGCTCAAGCTGTTTGGTAGAGCGAGAAATAGATGCAGCAGGCAGGTAGAATTGTTATTTGCTGTTAAACATTTCTGTGAAAAAGCACAAAAGGTCTGTTTTCCTGATCACGCTTTCCAATAGTCAGCTGTTGGCTGCTCAAAACCCCCCAGGTTCACCCCCCCGGCAAGCATGGCACCCGAGGAGCCTTCCCTCTGGTTCCCCATTTCACTCCCTTCAGCCTTGGCCTTACAAGTGCTTCCCTGAGCTCTCTGCTCATTCTCTCCCAGCTTTCTGGTTTTGTTAAGCATATGCACAAGTCAAGGTAAGCCCAGCAGTGACTCGGGCTAGCCGCGGCCTCCCCAAGGCCAGCGTTACCAGCGAGCACTGGGAGATCCTTGAGCATCACTGCTCCCTTCCCTGGGTCAGTGCTGAGCGGGGACATCACCTGCGTCTGCAGCTGAGCAGGCAGAGCAGCACCAGCAGGCGCTGCATCTTTTGGCAAGCCACTAAACACTAAGAAAACAAGCAGAGCAAGTATTGGGTTTTAGTAAATAAAAAAAAAGGAAGAAACTGCGTTACAGCTAGAGAAGTTAGAGCAAGAGCTCTTTTTCCAGAGCTGGAAAACCTGGAAAACAGACACAGAAAATGTCGAGGATGGTGAAGCTGTGGAAGAGCACAGGGAATTCACTGCTCAGCCCTGCACCAGCTCCAGAAGAGCAAGAGATGTTGGGTTCAGCATATGAACACTCCGACTGCTTTACATAATATCACAGATCTATGGCCAACAACTAGAGCATCAGAGAAACTGGCAGGAAGTAATGAATGAAAAGTCATAAAAAAATGAAAAAATTGTCTCGAGCCCCAAAACCCACTTCCCCACAGTCCTCTGTACAAGGGGATTCAGCGGTCCTTCACAGAGATGGTGGTGACAAATTCTGTCCCTTGTGTGATGTTATAAATCATGCCACAAAGCAAGGCGAGAGATATTCCAGAAGTGGATTATCAGCCCTCCATCGCCAACAGACTTGTTCAAAGAATGAGAAATAACATCTATTAAGAAGGGGGACATTGGCTTCTTTAATATTTGCAATAATACATATTCATTGTAGCTTCTGTGTTTGCTCCATCAGACTCCTTTTAGAGATGGCAGAAATCTCTGCAGACCCTCTTTTGCAATGCTAAGCAACAGAACAAAGAAAAACAGATTAACTTTCACAAGGAGCAAACAGGGGCCTGGGAACAAACACGCTGTGGAAAAAAGGTTCCTGCTGACTTCAGCTTGCACTGGGACACCACTCAAAACCCAGACCCACCGAGGGGAACGGGGTCAGCAGGATGTCACAGGCCATGTCCCCACCTCTTTCAAAGTCCCCGTTTCCCTTCCGTGATCATTGAACTTCTCAGGGAGAGCAGATTTGAGACAAGATCTCAGGATGCACACGGCAGGGTGATGGTGAGGGTCCTGTCCACACCACAGGTGACTGATCCCAGTACATCTCACCTATTCTTGGACCTCGCCATAAATACAAGCCCAGACACTTGCACACAGCCTTTAGCTCAAGCCAGCAGAGAAAGGCAGCTGGGCTCATCCATCCCCACATCCCTGAAAGGCAGCTCCACCTGCCTGCTCTCAATGCTTGCTGTGCAGAGCCATGGGGTCAGTGCCTGCTCCCCTCTGTACCCTGAAAACCCAACATTGCTGCTGGCTGGGTACCTCCCTGCCCATTCCTGAGGCTGCAAGCAAGGAACTGATCCATAGGAACAGGCATATTAGACAATAAAACAATCTCCTGCAAGAGACAGCTGATCCCCAGAGGCACCTAGCTAACAGAGCTGGAGTCAATTGATTCCTCTTTCTAAAATAGCAGGACAGCAAAACAAGTATAATTCATGCCCATTTCAAGCACAAATACAAAGGAAATCTCTCTACTTCTCTTCCACCCATCTTTTTCCTTCCATTTGCTCTCCAGCTCCCAAAGCCATGGAGTTACCATGCCAAGAAATACATCAGCTCCTGCTACGTTCCCTGGGACCACACAATGGGAGAAGAAAGAGTCATTTAGCTCCCAAAACCCGAGCACAAACTCGCAGGAAGAGCTGCCTCAGTCCTATTCCAGTCTCTCAAATGTTTCCATGATTTGCTCACGCCCTTCAGCCACATCCAAAGGACAGCAGCCACCAAGGTCAGAGGTCCCACACCCCCTTAAGCTCCAAGGTCCATGGTAAGGAGAACAACCAGATGCACTTAACTCCAGCAGCCACCTGCATTTTGAAGAATACTGCGTGCGGTGGTGAGCCTGATCCTCACTACTAACAAATAATTAGAGTGGATCCTGCTTTCACCAAAAATTCGTTTACAGCAAAATCCCTCAAGCTCTAACAGGAAAAAGAGAGTACACGATGCTACCCACTTCACTGATATTTTATTGTTTGCCATCATTATTTGCAATTTTCCAGGGACTGATCATTTCAGGTAATTGTGGATGAGGCCATCAACAATCCCCTCTGCAACATTATACTCTCTTGTAAAGTCTTATTCCTCTTTGCATCTCAAACCCATCGACCTTAAAGGAAGCAAATCCCTCCACTCTTGCAAGACAGAAACCCTCCTTCCCCCCACTATTCCCTCACCCAGGACACTGATTTTTTTCCCCACCATTTTGGGACTGGACACCCAGCACCCAGGGCTCACTATCTGGGGGTCCTCACAGTCCAGATGCTGAGAGGAAGGGTCCCTGATTTAGGGAAATGGGAGGGAAATGATGGTTGCATGATTTACACAGGTACTCAGTAAGGCACAGGAGGAGATGCTGAATTCAGAGCCTCCAAGCTCCATCCCAGCACTCTAACCTCTTATCCCTTAGGGAGGAAAACATCTCTATGGTCAGATAGCGATTTTCACAGAAGTCCTTCAAAGTAAGGATCTGCTTATCACCTCTGTACCGCAGTCATTTTGCATAGTGAACAGCTTTGAGAGCAACAAATTCACTGCAAAAAAAGTCTAGAACCAAGATATTCAGCATCCATTTGCTGTTTGCTTCCCTCTGAGCTTGCCTTCCCCAAAGAGGTGTCACTCAAGATCTTGCTGTTATTTGGATCGATAGCAGCTGATGCCCGATAACTTGCTTTTGAGCAGTTTGTTTTCACAGTTTTAACCCACCTAAATGCAGTCTCAGAAGCCTTCCCTTGTTCCATTTCCTAGCAAGAGGAAACAATAGATGTTTACTGAAAATTTCAAGCAACTCTAGAGGGAAATATATTCCCTTTGGTTTTTCAAAGGCTTGAATATCTGCCTTGAAAAGACTCCAGTCTTTAACAAATCTATAACTAAGAACCACCAGCTAGGTAGAGGATATGTATGTAAATAATATGCAACAAGCAGCAGATATGTAATGTCTCCTCACATATGCTATTTATGTGGCTGTCAGGCTCACTCTGAAGATGTCACGCAAAGAGCCATGCCAGAAGCACTGTACATACGCTCCAGCTCCCCATAATTTTACGTGGGATTGAGAGTCAACAGCCCTGTTGGGATAAGTTGGTTCCAGCAAAGCTGCGCTGCTTCACAGGAGCCAAAAACCAGGGCCTGAAGGTTTGACACAATAGGAAAACACTTCTAAATTTCTGTCGCAGAGATGCCAGTGACTGCACCCAGCCATGCCTGCCCACAGGACCGTGATCACACATGCATTGAGTGTGCAGAAGTGCACTGGTGACTGTGAGAGTGGCTATCCAGCATGCTGGGCTGCTCAGCCATCCCTCCCAGGTAGGGAAATTGCACCATTCCCCTCCAAAAATAGTATTTAACCTCCATCAAGAACCTCCCCTGCCTTGCCCCAAGCCAAAACTTTACCTAGAAGCTGCTTGGTCCCACCAGGGCTGATCTGCTTCCACATACCCCTCATCCTCCACACCACCAAACCCCTTCCCCTAACCCCACACAGCCCTTTTATCCTTTGCCCACCCAACCCACATCATCTGTGCTCATCACAGGATGAAATCGTGTCACCTGGGGCTCCTCCTCTCCATGGGATCTTCCAGCCTCAGCAAAGCTTGGTGCACAAATGGTGCAATGGTGGCTTGGGAACTGTGAGAGGTTTTCAGACCTGGCTCAGCAAAAGCATCAATGCTGGGACTGAGTGTGTGTGATTGAGCCAGGCTTTTGAATATGAAAAACTGTGTGAAAAGTCCCTGAGAAACGCATATCCTACTACTATTTCCTCTTCTGAATGTGAAAAATTGTGTGAAAGGTCTTTAAGAAATAGATACCCTACCACAATTTTCACTACCGGGCTCTCAGAAACACAAAAGGAACAAATTTGGGGCTGTTATTTAAGTGTTTTCCAACCAGGAGGCATAAAGCTCCTTAGAGGTCCTCTTGTGATGGGGCAGCCCTCAGCACGGCGTTGCCCTGCGTCCAGTTCACGCTGTGGTTGACTTGAGGGCTGGGATGAGGAGTAAATGAGAGCTGGACACAGCCATGGAGCTGGGAAATTACGGGTGGCGTGGGAATACCTTGCTTCTGGCACTAACAAGAGCAGCATTGGTCCTTCACAGAGCTGTCTAACGCCGGGCTCACGGGCATCCTTGCAAAGAGATACGGACACTTTGGGGTGTATGGAGGGACCCAAATCCCAAGTCAAAGGGAATTGGGAGCCCCAACTGAAACCCCTCCGTGTGTGTGTGCATTACCCCGGGTCAGGACTCATCAGCCCGGCTCTGGTCCCCGCTGTGGCTCCGTCCACGCTCTCACGGGCAGCCTGTGCAGGGCGAGCAGCTGCAGGACCGAGGGGATGCCAGCGCTGAGCACGAACAAGCCCAGATGCACTGGCAAAGGTGGCTAACCACCGAGTTAGGGGTTTGAGAGAAGTGGCTGTGCAGAAGGGAGAAGAAGGGCTGCGAGGTCCCGACCTGCTCTCTCAGGTGATTTCTTTGACAGAGGAGCTGGGGCGAGGGACAGCTCTGCCCCGATCAGATCTGTGCATGAGTGTGCTGTGCTGCATGCTAGCGCTAGAGGAGGGGCCAGAGGCAGCAGGAGGGATGAGAACGGTGCTCTGGAGATGTTCCTGGCAGGGAGAAGGGATGGACGAGCCCCTGGCATTGCACCCAGCCCTCCAGCATCAGCCATTTCACACCCTGCTCTGCTCCACCGTGCTGTGCCCTGCTTCCCCTTCGGCTCAGCCCAAGGAGCAGCAAGCAGTTGAGGAAGATGCTGGAGGTGCTGAATATGTGCCTAATTGGAGCAAGGAAGCCATGGAGAGGAGTCATATCAGACGCTTCTCAGAGGTGAAGAGACTGAGACCTTCCCACAGAGTGACCTACTGCAGAAATGGTCAGATCGCTCGCTAACCGTCGCATGTCTCAGAAGACACCCCAGGTGGTCAGCGGGGTACAGCCACACTTGGGCACCTCGTCCTCTCCCTCAGGCACAGGGAAATGCTCCTGCCAGGCCTGTCCCCAGCTCAGTCCCAGTTTCTGAACCTCTCATTACTTCCACCAAATTGCCCTCAAGACCATTTTGCTTCATATCTTCTGCTTTCTCTAGACTTGCACCCTCCATCACCTTTGCTGAGGCAGTGTCGGGTTGAGTCCATCTCCCAGAGCAGCGTGAGCTCAGTGCCGGAGGCAGGATCTGCCAGCTACACTAATCACAGAAATAAGGATTGACTTTTTACACTGTGCTTCTCCTGCAGAAATCCAGACAGGGCTGCAAACTCTGGAAACTCATTTATGAGATGGATGGAGGGGGAGACATAGCAGGAGCCTGGGGCTCAAATGGAGGAGGTGAGAGTAAAGGAGCATCCCAGTGAGGTAAAAATGTCTCAGCCTCGCAAAGTGCTGTTGCCATGCCAGAGGAGCTGCAGTCGTGAGAGCTATCCAAATCGAGGGCACTGTCATCTGAAAGCAACATCCCACCAGTGAGCTGGACGGACAAGGGCACCCACCCCGATGGCTTTCCCACCCATCCCCTCGCCAGCACCAGCCCAGCCACAAGGATCCCCAGTCCCCTTCCCATTTATCCCATCCCCTGCTCAGTTCACATCACAACCTCTCAAGGCATTTTTATTTGCTCTGCTCCAAACAGTCCATCTCTAATACAAACCAGATCAGATTTCCCCTGGAAACCATTCCAGGTTGCTGAGAAATTCTGATAGCATCCGCAAGTGCTAAAGCTTTCTGAGACCACGGGCATGCCCAGATATCACGTTGCTCAGATCTCAGCAACATCAAAGAGTGGAACAGCTGTGACACACAAAACTGGGAAATTTCACGTGCTTTTGTGAAATCTTACTGTTAATTTGGGGTTTTTTGCACTACCCAGAAGTGTCTCAGATCCAATCCAGTAAGTAAGGGAGGTTTTCTAATCGTTCAGCATACTCTGTGGGACAGGAAACCTGTTCCCTCCCCAGGTCTCATCTACTCATCTGAGCACCAGATCCCCACATTTTGGAGTGATAAAAGTAGTGACAGAGCTGCCTTGGAGAATGCAGAAGCAGTCTCAGACATCTAATTCCTCTGGGATCTCAGTGAAGTCATTGCTGAGGAAATTTTGGGAGACCTTTGCCACGTCTTTTATTTTTTATTATTACTATATATGTTGAATGCTGCCAGCTACAACCCCTGATGTGTGATTGAAGCTTTCTAGTTCTAACATAATAAAAATGCTGCACAGGTCAGGGACAATCCTGGGAGCAATTTTCCTCCCTGCCTCGGCACCCTCTGTCTCACGACTTCTGGATCAGGCAACATGTGCTGCCTGAGCTTTCACTGCATGTTCATATACCAGTATTTCCCCAGGACTGGCTGTTCCGGAAGGATGTTCCTGCAAGTTCTTCCCAAGGTTTCCCCATGGCTGAGGTTTGGTGCAGATGGATTAGGTCCCCATTCTGCACTGAGAGTTAATCCAGGTGAGAAGACAGACTCGAGAGCAAAAAAAACTCTCCCAGAGTTTTCAAGAACTCTGTTCTTGAAATTAAAAAAAAATGTCCAAAAATTATAAAGCTCAGCCGAAATCTTATCTGTGTAAGAGATCACCCTACAAGCTGGAGCATCATCTCATGCTATCAATTGGTTTCATGAAAATCTGAATGAGGGCTGAGGAAAGGGAAAGGGAAAAAGAAGGGAAATGGTGTTTTTAATATTGCTCCTGGAGCTCAGGGGCAATTATACTTTTGGAGGTTTGGAGTTGTGCTTTCCTGCAGACTTTGGCCCTTCAGACAAGATGGATTAGATTTTACAATATACTTGGAGTTGCTTCTACTAACTTTAAACTAGATACTAAAGCAGTTCAGTGCCACAGCCACCAAGGTGGTTGTTAAATTTTACCCAAGGATGCCTTTTATTGCCTCCTCATTGTGAATCTCAGAGTACGACAGTAAAATTTAAATGATTTAACAAGCCTGCCTTATTACTGTCCTGCTTGCCCTTGTTTTCTTCATTTAAGCCTTCAGGTAGTGAGCCATTACAGAGCAGCACCCACGCATCCCATTAAAAATCCCAAAGCCTGCAAAATGGGCTACTTTGCACCTCCTGCCCAACACCTCCTGAGCTCTTTCATGGGTTTGCAAATCCCATTGGAACCAGCAGGTGATGCTGAAGCAGAAAACATGGAGTTCATTCTGCCTTCTATTAGGCTTTTATTTTCTTTCCATAAAATTCACGAGTGAGAAAAATACTGTGATCTTGGTGGGGGATTTAGAAAGTGTAGGATATAAATGATGACATGTAGCATATGGCTTTGTTCTCACTGTCTAGTCAGCTCTTCAATCCCAGCAAATACACATGGGCTTTTTCACACCTAGGATGGAGCGAGAACACCTGAAAGAAAATAGGAATATATCTCTAGTGGAAGGTTAGCGGGGTCTAAGCTTTCCTTGAGCTGACCATCTTGCAGCACTTGCAAAGCCCCAAAGCTGCACTTTCCTGACCTCGCTCCGACATTCCCGGGGTGGGACAGACACCACGTGTCCCCTTGCAAGTCTGCAGGTGTTGGAGCGGACATTGCGGGAAGCAGCTGTGTTGGGAGAGGAGGCTCGTGGTCAGCATCTTACTAACTTCTAGTGCACTCTGCAAACATAAGGTAGTGCAGTAAATGACCCTGTCTGAAGCAAGAAGAGATGGCTTTTTCCTTTCCAAGGCATGCATCAGCAGCGGTTTATGGGAGTCATACTGATTTGCACGTCTCCCTGGCAAATCATCTTGATGGTCTTCCCTTGCAGCCTGAACATTGCAAGGGTTAGCAGTGCTATAGCTGCACCTCTCTGGGTTGTCTTTTGCTTTCAGTGCTTGAGTTAATTCTGAATCTAAATGTTTCAGCTGAGATCTCTGCTTGTGAGAGAGATCGTATTTATTAGATAAAAAGAAGAAGGAGAAATGGATATGTCATCAGTAAATATCAGCAGAGTCCCTTGCTGTTGCCAGTGTTCCCTGAGAGACATTAAATGCTCCACCATCCTTCTCCGGCAGTCCACCACGGCGGGGGAGCCCGGCCGCCTGCACAAGCCCCTGCCCACCTCCCATCTCCAGCCCCCCATGGCGCACAGCCGGTCAGTCCCGGCCCCATCCGGATGCCCAGCCGCCACCTCATCCTCCCCGTTTCCACACCAGCTGATACCCACGAGCTGCCACCAAGGGCAGGCGCAGCCCGGCCGATGCGGTGGCATCCTCGTCCTGCAAACATTCACTCCTATAATTGGGGCAGACCCTGTCCCAATGCCCTACTTGTCACTCGCCTTCCGTCACTGTCATCCGTAGGATGTGCAAAGCGGGATCCCACGGACTAAATGGCTTTTGCCTTCTAGGGCTGGTCTACTGATGCAGCCCCAGGAGGGATAACTTGTTTTATTCCCCTGACCATTCCTTGGCTTTTCCCTTAACTGGCAGCTCAAGCATGTGATACGTGCTAATTCTGTTCAGACAAAATCTAAAAATCAAATCAGTAGTTTTACCAGAAACATTAAACTGTGGAGAAGAGACACTTGATAGGCGGCCTCCACTCCAGGGGATGGGAAATGCAAAAGATCTTCCTGACAAGCAATGACATTTGCAAGTGTTGCCAAACTTCAGTAGCTGAAGGGGAAACAATAATCTTCAGTGTTTCAAGGGAAGAGTTTGACACCTTCAGTCCTGCCCCACTCACCACAGGGTCCGAGACCCAGACATCCAGGAGAGCACGGAAGTGGACACCAGCAAATTGGCCAGCGGCTCCACAACACCCCAGTTTCCGTGTATTATATTTGCAACTCTGCGTGTAAATTGGGAACTGGGGGCTGCAACACACTGAGCCGAGCATGCAAAGGCTGCACGCACCGGTGGGTATGCAGGGAGGATATGCCCTCACGTTTTCATCCAGTCCTGCTGGATCTGACGGGTTTGTGCAGGGGATGTTTTGGTCCCTGCTTCCCTCATTGCTTTGCCTGCACAAATCCCGTGCATCCTCTTCTAGGGAAGTTCACCCCTGTACCCGGGTGCCTTCCACATAAAACTAACGGTAAAATCCGGTAGTTTGGGGGTCTGTAGGATGCCTTTATTTCCAGCATGGAAATGTACTGGGCTTAAAAGTTTTGCGTGATGAATATTTTTGTAAAAAGATTTTTAGTTCCTTTTACTCTTTCCCCTGAGGATCTAGTTCAGTTGATGTGCACTGATTTCCCTGAAAGCACACGCAACACAAGGGCCCAAACAGAACAAACAAAGACCACAAGTTCAAAGCAAACTTTCATATCCCCTTTTACTTTCTAGCTCAATCCTAGATGTATTTCATCCAAATTTTCATGCAGTTTCAGTCAACCTTGCACGGCATTTTTCCCAGAAATAAATGATACCGCTAACATTTTCTTGAAAGCTCCAGATAAAGTAAGAGCTAAACCCTGGGTAAGAGACACGGTGACCTTGATGGAAAATAAACAAAAGAAACGTGAAACACAAACACTCAAAGTCCTCCATAGCGTCCTCCCATGACACCGGCTACCTCAGCTGCGGAAAATGTCACCTCTGGCAACCGGATGGTGTGATTGAAAATTAATTTCTAGGAAAAAGGAAGAAAAAAGAAAGAAAGAAAAGTATTTGCTTTTATTCTAAGAAATACCAGGTGCAGCTGCCATCCGCAAGGAGAGTGTTGAAAAACCACTTCCTAGTTCGGTGGGAGGCTGTTGGGTTTTTTGCTCCTTAACAACGAAACACGGCAAAAGCTAACGAGGGAATCGGACCAAGCACGTGAAGCTCTCCGAAGCCAGAGGAGAGCTCTGCTCTTTCGGCCCTTGAGAAGCGGGGCTGGCAGCTGCCTGCCCTCGGAGCACGCCCATGCCCGTGCGATGCAGCGAAGGGCTCTCGAGAGCCGGCCGTGCATTCGGGAGTGCTGAAACTGTTTATGGCAGCTGCAGAAGCCGGCAGTAAACACGTGCGGCTATAAACATGAGCCCTGCGAGCACTGCCATAAACACGCGCAGCAGTGACTTCCAGCTTCTTCCCCCTGCAAGTCTACGTTCATCCATGTTCCC
The DNA here is from genome assembly GCF_035582795.1 of Mycteria americana. Classification (NCBI taxonomy): domain Eukaryota; kingdom Metazoa; phylum Chordata; class Aves; order Ciconiiformes; family Ciconiidae; genus Mycteria; species Mycteria americana. Next base: position 16,528,918 of record NC_134378.1, read on the forward strand.
CTAACCTGTTTGCAGTCCATCATTTACTTTGGGCAGAAGTGTTCCCCCAATCCCTCCGTGTGGGTCTGCCAGCACCATCCCCTTCCTCCCACCCCAAAATGACACAAGGACCTTTTTCATCCTCAGCAATCCCCTTGCCACTGCTGAGCATCCACCCTGCGTGCAGTAAAGCACCAGCCAGATCTCTGCTTCATCGCAGCCCTAGATGATGGGGGATATTTACAAAGCAGAGAAGCCTTTAGGAAGGCATTTAGGAAATCACGCTTCTCAGTTCCCAGGTCACTCCTCAGGCTGTGGATCAGTGCCAGGAGCAGGGGTTGTGCCCTGCCCAGCTCCAAGCATCATCTTCAGGAGGGTGCAGCTCTCTGCAGATGCCCCATGAAGCCTGTTCCCTGCTGTGGCAGACCTTCACGTCTGGGATGAAACAAAACCAGTTGTACAACCCCCTAGAAACAGCAAAAGCCCCAGGGGCATCACGGTCTGGATAAGCCCGCTGTGCGTGTATCAGTAACATCAGCCACGCACAACTGCCGGCCCTCTCGCTGGGCCAGGCTCACCCATCTGGACATCCCTAAGCCTGCAGTAAGAAGCTGGCTTGGTTCAAGCCTTGGAGCTCCCTTGAAATTTTGCAAGGGCAGAACCCAACACCACCCATTGCCTTTGCACGGTCCACATAGGAGCAAGCAAAGACCCGTTCCCCACCCACACCCACGTTGTCTTAGACCCCGTTAGGGACCCTGGGATGTACCTGCTCATGGCCTCATCCATCAGCTCTGACTGGCTGCCCTGGGACCTCACCTACCCCTGGAGAAGAGCAGGGCTGTTGTACTGATTTACCTGGGACTCTGCTGAGGGATTCAGACAGGGATGGAGATGCCCAAGCTCATTTCTCCTGGGATCACACATCACTCGCAGCCCTGCTCAGGGACATCTCTGAGCTTTTCCCAACCCAGCTAAGCCACTGCTGCTTTCGTTCAGTTTGCAGTCCATCCCCTCAAGGGCATTACGCGCTTGAAATGTGCTACACGTCTTTTTTTCCTGGTTAACTCCTGGTTTGGTCTTTTATGTGTAAAGTGAATCTCGCTCAGCTCTGAATCATAGACTCATGCTCTTTTCCAAATCCCTGTCTTTCAGCAAGGCCAGTGCACGTGTCTCAAGGTTGTTCTTCAGATCATGCATTTATGTGGCTTTGGGCTGAATATTTAGAAGGGCTGTTTGGAGGATTTCCTCCTTAGATGTTAACATGCAGCTGCGTAAATATGGCTCCATAATTTTTCTTTTTTTTACATGAAAACACTGATGTCTGAGGACAGCTGCTGTCCCTACGACTGGCCCATTTTGAGAGTACAGCTGTATTTTTCTGGCCTGTCTTCTTTTTGCCTCCTCGTGCAGTATTTGTTTCCCGAGAGAAAACAACAGATCAATTTTGCTTCATTATGTTCACTGCACATTTTTAGAGATTTCTTTAAAAATTCACTGTGCTGTTCCACCCTGTTTATCTGTAAGGCTGCAGGAACTTGAAGCATCATTAGATCCTTGACAGGAATTATTTTTGCCTACAATTTACCATCCCTGCTTGGAGAAAAGCCTCAAATCAAAGGCAGATGAGCTGCCCTGGAGCTTGTTAGCTGTGTGAGGCTATGCCCTTTGTGCAGATCACATCAACAGCTCACCAAGGGCTTCCAAAACCTCCTGATGTTTTGTGAAAGAAACCCCCACCCCCAAGCCATGCTACAGGACAGTTCTCGCTTTGCTGCCCACACTCTGCTCCCAGACCACGTTTCCCAGCTCGTCGGCAGCAGCTTTTTTTCAACAACAAAATCTCGGTGGAAAAATCTTTCCTTCACCTCTTAGTACGTGTTTACTCCATGTTCTACATAAAAGCTTCCCAAACCCAGCTGGATATGAGCATGTCCAATACCATTGCTGAAAATAATGGCTCATATTTTGCCATTGATTCCTCATATTCTCCCACTCCTCTCCCTTTAGCTTTAATTGCAAACCCTTTGAGGCTTGACCCGCTGTTCAGTTTGTGCCTGTGCAGCATCTGCCACGGTGTGGGCTGTGACTGGCCCCCCGCATGCTGCCGCTGTCCCACAAGTGCTGGGAGCTGGGTCCCATCAGTTTGGTTGCAACCACCGCTTCACCCCTCTGATGCCACAAATGAAGGGGAACAGCTTGAAAACACGACAGTTTATAATTTCTGCAACTTGGCCAGGGAATATCACTAAAACAAGTTCCTCTCTACATTATAATATGTTCTTAAGAGAGAGCACTCAGGCATTAAAATCATTGGCTACCATGGACTAAAATATCTCCATTTTGTCCTCTTGGAAGAAGTGACCTTAAAAAACTTGTTCGTCGATTCACCCCTAACATCACTGGGCCACTGCCAAAACAGCATTTAACCTGAAATCGTGTCTTACATGTGAAATCAGAGGGAAGATAAACCAAACAACTTCTTTACGTTACGCTGTAACTGTCTTCAACTTGAGAAATTAATTTAAAACCTTGGAAGTCCACAGAACTGTCACAAGCGTTTGCTTGTACACCCAGAGGGGTCAATGCCTGTGTCCCTGTCCTGGCTATGCCTGGAACGGGTCACTTCGCCTTCCCCCCGTATCTTGCTCTCCCTGTCTTTACAGTTGGGATGTGAAAGGGTTCTCTGCTCTCCAGGGATAGTCCAAAAAATTCAGACAAGCTCTTTGATTGTCAGCCAAAGAGCATTGGCCAACGGGCACACGCTCTTGTTGCTATTGCTACGCTTGTGTGCCAAGAGCAGTCTTCGGCATGGGACCGTGGAGTGGCAAGTGACCGTGGAGTGGCAAGTGACCAGGATGCTCCCTGGGGCCAACCCCAGCCCGGTGGGAGAGGTTTGCTCAGGGGGCTGAGCACCTCCAGGGTAGCAGGAGCTTCTCTCTCGGCCACCCACGTAACCCATTGCTCCCAGCAGGAATGACTCAACCAGCAAGACCCAAGTGACAGCATTTTTGTCCAATGGATGTAAACGAGATGCATTACTCATCCTGGGAGCAGGCGGTATTGGGGGATCGTGCCCTGAGGGCAGCAGTCACCTAGCAACTCCGAGAGGCTCTGCCTGTGCTCATCGGCTCTCCTGGCGTATCTTTCACAGCAGCGTTGTGTCCTTTCAAGTGAATGTTAGAAACGAAGTAGAAACACAAGAAAAATGCATAGCTTGGGTCCTGTTCTGCGGTGAATTTGTGTTTCGCTTTGGGCTTCATGGCTTGCTTGGGGGTTATTGCTAATAGCCAGGGTGATGCTGGGAGGAAAAGTGAGGTGTGGGCAGCATCGCTCCCTGCTTCCAATAGCCCACAGCTGGGAGCAGTCCTTAAGAAGGCAGAATTTCACAGGCAGGTACCACCCTAAACCAGGACTGAGCCTGTCTTTGCAGAGGAGTCAAAGCGACCCCGTGCAGAGTAACTTCACGTCTGGTTAACTGTGTGTGTGCGTGAGAGGAGCGCTGCCAGGACCATCAGCACAAGGGCCATCAGGGCTGAGGGACAGGGGGAAGCGACCCCCGCAGCAAAGCCCAGGCTGCCCAGCACAGCCCTGGCCGAGGAGACAGAGGGCTTTACTCCAGTCGGTGGGCACGTGTCTCCATCCCCAGAGAGCCATGGGGATGGCCAGGCAGGGCTATTCCAGCGTGCTCCAGCACGCTCTGGCAGCTCACTTCTTTCAATGCACAAACACTGTCCTTGAGGTGTCAGAAAACAGACGGTGAGATGGAAAGCCAAGGCAAACACCTCATTCCTCTGAACCTGCCTCACTCCAGGCAGTGGTTTCCCAGCTCTGATCCAACTCCAAAGATCTCCTGACCCACCAGCCCCTGACAGTTTCCGCTGACCCTCTGGTCTACATGGAGCCCTCGGCATCGTTGGGAAGACAGAAAGGTGAAGATCCTGTTTCTTGGCTTTGGAAGATGCTGCCTGCAGTGCTACTCTAGGCACTGTAAAGAAGGTACCTGTGGACACAGGTCCTACGATACTCATGTGTTTGTAGCAGGGTTAAGTCAAGCACTGAGAACTTATCCAAGTGCCTTCTTGGATGGAGTACAGCCACTTAGGTAGACTATACCACTATTTTTTAATATTTTTTTTTTTAAATTTTCTTTTAAAAAATGTTCCTTTTGATTAGATCACACCCTCACCCATCATTTTTACAGATTACCGCATCCTAGGGAAAAAAAAAAAGAAAAAGATCAATTCTAAAACAAATAGCACAGCAAGAGGCTTTATGTCCTGAAAAGGCCAGCGCTGGGCCTGATGGAGCCACGTGCCAAGCCCTCATCACAGCCCATCCCCTGTCGCGAAAGAGTGGAATGCACCTCACTCAAAAGAGAGAAGCAGCAATGTGTTTTATTGAGGTAGAATAATAATTTGACAGGGTTCAATAAATTCGATGGAATTCAACAAAGTTTTAGAGTGGTTTACCAAGGTTCAATAAGTTTGATGGCAAAATTCACTCTATTAATTACTGCATGGAAGAAACATACAAAGGAAAATTGAGTTAGAATCGAGTTAGAATGATTCACACGGAGACCAGAGATGAAAAGGGTAAGGTAGACCCTCCCGTTGCGTCACGAGGTTCAGAGTGGACCCCCTTGCTTTCTAAACTCCTGATGGAGCTTAGGTGCGGCTAGATCCAATCTTAGTCTCAGACTTGGACAACGGTTTATGTCTAATGGAATTACCTATACAAAGCTTACAGTAATTCATATTTAATAGCTACATGGATTAGTAATGTTTCATCAGTATTAATTCAGCCTGCTGTCAGTCACTTAGCAAAGATCTGCTGTTGGTAAGAGGTCTCTCTGCCTCGAGGAGCAACCTTGAGAGGTGCCCCAGCTCAAGGGGAGATCACCGCCCTGCAGCCACGCTGCCGTGCAGGGAGAGCTCAAAGAAGGCTCCCTTTGGCTGTCATATTTATGGAATAAAGCGGTTGGCTCACAGTCAAATTGCATGCAATGGGAAAGGTATGCATGAGGCTCCTTGTACCCACAACTTTCTTTGTTCTTTGATAAATGAGTCTTGGAAAAGCCACCCGCTATTCATGTGTCAATCGCATGATCGGTGTTCCAAGCTCATATGCATCGACGCTCTACGTGCCACTTGGCTCCTTTGTGGGTTCTCAGGGAACAGATTGGAACCAGAGGAGTTCTTGGCCCGGCCGCGGCTCAGGCCTTTACCTCCCTTGGCACCTGAACCAAACTACTGCTGCTTTGGTTAAGAGGCTGAGTGCACCCACCACATGCCCCAGCAAAGCTCCCACCGCGGGGCAACGATTCCCCAGCCCTGCCAGCTACCTGCTCCCACCACCGTTTCCGTGTGCCTCCTCGGGTGGCTTAATCCAAATGCCATGTGAGACTATGTCAAACGCTTTGCAAAACGTTAGGCGTATTAGAGCTACCTAATAACCATGACTAAGCCAGTGAATTCAGCCTTCTTCTAAAGACCTATGTTTCATAAACCCATTAGTTTTATTTCTAGCCTTTAATTCTTCATCGTTTGAATTCCCTTTCACCTATACCATTATTTTGTCCAGGATTACTAGCTTGTAGTTATCTGGGACATAACGACAGCCTTTTTGAAATATAAACTATCCCTTTCCCAGATTTTCTGTTGTTGATTAAAAACGAACATCAGCAGACCTCAATCTTCTGAGCCAGCTCTTCTGAGACTCTCAAATACAAGTTATGTGGACACTGATTTCTAAGTGTACCCCCTGACAACACAGATATAATTTACTACCCTGCTGATTAGAGATGGAACGGGAAAGATTTTATCTCCCATTAGGGAGATAAAGCACATCGTTTTGTCTTTCCAAATGCCACAAAGAAATACTGACCACATATATTATTGCGCTGATTGAACCATGTCATCCAGTGGTGAACCTACCAGCTGGCACCATTTTTTTTGTGTTTAAAGATATTTAAAGTTTTTTGTCCTTACTCTTGATAGCCACAGATTTCAAGCTCTTTTAATAATTGTCCCTCATCAGCTGGCTAAGCTTCATAATTTCTGATACACATCATTTGCTATCTATTTCCTCTTTCAAACTACTGCTTTTTTCTTTTTTTAATATCTGCTCTGACTTGGCTCCTGTATCTGGGAGATCCTTGAGGCAAAGCCAACATCTCTTTATGATGAAACCCAGGGGCTTGTCCACATGATGATCTCTACCTAAAAATTCCCAACATTCATTCACCCTTTTCTGCCCATATTTTAGCGTCCAGACAATTCCAAGCACAATTTTCCCCAGCTCTGGACAGCCGGCCCTTTGGAAGCTGCAGTAGGACCGTATGGCTGTAAACAATGATGATATTGATGAAAATGCCCTTTGTCAGTCCATACTGGACGTAATCAGGCTCTGATCACCAGTTCCTAGGCAACCACGAAATTCCTGTCCAGCAACCAGGTCCAGAATAGGCTTGGGGTTTGTTTTGGTCAAAATACCTTTTGTGTTAGAAAATTATTAGCTGTCATGATGAGAAACCCTTATGGCGTTTTAATTACTGGCCGCACAGGACTTCCAGCAGAAGTTACCCTCAGTGCCCCCCGTAATGACAGTGCTTTTCTGCCTGCAGATCATCAGCTGGAACAGCAGAGCCCACCCCGCTCCGTGATGCAGCATCCCCTCGGGCAAAGGACCCCTCTCCCACCTCCCTGGGGTTCCTTAGGTAATGCACTCATCCACGCTCATTCTTCACTCCTCCAGCGTCAGATCTCACAGACCTACGGGCAAAAGCAACCCCTGCTCTTGGAGATGGCAATCTCCCTTCCCAGGCAGGTGATTCCCAAATTTTCAGCTTCCCAGCATTTCCCATCACATTTCTGAGCAAGCAGTTACTTACAAGAGTAGGATCTCTCTAGGTTTCTGCACCTATCTGCCTGTCTTAAGCCACTTCTAATTTTCCCCCTGGACAGCAATTAAATCTGAATAAGGAAATTCTTGATGGAAAATAACATTCTGTCTCCAAAGGACATATTATTTTTTCTTCAATTAATAAAAAAGTGAATTAGACTCATCCTTTTTCCACACTTTCTTGAGGTCCTAACCAACCTGGATATTGCAGGCAACTTAAAAGCAGCAAAGAAGTCTCAAAAGAGCATGAAACAGCCCTCTGCAGCAAGAGATGAAAGACTCAACGCACACAACCAACCTCTCAGCATGTTTCAAAGGACCTGCAAAGGACCTGAGTGTCGGCAGCCAACCATCAGGAGGGCAAGGTTGAAACAGAGATCATGGGGAGAGTTTGTCATCTGAATCTGCTCCCAGATCCTAGCAGGGCCCCAGGAGAATGACCTCCTGAAATAGAAATGGTCCAGACACATCATTCAATTGAAAAACTGCACCACGGCGGCTGATAGCCACTGTGTCAAGCCTCCTTCATGACCTCTGTAGAGGGCATGTGGCCATCACAGCACTGGTCACCAGCAGGCAGAGTCCACAACCACCCACAACAATCAAACACCAAACCAACCTCCCTCTCCCTCCATCCTCAAGTTCTTCTAGGCTCAGTTTTAGGGCAACCATCCACACTGAAGTCTGAGCTCCTTCCTAATCTTCAGTACATCTAAGGCTCTGCCCAAATCTCCTGTCCTTGCTTCCATGTCCTTCTGCCAATCCATCCTTCCAGTATCGGAGATCTCCCAGACTTGCTGGACTACAAGCATCATCCCCAATGAGCAATGCATTGGGAAGCTCAGCTCATGCTTGCCTCTCTCTGTTGTCCTCATTTTGGGGGCAAGGGAAACTGTCCTACGAGAACATTTCATACCACAGCTAGTGATATATCTGCTTTGAGAGCAACCGAGCCATTCTTCAGGCTGTGTGAAACCCAAAGTCTCTGCATGTCCAGGCATTACCGCTGTCAGTGAATTGGTGATTCAACCCATATTTTCTTTGGAAAAGGGCTTTTTCAGCCCAGCAGGCAAAAAGCAAGACAAAGTATCTCTGTTAAAACCCCACTGAATCAAAACTCAGCTTTTTCTGTGTTATTCCAGGTAGGTGACAACTCCTGGAGTCCTCCTCACCCAAAACACCCAGTAGCTTTGTTTACTTATTAAAGGATTCAGCTCCAAAGGTGAGAATTTAAAGATTTTTCTGCAACGCCTCAGAGCACTTCCCGCCTGTTAGAGCCACGCTTCCCCAGAGCTGCGCATCTGGAAGGCAGAAGCTAGTGTGCAATACCCTGAATTCGGCACGATGTTATTTATCTAAGCAGAGAGCAATAATAACACAGCAGAGATTTCATTTCCTTTCAGCACATAAGAACTCCAGTGAGCGAAGGTGAGATTAAATAATACAACAGACAGAAAGAGAGCAAGGCAAAGGCAGGTTTTCAAGTCCTTTTCCTTCGCCAGGAGGTATGAAAACCTTACAGGAGCCTTCACATCTAAAGCTCCCTGGATATCTTCAGCCTCTTAACGAAGATGGCCCAAATACTCCCCATACAGACTCACCACCTGCCTTCCTAGGCAGCTCCAGCAGGACTCTACTCCATAGATAACAGAATAGAATATGGACTGGTTTGGGTTTTGCCACTCAGACCATTGACCCAGCTCGTTCATTATATCGCAAAATCATTTTTTTCTTTCATACGTCAGGGAAAAGGTGCTGCTTATTTCTGGAGGACAATGAGCAGCGTAAAGGAATCTAAATCCGTGATATTGTTCCCAGCAAAATATAATGGGTGTGCTGGCATGGGCTTTGCGGACACAGCACGGGGCCCTGGGGCCTCAGTTCAATGAAGCACTTGGCTGTGTGTTGACATCCATCCTTATCCAGGAAAAAAAGAATATATAGGTGAGATTTAAGCATGTGCTTAAGCAAGTACATTCAAGCTTTGACAGATAGGGTGGGCAGCTGAACCCACCCAGAACTGACAAACTGCGAAGCAACTGATGCTCACAGAAGTGGAAGGAATACACAAGCAAGATGCACAGAAGGAGGAGTGACATCTTGGCACTTCGTCGCAAACAAAAGCTGAGTTTTGGCCGTGCCTCATGGCTTTACTTTCAGCCAATACAACATAAAATGCCATGCCTCCTGTGCTAGCTACTGCAAGAACCCATCAGTCTCATTTGAAGCCAAAATACTCCTTATCACCAAAGACTTCTTGAGATCTGAACGTGAGCCAAGGACTGCAATGAAATGTTGGACTTAATTATGTCTGACAAAAGCAAATCAATTAAAGGCTGTTTCACATCTGTGTCATTTGATCAGGGCTTCTGCTTTATCATCTCTTCTCTGCTCCCTTGCAGAAATTGAATATTTATGGCCAGGAATTAGGTCAAAGCCCACGAATTAATAAATGTTTGCTGCTCTAGGCCGGAGACAAGGAAAATTTGAGATTGCTAAGCATGAAGCAAAAAACACTTTAGTTCTCAAAATGGTCAGACAAAGCTTCCACCAGTAAAGAAGAAGCCTCAGCCAAGCGTGTGCCATATCTGGGCAGCTTGAGCTCTGCAGGAGCGGTGGGACTGGACCAGGAGATGTACAGAGTAAGGCTGTTCGATCCACAGAGCCGTTGCCCATCTTTGGGTATTTTATTTCTCTGACATCCATTAGATTTGCTTTAAAAATTGATGTTAGATATGACCCTTGTAGAAGAGCTCAAGTACTCTGCAATTCACTGGTTTCTACGTGCCCAGCTTCAGACTTCAGGGATCTGCGCTTGAAGTGCTGGTTTGGGAAGCGATGCTCTTTCTTACAGCAAAGTTCTTCCCTCCTGTAGGGCTTGCGTGCAATAAAATCCCCTTTCTCCCATCCCTCCATCCTTCCAGTCTCCTCCTGAGACCTCCTTCTTTCACTTCGACATCCTCGACCCCCATCTTTCACCCAAAGGAATAGGAAATCGCACAATTTCATAACTAGTTATTTACTAGGCAGGGCTACGTGCTCCAAACCAACCAGACCTAGTTTGAATGTACAGGTAGGGTAAAGCTTGTGTGCTTGGTGCAGCAGCACAGCCCCGACCACCTGCGCTGTGGTGTGGGAATCGAAATCGCAGCTGCATTGGTTCACCTTCAAAACCCACCTGCTGTTCCCTTGTGTTCAGCATCCAGTACAGCAGACTGGATAAAATCCATACAAGTAACTCCCAAGTTACTTTTAAAAATGCGGAGGCAAAAAGTGAAAAAACAACAGTTTTCTTTTTGATGACTGGTAGTAATTACTTCCCCATATACCTAAACATAAGGTCTGAATTAAATTTGGCAGAATCCTTTTAAGTGAATTTATTGAAACGTAATATTTACCTATTATTCCTTATACCATTCAGGGATTGTCTGTCTTATATACTTTCCCTTGACACTTAAATATTTATATCTATATTAAACTATTCACACTGCTTTCAAGGCATCTTCTGCCATCATTCGATCTTTAATAACTTGCCTGCAACAAACTTGTTTCAAGTATACTTTTTAATCCTACAGCAAGGCCTTCAGTGCAAGCTGACACTAACGGTTGGAGGTTTGGACCCAGAAATCCAGCAGGAAGGATTATCATGCTCCAAAGGAACTCGAAGACCCAACATAAATATGGATCAAACCCCAAATCACATTCTGCCTTCTGGCTTTTATCTTCTGTGAGGAGCTGACAGCACAAAACGTGTAGGTCGTGCGGTGGCCAAAGCTCTCTCCAAGTGCAGGGCTTTGCTTTGCCGCATTTTGGAGGAGAAGGTGTTGACCCAGCTCAGGGATGCTGGGGGTTACTCCGAAGGAAAGGAGAGCAGTGTCTTGCAAACCCACAGCCCTCGCAGGACTTGTCACGCCAGGGATGTGCGGTGCCCAGCACCCCTCACATCAACAGTCCGTTAAACTCACCTTCAAGAAAATAAATATCAGGATGTGTAAAGCAACATCCTTCGAGCAAGTGTCCCAAACACCCTGCCAACATTAGATGGGTATTTCTGCATTGGTAGGGTTTGTAATGGACAGAAGCTGGTGGCCTTTTGAAGCCATCTCCTTGCTGAGGTTATTCTTTCACATCACAAAAGGAAAAAGCAACCTAAACGTAAGAAAAAACTATCTTTGTAAATGAACCCCGAATGAAATTAGCACTTGATCCTTCTGGAGCCACCCACAAAGGCAGGAAAATAATCCCTTATTCGCACGGCTTTAATTCCAGCTCCTCTGGAGCTGAGGTCACCCTTTATTAATCACGAATGGTCTTTGCATTACACAACGGGCAAAGAGGTAAAAGCTTTGTTGGCCGGTATTTATTCTGTCTTCCTTTTGAAATAGCAAACCCAAAGATAAACAGAAACCTTTTCCTCCCCGCCAGCAATAACCACAGCCACGTCCCGAGGAGCTGGCCAGCCCGCAGCAGCCAGGCGTTGCGCCGGAGCGGGACGTGCTCCGGGCACTCGGAGACAGACCGCTTCAGAGCTGCCTCTCCGCTCAGCGCGCGTTTCTCACCACCTGCTTTAAAGCATGTCCATTCTGTAATATTTTTAAACATTACGTTTCTTTTCTCAGTAAATAGCTCAGCTCAGTAGAGGAGAAAAAGAAACAAAGTGCTGGGGGGGTTAAATAGAAATGCCCTTGGCTGCTGCTGGGCTGGAGCCACCGGGGTAAATCAGAGCCTCTTCCCAGGCTGCACCGTGTGCTGGTAGATGGTGACCAACTGCCTGATTGCTGGGTTTAGCTTTTTTTTTATTATTATTATTTTAAGAGCTTTCCATTCCCACGCAGCTTTTCATTCCTGATGCTCCTGGAGGAAAGGGTCCCCGCGGGACACATCATCCCTGTGGTTCCCACCTCCATCGACGTCTCGCTGCCCCAAGGAGGGATCGCCAGCCCCCGGGGTGCCGGACCCCCGCTGGCAGCTCCTGGGGACATCCCCCAGTTTAGGGGGTGGAAACGGCACAGCAGGGCACGAACCGCAACTGTGCAATTACTCACGGCGCAAAAGGAACCGTATGGACCCATTTTGCAATGCTTCTTTCCATGCAAGAGCAGCCCAGCAAAGCCTTTTCCGACCTGCAATTTGAATACTGGCACAGTCAGACCGGACATGGACCAAGGTTTTATATTCACATCGAAGATAATTCAACACTAAAACAAGTCATCGAGAGAGATGGCATATTCATGAACATTTTGTGTTTCTAAAACCAGACTGGACGTCTTACAAAATGAATACCCTAGTTCTACCAAAGTGAGTGAATTTTTCTGTCAGTAATGTCCAAGCTGGATCCACTCCCTTTCAGCACATGCCCCCCAAGCCACAATCCAGGACTGGCACAGGGCTGGGAAGAATCTCACCTGGAAATGGGGCAGCAAAGGCTTCCGAGTAGCAAACACTGCTTCAGCTTCCACAGCATCCCAAGCCTGGGAAATTATTTCTGCTGCAGAAGTCCCCAGGTATCTGTCTTTCCAGCTGGGCTTACGTCAGAGGCTCTTCGTGGACCAAAAGCTATTGGAACAACTCAGACTGCCCTCCGCCAGCCAAACTGAAGTGCTGAACTCTTCCCTTGATGTTGTGAGCCTTGTTAATGTGATGGGCCGTCCATCACCTTCACGCTCCTGCCCCATCCCCTCTCCCTGCAGTCCGTTCATCAGGGAAATTTCAGTCGGAGCCTCGCAGAAGTGATCATCCTGCTGGAATAATTATATCTGTGTTGAGCTAATTCATCTCCTGAAGAGCCTGGCAAACATTAAGCAAAGGCAACGCAGCGTGCTTCGTCACCCAAGTGCATCGGACAGAGCTCGCACTAAACAAAAACCAGTGCTGACAGCGTCGCTCCCTGTTTCACACGTGTTTCTCCTTCCATTTATTTTTTAAAGTGCCAAATGGAGTGAGATTTTATTTGCAGGCAGGAGCATTTCTGACACCCTGCCAGTCAGAGCAAGCCAGGCTGCAGCCGGGGAGGCACAGAGATGCGAGCAAGTGGCAGCTCATTTCCAGGCCACCGGCCCCGGGGACAAGGGCAGGTCCCTGATCCGGCCCCACGTCCCGCAGCACCGGCCTTCGATGCCCGCTCAGCTGGCGGAGCCGCTCCGGCTGCACTGCAGGACATCACGCTGGAGTGTTTGCGCAGGTTAACGGTGCCGGCAGCCACAGAGGCTTCCCACGACCTGCTCCGTGCACTCAATAACTCCTTAACGCATGGCACAATGTCAGCCTCGGTTGAAAGGAGAACTATGACCTCCAGCATATTAAATTCCTAAAAGTTTCACAAAAATAGGCATTTGGATAGAGGAGGAAGCCTCCACTAACATCCACCGCCAAATGGAAGCTCACCCTTATTATTAGACACAGGGGAATCAATAAGGGAGAGAAATACTGCAAACACCCCTAGACGCGGCCGGCAGAGCTGAGACTCCCTGGCAGGTCCCACCGCCACGGGAGACGATGTCCCCTCTGCTCTGCTGCCCCGACAGCCCCATTGTACATCCACCTTGCTCCTCCTTGAGGTTTTCCACGAATGACCTACAGCAGCAGTGGCTGATTAATGAGCTGACCCTACGGAGGAGCCGGTGAAACCAGCCACACCAGGAAGGAACTGGAAGGGGGAAAATAAAGGCAGAGGGGTTTTTTTCTCCTTTCTCAAGTGTATATCGCCAACAAGGGGTGCTTACTTTATTTGAGCTAACAGTAAGTGAGCACTCGTGAAATACAAGTAGGATGGTTGGTCCTTTTTTAGCTCAGAACTAGGTCTCTTTCATATCACTAGAAACCTTTCAAGGGAAGAAACCAACTCTTTTTTCCTCTCTTCATCTCTGTATTGTGGCATTTTCCACCCTTTGTAATTTACAGCTCTCTCCATCCCAGCAGGGTTGAAAATTAGCTCTGCCACCTTGTCCGTCCAAAAGCACTGTACAGCTGGCAGCAACACCAATTGCCCAATTTTCTTCAATAGTTAACTCCTCTGCCAAGAGGAACAAAACCATTTGTAGCCATGCTGCCTATGTATTTTATGTATTTTTCTGTCCTTGTCTTGCAGTTGGTTCCTAACTGGTGGTGCTGTCTCCTGCAAGCAGGGCTCCACAGCCTTGCGGTGACGCTGGAGGGAAAAAAAATATGGTGTGAAAAGGCTTAGGCTACAAAAAGGAAACATCCCCTCTGGGGAGAGGATTCCCTCCTCGAGGGCCGTCTGGGAGACCCCAGGATGAGCTGGGATCGGTGACCCCACGATAAGATATCTAGGAGAAAAAAATGGCAAGGAGGAATCAAATAACCATTAGTACCAGCGTGCTTCTATTCCAGGCTCCTTCCTGCTCCCAAAGCCACCAGACACCCCTCTGAAGCCAGAGGCATTGCACCCAGAAGGCTGTTATCAACGCGCATACAGTAAAGCCATTTCAGCTAATAAATCCCCTCTAGAATCTGAATTAGCATCTCTCGGTAATAACAAATCACTCCTGATTTCTGATTGCTTATAAATAACCTACCGACAACCTCGGGAGCTTTTAGGCAAGACTCAGGAGTGATACAGCCCCGCCGAGCTGCCGACTTCCCCTTCATCCCATGGGACTCGCCAGTCCCCGGACACAAGCCAGCCAGGCTGGAGCTTCAGCCTTAGGAAAATCTGTTCAGCCTCTTATCTCGTCGCTGGCAAGAGAGAACACAAGATCTTTTTTAATCCCCAGGAGGCTAGCGGAAATATTTATGGCACTACCCAATAATTAAACCGTTTGTGATTTATCCCAGCTTCCTCCTCCATACGTTTGACAGATCTTTATAGACTGACGAGTTAAATGGATGCAACAGATCTAGTCCTCCGGTACATTTACCTTGCGGCACCTCCCGGCCGCGCGAGCAGCAAAGGGCACCCAGCACCGCGCAGAACCGACCTCTGACGCCGCTTCCTCCCTCTTCACAGAAAATCATGCTTTTTGTCTAAACCTTTTAATTTCTCTATCCTGCTACCCTAATCTAATTCCCTCACTCTTATTTAATTCTAAAAACTGCTTTCGGAAGTCTTTGTACGTAAAGAGTGAAGTTACATTCTCTTCTATTCAGTGAGATGTTTCCCTATGCAAAAATAATTCATCCTTTTACATTTAAAGGTACTGAGGGGTGCCTTCTGCCACAAGAAGAGCTGGGTAGCAGGGAAATTACAAGGCTCTGCCATGTTGGGCATCAGAAAAAGCATCTTTTAATGCTTTTATTTCCATTCAGTAGTCCCTGGCACTGCAACACAATCTGTCACCTAAAGGCACCAAATCGTCTCATCCATGTGCATTAATGAGGCTCCACATCCCGCCGGGAGCCCCGGTTTCTATGCCATAACGCAGGGCTGGGTCTTCTCAGGAGCCAGCAGCACTGTCTCTGCTTTCCCATGTATCACTGGTGTTTGTTGGGGTTTTTTGGTTTGTTTTTTTGGTTCGGTTTTTGGGGGGTTTTTTGTTGGTGGGGGGTTTTTTTGGGTTGTTTTTGTTTTTTTTTTTTAAGTAAACTAGTCTCTGCAACTGGATTTCTTCTGTTTTAGAAAAGGCAGCAAACAGTATCACAAAATCTAGCTCTGTAATTACGGAAACACTTGACTGTTAATCATGGCGTAATTGTTTTGTACCTTTTGTTAAGTCCTGAACTACTCAGACGGTGATAATTCTTGTCATTAGCGTATGAACCTTGGGGCAATATTATTCTAACATCTTAACATTTGCACTCTCTTGTTAGAGAATGGCATCAAATATGCAGAACAGAAGCCAGGGTGGAAATGAAAGGCCTCGTTGGAATCGCAAATGTTCTAATCAGAGTTAACGATCTCCCTCCCACCGCAGCGGAGGGCAACTTCAGAGCAGGAATCAACGCCGCTTTTCACAGGCGTGCTTATCCGAGTGGCATCTGTGCATCTTCTCCCCAAAACGGTTGTATTCTCCATCCTCTAGCACCAGCCCATCCGCAGGAAGGGGAAAGAGGGTACCCCACAACCAGCTGCAGCATCGAGGGAATATCACCGCCCGATACCACACCAAAAGCAATGGCGTTTCAATTACGCTGCCCCTGGATACGTCCAGACCAAGGTATAGCGCTGGATTAGTGCCGAGGCGTAGCAGGGGAGCTGGTACCCAGCGCACGCGCGATGCCTCATGAGTTTCGAGAGCCACAGAGTCAAACGCCAAGTAATTTCAGCTCCCCAGGAAGGCCTGTTATCTATCTGATTCCACTTAGTTTGATGTAGTGTCTTTCATATGCTGTCACTCAGAACAATTTACAGCCAGAGAGGAAAATAACAACTTCAGGCTTTGGTGAATTGCATCCAGAAGCCCTCTGGAAGAGCAGCAGAGCTTTTTTATCCAGCTCTTGTTCCTTTCTTATAATGATCGGGTAACGCATCTCAGCCCATGTGGTTGCACAGCTCACTCCATCTGCAGAAACTCAACGTGCAGATCAGGCAGGATTTCTCTCTGTTAAAACGTGCAAACAGTAATACTCTTGAAGTAAAGCTGGCAGCAGCTTGTTATAAATGCATGGGCTAAACAACCAGCTCTGGGCTGACAAGGGCTCTGCATCTGATAGAAAACGTGCTGTCAGTGCTCACAACGTGCTACAGGCTCCATCCGCAGAGCTCTGCAACACGGAGAGGGTGTCTGTGCACAGGCAGATCCATGGTACGCAGGTTAGGAGGTGCGGTGCAAGCCTGTTGCTTGTTCATCAATGGTTCAGCACCTCCTTCCAGGGTAGGACAGCATCCAGGAGTTAGTTATTTGGTTGCCCATCAGCATCACTAAACTTGGGCTGGGCACATTCAAGGAGGAAAGCCAAGCTACCTAAGAGCCAGCAAGGAGGTGGAAAGGGGACATCTCTGCAGACTCCTTGTTCCCAGGTCACCACATCGCACCTTCTTTCCTTTTAAGATGACAAAAAGAGATGCCCAGGTGAGAATTAGCTACCTTTTTTACCCCTAATCCAGCTGCAGTCACCTTCAGCCCCAACACCCTGCTGGCATCTGTCTCAACACCCTCCTCTGGAGAAGGTCTCCCATTTATCACCCTTTCCCTGGGGCAAACATGACACGAGCCCTCCACACACCATCTTGCAGCGCAGCACGTGCGTTGAGTTATTCAGAAAGCTTTGAGGCCACAATGTTCTCATCCAATTCCACTTTCTGCAGACAAGAGCCATCTATGAAGCCACAGCTCTCCACAGGAGCCTGGTGTCCCTGCAGACCTCGAGCAATCATGCCAGCAACAAAGGACCTCCCTGACAGACCGAAGGTCTTTTCTTCAGCAACTTCACCCACTCTTCCCAGGAATATATTTTCAGTCAGTCTGTATTTAATCTTCCTTTCTCTAAAGCAATAGGCAGTGGCTTTTATCAGAAAAATCTGCAGGGCACGTATGGTCAATGGCTCCTTAATAACATTTTTAGCATTACGTTCCCAAAGGCTCATGTAAAAAAAAAAAAAAATTAAACAAAATAAAAAGAGTGGAAAAAACAGAGCAAAACAAATGGCTTGTGCATGGTCTCCTTGAATTGTTTAATAATCCACCAAGTGAAAGGCACCGCTCCCAATTACACCCTCTCTATCCTTCTAATAAACGAGAAAAATGAGGCTATTGCTGGTAGTTGCCAAACCCTAATGCTTCTTAACTACCTGTATTTACTCTATTTGGTTATTATTGTGGTTTGAAAGGCAAGCCCCTGACTCACGAAGCTCAGGTGGAAGCATGTGGGAGAGCAAATACCTCCCATGCCGCAGTTTCCATTTGGCCTTTCTGTTCCTGGCAGGAGCGTTCACAGAAATCGAAGGCTGAGCTCGAGCTCCTGAGGTTTTGCCAAAGGAAAATCTGAATCTTCCACGTATTGGTGAAATTTGCAGCTCACCCTGTGCTGGCTCAGGTCACAAATCCATCAGATGAGGGCAGAGCTGGTAGGCTGGGATGTTTCCAGCAAACCCACAAAAATTTCAGTTGCTCAAAACTGGAGGAGGACCGCTGGGACACGCGTGATTCGCACCATAGAATCTCCGACCCAATCCCAAAATGATCCAAACTTTGTGGCAGGAGCATTGCTACAGCCGCGATAGCTCAGCCAGAGAAAGGCACGTTGCAGCCTGGGATAGCGAGACCCAAAGAGTTTGCTGTCATTTTACGGGACCTGGAGGGGACATTGAAATTTTTATTGCTCTTTTGATTCATAACACAGCTTCCATGGGAAGGCCATGTGGCAATGCACCAGTGAAGTTTATTTCAGCTGATTTCTCCCCCGATTACCATAAAACTCTTGCAGACACACACGACTGTCCACACCTCATATCCTGGGACCACTTCTGACTGCTTCTCGCAATTTTTAATGTTTCAAATATTTCAAGTTTAGCATCCCTTAGCCTGGAATCAGAGATAAGAGTCTAAGGAATAATGAAGAAAAAAGTAAATTTGTTGGAAAACAACTTTGAGCTTTCCTTGGCAAGAAGTTATCTGTCATTCGTACTGTACTAAGCAAGCCAGGCATTGTGTTACATGGACCTTTTAGGAAAATTAAAATGCTATTACTACTCCAACCCTGCCGCACTGAAAGCCGACACCATTACTCGCTAATAAGCTTAAGGGATTTCACAATTACATTGCAATTCCCTCAGTATCTGGACGTTACCTTGGTCTCAGTCACAGGTCCATGCCAGAGTCACTTCATGCAATTGAGAGCGGTAAAATTAATTTGCAAATTGAACGAAAGCCCAGAAATATGTCAGGAATAACTCCCCTAGGCCGGGCTGCTGGTGATGCTCAGCAAAGGAGCTCACCAGCCTGCTCTAACCCACTCTGCCCACTTTGTCAGCTCCTCACCGCTGTATGCAAACGGGGACGTGTCATGAAAAAAAGGTACATTTTTGTTTCTCACTGCTCTGGCGTTGCACCTCGCTCCGTGTGGGACCGTCTGGCCGACGTCTTGCTTTCCTCCCCAGGCCCATGCACACTTGCAGAGCTGCTGCAGGTGGGAGAAGGACATGGGAGAACTGATTTGCCATGGAACATAACTTGTTTTTATAGCATCTCATGGTATGTTATAGTCACCCTGGAGAGGGAGGAAACTGCTTTCTTCAGTGACGAGCAATTGGAAAAAAGCATCTGTATTAAAATAGGACTATTTTGTTATAAACAACTAGGAACAGCAGAAGTTCCCCGTCACCAGCTGGTTTGAGGGAAGAGGCCAGCGCAGAAGAGCACAGACCCATTTGTACAAGCACCCACCCGGCTCCCAGGGCTGCCCCGTGGTCCAGCACCACGCTGCAGGATGCAGTCCTGCTCAGGCAGGATCCATCCCTCCAGCGCTGCCAAACCAGCAGTAAGTCCAGAGGGTCCAGACCAGGACCCCGTCCATCTAGGGGAAATTTTTCCAGCTCTCTTCCTCCCAAAGAGCCACCCCACAAAGCACAGCGGTTCTTCCAACCCCGTCTCCTTCACCGGAGACGAGCAGCAGAACAGACAGACAAGGCTAATCCCTTCTCTGCCTGTTGCCGAGGAGGTAAATCTCCTTCCTGGGGAGTTTCACCAGCTTGTTTTTCAGTTGTTATAATAATAACGATAAATTGCCTGGGCTGGATGTGCTTGTTAGGGCTGGGAGCTCCAGCAAGCCCCCATCCAAGCTGCATCACAGCCTTGCTCAGCCAGGACAGAGGGTAAAGGAGGTTTTGCCTCCTGTTCATGGGTAAGAAGGAAACAGGAGAAGTTGCTCACTGATTCAGTGAGATTCAAGAGCTTTCTTGTGCTTGCAGCAAGTCACCAGGACCTCAGCAGGAACCTCCTGCATGGTCTCATGGAGTAACTGCCTCCAGGAAAGACAATGACCTTGGTGACTCCCACCTTCTTGTGGTCCCCTCGAGCTTTGTTCCCACCCTCCTCAGAAACACCGGCGAAACGCAGCAATTCCCCATGGATCTGAGCAGGGGAACAGCTTTCTATAAATAGCCCCTAATTGGCACCTCTGTAGCCCGAGGTTCTCATTAGAGGCTGGGAGCTGCCAAGATAGAGCCGCACCGGGACGAGTTATTTCCCGGCACCAGGCATTGGCATGAAGGATAGTGCAGAGGAAACCACTGCAGAGCAGATGAGACCCTGAATTACCTGCACAGCCTCTTCTCTCTGCAGTGCTGGGGAGAGTCCGGCAGCACGGGCAGCCGTGGGCCCCATGGACCCCCCTCCCTCCCTCTCCCCAACCCCTTCCCCAGGCTTAGACGGGGCTCAGGGCTTCACTCAGGGCAGACGCAGCCATTCAAGAAGGCAATTTCACGTTGAGATGTGAAGGGAGATGCCCTCTTAATTCAAGCCCTGCCACAGAAAGCCGTGCTGTGTCTCAGAGGGGGCTCCTACAGAGGCACAACTAATTTCTTCTGCTCATTCATGCCATTCACTAAGCGTCCCAAAACACTTCTCTGCCATCAGTTCACCCTGATGGTCCAGACTGGCCCAAGCCAGAGGCACACAGCAAGATGCAGCAGGTCCAGGAGGCTCCGCCACACTCATCCCTCCATCCCGTGTCTGCGCCCGACAGCCCTGCCTTCCTCCACACGGAAACCACGCGCTCGGAGCGGGATTCGCTCCACTTGGAGGCATCCGGAGGGGCCTCCAGGCACAGCCACGGCGCAGGCAGCAGCCCCAGCGCGTGATTAAAGCGGAGCTCAGGACAGCACGGCTCGCGCTCGCAGCTGGGGACCTGACGGGTCGGCTTTTACAATTTTCCCTGCTCTGGCAATTTGCCTGCAAGGTGCAAGACAAGTTATCAACACTTACAGATAACCAGGCAGTTTGCTTTCACCACAGTAATTGCACATAGAGATTAGAACCTTAATTGAATATCTGCTCTTCTCCATGCAGATGTAAGTCAGGGGTTTTTTGGTTTTTTTTTTTTTTTTTTTTTTTTTTTTTTGTTGTTTTGCCTTTTTTAAACAAGGACTCCGCGTGACGTGCACAGACATTAATGTCTGCTGGAAGCCTCTCGTTCTCACTTCCAAGACTCCTCGGGCCTCGGAGCAGGACATATCCTGCAGGCTGCTCCCACCCACCAGCGCCTGGGGCTGGTAATCCCAGGACAGAGCAGAGAGCTTGCCCAATTAGTTAATTCTGTTAATTCAAAACATCTCAGCAAGGCATACGATAACATGTAATTTGACCTGCCCTCACTTCAGTGAGTCATTCTGTGGATTCATTGATTTGTTTTTCAGGGCAACATGAAATAAGAACTATTGGAGAAAAACAGGAGGCGCCTTCCCCTTGGAGGGGGAATTCCCCTGTAGGGCAGCACCTCCGACTCGAGAAGAGGTGTGGGTCACCCCGGGACGATCTCAGGGACTCCCACGGTCCTGCTGGTTTCGGCAAAATACACTCGGCTGCTGCCTTAAACACTTGTGAAGTTTGAGACATTAGAAAACCAGGCAAGACTCTAGAGAAAAACCTTGAGCGGCAACTTCTTTTTGGTGTCTCTCCACTATGTGTTTCGTGACATCCTTCTTTATCTCTCAAGCACATGTTCTTGCAGTGCTTTAAATGGTAATTGTTTCACATTGTTGTGTCCCTGAAACACGGAGGGATCCCAGCAGGATGATCCCATGTATTTGTCAGGTTCCAATGGGAGATACGGTTAATGCTGGCCAGATGGCTGGACTTCAGGACAGAACTTCTACATACCACGTAAGAGAGGGTTTCTTCTATTGTTATCTACCTCTTCCATCGCTAGTTTTCTTGACAACCATGTGGATAAGCCCTAGCTGTATATTTAGGGAAAGGAGACATACTATGGTGAGACAGCAGCTGAGATGCTGAAGGTTTCCAGCAGCATGTCTGGTCCTGCCAGGAGCTGAGTCCCTCTTGCAGCAGCTGGAGGAGGAGGAGGAGGAGGAAGGTTGGGGAGCACACACAGGTCAAGCAGGAGAGCTGGTGCGCACAGCTGGAGTGTGAGCAAATCGCCTAACTTGCTTACTGACCTCTTAAAGAGATGAACGATGAAATAAGCAGGAAAAGCCAAACAGAAGGCTATAATCAGTCCATCGTGAGTTAAGCTGCAAATTATATTTCAATTATAAATTATTTCCTCCAGGATGAGCACTGGATGTGGAGGTGACTGTCCACCAAACATCCCCTTGTTGAAGATTTTCCTTTCAGCTTCAGAGCAGAACTAACCCGTCTCATACCCCATCTAGCTTTCTGGCTTTCTCCCGCCCTCGGGGAGCTAACGAAGCGACCTCCATGTAGCTTCACTGGCTGGCATGACTGACACTTGCCCAACAGCAAAAGAACACCCATTTCATCAATCCCTCACTCGGCGACAGCGCTCGATGCTTTTCAATTGTGGTTAAGTAGCAGAAAGACTAAAAAAAAAAAAAAAAAAACCACCACCCCAAAAAAACCCACAAGGCAGCCTTGAGGTGGGAGCACGGCAATATCACCCAGGCAAGGAGCAAATCTGAGATCCTACACTGATAGCAGAGACAAACCTTGGGAGCCGGCAGCTATCCAAGTGACTGCTTTCATCTGTCTCGCAGTAGGCTTGGAATTTAAATCAGGTATTCCAGCCTGCTCCTGCTTCATAGCTGTAATTGCATCAAAGAGCATCTCACGCCCGCTATATCAAATGCCAGGCACGAAGAATTGCCAAAGGAAAATTAAGGTAGAATTAGAGTCATAAGCCAATACACGTAAAAATAGATCAGGCGAAGGTAGCTTTTCCATACTCACATTTCTCCCACTGGAGCTGCACCGTACGTCTCTAGGGGTAGAGGATTTCCTCAGGCCACCTGCCCCATCCCCTTCCCAGCATCCGCTTTTCACATTTATTTTAATTATTTCCAGGTTCACCAACTCAGAGGAGCAACAAGGAATTCAGCCCAGGTGGGACTGACTGATCCTTCCTCCCTGTTCATTTGCCAACAGGTTCCACACAACTGAACTCTTTTTTCCTTAACAGCCGTTTCAGGTCTTTCAGATTTTGTTCAAGAAATACCCAGCGACTTTCTTACTGTCTAAATAGGAACACGAGATTCACGTTGGTCTGTTATTTATTTTTGTAGCTTTACAGAAATGTTATTTAATTCACAGATCCATGTTAAAAAAACCTCTCAGAGGGTTGTGTCTTACTTGAATGATGTTAAAAAAACCTCTCAGAGGGTTGTGTCTTACTTGAATGTGTGAAGTTATTCACATTACAGGCTGTTTATCAGCCCTTGAAAAGAAAACACTTTCCTTGCGATGAATCCATCCCTCCCATATGAACCAGGATGACTCAGTGCCATTTCAGTTAAATTCCTACTGGCTTCAGAAGAAAACCCTTTTTAAAGTAAATTAATTTCATTAAGCCAGGCTTGAAGGAAGAAACAACTGAAAGCTGAGAAAATGACCACAGCGTCTCCTCAGGGTCCCACGTCAGGAACCGGATCTGATTTATCCCATCGGAAACTCCCCGCCTAGGAGCACCGCTAGCTAGAAACAACATTTCCACGCAGCAGTCACGGAGGAGATAAAACATTAATGACAGTCAACAAATTCCATCATTTTTAAGTGCTTTCCCTTCCCAACTGCCGCTGCTGGCAGAGGGGAGCGTTTGGGGATGTTCCCAGCTCGCTCATAGTAAATAAATCCCTTTTCTCTCCATCTGCCGCACCGAAGGCGGCACGGTGGGTCCCCCTCTTCGCCGGAGAGCTGGAAACCTCCATAGCTTCATCAAAAGCAAGGACATGGTGCAGGCTGGCCGGGGTTTTATAAATATTCCTACCCAAGAACCAGACACGTCTGGGGCAGGCGTGGCCACGTCCCCCTTGGTGGAGGCATAAATCTGCCCTTCGTCCTAGACCGGTGCCAGAAGCGATCTCACGTTCTCAGGAATGTGAATATGCAAAGATACTTCAATACCTCCTGGGTGGGAGCATGGCTCTCCCTCCCATCCCTCTCAGCCTACGCTGCAGCATGAAATACTCTGCACAGACCACTTGGAGATACAAGAGCAGGAAGCAACTTCCCACTTTAAGTGGATAAAGGGATGGTTGGAAGAGGCCAGGATGCTCGGTTTGGGTGGGTGTGAGCTGTGCCACACGCACCCACCATCACACCACCACCACCGCCGTCTCCTCGCTCAGCACCACGTTTTCTCTTGGTCCCACCGCCAGACCCCCCCGGCACATCCCCGTGCCCCCTGGGGAGCCAGGGACAGGGACAGGTGATTCCCACCTCCCTGAAGGGAAACCTTGGGATTTCCCAGCAATTTTCCTGCATTGACCCATTCTGGAGAAACGGGGCAACTTTTCTCCGCTCAAGGGATTTTTGTGTCCATCTGCAGCAAGTTTCCAAGCCATGCTGAGCCACGGCCATTGCAGGTATGTACGCGTCCAGGCTTGGCTGGAGGACACACGAGCTGCTCACCGTGGCTCTATCACCAACAGTTACAGACTCATCCAGACACAGAAAATAACCCGTGGAAGAGCCAAAGCCAGCGCAGCCCCGTGTCCGACGGTGCCACCGGCCTGGGGAGGGGTGTCTGATAGCCGCCCCCCGCCTTGCACGCAGCTGCACAGGAAAACGTGTGCTGCTCGTTTGGTTGTGACACCAGGAAAGCAGAGAGGAAAGGGCAAGGTAGTACAGAAAATGCCCGCAAAATCAGTAAAAGAAGCCCTAAGGTTCTGCACGTGAAACAAGTTGCCTGAAAGGGAAAGTGTTTGATTTAATATGTAAAGGGAAATAAGAGTGGAAGAAGTGCTGGAGATCAGCATCTCTCTCGGAGGGGATCCAATAGCCACACTGACGGCTCACTAAGCCCATCCTGACAGCAGGCGATGGGCTGGTGTTACCAGTCCCCGTCCCTCCCCGGCCACCTCATGGCAAACCATTTGCAGGTCTTCCTGGTGGCTCTTCAGCAGCAGAAAAGGGAAAATAAAGAGTAATTTCCAGTCCTTAGGAAATACAGCCAGCAGGAGCAAGTCCAGCAGCCTCACCAGCAGGTCTGCGTGGCACCAGGGAGGTCTTGAAGGTGGCAGATGCCTCCTGGGCTGCCGGAGGCAAACGGCAGCAGGGCCGTGGGGGTGATGGCAGCGAGCATCTTGTCCGTGCACACCCTTGTGGGGCCACAGACTTGGAGGGGTCATCCTTACAGGTGCAAGCTGCAGTGCAGGCACCACCAAAGCCTCCCCGTGCACCACGAAGGTGGGGGAAGAAGAGCAGGGAACTGCAGAGCCGGGCATAAAAAAGGAAATTAAAAGCAGAGAGAGTGAATATCATGGTTTTTTTGAGAGGAGGCGGGATGGCTTGCTACAAGTGCAGAGGAAAAAGGGAAATCCTTCAAGGGGAGAAAGCTGAGCGTGCTGAAGCACTAAGGTGGGATGGGAGATGGGGCATTACCATCAGAGCAGTGGGGTGACAAATCCCACTGGGTTTGCCACAGCACCGGAGGATGGGGCTGTGTCATGGGCAGAAATGGCTTCGACGCTCCCAATAACGCGGGGTCCAGCTGTCCTTTCCTCCGGGCAGGCTGGAGGCTGCAGGTTTAGTCGAAGAAGCACCATTTCCACAAGGCTCTTCCTTCAAAAGAGCCCTCCTCTCAGAATCACAGAATCACAGAATCGTATAGGTTGGAAAAGACCTTTAAGATCATCGAGTCCAACCGTAGATCCGAGTCCAACCGTCTCCACACCACGCTTCTGGTGTGAAGGGCATTGCAGGGCCCCACGCGGCCCTGGGCATTTGATCTGAGCAGCATGTGGGTTGGGGCAATTAACTGTCCCGATGTGAGAGCAACCCTCATTGCTAATTGCTCTTGGAGAGGAAGAATTTCAATAACAATTAAAGTCCAAGAGGCTTTAAGCACAATATCTTTGAAGTACAAGGCAGAAGACCTTTATCCACCAGGATACATGGTGTTTGTGTAGCATCCCTGGGAACTGCAGGCTGCTGGGTAGAAATTAAAGGTCATTCTTTTTTATTATTTCTTACAGAGATGCAGCAGAAATATAAGATTTTGAGGACAGAGGAGTGATAAAAACACCAAACTACGAGAGCTGCAAAGTTCAAAACACACTTTGTTCCTTGCTATTCTTCATGCAATAATAAAAGGGAGGCAGCACAGCTCGTGCAAGGGCTGGAAAGAGTCCTGGTGCTACGCTGCACGCCAGGAGCTTCATCTCAGCAGCCCTGGGGACCACAGGGCCTTTCTGATGGAGGAGGAGGAGGAAGGTTTTCCTCCCCAGACCTCCTGTTAGGGGGAGCAGGGGAGCAGGACCACAAACCCTGTGCCAGGCACGCAGCTCGGGCAGCAGCCACGTGTCCGGCAGCAGGACCAAGCAGCAGGCAGGCTGCCACGCGGCAACCCAGTCCTGGCTGCGCTTTGCCAAGGCATTGCTCCATCGCACAGTGCTTAAACTGACATTTTTTCTTTCCGGTGAGCCTGTACAGCCCCGTCTGGGCCATCCGCCTCCTTCTCACCCCACTCCCTCCGAACTCCCCTGTAGAAAAGCAGCAGAGAGGCAGGGAAGGGTTTTCCTGTCCCTGCTCCAGGCTAGCGGCCGTGCCCCATCGTTGCACCACTGCCCGCTCACACTACGTGCCCAGTCCATCTCCTTTCCTCCTCTACGGGCTCCCACCTGCGACGTGTTTGCAGGGAACTATTTTCTGCAATCTGTCTGCCACTCCGGAGCCATTAGCATCCTCCCACAATTTGGGCTGTCATTTTCTCTAATGATATATTTAAAGAAAATGATACCACAGGCAAAGCATTTCTCGGTGATTATAACACATGGCAAGTAACACCATCAGGCGTGAGTCAACCCGTCGTAGCTGTGTTTTTGCCCGGCACTCCAGCTGCCGTCTGCTCCTCCCGGCAGGCATCGCAGGGCACGGCCGTGCTCGGCACGCCGAGAGCCGCAGCGAGCAGTGCTGGGCTGCTGCCCCGCCAGCCCCGCACCCCGACACGATGCCCAGCACACGGGGCAGCCCATGGAGAGGCACCCCCCCCAGAAAACCCACCGAGCTGGGGGAGTCCTGCCCCATGCAGGGCTCTCCGTGCTCCCGCAGGTGTAACCAGCCTGTATTTCTGAAGGGATGCTGCCGCGAGATTTAGCTCGAGCCCAAATGGGATGGGGGCTGCAGGTAAACTCCTGTGTGTTTAAACTAGGGCAGGGCTTACGTATCGTGACGTTTGGTGAGGGTTTCACATACAGCTACAGCTGGTACATTTGCTAGTTAGATATATTTTTTCTCCCTTTATGGCTGAGCTATAACAACAGCACGGCAAAGCTCAGGGACTGTATCGCACATCTAACCCATCCAGCCTTGGAGCTGCAGGGCAAACAGAGGCTATTTTTAAAGTCTCAATAGCAAGAAGAAAGAAAAGAAGAGATAAACCTGGCCACCCAAGCAGCTCCCAAGCACAGGGATGTCCCAAAGACACCATTAAGACCACCTGGGAGTTCATTTATTGCCATTAAGTTGATGAGCAGCTGTATAAAACCCAGAGACAGGCAGCTGTCATGAGGGTGTCTCGTTCAAAACCGGGTTATCTCAATGGCAGGTCCCCTCGAGAGAGTTGCCAACTTTTCCAGATTTGTCTTGCGCATCTCAAATAAAACTACAGCAGGGGAGAGAAATGCTAAATCTCTTTTTAATAGCAACGACTGAGCCCACCAGGGCAGACAGGTCTGTGTGGGAAGCCCAGCACATCCCCTGCCTGCGACCATGCAACCTTCTAGTTTGGTTCACCACCTCCACCCCACACGTACCTGCAGCTCCTCTCCAGCAGCACGGTCCTTTCTCTTGCAGGTCTCTCCTGGTGCAGCCGCTACTGAAATCAATACACTGGGCTAGTCCAGCTGGGATTTTTTATTGCACTGCAATGAGCGGACTTGTGACCTCCGACTGTTTGCCCATCGACGGCTCCAAGCAGCCAAACTCTGGAGCAGTAAGTCAGAAAGTGAAGATACAAAAAACAAGGGTGAAGTTCCTGAGCAATAAGTAAGTTAAATAAAGGAAATTAAAGGAGGGTGGGATCCCTTCTTGGCCTGTTTTTGGTGATCTCATGAGGTTTCAGCAGTACCAGCAAGGTGGATCACTGCACTGAGTGCTCCCGGGCACCTGCTGAGCACCAAGTTATTCTGTAGTTTCTCAAAACTTCAGATCGCAGGTACACGTTTGGGTGAAAAACCCTCAATTTGATTAGAAAAGAGGAAAAACATTTCAATTTCCTCCTGGCATTTCTCACTGAAAGGTACATTTTAACTGCCGCGCTTGCTAGGAGCAGCTTGAGGAGGTGACAAGGCATGTCAGGAGCAAACCCGGCTGCACCCAGCCTTGACTGAAGCCATGGTGGGGTGCGGGGAGCTGCCTCCTGGGCTTTGGGAGCTGCAAGCTGGCAATATCCCCACGTACAATTTTCCAAATGGGAACAGTAAGGGAGGAGATGACTGCCTCTCCACCCAAAAACCCGCCGGCAATTTGGGCTGCTGCGTCTTGACACGATTGCTGCTCTTGGAAAAGAGCGTGGAGCGATGACACGTTTATTGCTACCCGTCAGTGGGGATTTCTCCCTCTGCATCAGGTCCTCTCCTGGCTGGGAGGAGCCGGGGGGACACGCAAGGGCTTGGAAGCAAAGGGACATAAGCAAGGTACAAAGACAAACCTCCCTTTGCAACTTGCTCACAGCAGCTCCGCAGCGGTGATGCCTGCGGGAGGGCTGGTTGCACCAGAAACCGGCAACTAAAGAGGGGAGAAGATGGGAATGAGGGACTTGCAGCTGCTTCCAGGCAGGATCCTGCTCGGCAGAGGTGGGGACATGGGGATGGGCTATGATCTCTGCCTCGGCGTAGATCCCTACCCCAAATGGCAGTAGAGAGAAAAAAGTTAATGGAAGCGGTTAAAATTCAGTTTAGGAAATTGCACCGATGAACCCAACACACAGCGACTCGCTTGTGCCTGCTTTCCAGCACGGTTCCAACAAGCCTTCCTCGTGATTAATTTTCCCTTCTGTTGCCTTGGCAAGTTTGGGGAGACACATTGCCGGCAAAACCTGGGAAGAAACCCCCAGGCTCCCATCCAGCGCAGATGGAGCAGGGCTCTCCACCGCCTCCGCGCCCGCTGCCAACCCCGTGCTCACCCACCACCCACGCTATAAAAATCACCATGTCCAGATGATCAAAAAAGTGGTTTTCCTCTGCGCACGCTCCCCTGGGTCCTCACAGCCTTGAACCATCAGGGAGGGTAATGCATGGCTCAAGGCTTTCCTGCGCTCCCCCTTCCCGCTATTCTGCAAAGTTCTTAATTATTGAAGGAGGTGGCAGTGAACTCGCAGGCTGTCAGCACGCTGAGTGTTTGCCCTTCTTAAGTATTAATTTCTAATATGCAAGTAATTTAGAAATATCAGCAGTATCAGGTGTGTAATTTGGAGCAGTGTGTCACAAAATAACAAGCTCGTCGCCGGGTGGATTTCAATCAGATCGGAGCAATTTAACTTGCAAAATACAGGTTGCAGTTCTTGAAAGAATGGAAATGTCTCCTTTTGTCTGAAATACGGGCGCTCGTATCTCTCACCGGGAGATGCTGTTGTCAGTCACTCCCATTGCAGAAGGCATTATTATTGCTAAACACAGTCTTCTGCTATTTTGGGAAGAAAAAGCAGAATTACCATAGGACTCTGCAGTTGCACGGTAGCTCTGCATGGCTTTGTTTACGGGTACCAGCAAAACGGGGCTGGGCTGGGCACTGCGAACGCGGTTTGCACCAGGCAGGCTGCAATGGAGGAAACGCTGCTCGGGCTCTCCAAAACCCAGGATGTCAGGTCCCTGGGGACTTGGAAGGGAAAGCGGTGGGAAGGGAGCTGCAGAGACCAGCCACCTCCAAAACGGGGGTCAAAACACACAGATCCCATTCGGATAGCAGAGAGCTTGGGGGGGTATTTTCCTCCTTCTTTTTCATATTATTTTCAGCAAACAAAATGCCATGAGAAGAATACATGGGAACCAAGCACGGAGGAGCACAGCACTAAATGGGGTCAGCACTCCCCTCCCAAGCAGTTGCATCTTGGGGCATCGCCAGAGACACGAGCAGGGTCTTTTTTGGGCAGGAATTTCCCTCACACAGTGACACAATCACTGACTTCACACTGGCCCTGACTCCATCGCAAAGTAAAATCTTGGCCAGAACCTCAGATTTGCCCCAAAACAAGCCGAGGAGCCTCCTCTTCCATCACACGCTGGGACCGCAGCACCCCAGGCATCCCCCGCACAACCCAGGGGAGATGTTGCTCCCGCTGGTAGCAGCGCAGGCAGGTTTTGAAGCATGCTAATGAGGCAGGACACGGCCGATTTGCATTTCTACGGCCTTGTTTAGATCAACGTAAATTTTATACACTGCGTTTACGCTGATAAGTGTGCTCATGCACCCACGCGTGACTCCGTCCCGCCCCGTCTCCCCTCAGTTTCCCTCAATCAAGCTGTCTGAGAGACAAAGCCAAGCTCTGAGCGCTCGTAATG
Organism: Mycteria americana; assembly: GCF_035582795.1. NCBI lineage: Eukaryota > Metazoa > Chordata > Aves > Ciconiiformes > Ciconiidae > Mycteria > Mycteria americana. The sequence goes on from NC_134378.1 coordinate 16,559,327, forward strand.
ATCTCCAGAAATAGCACCAAGACAACTTCGTTAGAGGCTAAGAAAAGCGTCCACCATGGAGATGAATGACAGAAGTCAAGGGCTCGCAGGGTCTGGCTCAGGGACCTCGTGGGTCACCAGCAGCCACGGTTTGCTCGGTGAGGAGATGCTTCTTCACCAGGTCCCAGTGGCTCGGTCCCAGCACAGCTCCCCATAATCACCCAGCCCGGCCCCGTACCAGGGTCAGCCTGCCATGACCGTATTTTTCTATTTCTCTGCCTTACTGTTTCCCATAGCATCTCTGTGCACGCAGCAATCGCCATCACAAAAGGTTATATTAATTTAGGGATAAAAAGCTATAACGGTATCGGGATTGTGTCGGCAGCGCTGAGACAGAAACACCAGGATCCTTTTTGTCATTTCCCACCTTCAGCCCCAGGGGAGGAGGGAGATTTTGGCAGGGCTGGTGTGGGAACAGGGCTGACATCTGGGTCAGCATCAGGTTTGTAAATACCCCAAAGGAGCCAAAAAAACCCAGTTCTCCAGGCTGAATTAATGCAAGCTGTGAAAAAAAAAAAAAAAAAAAAAAAAAGTCTGATCTGGCAGCTCAAGAGCTCTGGAATTCGGGATTAAAAGCATATGGCTGGAGAAGGACCAGAGGAAATTATTTTCCCATCCAGGCACTCGAGGAATAACTGGGCCGAGTATGTGGTGAGCCCGCGGCTTCAGCTCAGCCTCTCCACTCCCACAGCAGCATCTCACACTGGCCACCCTGGGATGATGAGCGGGGCTGGTTCAGCTCTATCCCTTTCCCAAGAGGAGAGAAATTTCTTAAGAAGTCACGGAAACCGAGACATCACAAGCTGTCTGAAGCAAAACCACCCACAATATTCAAGTATCTGTGCTTGCACTGAGCAGCTCCTGAAAAAATCTGATGGCTTTGACAGCCTTCGCCTCTTCTTGATGTACCCATTAGCAAAAGACAGGTCTGGAGGATTACAGCCACGTTACCGCCAGGGAACTTGGACTTCTTTCTGCATTCCTCAGGCACAGAAAGCTGGAAATTACAAAAACTGCTCTTGCCATCACGTAGCTGGTAGAAATGCAGCCCAGTGCTTCAGAAGACCCATCAAGTGCAAAAAGGCAGCCGGCAAAGCCTGCTCCTCTCCCCAGCAGCTCACCACCCCTTCCCTGCCTACCAGCCTGGCCTCTGCAGACAGCAAAGCACGCAAGGAGGATCGCTCAGCAGCACCAAAATTATCCAAGTTACGATAAGCAAAAGGTACACGAATCGTTTGCAGCGTCTCCTCCCCAGGGGGTGGCAAACTACGATGAAGAAGGAGCTAGGAATTGCCCTGGGTGCTCAGGGAAGCGCCGGAGCAGAGCAGGGAGATGCGATCGGCAGGAACAGTTACTGCCCAAACCACAGCAGCGCATGGCAGCCAGGAGGAACTGCCAGCAAATCACCGCTCCAGCAGGACTGCTCGCTGTTTCAGGTGTTTTGCTCTCCTCTTCTTCCTCACCTCCACCTCCTCCCTCCAGCACCATGCGCTCCCTTCTCTCTTTTCTTGCTGTATTCAGGCAAAGTTAATGAAAGGAAAGAGGTTCCCCAGCTGCTCCTTGCCAAGCGCACCCTGGGACTTCAGAATCCAATTAAAAGTGCTTTGGTCCAGGCTGCAGGCTCATTTGCAATGTAGTGGAATATTTGCTTTAATTATTTTGATTTGTTTTATTCTCCTCTGTTTCCTCTCTAAGATCTTTCTCTCTACGAACGGGCAAAATAAGTACTTTCTACAAAATACTCGAACGCCAATTTTTCTTAGCGTTTGCAGAATTCTCTCATTACAATAAACCGCCAATAGTTCCGTAAGCCTCCGGCTGGCTGAGCTGAAGAGCACGGTCATCCCCGAGCCCTGTTCAGACGCAGTCCTGGGCAGCACGGCATCGCCGCCTCCGACGGGGCATCGGGGCCCAAACACCAGCCGCCTCCTCAAAACCCTCCTCAGACCCTACAAACACATGCCGGGTTTGAGACTTCCCTTTTACGCAGCCACTCGGGCTTTCCGGGAGCAAAGCGCACAGTTCCCGTGGGCTGGGGAATAAGTTATTTCCCCCACGAGCATCCCCGTATCAGTCACACGAAGGGGAGGGCGCATTCGCAAACCCCTGCTGCCCCTCCCAGGTATTCAAGCTGGACCAAACCAAGTCAGAGCTTAAACGCTGACATCACTGGTTTGGCCAGACTGGGTCATCACTAATCCCTAGGAAAAGGATTTTGAGCAGATGGTTCATTAGGAAAATGCGGGCTCCTTGAGCACAGGATACATCCGTGAACAGCTTTTGCTCTTCTCAGAGTGACAGCCATTAGCAGGAGCGATCTCCCTTTTGCTTAACACAAAGGCGTATCGGTCTATACGTTGCAGGCTCTTTGCTTTGCCGGAGCTGGTGCTCAGCGGCTTTGCCATGCATGATTCAGGACACGGCTGCCGGCGCTGCTTCCATGGTGGATGTCTTCCAGCATCGCTCGCTGCTGGCGACGGCAGCGGTGCCGTCCCTGCCCACCGGAGCTGCATCAGCAGCAGCCCGGACCAGGGATGCAGATTCTTGGGGACAAACTCATTTTGCACGGTCTGGTTGCTGGGAGGGATGGGGAATATTTCACAACCAAAGCCAAAAGCACAGCTTTGACAGCACAGCACCGTTACCCCAGCACCGCTCCGCTGGCACCAGCAGCGACTTGTTAACACAGCCACGCTCTCGGTAAGAAGGTATTTCCAGCACCCGGATCGGATGCCATTCAAAGCCAGATGGCCACCAAAACATTTCCAGCATGGGCAGGAGCTCCCAGCAGCTGCAGGCAGGGTGTCCCAGCTGCACCACAGCACGCACAGGGACCGCGGTCGCATCCGCTGACCCCCACCAGCTATCAGAGGGATGCTTACAATGTGAACCTCCCTTTCAGCACAGCCTTCGCACCTTCAGCATCCCCCAGATCTGGCAGCACCGGGATAGCAGGAGGCTGTGCCAATTCCCTGGCGCAAGCGGCAGCCCTGTTCCCTGTGGGCACAGGCCACGTGTCACCCTGTGAGCTCGCACAGCAGCACACGCATGGGATCGCAGTCACCTCCAAGGGAAAAAAAATACTGTGTGCTTTCGCCTTCCATAAATACTTGCTTCTCTTCTTCTTGTGGAAAGGGTAGTAGGTACAGCAAGGTTTTCTTATCAACTTTACAAGCCAGCCACGATGCTGCTATAAAAACTGCTTGAAACGCTCGGTACAACATCCCGGAGTAAGAATTGCTGTAAATCCTCTTGTTTGGTATCTCTTATTTCTGTCTCTACAGATTTATGGCTGGAATAGTCCAAGAAGCACCTTTTCCTACCTGCCAGGAAGAGCTATAAAGCCAGATCCCCTCTTTAATGCGAGAGATCCTCTTCAAAGCTAATAACCACCTTCGGCCCTCAACCCCACTGTGAATATTTTACTGCCACTTAAATTCATTCTTAGCCGTGATTTTGCTGCTGGCACGGGGTTTAGCCTGCTTTGGATAATCACCAGGCAAGTGACATGTTCTGTTCTCATTTTTGTTTGTGAGGTTGACTACAGAAGTAAAATCATGTCGCTGTCACGCCTAATGCAGACAGGTTTTGTACAAGTGCTTCCCCACAAAGCTCTGCCCGTGGAGCTCATTTCTAATCCCTTCCATCCTCGCTCCTCCCTGGGGATGCAGGGCAGCGTTCAGAGCTGACACAGCTAGCAGTGCGGATTTAAATCCCTGCCTCCAGGAGAGCCTTCCCTGCTATGCCAGAATAGGGTGGAATAATATCTTTTGACTTTGATAGCCTTGGCTTTGAAGACACCCGTTACTGGAGCCATCTGTCTGCCGAAATCTCTGTCGCTGGGCAGAACTGGGCACCTTGATTTCACTTCCACCACCCCCCTCCCAGCCTCTGAGCTAACGCTCCACTCCCAGAGCCACGTTTCTACCCAAATACGCTGTTAGAGATGGTAGGAAGATCAGATGGCAAGGAGGAAAAAAATTCAACTCCCTTGCATATTTAGTGTTAATTGAGGAAGTGGATGGGAAAGTCGGGTACGCTCTGCACAAACACTTAATATGCCAGATGGGTTGGAGTGATTCTAAGCAGTGGTTGAGTAAATGTCTTAAGAAGAAAATGAACGCAGGCACGGAGCTGCATAAGTGGCATCCAATAAATACTTCAATCAACGTGCATTAAAGACCAGAATAAAGACTATTTACAAAATATCAGTAGGTTAAAAAACTGCTATGATTTCAAGAAGACATGAAGGCTAATTAGTAACTGGTACTTCACAAGAACGGCGATAGCTGACGGAAAAAATGGAAAGCACCCATCTGAAAGCATCACTTCCGTGTAACTGAATTTTTCTTATAACATCGTTCTTGAACAGTTTCCCACCAGAAAACTGGCAGGCAGGCGTTTTTTCACTCATTGAAGCAGCAAGCACCGCTGCAATGGTGACAAGGGGGAACGGTCAGATTTAGGCTGCGCATCCATGCCCATCCTCAGCGGCACGGGCCGCCTGCCCAGAGAGGATGGTCAGAGACACGAAGGGATGTTCCCACAGCCCCATGGGCAAACTCATCCTTTCCACAGCAAAAAGCAAACGTGGACTTACATCTCTAATCTAGAGCCACATTTCTTCTTTCCGTGGTAGACAACCTGCTTTTCACAGCCTTCGCTTCCTTTGAAACTCAGAATAAGAAATGTCATGTGTCAGAGGACTTAAGTGGGTGCTGAGAAAGCAAAGTGTGTTTCCAGGCTAATGGGTTTCTTGCCATTTCACGTCATTTTCTGCATTCATCTGTGCAAACAACAGTTGTATTCTCATCACTTTACTATTTTGAACCGTACTGTTGCCATGCTGAAATGTTACTCCGTGGCAGTAGCAGTACTCCATGCTAAAGAGAAGCCACCCATGGTGCCGGAAGGCTGATGCTTATTCTGCTCTTACTAGTTATAAAAAGCCCACACAGGGAAAAGTAATTCAGAAAGACTACCAGCCATCAGCAGCTCCTGCCTAGATATGTCTTCAAGCAAAGTACTTGTGCATCTTCTCTTTAGGGGGTCCTGTCCTCACCATACCAAACACCAGGAAACCTCGTGCTCTGCATGTTGCCGTGACGGGACAGCTCTGCCCTCACCACGGGTCGCACTGGTCTGCTCCAGCGTTTTAGGAGAAGGACATCATGGTAACGTTGAAAAACCTCTCAAGAGAAACAGCAGAGAGGCAGACCCCCCAAAAAAACCTTCTGGGAAACAAACGAGTCAGTTTTGGGCCCCTCACTCCAAGAGAGACATTGAGGGGCTGGAGCGTGTCCAGAGAAGGGCAACGGAGCTGGGGAAGGGTCTGGAGCACAAGGCTGATGGGGAGCGGCTGAGGGACCTGGGGTTGTTCAGCCTGGAGAGAAGGAGGCTGAGGGGAGACCTCATCGCTCTCTACAACTGCCTGAAAGGAGGCTGTAGAGAGGTGGGGTCGGTCTCTTCTCCCAGGTAACAAGTGATAGGATGAGAGGAAATGGCCTCAAGCTGTGCCAGGGGAGGTTTAGACTGGATATTAGGAAATTTTACTTCACTGAAAGGGTTGTCCAGCATTGGACCAGGCTGCCCAGGGCAGTGGTGGAGTCCCCATCCCTGGAGGTATTTAAAGGAC